>NC_057803.1:517917135-518546713 GCF_018294505.1 Triticum aestivum
TTTGATGTTTTGGAGGGGGTGTGGGGGTATTTATATAGGTGGGGGAGAGAGGAGACTTGGGGTAGGGGATAAGAAATAGAGTAGGAATAGGAAAACAAAACAAGGAAAATGGGGGGGGGGCTAAAGTCCTACTAGGACTCGGCCTAGAGGGGCGGCCGGCTCCTGGAGTCCCGCTGGGACTCGGCGAGCGAGGCTCCTGGCGCTAGCGCACAGGGAGCTGGGGCGGCGGCTGGCCTGGGCCTTGGCCCGGCTGGCCTGGCGTTGGAAAGTTTTTTTTAACTGGTTTCGCGCGCAGAAAACAAAAGAAAAAGAAAACTAAACGGGCTCCAAAACTCCTAAAGTAAATTTTCCCCGACTCCTAAAAATGAGTCGAACAAAATGAACTTTACCCCGGGCCTAAAATGCAATTTTTGAAAACACGCATTTTTCCCTATCCAAATAAAACGCAAATAAAACTCCGACAAAACCAAAATTTGATTTATTCATGAAATCTTCATTTTTCCTAAATTTGGGAAAGTCATATTATTCCCTCTCTTATATATTTTGACACCGGAAAAATAATTGAAGATGAAATAAAATAAATCAAATGATCCTCTTTTCACAATTTGAGAAAACTCAAATATGAAAATAACGAAATCTCCAACTCTCTCTGAGGGTCCTTGAGTTGCGTGAAATTTCTAGGATCGGGCAAAATGCAAGAAAATATGATATGCATGATGATCTAATGTATAACATTCCAAATTGAAAATTTGGGATGTTACAAGCTATTGGTTACATCTCCGGTCATGTCTACATAGTTCTCGAACCCGTAGGGTCCGCACGCTTAACATTCAGTGACGATTTGTATTGTGAGTTATGTGATTTGATTACCGAAGTTTGTTTGGAGTCCCGAATTAGATCGCAGACATGACGAGGAGTCTCGAAATGGTCGAGACGTAAAGATCGATATATTGGAAGGCTATATTCGGACATCGGAAAGGTTCCGAGTGATTCGTGTATTTTTCGGAGTACTGGAGAGTTACGGGAATTCGTCAGGAGAAGTATTGGGCCTTATTGGGCCATACAGGAATAGAGGAGGCAGGACAAAGGGAAGGAGGCGCGCGCCCCCCTTGGGTCCGAATTGGACCAGGGGATAGGGGGCGGCGCCCCCCTTGCCCATTCCTACTCCCTCTTTCTCTTTCCTTCTTTCTTCTCTCCTACTCCGGAAAGGAAAAGGAGAATCCTACTAGGACTTGGGAGTCCTAGTAGGACTCCCCACACTTGGCGCGCCCCCTCTAGGGGCCAGCCTCCTCCTCCTCCCTCCTTTATATACGTGGCCAGGGGCACCCCATAGACGCACAAGTTGATCAGTTGATCTTTTAGCCATGTGCGGTGACCCCCTCCACCATAATCCACCTCGGTCATATCATAGCGGTGCTTAGGCGAAGCCCTGCGTCGGTAGCATCATCATCACCGTCATCACGCCGTCGTGCTGACGGAACTCTACCTCGAAGCTCTGCTGGATCGGAGTTCGTGGGACATCACCGAGCTGAAGGTGTGCTGAACTCGGAGGTGCCGTACGTTCGGTACTTCGATCGGTCGGATCGTGAAGACGTACGACTACATCAACCGCATTCTCATAATGCCTCTGCTTACGGTCTTCGAGGGTACGTGGACGAAGCTCTCCCCTCTCGTTGCTATGCATCACCATGATCTTGTGTGTGCGTAGGAAAATTTTGAAATTACTACGTCTGCAACACTTGTGTGCTATCAAATGTCACAACGTAACTGTGTGATTATAAAGATGCTCTATAGGTGCATAGATCGAGATTAGGATTTGTCACTCCGTGTATCGGAGAGGTATCTCTGGGCCCTCTCGGTAATGCTCATCACTATAAGCCTTGCAAGCAATGTGACTAATGAGTTAGTTGCGGGATGATGCATTACGGAACGAGTAAAGAGACTTGCCGGTAACGAGCTTGAACTAGGTATGATGATACCGACAATCGAATTTCGGGCAAGTAACACACCGATGACAAAGGGAATGTCGTATGTTGTTATGCGGTTTGACCGATAAAGATCTTGCTAGAATATGTAGGAGCCAATATGAGCATCCAAGTTCCGCTATTGGTTATTGACCGGAGATGTGTCTCGGTCATGTCTACATAGTTCTCGAACCCGTAGGGTCCGCACGCTTAAAGTTCGATGACGATTTGTATTATGAGGTATGTGTTTTTGGTGACCGAAGTTTGTTCAGAGTTTCGGATGAGATCACAGACATGACGAGGAGTCTCAAAATGGTCGAGAGGTAAAGATTCATATATAGTACGATGATATTTGGACACCGAAAGTGTTCGGGGTGATATCGGGTCACCGGAAGGGGTTCCGGGCACCCCCCCGGCAAAGTTATGGGCCTATTGGGCCAAGTGAGGGACAGACCAGCCCCTGGTGGGCTGTTGCGCCCCTCCTAGGCCGAATAGGTGTAGGAGGAAAGGAAGGGGAAGAAGAAGGGAAGGAAGAGGGTTCGGCCTCCACCCTTTCCTTCTCTTCCCACTTCTCTTTCCTTCCGATATGCTGAAATAAGGAAGGGAGGCGAATTGGGCTTGCACCCCAAGTAGTATTCGACCTACTTGGGGGCACCCTAAGGCTGCCTCTTCCCCTCTCCAACCTATATATATGTGGGGAGAGGGGGCACCTAGAACACACAAGTTTCTCTTAACCTTGTGTGGTGCCGCCCTCCACAGATTACACCTCACATTATATAGCCGTGGTACTTAGGCGAAGCCCTGCGTGGATCACATCACCAACGCCGACACCACGCCGTCGTGCTGATGGAACTCTCCCTCGAGCATCTGCTGGATCAAGAGCTCATGGGACGTCATCGTGCTGAACGTGAGCTGAACACGGAGGTGCCGTACGTTCGGTACTTGGATCGGTTGGATCGTGACACTTCAATAAAATTGACATACTGTGACGAAAATCCTCATGACGATGGTGGAGAACGTCACATAAATTCCTAATGCGTGATGTTGTCGTAGGTGACGTCACCAATTATCGCAAATCGGTGACGATAAACGTCACCGAATTTCCTCAACCTTTCAGCACACCTGGCTCCCAATTTTTGTGACATTTTGGTAATTTTCATGACGAGCCCACTAGAGTCACAGAGTACTATGAATGTGAGAAGATCGTTTTTTTCATGTTAGGTATAGTATTCAGACTCAGCAAAGCTAGTTCTTGGGTAATTGAGCGATTGGACCCATGCGTCAGTGTTGGCACTGGGACCTGCCATAGTTTTTTCAAAGGCTGCTAAGGGTTGTAATTATTTTTCTCGATATAATATAAATAGATAGTGGGCATGGAAATACTTATATTAGTTCTTTTTTATAAAGGTAAAATTTATTTTGTTCTTTCTAATATAAATAGGTAGTGGTTGGGCAAAAAACTTGAATCGAGCGTCCGTGAGCTCATGTGTTTATCTCAAAAATAAAAATGAAAATAAGAGAGCCAAGAGGACATTATTTTCATATCTATAATATAATAAATATTTAGTGTGTATGCAAAAAAACATCAGTGGCACACCCGAGAGCTAATCTTGTTACATTTAGCTCTCAAAAGTTAAAATGGAAATATGAGAGTTGATGGGATTTTTTAATCCTGATGGGATTTTTTAATCCTTATCACCCACCTTTTAAAACGATGCCACACCAAGAATTTAGAACCACAGAGCAAAAAAAGAAAAGAAAAGAAACAGAATTCAGCTCCAAGTGGTGATCCAATTTGGCGGTAGATCTCACGCCACGCTCCGTGCCTCCAAATAAAATCCTAGCCCAAAAAAATCCCCAACAGATACACCTGTACCAACTCGCACCTGACTCAAATCTCATCTCACCGGCGGCGCCTCCAAATCACTCGCCGCCAGCCGCGCCCCGATGTCGACGTGCCCTATTTGCTGCCTGGTCCGACCTCCATGCTACCTCCACCGCCACTTCATGGATGGCTTGTCAACCATCGCCCCATCCATCTCTGGCGCCTTCCCCGTCTTCGTTTCTCACCGCGTGCCTCACCAAGATCTGGACGCTGCCTCATCACCCCTCCATCGCCCACTACTTGAGATGTAGATGGTGATTTAGAAGATTGGTTTCGTCCAGCGACCAACAAGACGGCGGCGGCGGGAGACACCAGGTTTGGGAGAGGCAACCCGATGATGCAGATAGGCTAGGGGATGGGTTGGAAACTCTGTAAGGAACCCGGCTACAACACCATTAGATCTGCTCCCCTTCAACTACTCAAGGGTAATATTTCGCTGGTTCCTGATGTAAGATTTGTGATCTAGAATTTGACTCTTCTAACCACCTATTTGAGATCTCCTTTTCCTAGTTGCAGTTCATCTAGATCAGGAGTAAGATCAATGTCCTTTGCTCTTATCAATGGTATGGTTCATACTTCTATGTTTTGAACTGTCTCTAAATTTCTACAATGAATAATTTCAACTCAAGTTTCCCCTTTAAGCTGCAATATTATGCAATATCCAGCATGCTCAAGAACATCTAATATGTGACTAGACTCTACGTTCAGAGTATTAACAATGCAACTATACTAGGAATAGCCGTGGGCTTGTATCATGGGCCATACCATAGTTACTAGCTGCTGAAAAATCTATATACTAAAAGGTTCATTCAGATGCTAATACTGCTCGGTGGAACAGAAAATGATTATGTTATTCTGTAATATTTTTTCTCCATGTGCACACTTGCCAGTATACTCTGTCTCTTCTATTTTATTCCCCTATAACGCAGGCGCATTAATCGACTGCTCACCGTAGGTAGGAGGACTGGGTTTGCAATATCAAGATAATCTTATCGACCTTGCTATGTTGGTAAAGTCTGAAGCTTAAACTTTTTACTAACTTCTCCACTTTCTGTTTTCTTACAGTCTAGTACTTGACAATTCCTTACCTGGTTGTGTATAAACCCGGGCATGGGCAGCCCGGCCCGACGACCCGGCCCGAAAAACCCGGGCCGGGCCGGGCCGGGCTTGACATTCGGGCCGGGCTCGGGCTTTGTTTTGCAGCCCGAAAGATAGTTCAGGCCAGGCTCGGGCTTCAATTTTCCCGTATTTCGGGTCGGGCTTTCGGGCTTCGGGCCGGGCTTGCACGTGCACGTACTAGAAAATAGCATTCGGGCCGGGCTTTCGGGCTTCGGGCTTGACTTCGGGCCGGGCTCGGGCTTGAAAATATGGAGTATTTCGGGCTTCGGGCCGGGCTTGGGCTTGAGAAATGAAGGTCGGGCTTTTACAAGCCCGGCCCGAAACCCGGCCCGGACCCGGCCCGGCCCGACGTTTGCCCAGGTTTAGTTGTGTATGCCTACCATTTAAGCTCATCATGTCCTTCCTTTGTGCATAACTTGTATTTTTATTTGTTATATTTAGATTGAGTAAGCATCGTACAACTCCGGTGCACGCACACAATTAGCTGTAGCTGTTGGGGAAGGTGAGTAAGCACACAACTGATTAAAATAGTGTAGATAGTACTAGTACTAGTTGCTTATGGCACGTAGTTGTACATAAGGTGATGAACGGCCAAATTCATAGCATGTCTGAATCAATTCAGAGATGAGAAAACATACAGTTAATAGGAATAATGTGGCATGTAGTGGTTGGGTGATGACCTCCAGATATTGCATTATTCTGAGTTTGTTCAGTACATTGAATGGATGAATGGCTGTCACTTCTTACTAAAGAAACATTTTTGTGTTTTGATCTGCGATTTTTTAGTACATTACCGATCTGTTTTTGTAGTGATGTGCTGATCTAAACTTTTGTAGTAACCAAAGCGTCAAACAACTATACTTATGCAAGGCCCTGTTTGATAGCTCTGTATTTTCTAAGTATTCTGAAAATACTACTGTTTTTAGGATTACCATGGTTTTAATTACTTTGAGTTGTTTGACAAGACCTAAAAACTATGATATTAATTTCCAATACTATGGTATTTTCTCTATTTAAAAAAAAGAACCTCAGACCTCTTTTTTTAAAACTGAGCACGCGAAGGAACAAACTCATCATTATCTTTGGTCGCTCCCAAGCCACCGCCGGCAGCCCCATTGTCTGTGGAGGTTGTCTTGATCGGGTGGCCATGGACAGATCAAGGAACGACAGTACAGTGTGGTACGAACTGCCATGGTTGATGGGGCGGAGCAAGCTGCTCCGGGCAACGCGGATGAAAGCCAAGTTTTTTCAGTTCACGAGCAGCTTCGCCGCATGATCCGTTGCCGACACCACCATCTTGCGGAGCTTTAGGTCATGCCTCCACGCACACCTCTTGGTGATCCGAGATGCGAAAAGAAAACCAAGCTGCTCGGGGCAACGCGCAGCTCCACCGTTGACTGCCTCCTTCTAATCCAATTTGCTCTGGTAGGTGTAACACCGAGATTGTGCATGGCGTGTTTAGCTTGGCCATTCAGTTAGTGCATGATCATACATCTGTGCTAAGTGCATGCCCGTTAATCAGTTTAGATGTGTCTAGCTAGCTCAGCGCACCGTTCGGAACTGCTTCAAACGGCTCTTGCACAGTATTCTAAATACTTTCAAATACTCTGTTATGGCAAAACTGTGGTATTGTGTATCTATGTACTCGGTGTTTGATAGCAAAGTATTATATAAACCAAAGTATCAAAAACTACAGTAATTTTGCATTTAGGTGTGGGATACCATAGTTTTATCAAAACAGAGTATTTTGGAGTATTCACAATACATAGAACATGTTTGGCTGTTGCCGCATAACGCTGTAAGTTTTGTTGTTTAGCTATTGCGTTTAAGCATTCAGCAACTATGTTTTTAAAAAAGAGGTTTGGGGTTCTTTTTTTATGTAGAGAAAAAACTTCAGTTTGCCCAATACTACAGTAGTAAAAGCACAGTTGTTAGGGGCAACCAAACAGCTCATTGTAAATAAAACTATGGTAATCTAAAAAACTGTAGTATTCTCAAAATACTTAGAAAATACTTTGCTATCAAGTAGTTTGCAATACTTCAGTTTTTATAATACTTTGTTATCAAACGGGCCCAATTATGAAATATGTTCAGTAGATTACTATAATTCATTGTCATATGCTGCCCTACTGGACTCACTAGTCATTCACATGCTACTTAGAACTTTAAGTAGCACACTAGTTAAAAGTGCAGCAGGGATCGATGTAAATTTTTTTTTGACTCACAATTTTTATACAAGTTTGTGTCTTCTTGTTTTGCCAAACTAATATACTGTATTATTGGCCCATCTGCACACCCGCAAATCTAGTTAATAATGTACTCAGATTTGTAATTTGATAGATTATATGCTTCTTAGTGGTACTGTTATACGTTTTTATCTTGTATGTTTTCATCTCATTAAGATGCAACATGCTGTTGTGTTTCCTCAGTTTATAGGCATTGGGGGGAGTTAGCTGTGAGATTTGAAGCACAAGGCAGAGCACTTGAAGAGATGCAAATGAAGCATCAAGAAGAATTGAAAGCTGTGAAGAAGAGCCAACAAAAGAAGAATGAAGCTTGGGAAAAGAAGCAACACATGATACAGTTAACCTGATTGGTTTTCTATTGAGGGCTCAAGCAACTCAGCAAGATTCCATTGTCTTGTGTATTGTCGTGTCAAACTTGATTCAGTGTTATTTTTTATTGTCATTTCTATTTATAGGATGATTTTCCTAAGAGATTGAATATATAATATGATTTGTCTTTCGTTTCATAATGTGATTTAGCTCACAATTTATTTATATAATGTGATGTGATGTGAATTAAATACTTACTGTTGAAATGCATTTGCAATATAGTGGATCTGATAATTCATTGCAAATTATTCAAAATATAGTAAATGTATTTTGATGATGTCATCTTCATCAATAATGAAAGTAGTGATGCTCATAGTGGGGTAATCTGTGCGGGTGTTGATGTGGCATAAAGTCAGTAACGTTGCTCCATCATTGAATATTGTACAACATGGCATCTTTGCTCCTAACTTGTGACATTAATCCACCGTCATAGAAATAGCAAGCTGTTGACGTTCTATAAAACGTCACCGAAGGTCCCATTTCCAGTGACACTGTTTTGCGAGCACCGTCACGAGAAGTAATCTGTGACGGGGATTCCGTGACGATGCTCGTGACGCCCATAAAACGTCACTCAGGTGTAATTTGTGACGTTATTAGCTGTTCGATGACATTTTTTGGCTCGTCATAGTAGGCCTAATCTCTTGTAGTGACGTTCGACTACATCAACCGCGTTACTAAATGCTTCCGCTTTCGGTCTACGAGGATACGTGGACACACTCCCCCCACTCATTGCTATGCTTCTCCTAGATAGATCTTGCGTGATTCTAGGATTTTTTTTTGAAATACTACGTTCCCCAACATGCAGGCGGCGCGCGGTCATGACATGGTGGTGGAGGGAGCGCCGGAGCACATTCTTGCGGCCGCTGGATCTCCCGCAGCTTTCTTCTTCGCGCGCGGGCGCCTGGCGCGGTGGGTCACGCCGCGGAGCCGCGTGCCTTGGGCCGAGGACGACGTCCTGACGGGGAGGTGGAGGAGGCGCCCCATGGGCCACGTCGCCCGCAGCAGGCAGCGGACGATGTAACGAGAGGGACGGTGCAGGCGAGCCCCCAGCCGCGCTGACTAGCTCGGCGATGCGGTCCAACTAGTCTTCACAGAGGTCGTCGACTGGGCGGTAGTGCAGGAGCTCACACGCCATGAGCAACATAGCCTACGCGTTCGCCGGGCCATGATGAGCATGGGACGACGAGCTGGCCAGAGTTAGAGACGGGGTGGCGATGCATCCGTCCCGCCGCACAGAGGGATGTTGCGACGAAGCTTGCTGCTCGTGCCCCGTCGGGCCAGTGACGACGTTGGCGGCAGGTGATGGAGAACGACGGGGAGGCCCGTCGACGGGCGCCGTCTGGGTGACGCACGCGGCGAGAGTGGCTCGATGCTCAGCACGGGCTCGACGAGCATCAACCATGGAGATGGTGGAGCGGCAGCGAGTCGATTGACGGAGGAGAATCTTCAATGCACCCCTACCTGGCGCGCCAAATGTCGGATTCAGGGCTCCGCAGACCCTTGAGAGGTTCGAACACTGGGTGCGTATGAAGTACTCCTTCTTCCCGACCTGTCGGCCCAACGATTCCACAGCCTAGCTCGGCGAACCCGAGGGACAAGAAACATAATAGTTTATCCTGGTTCGGGCCACCTTGCGGTGTAATACCCTACTCCAGCTTTGTGGTGGATTGCCTCGAGGGGCTGAGGATGAACTGGTATAGTGGATGAACAACCTTAAGAGGAGAGGTGTTCTTGAGCTCGATGAGCTGATGGGTGAGAGGATGGTCTGAATGATCCGTCCCCCTCTCTCTGGTGGCTAAGTCCTATTTATAGTGGCATTGGTCCTCTTCCCAAATGTAGGTGGGAAGGGATCCCACAACGGCCAAATTCAAAGGGGGACAACTAGTACAAGTTATCCTAACAAAAGTAGTCTTTGCCTACAAAGGCTCTGGTGGTGACGCTGTTGTGGGCTCCGCGATGACCTTCGTCCTGCCGTCCTGGCGGTCTTGGTCTCGTTGCACCAATATGGAAACCTTTGCCTGATTCCTTGGGACTCTGCGCCTGCGCTTGCCTCCTTGGCACCAAAGGGGAAACTGGCACACTGCGCCCGTTGGCGCCCGCCTGACCTTGGTCGTCACGGCTCACGTCACGTGAACCTCACGAGGTGCACCTTGCCTTGATATCTTCGCTCCTCGGGAGCCAGCCTAGCGAGGCCGCCCCCAGGGAGGTCTTGGCGTCGTCCGCCTCGTGAGGCTTGGCCCCTCGCGAGGGTCTTGAGTCATTGTTGCTGAAACTGGGCCATACAGAGCCGCCGATGGAGCCACGCCGTGGGCCGTAGGCAGACAAGTCTGGATACCCCCGTTCCCATGACGCCGACAGCATGGACGTCCTTCGAGTTGTGCTCATCCTCATGCCACATCCTCAGGATGAGAGCTCGCAGCGCCGCCCGCCTTCTAGCTCTTGTCATCTGATGTCTACTACACAACCTTCTTCTTGTAGACATTGTTGGGCCTCCAAGTGCAGATGTTTGTAGGACAGTAGCAGATTTCCCTCAAGTGGATGACCTAAGGTTTATCAATCCATGGGAGGCGTAGGATGAAGATGATCTCTCTCAAACAACCCTGCAACCAAATAACAAAGAGTCTCTTGTGTCCCCAACACACCCAATACAATGGTAAATTGTATAGGTGCACTAGTTCGACGAGTAGATGGTGATACAAGTGCAATATGGATGGTAGATATATGTTTTTGTAATTTGAAAATATAAAACAGTAAGGTAACTAATGATAAAAGTGAGCGTAAACAGTATTGCAATGCGTTGAAACAAGGCCTAGGGTTCATACTTTCACTAGTGCAAGTTCTCTCAACAATAATAACATAATTGGATCATATAACTATCCCTCAACATGCAACAAAGAGTCACTCCAAAGTCATTAATAGCGGAGAACAAACAAAGAGATTATTGTAGGGTACGAAACCACCTCAAAGTTATCTCCTCTGATCGATCTATTCAAGAGTCCGTAGTAAAATAACACGAAGCTATTCTTTCGTTCGATCTATCCTAGAGTTCATACTAGAATAACACCTTAATACACAAATCAACCAAAACCCTAATGTCACCTAGATACTCCAATGTCACCTCAAGTATCTGTGGGTATGATTACACGATATGCATCACACAATCTCAGATTCATCTATTCAATCAACACAAAGAACTGCAAAGAGTGCCCCAAAATTTCTACCGGAAAGTCAAGACGAAAACGTGTGCCAACCCCTATGCATAGATTCCCAAGGTCACGCACCCCGCAAGTTGATCACCAAAACATACATCAAGTGAATCATTAGAATACTCTATTGTCACCACGAGTATCCCACGCAAGACATACATCAAGTGTTCTCAAATCCTTAAAAACTCAATCCGATAAGATAACTTCAAAGGGAAAACTCAATGCACTACAAGAGAGTAGATGGGGAGAAACATCATAAGATCCAACTATAATAGCAAAGCTCGCGATACATCAAGATTGTGCTGAATCAAGAAGACGAGAGAGAGAGATCAAACACATAACTACTGGTACATACCCTCAGCCCCGAGGGTGAACTACTCCCTCCTCGTCATTGAGAGCGATGGGATGATGAAGATGTCCACCGGAGAGGGATTCTCCCCTTCGGCAGGGTGGCGGAACGGGTCTACATTGGTTTTTCGGTGGCTACAGAGGCTTCTGGCGGCGGAACTCCCGATCTAGGTTTCTTTATGGAAGTTTGGGGTTATATAAGAGGTGTTGGAGTCGGGAACAAGTCTGGGGGTCCCCGAGGCGGCCACGAGGTAGGTGGGCGCGCCCCCACCCTCGTGGTGGCCTCGGGACTCTTCTGGCCCATCTCCGGTATTCCGTGGGCTTCTTCTAGTACAAAAATGATCTCCGTCAAATTTCAGGGCAATTGGACTCCGTTTGGTTTTCCTTTTCTGCGATACTCAAAAACAAGGAAAAAACAGAAACTGACACTGGACTTTAGGTTAATAGGTTAGTCCCAAAAATCATATAAAATATCATATTAATGCATATAAAACAGTCAAGATTGATAATATAATAGCATGGGACAATAAAAAATTATAGATATGTTGGAGACGTATCACTGTCGCAACCGTGGGAACGAGCAGCGCCACACCTTCCTACCACCGCCATTGCGCGCGAGCTCAGATCCGTAGGCGCAACGGCGAGCAGAGGCGTTGGGCCCGAGCCAGTTAGAGAGGTGCAGCTCGGGGAGAGTCGCCGCGTTGCTTCACCATGGCGCAGAGATGAGGGGAGAGGCAGCGCGCGCGCGGGGGGGGGGGGGAGGGGGAGGCGGAGAAGGGGAGGGGGAGGCGGAGAAGGGGAGGGAGCGGCGATGGAAGGGAAGATGTGAGGTTTTCCTTTCCTGAAGAAAGCAAATCCTCCTGGTTATCTTGCCACAACATACAAAGATTATTTTCTCCAATCAAAACGAGACGGTCCTGCCCAACCCGTTCGCTAGCTCGAGTTTTCTTTTGTCCTATCTGTGCCGACGTGGCTAGCACGAGAGATCCCTCTTTGCGCGACCCGTAATGGGTTTAAATGTGTTTTGGAAAAGCAGATTTCATCGAAGGTGAGAGAAAACAACAAATACTGCATTCCCCAGGTACCTCCCGCAAAACCGTAGCCCCAAATTCTCGTTCCTATGGGGAGGCAGCTCGTGCTCGGGCAAGACTGAGACGAGACCAACCGCGCAGGCAGGCTCGGGAGGGCGACGCAAACCCCCTAACCAGCGCCCACCCTCCACCCCAGATCTCGCGGCCGCCGCCGACGCCGACGAGATGCTCCTCCTCCGCGGCCTCCTCCTCGCCGCGCTCCTCGCCGTCGCGCGGCCGCCCCTGGCGTCCGCCTCCGAGTCCGACCACAAGGTGCGCACCGCGGTTCCACTATCATAGTCCCTCGGTACTCCCTACCCTAGATCCGAGCCTCCTATGCGTATGTCGTCGGGATCCCTCGAGGCGCCGTGCCGGATCTGGACGAAGCCGTGCGTTGTTACGGGTTAATGTTGCCTGGGTGTTGCATGCTTAGTTCGAGGTCGCGGCGTGATCTGTCGCTCTGTGATGTGATGGGTTTCGCGCTTGGGATATTGGTTGTTACCTACTTGCGAGAGGAGGGTCTTCATGGCGTGCTTTGAGAGGCTAATTGACCTTGTTTGCTACAAGAGAACATTAGAGAGCCGCATTAGGACAAAAGTGATTTTGGAGCCTTGGTGGTATGTACTTTCGAAACAACTCTGGGGCAGGGAAATGGCTGTAACTGTGTTATTGTCCGAATTTTCAGCGCATGCAATGGTTAGGATGAGATACCTCACCTGAATGTTGTTATGGACAAACATTTAAGACAAACTTAAGTAGTTAGAGAAACTTTTTGTGCCCTTGGATAGGGCTCTACCTGGCATTGTGTTGTCCATTTAAATGAATGTTATGCCTTATTAGTTTTTGGATAAATTTCAGTACAATTCCTTTAGAACCATTTCATCAGATGTGATGGTCATAGGTGCATTAGTCTGTTGCATATCATGGAAACTGAATAACAATATCCCAAGGCTCTCTTTGGTTGTATTCTGTTGTGCTGCACAGCGCACACTGAATCATGTGATAGCTGAGTAATGTAGTATTTTTTTTTTTGAGGGTGGTTGTGGAGCAAGTTTGCTGTTACTATTCCAAGATTAAAGTTATCAAGTAATATACCGATACAACATTTGGAATCCACTCTGCAACCAAACAGAGGTCATGGTGTAATGTTTATCTCTTATTTATTTTCCAGCTAAGGTCTTGTTTACTCTGTAATGTCGCTCAAATATCAAAATATGTAGGCATCTGCTGATTAGTGACAAACAATGTTGGAATACATGGTAATTAATTGCAAGAGTTAAGCCCATGGATAATTTATTTGACCCTAAGAAGGGAATTTTTTTGGGTGACTTCAAATTTCTGAGTAATACATTTAAGTTGATGTGTACTGCCATAAAAATTGCCATGAGAAAGATGCTTCTTTTATTTTCATTCTGGTCGATACTTTAACTGGTCTACAATCCCAAATGTTTTTGAACGGTGAAGTGCTCTTCACAATCAACAAGTCAGCCATGGAATTTATATTTTCTCAAATGTTTTTGAATGGTGAAGTGCTCTTCACAATGAACAAGTCAGCCATGGACCTTAAATTTTAAAGTTTCTCTGTTTTTTCTTTGTCTTGTTTTGGGTCTGTTTGCCATCATGGTGACCAGTGTGTCGAAAGCAATTTTTTCTTCTTCTATATTAGTTTTTGGATAAATTTCAGTACAATTCCTTTAGAATCATTTCATCAGATGTGATGGTCATAGGTGCATTAGTCTGTAGCATATCATGGAAACCGAATAACAATATCCCAAGGTTCTCTTTGGTTGTATTCTGCTGTGCTGCACAACGTACACTGAATCATGTGATAGCTTAGTAATGTAGTATATTTTTTTTTGAGAGTGGTTGTGGAGCAAGTTTGCTGTTACTATTCCAAGATTAAAGTTATCAAGTAATATACCGAGACACTATTTGGAATCCACTCCGCAATCAAACAGAGGTCTTGGTGTAATGTTTGGCTCTTGTTTGTTTTCCAGCTAAGGTTTTGTTTACTCCGTAATGTCGCTCAAATATCAAAATATGTAGGAACACATGGTAATGCAAGAGTTAAACCTATGGATAATTTATTCGACCCTAAGAAGGGAATTTTTTTTGCTGACTTCAAATTTCTGAGTAATATATTTAAGTTGACGTATACTGCCATAAAAATTGCCATGAGAAAGATGCTTCTTTTATTTTCATTCTGGTCGATACTTTAACTGGTCAACAATCCCAAATGTTTCTGAACGGTGAAGTGCTCTTCACAATCAACCAAGTCAGCCATGGAATTTAAAATTTCTCAAATGTTCTTGAATGGTGAAGTGCTCTTCACAATGAACAAGTCAGCCATGGACCTTAATTTTTTAAAGTTTCTCTGTTTTTTCTATGTCTTGTTTTGGGTCTGTTTGCATCATGGTGACCAGTGGCGAAAGCATCTTTTTTTCTTCTTCTATCTGCTGATATGCAATCATACTGAGAACATGTTTTGCCATTACTAAAGTATTGCAGCTTCTTATATGTCTGTGTGCAGTACAAAATTTCAGAACCAGTTAAGCTCTGGGTAAACAAGGTTGGCCCGTACAACAATCCTCAGGAAACATACAACTATTACAGCCTTCCGTTTTGTCTACCAGCTGAAAACCCTGCACATAAATGGGGTGGACTTGGAGAGGTTCTGGGTGGAAATGAGCTGATTGATAGTCAGATTGATATACAGTTTTTGAGTATGTTGATCTTGCTTGCACATCCTTGTTTTTTTAGAACTTTTGATTGTGAATTGCTTAAATGCATGTTCTTTTGTACTAAGTGATGATTAATCTCTTTTGTTTCAGAAAATGTGGACAAGGGCCCCGTTTGCACAATTGAACTTGATGCTAAAAAGGTTCAGCAATTTACTGATGCCATTGAAAGCTCATACTGGTTTGAGCTTTTCATAGGTATGAAGATCCATATTTGGTTAATTGTTCTGTGTTGCTGCACATATTTTTCTTGTTTTGAATGTGACTTTTGGTTCTGACATTCTTTGTACGTAATTCTTCCTTTGCCTGCCGTGTGAAACCACCTAGATGATCTGCCGTTGTGGGGTAAGTAATTCTAAACTGAAATGGCCCATCCTCCTTTAATGTTTTCTAGCCTTTATATCATTTTGATAATCAAGTGAGTTTTCATCTGAGCAGGTTTTGTTGGGGAGACTGACAAAAACAATGAAAACAAGCACTATCTTTACACACACAAGAATATTGTTGTTAAATACAACGGTAACAGGGTACGTGTTGCACTTATTTGTGATCTTAAAAATTAGCAAAAACCTATATATATACTGGTTAATTAAATTTTCCTGTAGGTAATTCATGTCAATCTCACTCAAGAGTCACCTAAGCTTCTTGAAGCTGGAAGAAAATTGGACATGACATATTCAGTTAAGTGGGTGCAAACAAATGTGGCATTTGCACGGCGTTTTGAAGTTTACTTGGACTACCCATTCTTCGAGCACCAGGTAATTCTTGTTCACATTGGTGGCCAGTCTTGAATTTTTTAGGAAGGATTTTGGTGGTGTCATTTTCCCTGTCATGTTGTCTAAGGTATATGCTTCTTCAAAGAATCGCAAACTAAAGTGAGTTCCAACTTTTCATTTCAGATTCATTGGTTCTCCATCTTCAATTCTTTCATGATGGTCATTTTCTTAACTGGTTTAGTATCAATGATATTGATGAGGACCCTGAGAAATGATTATGCAAAATATGCTCGTGAAGATGATGATCTTGAGTCACTTGTAAGTACCGAATCTTGGCACTTCTGTTAAATCATGTACTCCTGCTGGACTCCGGTAACATGACCTGTCTCTTTTCATTCTTGTGACCTCTTGTGATAGTTTGGCCATGGGTCTTATTATATCATTATCATATTGTAGAAGTCACAGAAGTATAGCATTACAAGAGTATTGAGAAGATGAATCTATCCATCATTTCCATGCAAGGGGCTAAATATCTAGGAATACATAATTAGTTAAAGTAGTGGCACAGAGTCAGTGAATTTTTAGCCTGCCGAAGCCACAAGCCTATAAGTATGATCTATGGCTATAAGCCGCATTGATGCGTTCTGCTGCTGTTAAACATCAATCTGGTTGATTACCGCACTGGCATTTGATTGTGGCTAGCATAAATATTTGAATATACAGAACGAATCAGTTGCCATGATTCTCATTGATTTCACTTGATCAGCGTGTTAAGCTATGATTTCTTTTCAGGAAAGGGATGTTAGTGAGGAATCTGGATGGAAGCTTGTTCATGGAGATGTATTTCGACCTCCACGCAACCTAATGTTTCTGTCTGCTGTTGTTGGCATTGGCACTCAGATGGCAGCTCTTATCCTGCTTGTTATTGTACTTGCCATTGTTGGTATGCTTTATGTTGGGTAAGCTCAAAACCAGCTTTCACGTCTTCTTTTTTCTGCAGTGCTTTTGCAGAATTAGAAGGTACATAGTTGGAAGTAGTTTTGGATCCCTGGATGTGTTATCTGTAAATCAGTTCATACACATTTCCAAAGGTGCTGAAGATTACATATTATAGATGAATGAACATATATAGTGTCTTATCTGCTGCATTCACACCGAAGGTGGAGACTAGGGATATCTGGATATATGGTATAGAAGTTAAACATGCCATTATCTTTGGTATGAAGATTTACCAGTGGCAAGGCAGCAGCAAGCTAGGGCTGATAGCCAGTTAAGAATAAGATAAGTAAGTTGTGTTTTTTAATAGGAATAGGAGATTTGGCTCTCCGATTTGTAAAGTGCATGAATAGAGAATTGTGATTTCATGCCATCTCACAGTTCTCCAAAAATCTTTTGAATCAAAGAGCCCCCGGTTGATTTCCCTAGAGAGAAGATTTGTTTAGATTTGGTTGTTAGGATCCCGCTCTATAAAGCAGCCTATGCACACAGTTGGATTAAGCAAGAAAATGAAGTTTTTTTTAGTTATTCTTCCTGCCTTTCCTCCATGTGGGTTGTGTGCTGATCACTTCCCTAACAAAAATCTTAGATCTGTAATATTCATTTCTTGCCAAGGTAGGATAAAGGACAGACCCAGTGCATAGAAGCTCCCACACAAGGTGGGGTCTGGGGAGGGATTATAGGAACCTAGTCTTACCCCTGCAAAGTGCAATGCAGAGAGGCTGGTTCGAACCCAGGACCTCTTGGCACAAGTGGGGAGGACTTCACCACTGCGCCAGGATTATCCAGCAATAACATTTGTTAAAGTAGCTCTGTGGACTTCTGGTGCAGTGGTCTTATTACTGGGAATGCACAACTCTATACCATAGCATGGTGTTCAGATATCTGAAATTCTGAAGTTAGAAAAAGGCACATTTATAATTCAGTCTAGAGAACATAAAAATCAGTGAAGATACAAAGTTTACTTCTTTAATCATGTGAAGTAACTGAATATAAAACTGATCTTGGATTTTGTAATAGTGTTTAGCTAGTATCAGTTTCCATTAGCTTTTTCATGTAACTGAAATATTATACTCCATTTGCCAGAGGAGGAGCAAACAGCACAACCTTACTGTGTTCTGATGACCTGACATCTTTCATTTTGTTATATAAAAATGATTTTTCAGCTAGTATAAATTTCCATTAGTGTCCCTCCCCTTGTTACTGATACATTGTACTCTATTTGTCAGACGAGGAGCTATTATCACAACCTTTATCGTGTGCTACGCGCTTACATCTTTCATTTCTGGATATGTTAGTGGCGGCCTCTACTCAAGGAATGGCGGTATGGTCCTCCACATGTTTTGTTCTTATTTCCTTGGTAGAATTTCCCTATGTTATTCTGCTATCCCAAGTAGATTCCTGAGTTTGAGAATTGTCAGTTCCTGTGTTCTTTATCTTACTTGTGGATTCCTTTATTCGGCAGGCAAAAACTGGATAAAGTCTATGGTCCTTACCGCGTCCCTTTTTCCATTCTTGTGCTTTTCAATCGGGCTAGTGTTGAACACCATTGCTATCTTCTACCATTCATTAGCGGCTATACCATTTGGCACAATGGTTGTCATATTTGTCCTCTGGGCTTTTATCTCTTTCCCACTGGTGCTATTGGGAACAGTAGTTGGTAGAAACTGGAGTGGTGCTCCCAATAACCCATGCCGTGTGAAGACAATCCCACGTCCTATTCCTGAGAAGAAGTGGTACCTAACACCTTCTGTTATCTCATTGATGGGTGGGCTTCTTCCCTTCGGCAGCATTTTCATCGAGATGTACTTCGTGTTCACTTCATTCTGGAACTACAAGGTAAAAAAAGCAGCATGTTGGCAAACTTTGCTGTGAAGTAAATATGTCTATGTACTTCTATTTGAGTTTCATGTTGTTTAAATTGATGGATAATTGACAGCTTCTTTTGCCCTTGGCAGGTGTACTATGTTTATGGCTTCATGTTGCTAGTCTTTGTCATCCTCCTAATCGTAACAGTATGTGTCACTATTGTGGGCACTTATTTCTTGTTGAATGCTGAGAACTATCATTGGCAATGGACGTCGTTCTTCTCGGCTGCATCAACCGCCTTGTATGTATATCTATACGCAATATACTATTATCATGTGAAGACAAAGATGTCAGGCTTTTTCCAGACAAGCTTCTACTTCGGCTACACGTTGATGTTCTGTCTGGGACTAGGCATACTTTGTGGTGAGCCTTGAAACTTACATGTGGTTATTCTGTTTCAAATCAGTATTTGGTCTCTTTTGACCGTTATTTGACGTCTGACACTGTTTTTATTTTAGGTGCTATTGGCTATCTGGGGTCAACTCTGTTTGTCAGGAGAATCTACAGAAACATCAAATGCGACTAAACTGCTTCTTTGGTTCTGTAGGCTATTAGCACTTAGCAGATCATGTGTTGTTGAGTAATGCTTCGAAGATTCTAATTAACTTTTGGAAACTATACAGGAGGTAGTTCTCCCATTGTTTACCTTGGTACTTACCTTTTTGGTCTATATCTACCTCCGTCATCAAACTCGCACTATAAATGTATACCTATATTAGTTCGGAATTAGTCTCAGCACTGGGATTTACATCTAGTCCCCATGTTACGAAATATACGACGTTTAAGCAGTTCAAATGAATGAACTGCTTAAACGTCAGGAGGGTGTAGCTTATCTTTTTACGGCGGCCAGAGATGTGCCCCTACCATGGGTTGCAGCATTCACACTCTGTTTTATGCTGCATATAAAAGCAAACCAATACGCTGAGGTTACGGTCTGAATGAGAACGCCCGTTGAATGGGTTTTTGCTGGTTTCCATTTGCCATCCAGCAGAACTGTTAGCCAACCAGGTCAAACGAGCAACTATATTTTGTTACTCCTATTTCAGTTAGCTGTCACTGCACTCTGCAGTGACCAGTGCTGAATTTGTTTTTGTAACAATAAATGCTTTTGTTATTTTCATGAGTGTACATTTTATCCAAGGACTACGATGGCAGAGGGAAACTTGTAGCATCGGATCCCGCGTTGATCCTAGACGTGCGGATGATATGGGCAGTATAGTTTTGTTCCCTGAGTAGCGTGTATAGAGGCGAACCAGGTCCACGCGGGAAGAAAATGAGCTATTTGGTTGTTTGCGTCCATTGTTGGACCTGCATCGCTTGGAACTTAAAGCAGCTCCCAGCTAGGCCAGTTAGGAACGTTCAAATCGGCAGTTTTTTTTAGAATGAACCCTTTGGGATGCACGTGGGTGGCGGTGGTTGCACGCGAGAATTCGCGTTGTTTCCTGAAGCGCCGACAATAATTATCCTCATCTCCCCTCATCGCTCTCACTCTCTTTCCACTCTTCCATTTGCTTCGGCGGCGGCGATCAACGGATCGGAGATCAGCAAGGCGACCACCTATCGGACTTCACCAGCGTTAGCAACATCACCCGCAACACTTCGGCCATGATGGTAAGCCATATTTCACTTCATAACTTACTATTTTGCATTTTTTTCGCGTTTAGATATGATCCACGTTCCAGGGGAATCGGGGTAAATAGCCATATGATTGATCTGTGACGCCCGGGTAATTAAGCTACAGTAATCCCGCGTTAACGATGCCATGTCACCTCGGTTACTGTTGCTAACCTCGCGTTAGATCGAAACCGATTCGAAATCAAATTCAAAATCAATCAAAAAAATAAAAGTTTTCAAATATTAAAACTAAAATGTTCGGAGTGAACCAAATATTGTATAGGTAATTATGGTGGAGAAGCCACACCTTTATAAAATATTTAAATACTATAAGATGAATAAAACAACAGCAAAAACAATTATTTAAATACCTTTTGTAATAAATAAAATGTCAAACTAAATTATTTGAGGACTAGACTTCTTGTGACTATGGACTAAGTTGAAATACTAATTTAGATACTAAGTGTATATTTTACTAAAACTAAAATAATAGGAAACAAAACTAAAACAGAAAAAGTAAAGTAAATAAAAAGTAAAAACAAAACAAAACAGAAGAGAAGAGAACCTCCCCCCCCACCTGGGCCAGTCGGCCCAGTTGTTTGCCAGGCCGACCCAAACCGGCCCAGGCCGCCCCCCACTCCCCCACTCCCCTTATCCACTCACCCGTACCCCGAACCCTCCCACCGACACCCCACTCCCCCCCCGACCGAAATATCTCCCCCCTTTGTCCCCCGATTGGGTCGGGATCGGAGGAGGAGGTCACCGCGACGCCCCGACGCCACCTCATCCGCATCGTGCTCGCCGCCCCAAGGCCAACTCGCCGGAGCCACCGCCATCGACGTGCTCCTTCGCCCCCTTGCCTCTCCATCTCCTCCTCGTCGGCCGACATCGAGCCCACTGCCATCCCCCTGCAGCTCCCATGTGAGGAACCCCCTCCTGTACTCCCTCTCCTCCCTGTGCGCGCCTCCCGCTCGCGCCCTGGACGCCTTGCGTGCCCCTGGCCGCGCTCACCCGCCTAAGGCCGCTCGCCTCTGCCTGTTGTTCGCCGTGACCGCACCCTATGCGCGCACGCGCCCGTCCCCGACTCCCCGTGCCGTCTGCGCCACCCCGCGCGTTCGTCACGCCCGCGGTGGGGTCTCCCTCGCGCGCCCTGCCACACATGCGCCGCCTACTCCCCCGCCGGCCTCGCTCTGCAGCTCCTTCGCTGCCTGGCCACGCCCGGCGCCCTCCCCCGCCTCCTGGCTGCGCCCCGCGCTCGCCGTCAACGGCCACGGCCGCCGCCAAAGCCCCTTGCTGCCCCGTGCCTCCCGCTCGCCGGTCCGGTCCCCGCCACCGGCCGCGCCCTTTGCCTTCGGCGCCCCGCTAGCCTCGCCCCGCGGTTAGTCTGGGCGAGCTCCCTGTCGGGCAGGCTGGCGCCCATCGCCCAGCACGCCCCTGCACCCGTAACCGCAAGCCTGGTGCCCGCTAAGGCCCTATGGGCCTATGGCAAACGGGCCCCATCCCAGAACGTTTTTATAAAAAGAAAAAGGAAATAAAATAAAATGAATTAATAAAATTAATAATTAATTAATTAATTAATTATTGAATTATTTAAGTTAATTAATTCTGATTAGTTAATCTAGTTAACTAGTGAGTTCAATTAAACAATAATTAGATTAGCTAAATCCTAATTAAACTAAATAGAGTATGACAAGTGGGTCCCACACATCAGATTGACCCAGTCAACGCCCTGTTGACTCCTGACGCCATGTTGACACCATGATGACATTAGCAAACACTATTCTGGATAATGTTAGAATTAAATAATTAAATAAATTCAAAAAATGATTAAAACTTTAAAAAAACATAGAAAATAAAGCGTAGCTCAGATGGAAATGTTTTCTACATGAAAGTTGCTCAGAACGACGAGACGAATCCGGATACGCAGTCCGTTCGTCCGCCTCACACCCCTAACCTATCGAACTCGCAACTTTCCCCCTCCGGCTCCTCTGCTCGAAAACACGAAACACCGGGGATATTTTCCCGGATGTTTCCCCCCTTAACCGGCATCACCTCATACCACATTAGGGCACGCCTAGCATCGTTACTTGTCATGTCATGCATCGAAATGCATCTGTTTACATGGTATTCATTGTTTCTTCCCCCTCTTCTCTCCGGTAGACTACGAGACCGACGCTGCTGCTGACCAGTTCGACTACGGAGTTGACGACTCCTCTCTCTTGCCAGAGCAACCAGGCAAGCCCCCCCTTTGATCACCAGATATCGCCTACTCTTCTCTATACTGCTTGCATTAGAGTAGTGTAGCATGTTACTGCTTTCAGTTAATCCTATACTGCTGCATAGCCTGTCCTTGCTACTACTGTTGTTACCATTACCTGCTATCCTACTGCTTAGTATAGGATGCTAGTGTTCCATCAGTGGCCCTACACTCTTGTCCGTCTGCCATGCTATACTACTGGGCCGTGATCACTTCGGGAGGTGATCACGGGCATATACTATATACTTTACACAGTTACATTACCTGTGATACTGTTCGGAGATGGGGGCTGAAGGGGCAGGTGGCTCCATCCCGGTAGAGGTGGGCCTGGGTTCCCGACGGCCCCCAACTGTTACTTTGTGGCGGAGCGACAGGGCAGGTTGAGACCGCCTAGGAGAGAGGTGGGCCTGGCCCTGTTCGGCGTTCGCGGATACTTAACACGCTTAACGAGATCTTGGTATTTGATCTGAGTTGGCTACGAGCCTATACGCACTAACCATCTACGTGGGAGTAGTTATGGGTATCCCGACGTCGTGGTATCAGCCGAAGCACTTCGTGACGCCAGCGACTGAGTGGCGCGCGCCGGATTGGAACGTAAGCCTGCTCTTGTATTAAGGGGCTAGTTCCGCTTTCGGCCGCGTACGCAACGTGCAGGTGTGCTATGGGCGATGGGCCCAGACCCCTGTGCGCTTAGGTTTAGACCGGCGTGCTGGCCTCTCTGTTGTGCCTAGGTGGGGCTGCGACGTGTTGATCTTCCGCGGCCGGGCATGACCCAGGAAAGTGTGTCCGGCCAAATGGGATCAAGCGTGTTGGGTAAGTTGGTGCACCCCTGCAGGGAAGTTAATCTATTCGAATAGCCGTGATCTTCGATAACAGGACGACTTGGAGTTGTACCTTGACCTTATGACAACTAGAACCGGATACTAAATAAAACACACCCTTCCAAGTGCCAGATACAACCGGTGGTCGTTCTCTCTCAGGGCATTGAGGAGGGGATCGCCGGGTAGGATTATTGCTATGTGATGCTACTTGGAGATGCTACTTGGAGATGCTACTTGGAGATACTACTTGGATGACTTCAATCTACTCTCTTTTACATGCTGCAAGACGGAGGCTGCCAGAAGCGTAGTCTTCGACAGGAATAGCTATCCCCCTCTTATTCTGGCATTCTGCAGTTCAGTCCACCGATATGGCCCTTTACACATATACCCATGCATATGCAGTATAGTTCCTTGCTTGCGAGTACTTTGGATGAGTACTCACGGTTGCTTTCTCCCTCCTTTTTCCCCCTTTCCTTTCTTTCTGGTTGTCGCAACCAGATGCTGGAGTCCAGGAGCCAAACGCCACCGTTGACGACGACTACTACACTGGAGGTGCCTACTACTACGTGCAGCCCGCTGACGACGACCAGGAGTAGTTAGGAGGATCCCAGGCAGGAGGCCTGCGCCTCTTTCGATTTGTATCCCAGTTTGTGCTAGCCTTCTTAAGGCAAACCTGTTTAACTTATGTCTGTACTCAGATATTGTTGCTTCCGCTGACTCGTCTATGATCGAGCTCTTGTATTCGAGCCCTCGAGGCCCCTGGCTTGTAATATGATGCTTATATGACTTATTTTATGTTTTAGAGTTGTGTTGTGATATCTTCCCGTGAGTCCCTGATCTTGATCGTACACATTTGTGTGCATGATTAGTGTACGATTGAATCGGGGGCGTCACAAGTTGGTATCAGAGCCGACTGCCTGTAGGAATCCCCCTTCCAACTCCTTGGCCGAAGTCGAGTCTAGACTTTACAAAACTTTTACTGACATGGCTGTGCGGCCCATGGGCCCACGTCGCCATTGGGTGGTATTAGGGTCTTTTACTCCTTGTCTATACTCTGGGACTCTGATCTCTCTTATATTCGGGTTAAATGGATTTTGCTAAATCTAACATTAGGATCTCGTTATCACTTTCACCCGGAGAGCCCCTTATTATTGATGATCGTCTGCTGCACGTGAAGACCCTGAAGATACTCTCCGCTGTAACCCGAGAATTTGTGTCCGTTGCTTTTGCAATTCCCTACCACCAAAATATCCCTATGGATAAATACATACATCTGTCGTTCTTACTTTTGTTCCCAGTTGATCTTGTCATTGGAAGATACCCTGAAATTCTCTCTATTGATCCGAGAATACTTTGTGCCTACTGCCTTGCAGTTCCTTTCCACCTGAATACCCCTACGGATAATTTCTCGCCCTTATCGAGTATCCACTCATCCCCAGTTGTTCATGTGTTTCACAATGGTCTTTGAAATACTATTCGATCCTCCAAAAATTCCTCAGTAGCTTATTGCTCTGCAATACTTGTCTGCTTGCATTATGGATGCTTTCCATATGTCTGGCAATATTCGTTGGTATCCTTAGACACCGTCATTTTAATCCTATTGATTCAACATGTGTGCGAATGCACACAATCATCAATCGACCCTTCTAAATTATCTTTCCGGCTCAGACGTCATTCTGAACATGAGCTGGTTCTGGACCAAACTATTTGTCGTCAATTGTGCCTCTGGTCTATCCAACTTATCCATCCTTGATCAGAGCGTCTGCTTCTGATCCTTTGTTTTGGAAATCATAATTTCTTTGTTAGCTAAGCATCGAATTATTCCAATGTTCTATAATATGATGCCCGTGCATTCCTTCTGGAGTACCGATACTCACATCAGCTCCGTTGCGGATCGCCCGATCCATTGTTGGATTTCATCCGACATCGTCCTTCATATTCAATCACTTTGGAAGTTCTTTCTCCATTGGTAAATCCTACCCTCTGATTGACCAACCATGATCTGCTTTCGAGCTGGTGGTATTTTACTATTGAAGCTTGTGGTATATGTTTCCATGATACCCTGACGGGTTGAACCTATGCCTTACTTTATATGTGTGAACTCGGAAGTTTTCACGAGTCATACTCATCTGGTATTTCACCAGGTAAAACTTTCAACACTAATGCCTTTATCAAAGCGAGAAGTGAATGGAAGGTTATACATTGGAGAAGTGGGAGTCGACCTTGAACTTGTGTTCCTGCCCATGGACACGATGTAGATCTTATCATTAAAGCTTCTCTTAAATTAATTATTCCTTTGGTATAAGCTCATCTTATATCTGGGATCTGGCCTTTTTGCAATTGTGGTTCCGACCATGTTCTCCTTTAAATACCATTTCTCGTGCAAGTTTAAGCACTTGTCTTCTGCAGAGCAATGCCCCAGTCCAACCTCTACTTTGATCTGTCATCGAGTATTGCCCCCTGGTATCTTGAGATTATCATGGAACTGCATAACTTTCTATGAGTTCATCAAGTACTACCTTCCCATTGATTCCAATTTTTCACGGGCTCTGAGTTATTAAACACTCAAAGACACCGATAACTGAACCGAGTCCGCACTACGGTTCAACAACTCTTAGTAATCTTCTTTAAGTACGAGTTTGTACCCGATTATGTCATTCCTAGCCTGATCGACTATATCCCTGTCGTGCTAAATTTTAAGTGTGCTACCTGGTCCTTCTTCCCGGAGCACCAAAATTTTCGACGATGAGCTAAGCTTACGTCGATCTTCCTCGTCATATCAGTTCGCCTTGAACAACAATCCTGATTTCAAGTTTGTGTCCTACCCATGGTTCCAATAACCTTCCGCTACCTCATTCCTTTGACTTAATGTCGTCGCTGATTGATTACATCTTCATGAAACCTCTCGACAAATGTGTCGTAATCATCATCTACATTCTGAGCCCTTACGGGATATCAATCGAATTCGTGATGAGAAATACCATCCTTGCCCCTCGATGATTGTGTTATCATCGACGACATTCTTGCCTTCCCCCCAACACAAACTTGTTCATGTTTTGTGTTATACCTTGAGTTCCTTGCTATCCAGCCTTTGTTCTTCTTTATCTTGGAGTATTACCATCTTTTATGTCAAGAATGTTCTGAGATTTGTTCCACCTCTTGAGAGTTCTTGGTGTAGTGCTACTTCTCACCATCACCATTCTTAACTGGTCCTCGTGTTGATTCCAACCGGGGTACCAACAAGTGAACGGTGCTGTTTGGATTCTATACTTCTAGCAACCCTATTGCTTTGAAGTTAATGGTCAACCGTTCATTCTTAGGCTATTGATTATTGAATCACCATTCTGACATTGGTCGTGCAGCCCAACCCATATTTCGGGCGCACCTTTCAACCAATGTTTAATTGTGTATGTTGACCTCGAGCATGCTTCATTATATCATTTGATCGGACAAATGCTATCTCCTTATCCACATAATTGAGGAGATGCATCTTTTTGGATACCTCGTTGAATTATCGCTGAGTCCGTCAGCCACTTCCTCAACCTCTCCTTGGTTTAATGATGAACTCTGGTTTCGGAACTTGCTTCCATAGTTCATTTCCTGAGAATCTTGAAATGTCTTTTCGTCTATTTGTGTTGCACCTTTTCTTCTCGGACATCCTGAGTCTGAGGTATCATGACACTAATCGGATCTGAATCTCGGTCAGATATGATGGTTGGGACAACTTTCCAAGAGTTATGATGTTGGTCCTTTGATGACCCGGTAACATGATGTCATGCCTAGCACCCCCCCTGGGTGGAGGACCTATCGTTATAATTTCTTTTGCAAGGACAACCATTCTTCCTGGAGGAAATTGTAAGACTTATTCTACAAGTTATTCCTGATGGATCCTTCGTGTTTCCAAAGTCTGATCTTCACCTGAAGACCATGTCAATGCTATCTCGAAGCATGTCAATGCTACTCCGATTTTCAACAGGAACATTTGAAGCACGATGCTAAATTTTATTTATCATTTATCCTAACACCGTTGTATGGGTAATATCATGAGATTCCTTCCCCCCTTACCTAAAGAGTTGTCTACATTATATCCTGCCACGGATATCATGCTCTGCTTGTCCTTGGGAAGGATATATCCCTGAAATATGTGTTTAGACACATTTTCCTTTCCATTGTTCTGTTTAATATGATAATCATATTTTACTTTCCATTGGTTGTTTGAACCTTTCTTGTGATCTATATGATCTAAGCAGCAATATTCTACTGCTTATGTAAACTCCTCGATGTGCAATTCTATCAGTAAGACCCTGTTACTATTGTTGATGACATTCCGGTAGCCACCGATGGACGAGAACCTTGCCTATGGGTCCGCCTCGTTCAACGAGCAGGAAAGTGGTTCTCTTCGTCCCTCGCCCTTGGTACCAACGTTGATGCCGACATAACTGACTTGGTACTCTCTGACATGCCTTGCTATCATGACCGTGAAAGATGTCACTGCTCCTATTAAAAAAACCACATGGTGGGCCCATAACCCACAGTTCCACAGGATCGAAACCTGACTGTCCTGTACACCCCCTATTCCCAAAGTTATTCCTCGCGCGTGGACTCGTATGTAATCCACGGGCCACTGTCCTAGTGGTCTATTCTGGTATCAGACGCAATACTTACTCTCGCTACTCTGAACCCCTTTCTCACTCTGGTTCAGGCTTCGAGCAACTATCTATCCGCTTGGAGCCTATTATGGTACCTTCGTACCTTACTCTCGAGGTATTTCATATGTTCAACTCAAGAGATAATCTTATACTAATTCATGGGTTAACCCCAGATTGTTTCCCTCAAAAGCATTATGTCGTAGTGAGCTGCCCCTTATCTTTTCGTAAGTACGATGGAGTTCCCGAAGAAATGATGACAAGTTTATCATGATGCATCGGAATAAAGGATTGAAGACATCAACGAAAGGAATTAACTTCTTCGAGAAGATCCGTTAGAATATCGTAGCCAGAACTTTCCCCTTACTCCCCTCTTAAATCTCGGGAAGAGATTTCTTGTAGTGGAGGAGAATTGTGACGCCCGGGTAATTAAGCTACAGCAATCCCGCGTTAACGATGCCATGTCACCTCGATTACTGTTGCTAACCTCGCGTTAGATCGAAACCGATTCGAAATCAATCAAAAAAATAAAAGTTTTCAAATATTAAAACTAAAATGTTCGGAGTGAACCAAATATTGTATAGGTAATTATGGTGGAGAAGCCACACCTTTATAAAATATTTAAATACTATAAGATGAATAAAACAACAACAAAAACAATTATTTAAATACCTTTTGTAATAAATAAAATGTCAAACTAAATTATTTGAGGACTAGACTTCTTGTGACTATGGACTAAGTTGAAATACTAATTTAGATACTAAGTGTATATTTTACTAAAACTAAAATAAAAGGAAACAAAACTAAAACAGAAAAAGTAAAGTAAATAAAAAGTAAAAACAAAACAAAACAGAAGAGAAGAGAACCTCCCCCCCCACCTGGGCCAGTCGGCCCAGTTGTTTGCCAGGCCGACCCAAACCGGCCCAGGCCGCCCCCACTCCCCCACTCCCCTTATCCACTCACCCGTACCCCGAACCCTCCCACCGACACCCCACTCCCGCCCCGACCGAAATATCTCCCCCCTTTGTCCCCCGATTGGATCGGGATCGGAGGAGGAGGTCACCGCGACGCCCCGACGCCACCTCATCCGCATCGTGCTCGCCGCCCCAAGGCCAACTCGCCGGAGCCACCGCCATCGACGTGCTCCTTCGCCCCCTTGCCTCTCCATCTCCTCCTCGTCGGCCGACATCGAGCCCACTGCCATCCCCCTGCAGCTCCCATGTGAGGAACCCCCTCCTGTACTCCCTCTCCTCCCTGTGCGCGCCTCCCGCTCGCGCCCTGGACGCCTTGCGTGCCCCTGGCCGCGCTCACCCGCCTAAGGCCGCTCGCCTCTGCCTGTTGTTCGCCGTGACCGCACCCTATGCGCGCACGCGCCCGTCCCCGACTCCCCGTGCCGTCTATGCCACCCCGCGCATTCGTCACGCCCGCGGTGGGGTCTCCCTCGCGCGCCCTGCCACACATGCGCCGCCTACTCCCCCGCCGGCCTCGCTCTGCAGCTCCTTCGCTGCCTGGCCACGCCCGGCGCCCTCCCCCGCCTCCTGGCTGCGCCCCGCGCTCGCCGTCAACGGCCACGGCCGCCGCCAAAGCCCCTTGCTGCCCCGTGCCTCCCGCTCGCCGGTCCGGTCCCCGCCACCGGCCGCGCCCTTTGCCTTCGGCGCCCCGCTAGCCTCGCCCCGCGGTTAGTCTGGGCGAGCTCCCTGTCGGGCAGGCTGGCGCCCATCGCCCAGCACGCCCCTGCACCCGTAACCGCAAGCCTGGTGCCCGCTAAGGCCCTATGGGCCTATGGCAAACGGGCCCCATCCCAGAACGTTTTTATAAAAAGAAAAAGGAAATAAAATAAAATGAATTAATAAAATTAATAATTAATTAATTAATTAATTAGTGAATTATTTAAGTTAATTAATTCTGATTAGTTAATCTAATTAACTAGTGAGTTCAATTAAACAATAATTAGATTAGCTAAATCCTAATTAAACTAAATAGAGTATGACAAGTGGGTCCCACACATCAGATTGACCCAGTCAACGCCCTGTTGACTGCTGACGCCATGTTGACACCATGATGACATTAGCAAACACTATTCTGGATAATGTTAGAATTAAATAATTAAATAAATTCAAAAAAATGATTAAAACTTTAGAAAAACATAGAAAATAAAGCGTAGCTCAGATGGAAATGTTTTCTACATGGAAGTTGCTCAGAACGACGAGACGAATCCGGATACGCAGTCCGTTCGTCCGCCTCACACCCCTAACCTATCGAACTCGCAACTTTCCCCCTCCGGCTCCTCTGCTCGAAAACACGAAACACCGGGGATATTTTTCCGGATGTTTCCCCCCTTAACCGGCATCACCTCATACCACATTAGGGCACGCCTAGCATCGTTACTTGTCATGTCATGCATCGAAATGCATCTGTTTACATGGTATTCATTGTTTCTTCCCCCTCTTCTCTCCGGTAGACTACGAGACCGACGCTGCTGCTGACCAGTTCGACTACGGAGTTGACGACTCCTCTCTCTTGCCAGAGCAACCAGGCAAGCCCCCCCTTTGATCACCAGATATCGCCTACTCTTCTCTATACTGCTTGCATTAGAGTAGTGTAGCATGTTACTGCTTTCAGTTAATCCTATACTGCTGCATAGCCTGTCCTTGCTACTACTGTTGTTACCATTACCTGCTATCCTACTGCTTAGTATAGGATGCTAGTGTTCCATCAGTGGCCCTACACTCTTGTCCGTCTGCCATGCTATACTACTGGGCCATGATCACTTCGGGAGGTGATCACGGGCATATACTATACACTTTACACAGTTACATTACCTGTGATACTGTTCGGAGATGGGGGCTGAAGGGGCAGGTGGCTCCATCCCGGTAGAGGTGGGCCTGGGTTCCCGACGGCCCCCAACTGTTACTTTGTGGCGGAGCGACAGGGCAGGTTGAGACCGCCTAGGAGAGAGGTGGGCCTGGCCCTGTTCGGCGTTCGCGGATACTTAACACGCTTAACGAGATCTTGGTATTTGATCTGAGTTGGCTACGAGCCTATACGCACTAACCATCTACGTGGGAGTAGTTATGGGTATCCCGATGTCGTGGTATCAGCCGAAGCACTTCGTGACGCCAGCGACTGAGTGGCGCGCGCCGGATTGGAACGTAAGCCTGCTCTTGTATTAAGGGGGCTAGTTCCGCTTTCGGCCGCGTACGCAACGTGCAGGTGTGCTATGGGCGATGGGCCCAGACCCCTGTGCGCTTAGGTTTAGACCGACGTGTTGGCCTCTCTGTTGTGCCTAGGTGGGGCTGCGACGTGTTGATCTTCCGCGGCCGGGCATGACCCAGGAAAGTGTGTCCGGCCAAATGGGATCAAGCGTGTTGGGTAAGTTGGTGCACCCCTGCAGGGAAGTTAATCTATTCGAATAGCCGTGATCTTCGGTAACAGGACGGCTTGGAGTTGTACCTTGACCTTATGACAACTAGAACCGGATACTAAATAAAACACACCCTTCCAAGTGCTAGATACAACCGGTGGTCGTTCTCTCTCAGGGCATTGAGGAGGGGATCGCCGGGTAGGATTATTGCTATGTGATGCTACTTGGAGATGCTACTTGGAGATGCTACTTGGAGATGCTACTTGGAGATACTACTTGGATGACTTCAATCTACTCTCTTTTACATGCTGCAAGACGGAGGCTGCCAGAAGCGTAGTCTTCGACAGGAATAGCTATCCCCCTCTTATTCTGGCATTCTGCAGTTCAGTCCACCGATATGGCCCTTTACACATATACCCATGCATATGCAGTATAGTTCCTTGCTTGCGAGTACTTTGGATGAGTACTCACGGTTGCTTTCTCCCCCCTTTTCCCCCCTTTCGTTTCTTTCTGGTTGTCGCAACCAGATGCTGGAGTCCAGGAGCCAAACGCCACCATTGACGACGACTACTACACTGGAGGTGCCTACTGCTACGTGCAGCCCGCTGACGACGACCAGGAGTAGTTAGGAGGATCCCAGGCAGGAGGCCTGCGCCTCTTTCGATCTGTATCCCAGTTTGTGCTAGCCTTCTTAAGGCAAACCTGTTTAACTTATGTCTGTACTCAAATATTGTTGCTTCCGCTGACTCGTCTATGATCGAGCTCTTGTATTCGAGCCCTCGAGGCCCCTGGCTTGTAATATGATGCTTGTATGACTTATTTTATGTTTTAGAGTTGTGTTGTGATATCTTCCCGTGAGTCCCTGATCTTGATCGTACACATTTGTGTGCATGATTAGTGTACGATTGAATCGGGGGCGTCACAAGTTGGTATCAGAGCCGACTGCCTGTAGGAATCCCCCTTCCAACTCCTTGGCCGAAGTCGAGTCTAGACTTTACAAAACTTTTACTGACATGGCTGTGCAGCCCATGGGCCCACGTCGCCATTGGGTGGTATTAGGGTCTTTTACTCCTTGTCTATACTCTGGGACTCTGATCTCTCTTCTATTCGGGTTAAATGGATTTTGCTAAATCTAACATTAGGATCTCGTTATCACTTTCACCCGGAGAGCCCCTTATTATTGATGATCGTCTGCTGCACGTGAAGACCCTGAAGATACGCTCCGCTGTAACCCGAGAATTTGTGTCCGTTGCTTTTGCAATTCCCTACCACCAAAATATCCCTATGGATAAATACATACATCTGTCGTTCTTACTTTTGTTCCCAGTTGATCTTGTCATTGGAAGATACCCTGAAATTCTCTCTATTGATCCGAGAATACTTTGTGCCTACTGCCTTGCAGTTCCTTTCCACCTGAATACCCCTACGGATAATTTCTCGCCCTTATCGAGTATCCACTCATCCCCAGTTGTTCATGTGTTTCACAATGGTCTTTGAAATACTATTCGATCCTCCAAAAATTCCTCAGTAGCTTATTGCTCTGCAATACTTGTCTGCTTGCATTATGGATGCTTTCCATATGTCTGGCAATATTCGTTGGTATCCTTAGACACCGTCATTTTAATCCTATTGATTCAACATGTGTGCGAATGCACACAATCATCAATCGACCCTTCTAAATTATCTTTCCGGCTCAGACGTCATTCTGAACATGAGCTGGTTCTGGACCAAACTATTTGTCGTCAATTGTGCCTCTAGTCTATCCAACTTATCCATCCTTGATCAGAGCGTCTGCTTCTGATCCTTTGTTTTGGAAATCATAATTTCTTTGTTAGCTAAGCATCGAATTATTCCAATGTTCTATAATATGATGCCCGTGCATTCCTTCTGGAGTACCGATACTCACATCAGCTCCGTTGCGGATCGCCCGATCCATTGTTGGATTTCATCCGACATCGTCCTTCATATTCAATCACTTTGGAAGTTCTTTCTCCATTGGTAAATCCTACCCTCTGATTGACCAACCATGATCTGCTTTCGAGCTGGTGGTATTTTTATTGAAGCTTGTGGTATATGTTTCCATGATACCCTGACGGGTTGAACCTATGCCTTACTTTATATGTGTGAACTCGGAAGTTTTCACGAGTCATACTCATCTGGTATTTCACCAGGTAAAACTTTCAACACTAATGCCTTTATCAAAGCGAGAAGTGAATGGAAGGTTATACATTGGAGAAGTGGGAGTCGACCTTGAACTTGTGTTCCTGCCCATGGACACGATGTAGATCTTATCATTAAAGCTTCTCTTAAATTAATTATTCCTTTGGTATAAGCTCATCTTATATCTGGGATCTGGCCTTTTTGCAATTGTGGTTCCGGCCATGTTCTCCTTTAAATACCATTTCTCGTGCAAGTTTAAGCACTTGTCTTCTGCAGAGCAATGCCCCAGTCCAACCTCTACTTTGATCTGTCATCGAGTATTGCCCCCTGGTATCTCGAGATTATCATGGAACTGCATAACTTTCTATGAGTTCATCAAGTACTACCTTCCCATTGATTCCAATTTTTCACGGGCTCTGAGTTATTAAACACTCAAAGACACCGATAACTGAACCGAGTCCGCACTACAGTTCAACAACTCTTAGTAATCTTCTTTAAGTACGAGTTTGTACCCGATCATGTCATTCCTAGCCTGATCGACTATATCCATGTCGTGCTAAATTTTAAGTGTGCTACCTGGTCCTTCTTCCCGGAGCACCAAAATTTTCGACGATGAGCTAAGCTTACGTCGATCTTCCTCGTCATATCAGTTCGCCTTGAACAACAATCCTGATTTCAAGTTTGTGTCCTACCCATGGTTCCAATAACCTTCCGCTACCTCATTCCTTTGACTTAATGTCATCGCTGATTGATTACATCTTCATGAAACCTCTCGACAAATGTGTCGTAATCATCATCTACATTCTGAGCCCTTACGGGATATCAATCAAATTCGTGATGAGAAATACCATCCTTGCCCCTCGATGATTGTGTTATCATCGACGACATTCTTGCCTTCCCCCCAACACAAACTTGTTCATGTTTTGTGTTATACCTTGAGTTCCTTGCTATCCAGCCTTTGTTCTTCTTTATCTTGGAGTATTACCATCTTTTATGTCAAGAATGTTCTGAGATTTGTTCCACCTCTTGAGAGTTCTTGGTGTAGTGCTACTTCTCACCATCACCATTCTTAACTGGTCCTCGTGTTGATTCCAACCGGGGTACCAACAAGTGAACGGTGCTGTTTGGATTCTATACTTCTAGCAACCCTATTGCTTTGAAGTTAATGGTCAACCGTTCATTCTTAGGCTATTGATTATTGAATCACCATTCTGACATTGGTCGTGCAGCCCAACCCATATTTCGGGCGCACCTTTCAACCAATGTTTAATTGTGTATGTTGACCTCGAGCATGCTTCATTATATCATTTGATCGGACAAATGCTATCTCCTTATCCACATAATTGAGGAGATGCATCTTTTTGGATACCTCGTTGAATTATCGCTGAGTCCGTCAGCCACTTCCTCAACCTCTCCTTGGTTTAATGATGAACTCTGGTTTCAGAACTTGCTTCCATAGTTCATTTCCTGAGAATCTTGAAATGTCTTTTCGTCTATTTGTGTTGCACCTTTTCTTCTCGGACATCCTGAGTCTGAGGTATCATGACACTAAGCGGATCTGAATCTCGGTCAGATATGATGGTTGGGACAACTTTCCAAGAGTTATGATGTTGGTCCTTTGATGACCCGGTAACATGATGTCATGCCTAGCACCCCCCCCCCTGGATGGAGGACCTATCGTTATAATTTCTTTTGCAAGGACAACCATTCTTCCTGGAGGAAATTGTAAGACTTATTCTACAAGTTATTCCTGATGGATCCTTCGTGTTTCCAAAGTCTGATCTTCACCTGAAGACCATGTCAATGCTATCTCGAAGCATGTCAATGCTACTCCGATTTTCAACAGGAACATTTGAAGCACGATGCTAAATTTTATTTATCATTTATCCTAACACCGTTGTATGGGTAATATCATGAGATTCCTTCCCCCCTTATCTAAAGAGTTGTCTACATTATATCCTGCCACGGATATCATGCTCTGCTTGTCCTTGGGAAGGATATATCCCTGAAATATGTGTTTAGACACATTTTCCTTTCCATTGTTCTGTTTAATATGATAATCATATTTTACTTTCCATTGGTTGTTTGAACCTTTCTTGTGATCTATATGATCTAAGCAGCAATATTCTACTGCTTATGTAAACTCCTCGATGTGCAATTCTATCAGTAAGACCCTGTTACTATTGTTGATGACATTCCGGTAGCCACCGATGGACGAGAACCTTGCCTATGGGTCCGCCTCGTTCAACGAGCAGGAAAGTGGTTCTCTTCATCCCTCGCCCTTGGTACCAACGTTGATGCCGACATAACTAACTTGGTACTCTCTGACATGCCTTGCTATCATGACCGTGAAAGATGTCACTGCTCCTATTAAAAAAAACCACATGGTGGGCCCATAACCCACAGTTCCACAGGATCAAAACCTGACTGTCCTGTACACCCCCTATTCACAAAGTTATTCCTCGCGCGTGGACTCGTATGTAATCCACGGGCCACTGTCCTAGTGGTCTATTCTGGTATCAGACGCAATACTTACTCTCGCTACTCTGAACCCCTTTCTCACTCTGGTTTAGGCTTCGAGCAACTATCTATCCGCTTGGAGCCTACTATGGTACCTTCGTACCTTACTCTTGAGGTATTTCATATGTTCAACTCAAGAGATAATCTTATACTAATTCATGGGTTAACCCCAGATTGTTTCCCTCAAAAGCATTATGTCGTAGTGAGCTGCCCCTTATCTTTTCGTAAGTACGATGGAGTTCCCGAAGAAATGATGACAAGTTTATCATGATGCATCGGAATAAAGGATTGAAGACATCAACGAAAGGAATTAACTTCTTCGAGAAGATCCGTTAGAATATCGTAGCCAGAACTTTCCCCTTACTCCCCTCTTAAATCTCGGGACGAGATTTCTTGTAGTGGAGGAGAATTGTGACGCCCGGGTAATTAAGCTACAGTAATCCCGCGTTAACGATGCCATGTCACCTCGGTTACTGTTGCTAACCTCTTAGATCGAAACCGATTCGAAATCAAATTCAAAATCAATCAAAAAAATAAAAGTTTTCAAATATTAAAACTAAAATGTTCGGAGTGAACCAAATATTGTATAGGTAATTATGGTGGAGAAGCCACACCTTTATAAAATATTTAAATACTATAAGATGAATAAAACAACAGCAAAAACAATTATTTAAATACCTTTTGTAATAAATAAAATGCCAAACTAAATTATTTGAGGACTAGACTTCTTGTGACTATGGACTAAGTTGAAATACTAATTTAGATACTAAGTGTATATTTTACTAAAACTAAAATAATAGGAAACAAAACTAAAACAGAAAAAGTAAAGTAAATAAAAAGTAAAAACAAAACAAAACAGAAGAGAAGAGAACCTCCCCCCCCCCACCTGGGCCAGTCGGCCCAGTTGTTTGCCAGGCCGACCCAAACCGGCCCAGGCCGCCCCCACTCCCCCACTCCCCTTATCCACTCACCCGTACCCCGAACCCTCCCACCGACACCCCACTCCCCCCCCGACCGAAATATCTCCCCCCTTTGTCCCCCGATTGGATCGGGATCGGAGGAGGAGGTCACGGCGACGCCCCAACGCCACCTCATCCGCATCGTGCTCGCCGCCGCAAGGCCAACTCGCCAGAGCCACCGCCATCGACGTGCTCCTTCGCCCCCTTGCCTCTCCATCTCCTCCTCGTCGGCCGACATCGAGCCCACTGCCATCCCCCTGCAGCTCCCATGTGAGGAACCCCCTCCTGTACTCCCTCTCCTACCTGTGCGCGCCTCCCGCTCGCGCCCTGGACGCCTTGCGTGCCCCTGGCCGCGCTCACCCGCCTAAGGCCGCTCGCCTCTGCCTGTTGTTCGCCGTGACCGCACCCTATGCGCGCACGCTGTCAGGACCCCGACTCAATGCCACATAGATCTAGCATGTAACACTTCATATCATTTTGCGGCCTCACGCACGGTATTCCCGCGGGTGTCGCCTTACCTTTACCCGGGACCGTTTGCGCCTTTTGGCACACGTATATGACAGTGTCGCTAGCATCCATATGATAAGGAGCCCGGGCTGACATGGCTAGTCGTAAACCCAAAGTGGCACAAACTTACAGGGACAGGCATCCATGACCCAGCATCGAACGTGTCGGTCATCAGCGAGTGAATCCAGGCTGTAGCACTGGGCTAGCAGGACTCCGGTGAACCGGGCTGTAGCGGGCTAACAGGACTCCGGTATTCATCGCGTGACATTTCCCCGAAGGGACAGACACAGGAACGAAGAAGGACACATGCCGGCCAGCCTAAGTGTTCCGGAGCAGTAGCAAGCTACCATGGCTCGGTGGAAACACTAGGAGACATTTCCCGGTAAGAGAGGCTACTAAAGATAAACAACTAGATGGTCAGATCCCACACATACCAAGCATTTCAATAGCATACACACAATATGCTCGATATGTGCAAATACAACATGGCATCACAACATGACTCTACGACTCAAGTAATTTATTCAATAGGCTCCGAGGAGCGAGATATTACAATCATGAGTCTCATGACCCAACAATCAGAGCATACAAGTCAAAGCACAAGCGGAAGCTATCATGTCTGAGTACAGACATCTATAAATGAAAAAGGCTGAGAAGCCTGACTATCTATCAGATCCTGCCGAGGGCACAAGATCGTAGCTGAGGTATCAAGCTAAACGTCGAAGACCACGCGGAATTACTAGTGAGACTGAAGTCTCTCTGCAAAAACATAAATTAGGCAAACGTGAGTACAAATGTTCCCAGCAAGACTTACATCAGAACTATCTACATATGCATCATTTTTAACAAGGGGATGGTGGGGTTTAACTGCAGCAAGCCAGCTTTGACTCGGTGGCTATCCTAAACTACGACTGCAAGCAACTCTTTTGAGGTGGCGAACACGAGTCCACATATTCACCATATCAATACACCACTATGGATCCGCTCCCGTCTCCCTACGAGAACGCCATCCATAGCACTCACGCTTATCTTGCGTATTTTAGAGTATCCACTTTCACTTGTCTATGAACTGATATAAGCAACCCAGAAGTCCTTTACCGCGGACACGGCTATTCGAATAGATGATGTTAACCCTGCAGTTCCACCACTTAGCGTCTGCACACGACATGTGCTCGGCAGACTTCAAGCGAAAGCCGACGTGGGTGTAGACCACGACCTACCTAAACACCTAAGTCTCTAGTCCAGGTTTATCGCCTATTCGGGTTCCATCCATGAGGAGATCCGGCCGGAGTTTCGCTCACAGCCCCAAACGATGTGAACAGGGTTCCCGAGATACCAAACGGGCATCCGGTACACCGTGCCACGTACCTACCGCATCACAGCCCACCCCTACGATCGGCGCTGTCCACGGCCTCCAGTAGGCTACAAACACCAGAAACTACTTGCAACTCCTGGACAGAGGACTAGGGTGAATAAGAAGTCGAGCGGGGTCATATTTCAGGGCCCAATGTATGGTAGTAGCTGAGTCATGGATCACAAACACAGAACTCAGTTCCTAAGGACGGCTGCAATGAGACAACCCACCATGTACTCCTACATGGCCTCTCACCGCTACCTTTACCAAATCGTGTTCACACACTTAGCTCACACTCAGTAGGACATGTTCACACGCCTCTGATTCATCCCCGATGAATCAGACCTGACTCAACTCTAAGCAGTAGCAGGCATGACAACAAACATAAATGAGTAGGCACATCAGGGCTCAAACAACTCCTACTCATGCTAGTGGGTTTCATCTATTTACTGTGGCAATGACAGGTCATGCAAAGGATAAAGGGGGTTCAGCTACCGCAGCAAGTAACAGATGAATCGGTGTTGTCCTAATGCAGTAAAAGAGAGCAGGAGCGAGAGAGTAGGATTGTATCGGAATGAACAAGGGGGGTTTTGCTTGCCTGGCACTTCTGAAGATAACATTGAGTCTTCATCAGTGTCAATGATCACATCATCGGTATCACGTCTATCGAGAGGGGACAAATACCGGCAACACAGAAGGAAACACAATCAATGCAATGCACAATATGATGCATGATCATGACATGGCAAAATGAATGTGTTTTGAGCTAATGCAACTAGCAACAGATTAAATGAAGTTGGTTTGAATACAAGATTCAAATTCAAACTCCATATGTGATTATTTAAATGCCCTTTAATTGATTTGTGCTAAACAGCAGCTATAAGTTGTTCTAACATGCATGAAAATGGTACAGATGGATTCCTTGAATTTTTCTGATAATTTTTCATATATAAATTATTTAATTTGGAGTTACGGTTGAATTTCTATGATTTTTAGAAGTTTTAGGCATTTTCTGGAATTTCCTGAATATTAATAAATCCAGAAAATACTTATTGCGTCAGCATTGCATCACTATGACGTCAGCAGGTCAACAGACGCTGCTGGTGGTCAAACCTGACCAGTGGGGTCCACTGGTCAGTGACTGGGGCTGATTAGTGTCGCTGACATGTGGGCCCAGTCAACAGCCACGTCAGCTTAGTCAAAGCTGACGCGTGGGGCCACTAGGATTAGTTAAAAACTAAACAGAAACTAATCTAGGATTAATTAGCAGGTGGGGCCCTGCTGTCAGTGTCACAGGGTTAATTAGCAGGGTCAAATCCCGGGTCAGTGGGGTCAAACCCACCGGCGACATGACGCCGGCGAGGCTCGAGACGGCGGCGCGAGCCGGAAACGCGCTATAGGGCACGGGCGAGGCTGTGCTTGGGCTCGTTGGTGAGCCCTTGCTGGTGCGCATCGAATGGTGGTGGTGGCCGTGCCTGTGGTGGCCGGTACCGACGACGGCGAGCTCGTGAGCGGCGGCCGGAGTTCGGCCAACGGCGGGTTAGGCGATGCAGGGCGCTAGGGGAGGCATTGGTGCGTGCTACGTGCTCCTGGTGAGGTGTGGAGCACGATGGTGTGCCCGGCTTCGAGCCACAGTGGCTCTGGCCACGACGGCGACGAGGCACGGCGGCGGCGAGCTTCGGCCGTGGTGGAAGATGGAGCTAGGGGACGAAATCAGGTGCGGGGAGTGAGGGGAAGAGAAGAGGAGCTCATGGGGAGTCGGACGAGACGCTGAGTGGGCTCGGGGACGCCTCTGCAACGGCGAATTGACGACGGCGATCTCCGGGCACCGGAGATGAAGACGACGACGCTCCGGTCGACTGCGGCCTCCTCTGGTCGCGTGCGTCGCGTGTGTAGCTCCACGGGGTCAGGGCGGAGCTCAGGGATGCATAGAGGGAGCGAGGGGGTGGCTGGTGGCCGCGGCGAACGGCGTCGGTGGCGACGGGCTCCGCTCGGGCAGAGAGGGAGAGGGAGCAGAGGGGATAGGGACGGAGGGAGAGACGCGGGAGAGTGAGGGAGGGTCGAGGGAGCCGCGTGGCGTCTCCAGGGAGTAGCGGAGGCAAGCAGGGAGGCAGGAGGTGGCCTGGGCGTGTGCCCGCGCGCTCCGGCCACGCGCCTGCGCCTACTGGCGCGAGGAGGAAGGCGACAAGGGGGGGGGGAGAAGTGGTGGGCTGGGCCGCTGCTGGCTGCACAGTGTTGGGCCAGGTAAGTCCTTCTGCTCTCTCTCTTTTACTTTTTTTTATTTTCTGTAGTTTGTTTTGATTTAGTTTAGCAACTAAATCATTTAAATAAATTCTGTAGATTTTTATGTGGCTTGCTAAAATATATACAAAGCCACTCACAAACTTCCAGAATTATTGGAGTCATATTTAATATATATTAAATATAAATCCAAAGCAAATAGTTATTGGATTAATTCAAATGGCCAAAATAATTATCTCTGTGACTCCAAAAATATTGGTTTAAATTTTACCTCTTACCAATATTTCCATGGAATAACAGGAACATTTTCTTGGACACATTTGAGAAGATTTAACTGTTGGTTATTTTTAGAGGTTTCCTGAGGCTTTTGAAAATTCCTCAATTCAAATTTCATTTGAATTTAAACATGATGCACACACCAGACAGCACCAGAAGCTAGGGATGTGACACACGCGCCCGTCCCCGACTCCCCGTGCCGTCTGCGCCACCCCGCGCGTTCGTCACGCCCGCGGTGGGGTCTCCCTCGCGCGCCCTGCCACACATGCGTCGCCTACTCCCCCGCCGGCCTCGCTCTGCAGCTCCTTCGCTGCCTGGCCACGCCCGGCGCGCTGCCCCGCCTCCTGGCTGCGCCCCGCGCTCGCCGTCAACGGCCACGGCCGCCGCCAAAGCCCCTTGCTGCCCCGTGCCTCCCGCTCGCCGGTCCGGTCCCCGCCACCGGCCGCGCCCTTTGCCTTCGGCGCCCCGCTAGCCTCGCCCCGCGGTTAGTCTGGGCGAGCTCCCTGTCGGGCAGGCTAGCGCCCATCGCCCAGCACGCCCCTGCACCCGTAACCGCAAGCCTGGTGCCCGCTAAGGCCCTATGGGCCTATGGCAAACGGGCCCCATCCCAGAACGTTTTTATAAAAAGAAAAAGGAAATAAAATAAAATGAATTAATAAAATTAATAATTAATTAATTAATTAGTGAATTATTTAAGTTAATTAATTCTGATTAGTTAATCTAATTAACTAGTGAGTTCAATTAAACAATAATTAGATTAGCTAAATCCTAATTAAACTAAATAGAGTATGACAAGTGGGTCCCACACATCAGATTGACCCAGTCAACGCCCTGTTGACTGCTGACGCCATGTTGACACCATGATGACATTAGCAAATACTATTCTGGATAATGTTAGAATTAAATAATTAAATAAATTCAAAAAAATGATTAAAACTTTAGAAAAACATAGAAAATAAAGCGTAGCTCAGATGGAAATGTTCTCTACATGGAAGTTGCTCAGAACGACGAGACGAATCCGGATACGCAGTCCGTTCATCCGCCTCACACCCCTAACCTATCAAACTCGCAACTTTCCCCCTCCGGCTCCTCTGCTCGAAAACATGAAACACCGGGGATATTTTTCCGGATGTTTCCCCCCTTAACCGGCATCACCTCATACCACATTAGGGCACGCCTAGCATCGTTACTTGTCATGTCATGCATCGAAATGCATCTGTTTACATGGTATTCATTGTTTCTTCCCCCTCTTCTCTCCGGTAGACTACGAGACCGACGCTGCTGCTGACCAGTTCGACTACGGAGTTGACGACTCCTCTCTGTTGCCAGAGCAACCAGGCAAGCCCCCCCTTTGATCACCAGATATCACCTACTCTTCTCTATACTGCTTGCATTAGAGTAGTGTAGCATGTTACTACTTTCAGTTAATCCTATACTGCTGCATAGCCTGTCCTTGCTACTACTGTTGTTACCATTACCTGCTATCCTACTGCTTAGTATAGGATGCTAGTGTTCCATCAGTGGCCCTACACTCTTGTCCGTCTGCCATGCTATACTACTGGGCCGTGATCACTTCGGGAGGTGATCACGGGCATATACTATACACTTTACACAGTTACATTACCTGTGATACTGTTCGGAGATGGGGGCTGAAGGGGCAGGTGGCTCCATCCCGGTAGAGGTGGGCCTGGGTTCCCGACGGCCCCCAACTGTTACTTTGTGGCGGAGCGACAGGGCAGGTTGAGACCGCCTAGGAGAGAGGTGGGCCTGGCCCTGTTCGGCGTTCGCGGATACTTAACACGCTTAACGAGATCTTGGTATTTGATCTGAGTTGGCTACGAGCCTATATGCACTAACCATCTACGTGGGAGTAGTTATGGGTATCCCGATGTCGTGGTATCAGCCGAAGCAGTTCGTGATGCCAGCGACTGAGTGGCGCGCGCCTAATTGGAACGTAAGCCTGCTCTTGTATTAAGGGGGCTAGTTCCGCTTTCGGCCGCGTACGCAACGTGCAGGTGTGCTATGGGCGATGGGCCCAGACCCCTGTGCGCTTAGGTTTAGACCGGCGTGCTGGCCTCTCTGTTGTGCCTAGGTGGGGCTGCGACGTGTTGATCTTCCGCGGCCGGGCATGACCCAGGAAAGTGTGTCCGGCCAAATGGGATCAAGCGTGTTGGGTAAGTTGGTGCACCCCTGCAGGGAAGTTAATCTATTCGAATAGCCGTGATCTTCGGTAACATGACGACTTGGAGTTGTACCTTGACCTTATGACAACTAGAACCGGATACTAAATAAAACACACCCTTCCAAGTGCCAGATACAACCGGTGGTCGTTCTCTCTCAGGGCATTGAGGAGGGGATCACCGGGTAGGATTATTGCTATGTGATGCTACTTGGAGATGCTACTTGGAGATGCTACTTGGAGATGCTACTTGGAGATACTACTTGGATGACTTCAATCTACTCTCTTTTACATGCTGCAAGACGGAGGCTGCCAGAAGCGTAGTCTTCGACAGGAATAGCTATCCCCCTCTTATTCTGGCATTCTGCAGTTCAGTCCACCGATATGGCCCTTTACACATATACCCATGCATATGCAGTATAGTTCCTTGCTTGCGAGTACTTTGGATGAGTACTCACGGTTGCTTTCTCCCCCCTTTTTCCCCCTTTCCTTTCTTTCTGGTTGTCGCAACCAGATGCTGGAGTCCAGGAGCCAAACGCCACCGTTGACGACGACTACTACACTGGAGGTGCCTACTACTACGTGCAGCCCACTGACGACGACCAGGAGTAGTTAGGAGGATCCCAGGCAGGAGGCCTGTGCCTCTTTCGATCTGTATCCCAGTTTGTGCTAGCCTTCTTAAGGCAAACCTGTTTAACTTATGTCTGTACTCAGATATTGTTGCTTCCGCTGACTCGTCTATGATCGAGCTCTTGTATTCGAGCCCTCGAGGCCCCTGGCTTGTAATATGATGCTTGTATGACTTATTTTATGGTTTAGAGTTGTGTTGTGATATCTTCCCGTGAGTCCCTGATCTTGATCGTACACATTTGTGTGCATGATTAGTGTACGATTGAATCGGGGGTGTCACATGATCATAACTTAACGATGAGTACTAAGTAGCCATGGATTTTAGGGTTTTGATCCGGATTGAATACAAGGGTGAACAGTGATTGAGGGTTAATCTTACACGATAGCTTCAAATCTTGGCCTCGGCGACCTGGAGGCGCTTGGAGCGGTGGGGACCCTTGGCCTTGTTCTTGTCCTCCGGCTGGATCACACCGTCTCATCGTCCTCGCCGGAGTCCAGATCGAATGGCAATGTACGGTGGCATGGCTCTGGCGCCGTGACCAACATCTCTACCACTTCTTCTTCCTCTTCCCGTTCCAAACCGATGACCTCTAGCGCCACTAAATTCCTATTCCAGTATGCTGCGACACAATGGTCTTGAGGAGCCATGTACTCCCTGCACTTGGCCCACCTTGCCCTCTGTCTAGCATCGCCGGAGTCGGCCTGATTCATGGCCCAACAAAGGATGTCGACTGACATAGAGCCCTTCACTGGGCCAGGAGTTAGCGTCTTAAACTCCTCCGCCATTGCCTTCTTGACCACATCGTCTACCTCCTTGTGCATGTCTTCCATGCTGGTGAAGTTCGATCACACTTCCATAATGTTTTCGAACTTGGTGCGGTCACCGAGCGAGCACTCGAGTAAGAAAGCCCTCCATCCAATGCCCCATGGGAAGGGGTTGGGGTTGGAGTTGGAGTTCATGGCAATGGATAGGAGGAAGAGTGAGAGACAGAGAGATTTAGCTGAGTGCGGTTGTGGGTAAGTACTGAACGTCAAGCTGTGTAAATATAGGGGCTTCGGACGATAGGTTTTAATGACGATCAACCTTTTAAGTTTGTGCTCTTCATAACGTCATGAACTTTGCGCTGTTCATAACGCCATGAACTTTGTGCCTTTCATAACGCAGATTGAGAAGGAGAACAAGGGCAAGGAGGTGGTACTGCCCATGAACAAGGGCAAGTAGGTGGTTGATCCCTTGGGGGTGGTGTCGCACATGACCGAGGAGGTGCCGCCCATGGATGACATCGTGGTGGAAGAGCCCCGTAGCGGCAAGCGCCGGAACTACGAGCACTACCATGAGGAGGGTGGGCCAACTCACTTATGCAAGCTCATCCTTGCCCCGAAGCTCGAGTGCATACCAAGGCCCCTAGACTTCACCAAGCACTTCCCAGCCGTGCCAACGGAGTTCAAACTCAAGATGAACACCGACTGCTCATGGAGGGTCACTATGAGGCTGATGAACGACAGGGTCACCCTCAATCAGGGTTGGGCCACCTTTGCCGACGTCCATCAGATCAAGATCGAGTACATGATGACCTTCAAGTTGTTGACTCCCGACACGCTTAAGGTGATTGTATTCAACAATGGCGGCATTGAAGTGGTGACCAAGTGTGGGAGGCACGACGACACCTTCACCGTGAACGCCTAGAACAGTTCTCCGTTGCTCCAGCTGGTTTAGTATCGACTATGGCATACTGCTTTGCTTGAAAATTGCTATGTTTAAGTGTGATACTATGTTTAAAACTGCTTGCTGTGGTTTAGAACTGTGTTAATATGCTATCTTTTGTGTGTCTTTGGGTTTTTCTACACGCCCCTGTGTGCTGGTAACCTCACCACCTCGCCGAAGAGGTTACCAGACAACAGGCGTTGCATGAAACCAAACACCATGCATGCCTTGTGTTTCTGCCTAAACAAGCGGGCAACCAAATAGACCACCTTTCATCACACCCCACGCAGGCTAGAGGGTATGCAGGCAAACAAACAACATGCAAATGGTGTTTTTTTGCCTGTTTTCCCTCAGCAATGCCCAACTAGGTCAAGCATGCAATACAGGCAAAAGTTTCTATGAGAACCAAGCACACCCAACATCTCTGTCGGCGCCTGAGGCGACAAGGGTTCCGAGGGGATCTTCCGGCCATGTTTGCACTCATTAGCGAGGCGAGCTCGTAATCCTGGGAACAATGGCTGGTGGCCTCTAAAGGAAATATGCCCAAGAGGCAATAATAAAGTTTTTATTTTATATATCCTTATTCATGATAAAGGTTTATTATTCATGCTAGAATTGTATTGATCGGAAACATAAATACATGTGTGAATACATAAACAAATACCGTGTCCCTAGTAAGCCTCTACTAGACTAGCTCGTTGATCAAAGATGGTTAATGTTTCCTAACCATAGACATCTGTTGTCATTTGATAACGGGATCACATCATTAGGAGAATGATGTGATGGACAAGACCCATCCATTAACTTAGCATAATGATCGTTCAGTTTTACTGCTATTGCTTTCTTAATGTCAAATACATATTCCTTTGACTATGAGATTATACAACTCCCGGATACCGGAGGAATACCTTGTGTGCTATCAAACATCACAACATAACTGGGTGATCATAAAGGTGCTCTACAGGTATGTCCGAAGGTGTTTGTTGAGTTGGCATAGATCGAGATTAGGATTTGTCACTCCAAGTATCGGAGAGGTATCTCTGGGCCCTCTCGATAATACACATCATAAGCTTGCAAGCAAATGACTAAAGAAGTTAGTCACAAGGTGATGTATTACGGAACGAGTAAAGAGACTTGCCGGTAACGAGATTGAACCATGTATGAAGATACCGACGATCGAATCTCGGGCAAGTAACATACTGATGGACAAAGGGAATTACGTATGTTATCATAATAGTTCGACTGATAAAGATCTTCGTAGAATATATAGGAGCTAATATGGGCATCCAGGTTCCGCTATTGGTTATTGACCGGAGAGGTGTCTCGGTCATGTCTACATAGTTCTCGAACCCGTAGGGTCCGCACGCTTAATGTTCGTTGATGATATAATGTTATATGAGTTATATGTTTTGGTGACCGAATGTTGTTCGGAGTCCTGGATGAGACCACAGACATGACGGGGAGTCCCGAAATGGTCGAGAGGTAAATATTGATATATAGGACGATGATATTTGGACACGGGAAGTGTTTTAGGACGTACCGGGAAGGAATCGGGTCACCGGAAGGGGTTCGGGGCACCCACCGGCAAGTTATGGGCCTTATGGGCCAAAGTGTTGGGGAACACTGTAATTTCAAAAGAATTCCTACGCACACGCTAGATCAGGGTGATGCATAGCAACGAGAGGGGAGTGTTGTCCACGTACCCTCATAGACCGTAAGCGGAAGCATTATGACAACGCAGTTGATGTAGTCGTACGTCTTCACGATTGACTGATCCTAGTACCGAAAGTACGGCACCTCCGTGATCTGCACACGTTCGGCTCGGTGACGTCACACAAACTCACGATGCAGCAGAGTGTCGAGGGAGAGCTTCGTCAGCACGACGGCGTGATGATGCTACCGGAACAGGGCTTCGCCTAAGCACCGCTACGATATGACCGAGGTGGATTATGGTGGAGGGGGGCACCGCACACGGCTAAGAGATCAATGATCAACTTGTGTGTCTATGGGGTTCCCCCCTCCCCCGCATATAAAGGAGTGGAGGTGGGGGGAGGGCCGGCCCTCTATGGCGTGCCCTGGAGGAGTCCTACTCCCTCCGGGAGTAGGATTCCCCCTTCCCTAGTTGGACTAGGAGAGAAGGAAGCGGAGAGAGGGAGGAAGGAAAGGGGGGCGCCCCCCTCCTTCCTAGTCCATTTCGGACCAGAGGGGGAGGGGGCGCGCGGCCTGCCGTGGCTGCCTCTCTCTCTCCACTAAAGCCCATTAGGGCCCATATAGTCCCCACGGAGTTCCGGTAACCCCCTGGTACTCCTGTATATCCCAAACTCACTCGGAACCTTTCCGATGTACAAACATAGGCTTCCAATATATCGATCTTTATGTCTCGACCATTTCGAGACTCCTCGTCATGCCCGTGATCACATCCGGGACTCTGAACAACATTCAGTTCATCAAAACACATAAACTCATAATACCGATCGTCGCCGAATGTTAAGCGTGCGGACCCTACGGGTTCGAGAACTATGTAGACATGACCGAGACATGTCTCCGGTCAATAACCAATAGCGGAACTTGGATGTTCATATTGGCTCCCACATATTCTACGAAGATCTTTATTGGTCAAACCGCATAACAATATACATTGTTCCCTTTGTCATCGGTATGTTACTTGCTCGAGATTCGATCGTCGGTATCTCAATACCTAGTTCAATCTCGTTACCGGCAAGTCTCTTTACTCATTCTGTAATGCTACATCCCGCAACTAGCTCATTAGTCACATTGCTTGCAAGGCTTATAGTGATGTGCATTACCGAGAGGGCCCAGAGATACCTCTCCGACAATCGGAGTGACAAATCCTAATCTCGATCTATGCCAACTCAACAAACACCATCGGAGACACCTGTAGAGCATATTTATAATCACCCAGTTACGTTGTGATGTTTTATAGCACACAAGGTGTTCCTCCGGTATTCGGGAGTTGCATAATCTCATAGTTACAGGAACATGTATAAGTCATGATGAAAGCAACAACAATAAAACTAAATGATCATTTATGCTAAGCTAAGGGATGGGTCTTGTCCATCACATCATTCTCTAATGATGTGATCCCGTTCATCAAATTACAATACATGTCTATGGTCAGGAAACTTAACCATCTTTGATTAACGAGCTAGTCAAGTAGAGGCATACTAGGGACACTCTGTTTTGTCTATGTATTCACACATGTACTAAGTTTCCGGTTAATACAATTCTAGCATGAATAATAAACATTTACCATGATATAAGGAAATATAAATAACAACTTTATTGCCTCTAGGGCATATTTCCTTCAGTGTCCCACTTGCACTAGAGTCAATAATCTAGATTACATTGTAATGATTCTAACACCCATGGAGTCTTTGTGCTGATCATGTTTTGCTCATGAGAGAGGCTTAGTCAACGGGTCTACAACATTCAGATCCGTATGTATCTTGAAAATATCTATGTCTCCCTCCTTGACTTGATCACGGATGGAATTGAAGCATCTCTTGATGTGCTTGGTTCTCTTGTGAAATCTGGATTCCTTGTATAAGGCAATTGCACCAGTATTGTCACAAAAGATTTTCATTGGACCCGGTGCACTAGGTATGACACCCAGATCGGATATGAACTCCTTCATCCAGACTCCTTCATTTGTTGCTTCCGAAGCAGCTATGTATTCCGTGCACCAACTGACAGCTCCACCATTTAATAAAAATACGTATCCGGTTTGTGACTTAGAGTCATCCGGATCAGTGTCAAAGCTTGCATCGACGTAACCGTTTACGAGAAGCTCTTTCTCACCTCCATATACGAGAAACATATCCTTAGTCCTTTTCAGGTATTTCAGGATATTCTTGACTGCTGTCCAGTGATCCACTCCAGGATTACTTTGGTACCTCCCTGCTCTACTGATAGCAAGGCACACATCGGGTCTGGTACGCAGCATTGCATACATGATAGAGCCTATGGCTGAAGCATAGGGAACACCTTTCATTTTCTCTCTATCTTCTGCAATGGTCGGGCATTGAGTCTGACTCAACTTCACACATTGTAATACAGGCAAGAACCCTTTCTTTGCCTGAACCATTTTGAACTTCTTCAAATATTTATCAAGGTATGTGCTTTGTGAAAGTCCAATTAAGCGTCTTGATCTATCTCTATAGATCTTGATGCCTAATATATAAGCAGCTTCACCGAGGTCTTTCATTGAAAAATTCTTATTCAAGTATCCTTTTATGCTATTCAGAAATTCAGTATCATTTCCGATCAACAATATGTCATATAATATCACAAATGCTACGGAGCTCCCACTCACTTTCTTGTAAATACAGGCTTTTCCAAAAGTGTGTATAAAACCATATGCTTTTATCACACTATCAAATCGTATATTCCAACTCCGAGATGCTTGCACCAGTACATAAATGGATCGCTGGAGCTTGCACACTTTGAGCACCTTTTGGATCGACAAAACCTTTTGGTTGCATCATATACAACTCTTCTTTAGGATATCCATTAAGGAATGCAGTTTTGACATCCATTTGCCAAATTTCATAATTATAAAATGCGGCAATTGGTAACATGATTCAGATGGACTTAAGCATCGCTACGGGTGAGAAGGTCTCATCATAGTCAACTCCTTGAACTTATCGAAAACCTTTTGCAACAAGTAGAGCTTTGCAGACAGTAATATTACCATCAACGTCAGTCTTCTTCTTGAAGATCCATTTATTCTCTATGGCCTTCCAATCATTGGGCAAGTCAACCAAAGTCCACACTTTGTTTTCATACATGGATCCCATCTCAGATTTCATGGCCTCAAGCCATTTTGCGGAATCTGGGCTCATCATTGCTTCCTCATAGTTCGTAGGTTCATCATAGTCTAGTAACATGACTTCCAGAACAGGATTACCGTACCACTCTGGTGCGGATCTCACTCTGGTTAACCTACGAGGTTCGGTAGTAACTTGATCAGAAGTTTCATGATCATCATCATGAGCTTCCTCACTTGTTGGTGTAGGAATCTCTGGAACTGATTTCAGTGATGAACTACTTTCCAATCAGGGAGAAGGTACAATTACCTCGTCAAGTTCTACTTTCCTCCCACTCACTTATTTCGAGAGAAACTCCTTCTATAGAAAGGATCCATTCTTAGCAACGAATATCTTGCCTTCGGATCTGTGATAGAAGGTGTACCCGACAGTCTCCTTTGGGTATCCTAGGAAGACACATTTCTCCGATTTGGGTTCGAGCTTATCAGGTTGAAGCTTTTTCACATAAGCATCGCAGCCCCAAATTTAAGAAACGACAACTTGGGTTTCTTGCCAAACCAAGTTCATAAGGTGTCGTCTCAACGGATTTAGATGGTGCCCTATTTAATGTGAATGCAACCGTCTCTAAAGCATAACCCCAAAACAATAGCGGTAAATCAATAAGAGACATCATAGATCACACCATATCTAGTAAAGTACGATTATGACGTTCGGACACACCATTATGCTGTGGTGTTCCGGGTGGTGTGAGTTGCGAAACTATTCGACATTGTTTCAGATGAAGACCAAACTCGTAACTTAAATATTCTCCTCCACGATCAAGTTGTAGAAACTTTATTTTCTTGTTATGATGATTTTCCACTTCACTTTGAAATTCTTTGAACTTTTCAAATGTTTCAGACTTATGTTTCATTAAGTAGATACACCCATATCTGCTCAAATCATCTGTGAAGGTAAGAAAATAACGATATCCGCCGCGAGCTTCAATGTTCATTGGACCACATACATCAGTATGTATGATTTCCAATAACTCTGTTGCTCGCTCCATTGTTCCGGAGAACGGAGTTTTAGTCATCTTGCCCATGAGGCATGTTTCGCAAGTACCAAGTGATTCATAATCAAGTGATTCCAGAAGTCCATCAGAATGGAGTTTCTTCATGCGCTTTACACCAATATGACCCAAATGGCAGTGCCACAAATAAGTTGCACTATCATTATCAACTCTGCATCTTTTGGCTTCAATATTATGAACATGTGTATCACTACTATCAATATTTAGTAAAAATAGATCACTCATCAAGGGTGCATGACCATAAAAGATATTACACATATAAATAGGAAAACTATTATTCTATGATTTAAATGAATAACCGTCTCACATCAAACAAGATCCAGATATAATGTTCATGCTCAACGCTCACACCAAATAACAATTATTTAGGTCTAAAACTAATCCCGAAGGTAGATGTAGAGGTAGCGTGCCGACGGCGGTCACGTCGACTTTGGAACCATTTCCCACGCGCATCGTCACCTCGTCCTTAGCCAATCTTCGCTTAATCCGTAGCCCCTGTTTTGAGCTGCAAATGTTAGCAACTGAACCAGTATCAAATACCCAGGCACTACTGCCAGCATTAGTAAGGTACACATCAATAACATGTATATCAAATATACCTTTCACTTTGCCATCCTTCTTCTCCGCCAAATACTTGGGGCAGTTCCGTTTCCAGTGACCAGTCCCTTTGCACTAGAAGCACTCAGTCTCAGGCTTAGGTCCAGACTTGTGTTTCTTCACTTGAGCAGCAACTGGCTTGCTGTTCTTCTTGAAGTTCCCCTTATTCCCTTTACCCTTTTTCTTGAAACTGGCGGTCTTGTTGACCATCAACACTTGATGCTCCTTCGTGATTTCTACCTCCACAGCATTTAGCATTGCGAAGAGCTCAGGAATTGTCTTATCCATCCCTTGCATATTATAGTTCGTGATGAAGCTCTTGTAGCTTGGTGGCAGTGATTGAAGAACTCTGTCAATGACACTATCATCAGGAAGACTAAGTCCCAATTCAGTCAAGTGGTTGTGGTACCCAGACATTCTGAGTATATGTTCACTGACAGAACTATTCTCCTCCATCTTGCAGTTGTAGAACTTATTGGAGACTTCATATCTCTCAATACGGGCATTTGCTTGAAATATTAACTTCAACTCCTGGAACATCTCATATGCTCCATGACGTTCAAAACATCGTTGAAGTCCTGGTTCTAAGCCGTAAAGCATGGCACACTGAACTATTGAGTAGTCATAAGCTTTGCTCTGCCAGGTGTTCACAACATCCGGCATTGCTCCTGCAGCGGGTTTGTCACCTAGCGGTGCTTCCAGAACGTAATTCTTGTGTGCAGCAATGAGGATAATCCTCAAGTTACGGACCCAGTACGAGTAGTTTCTACCATCATCTTTCAACTTAGCTTTCTCTAGGAACGCATTAAAATTCAACGGAACAACAACACAGGCCATCTATCTACAATAACATAGACATGCAAAATACTATCAGATACTAAGTTCATGATAAATTAAAGTTCAATTAATCAAATTACTTAAGAACTCCCACTTAGATAGACATCTCTCTAATCATCTAAGTGATCATGTGATCCATATCAACTAAACCATGTCCGATCATCACGTGAGATGGAGTAGTTTTCAATGGTGAACATAACTATTTTGACCATATCTACTATATGATTCATGCTCGACCTTTCAGTCTCAGTGTTCCGAGGCCATATCTGCATATGCTAGGCTCGTCAAGTTTAACTCGAGTATTCTGCGTGTGCAAAACTGGCTTGCACCCGTTGTATGTGAACGTAGAGCTTATCACACCCAATCATCACGTGATGTCTCGGCACGACGAACTGTAGTAACGGTGCATACTCAGGGAGAACACTTATACCTTGAAATTTAGTGAGAGATAATCTTATAATGCTACCGCCAAACTAAGCAAAATAAGATGCATAAAGGATAAACATCACATGCAATCAATATAAGTGATATGATATGGCCATCATCATCTTGTGCCTTTTATCTCCATCTCCAAAGCACCGTCATGATCACCATCGTCACCGGCTTGACACCTTGACTCCATCGAAGCATCATTGTCGCCTCGCCAACTATTGCTTCTACGACTATCGCTACCGCTTAGTGATAAAGTAAAGCAATTACATGGTGATTGCATTTCATAGAATAAAGCGACAACCATATGTCTCCTGCCAGTTGTCGATAACTGTGTTACAAAACATGATCATCTCATACAATAAAATTTAGCATCATGTTTTGACCATATCACATCACAACATGCCCTGCAAAAATAAGTTAGACGTCCTCTACTTTGTTGTTGCAAGTTTTACGTGGCTGCTACGGGCTGAGCAAGAATCGTTCTTACCTACGCATCAAAAACCACAATGCGGTATAGTGATTGCTTTTTGATCTTCAGAAAGAACCCTGTTCATTGAATCCGATTCAACTAAAGCTGGAGAAACATACACCCACTAGCCACCTTTGTGCGAAGCACGTCGCTAGAACCAGTCTCGCGTAAGCATACGCGTAATGTCGGTCTGGGCCGCTTCATCCAACAATGCCGTTGAATCAAGAATCAACTAGTGATGGCAAGCAATATGTATATACCCACGCCCACAACTCCTTTGTGTTATACACGTGCATATAACATCTACGCATAAAGATGGCTCGGATGCCACTGTAGGGGAATGCAGTAATTTCAAAAAAATTCCTACGCACACGTAAGATCATGGTGATGCATAGCAACGAGAGGGAAGAGTGTTGTCCACGTACCCTCGTAGAACGTAAGCGGAAGCATTATGACAACACGGTTGATGTAGTCGTATGTCTCCACGATTGACCGATCCTAGTACCGAAAGTACGACACCTCCATGATCTGCACACGTTCGGCTCGGTGACGTCCCACAAACTCATGATCCAGCAGAGTGTCGAGGGAGAGCTTCGTCAGCACGACGGTGTGATGATGGTGATGATGATGCTACCGGAACAGGGCTTCGCCTAAGCACCGCTACGATATGACCGAGGTGGATTATGGCGGAGGGGGCACCACACACGACTAAGAGATCAATGATCAACTTGTGTGTCTATGGGGTGCCCCCTCCGTCGTATATAAAGGAGTGGAGGAGGGGGGAGGGCCGACCCTCTATGGCACACCCTGGAGGAGTCCTACTCCCTCCGGGAGTAGGATTCCCCCTCCCTAGTTGGACTAGGAGAGAAGGAAGGGGGAGAGAGGGAGGAAGGAAAGGGGGGCGCCGCCCACCCCCTTCCTAGTCCAATTCGGACCAGAGGGGGAGGGGCACGCGGCCTGCCTTGGCTGCCTCTCTCTCTCTCCACTAAAGCCCATTAGGGCCCATATACTCCCCGGGGGGTTCCGGTAACCCCCCGGTACTCCGGTATATGCCTGAACTCACTCAGAACCTTTCCGATGTCCAAACATCCGTTTCCAATATATCGATCTTTATGTCTCGACCATTTTGAGACTCGTCATCATCCCCGTGATCACATCTGGGACTCCGAACAACCTTTGGTTCATCAAAACACATAAACTCATAATATCGATCGTCACCGAACATTAAGCGTGCGGACCCTACGGGTTCGAGAACTATGTAGACATGACCGAGACATGTCTCCGGTCAATAAACAATAGCGGAACCTGGATGTTCATATTGGCTCCCACATATTCTACGAAGATCTTTATCGGTCAAACCGCATAACGATATACGTTGTTCCCTTTGTCATCAGTATTTTACTTGCCTGAGATTCGATCGTCGGTATCTCAATACCTAGTTCAATCTCGTTACCGGCAAGTCTCTTTACTCGTTCCGTAATGCTACATCCCACAACTAACTCATTAGTCACATTGCTTGCAAGGCTTATAGTGATGTGCATTACCGAGAGGGCCCAGAGATACCTCTCGGACAATCGGAGTGAAATCCTAATCTCGATCTATGCCAACTCAACAAACACCATTGGAGACACCTGTAGAGCATCTTTATAGTCATCCAGTTATGTTGTGATGTTTGATAGCACACTAAGTGTTCCTACGATATTCGGGAGTTGCATAATCTCATAGTCATAGGAACATGTATAAGTCATGAAGAAAGCAATAGGAATAGACTAAACGATCATAGTGCTAAGCTAACGGATGGGTCAAGTCAATCACATCATTCTCTAATGATGTGATCCCGTTCATCAAATGACAACTCATGTCTATGGTTAGGAAACTTAACCATCTTTGATTAAGGAGCTAGTCAAGTAGAGGCATACTAGTGACACTCTGTTTGTCTATGTACTCACACATGTACTAAGTTTCCGGTTAATACAATTCTAGCATGAATAATAAACATTTATCATGATTTAAGGAAATATAAATAACAACTTTATTATTGCCTCTAGGGCATATTTCCTTCACAAAGGAGGGGACAAACTAGCCCACAAAGGGGCTGGTGCGCCCCTCCCGCCTTTCCCTTGCATGGGAGAAACGAAGGGGAGGGCACCCTCCCCTACCTTTCCTTGCACTCCAAATAAGGGGGGAGGCTTGGGAGGGACCCCGAGTAAGATTCCTCCTACTTGGGCACCTCGTTTGGCTGCTCCTCCCTCCCACCAATACATATGTGTGGAGGGGGCACCACACATGGACACAACATTGTCTTAGCCGTGTGCGGCGCCCTCGTCCACCGTTTACTCCCTCGGTCATATTTTCATAGTGCTTATGCGAGGCCCTGTGGAGATCACATCGCCATCACCATCACCATGCCGTCATGCTGCCGGAACTCATCTACTACCTCGTCGTCTTGCTGGATAAAGACAACAGAGGACGTCACCGAGCTGAACGTGTGCAGAACGCAAAGGTGCCATGCGTTCGGTACTAGATCAATTGGAGCGCGAAGAAAGTTCGACTACATCAACCATGTCGTGAAATGCTTCCGCTTACGGTCTACGAGGGCACGTAGACAAACTCTCTCCCTCGTTGCTATGCATCTCCATGGATAGATCATTGCATGTGCGTAGAATTTTTTTGTTTTTCCATGCAACGATTCCCAACAATGGCATCTGAGACAGGTCTATGCATAGATGATATGCACGAGTAGAACACAAAGAGTTGTGGGCAGTGATAGTCATACTGCTTGCCACCAACGTCTTATTTTGATCCAGCGGTATTGCGGGATGAAGCGGCCCGGACCAACCTTACATGTCCACGCACATGAGACCGGTTCCACCAACTGACATGCAACTAGTTTTGCATAAAGGTGGCTGGCGGGTGTCTGTTTCTCCTACTTTAGTTGAATTGAATTTGACTGTGGCCGGTCCTTGAAGAAGGTTAAACCAACAAACTTGATGAATCTCGTTGTGGTTTTCTGCGTATGTAAGAACAGTTCTTGCTAGAAGCCCGTAGCAGCCACGCAAAACTTGCAACAAAAAAAATAGAGGACGCCTAACTTGTTTTTGCAGGGCATGTAGTGATGTGATATGGTCAAGATATGATGTGATATATGTTGATGTATGATATGATCATGTTTTGTAATATCGACAACCGACATGAGCCTTAGGATTGTCTCTTTATTGTATGAAGTGCAAGCGCCATGTAATTGCTTTACTTTTTCACTATGCGTTAGTGATAGTTGTAGAAGCAATAGTTGGCGTGACGTCCTCGATGCAACGGTGCTACGATGGAGATCAAGGTGTCAAGCCGGTGATGATGGAGATCATGACAATGCCTTGGAGATGGAGATCAAAAGCACAAGATAATGATGGCCATATCATGTCACATATTTTGATTGCATGTGATGTTTATCTTTTATGCATCTTATTTTGCTTAGAACGGAGGTAGCATTATAAGATGATTCCTTCACTTAATTTCAAGATAAAAGTGTTCTCCCTGAGTATGCACCATTGCTACAGTTTGTCCTTTCGAGACACCACGTGATGACCGGGTGTGATAGACTCTACATTCACATACAACGGGTGTAAGACAATTTCATGTAGAATACTTGGGTTAAACCTGACGAGCCTAGCATGTACATACATGGTCTCGGAACACTGGAGACCAAAATGTCGAACATGAGTCATATAATAGATATGATCAACATAGAGATGTTCACCATTGATGACTACCCCATCTCACGTGATGATCGGACATGGGTTAGTTGATTTGGATCATGTATCACTTAAATAACTTGAGGGATGTTAATTTAAGTGGGGGTTCATTAGTAATTTTATTAACTGAACTTAAATTTATCATGAACTTAGTCTTAATAGTTTTTGCATCTCTATGTTGTAGATCAATAGCTCGCAATATAGCTCCCCTATTTTTGGTATGTTCCTAGAGAAAAATAAGTTGAAAGATGATAGTAGCAATGATGCAGACTGGATTCGTGATCTGAGGATTATCCTCATTGTTGCACAGAAGAATTATGTCCTTGATGCACCACTAGGTGACAGACCTATTGCAGGAGCAGATGCAGACGTTACGAACGTTTGGCAAGCTCAATATGATGACTACTTAATAGTTTAGTGCACCATGCTTTACGACTTAGAACCGAGACTTCAACAACATTTTGAACGCCACAGAGCATATGAGATGTTCCAAGAGCTGAAATTGGTATTTCAGACTCATGCCCGTGTCGAGAGGTATGAGACTTCTGACAAGTACTTTGCCTACAAGATGGAGGAGAATAGCTCAACCAGTGAGCATGTGCTTAGAATGTCTGGGTGCTACAATCGCTTGAATCAAGTGGGAGTTAATCTTCCAGATAAGATAGGGATTGACAAAGTTCTCTAGTCACTATCACCAAGCTACTAGAACTTCGTGATGAACTATAATATGCAAGGGATGACGAAAATGATTCCCGAGATCTTCACGATGCTGAAATCGGTGATGGTAGAAATCAAGAAAGAGCATCGAGTGTTGATGGTTAACAAGACCACTAGTTTCAAGAAAAATGGCAAGGGAAAGAAAGGGAACTTCAAGAAGAATGGCAAGCAAGTTGCCACTCCCGGGAAGAAGCCCAAAGCTGGACCCAAGCCTGAAACTGAGTGCTTCTACTACAAAGGGACTGGTCACTAGAAGCGGAATTGCCCCAAATACTTGGCGGATAAGAAGGATGGCAGAGTGAACAAAGTTATATTTGATATACATGTTATTGATGTGTATTTTACTAGTGTTCGTAGTAACCCCTAGGTATTTGATACTGGTTCAGTTGCTAAGATTAGTAACTCGAAACAGGAGTTACAGAGACTATTTAAAAGCGAGGTGACGGTGTGTGTTGGAAATGATTCCAAGGTTGATGTGATCATCATTGCACACTCCCTCTACCTTCGGGATTAGTGTTGAACCTAAATAAATGTTATTTGGTGTTTGCGTTGAGTATGAATATGATTAGATCATGTTTATTGCAATACGTTTATTCATTTAAGTTAGAGAATAATTGTTGTTCTATTTACATGAATGAAACCTTCTATGGTCATACACCCAATGTGAATGGTTTATTGAATCTCGATTGTAGTGATACACATATTCATAATATTGATGCCAATAGATGCAAAGTTGATAATGATAGTGCAACATACTTGTGGCACTGCCGTTTAGGTCATATTGGTGTAAAACGCATGAAGAAACTCCATGCAGATGGACCTTTGGAATCACTTGATTATGAATCATTTGATACTTGCGAACCATGCCTCATGAGCAAGATGACTAAAACTTCATTCTCCGGAACAATGGAGCGAGCTAATGACTTATTGGAAATAATACATACCGATGTATGTGGTCCGATGAGTGTTGAAGCACGCAGCGGGTATCGTTATTTTCTTACCTTCACAGATGCTTTGAGTAGGTATGGGTATATCTACTTGATGAAACACAAGTCTGAAACATTTGAAGGATTCAAAGAATTTCAGAGTGAAGTGGAGAATCATCGTAACAAGAAAATAAAGTTTCTACGATCTGATCGCGGAGGCAAATATTTGAGTTACGAGTTTGGCCTTCATTTAAAACAAGGTGGAATTGTTTCAAAACTCATTCCACCTGGAACACCACAACATAATGGTGTATCTGAACGTCATAATCGTACTATATTGGATATGATGCATTCTATGATGTCTCTTACCGATTTACCACTATCTTTTTTGGGGTTATGCATTAGAGACAACCGCATTCACGTTAAATAGGGCACCATCTAAACCCGTTGAGACGACACCATATGAACTATGGTTTGGCAATAAACCTAAGCTATCGTTTCCTAAAGTTTGGGGTTGCGACACTTATGTCAAAAGGCTTCAGGCGGATAAGCTCGAACCCAAATCGGAGAAGTGCATCTTCATAGGATACCCTAAGGAAACAATTGGGTATACCTTCTACCACAGATCCTAAGGCAAGATCTTTGTTGCCAAGAATGGAACATTTCTAGAGAAGGTAATTGTACCTTCTCTTAATTTGGAAAGTAGCACATCAGAGAAATCCGTTCCCGTGATGCCTACACCAACTAGAGAGGAAGTTAATGATGATGATCATGAAACTTCGGATCAAGTTACTACTGGACCTCGTAGGTCGAACAGAGCATGTTCCACACCAGAGTGGTATGGTAATCCTGTCCTGGAAGTCATGTTACTAGACCATGATGAACCTACAAACTATGAAGAAGCTATGATGAGCCTAGATTCCAATAAATGGCTTGAGGCCATTGATACGTCTCCAACGTATCTATAATTTTTTATTGTTCCATGCTATTATATTATCTGTTTTGGATGTTTTATATGCATTAATATGCTATTTTATATGATTTTTGGGACTAACCTATTAACCTAGAGCCCAGTGCTAGTTTCTATTTTTCCTTGTTCTAGAGTTCCACAGAAAAGGAATACCAAACGGAGTCCAAACAGAATAAAACTTTTGCGATGATTTTTCTTGGACCAGAAGACACCCGGGAGACTTGGAGTGCAAGTCAGAAGAACCATGAGGCAGCCACAAGGGTGGAGGGCACCCCCAACCTTGTGGGCCCCTTAGTGACCTCCTGACCTAGATCTTCCTCCTATATATACTCATATACACTGAAAACTTCTGGGGGAGCCACGAAACCACTTTTCCACCGCCGCAACCTTCTGTACCCATGAGATCCCATCTTGGGGCCTTTTCCGGCATCGTGCCGGAGGGGGATTCGATCATGGAGGGCTTCTACATCAACACCATTGCCTCTCCGATGAAGCGCGAGTAGTTTACCACAGACCTACGGGTCCATAGCTAGTAGCTAGATGGCTTCTTCTCTCTCTTTGATTCTCAATACCATGTTCTCCTCGATGTACTTGGAGATCTATTCGATGTAATACTCTTTTGCGGTGTGTTTGCCGAGATCCGATGAATTGTGGATTTATGATCAGCTTATCTATGAATATTATTTGAATCTTCTCTGAATTCTTATAAGCATGATTTGATATCTTTGCAAGTCTCTTCGAACTATCGATTTGGTATGGCCAACTAGATTGGTTTTTCTTGCAATGGGAGAAGTGTTGGGGAACGCAGTATTTCAAAAAAATTCCTACGACCACACAAGATCTATATAGGAGATGCATAGAAACGAGAGGGGAGAGTGTGTCCACGTACTCTCATAGACCGAAAGCGGAAGCGTTAAGTAACGCGGTTGATGTAGTCAAACGTCTTCGCGATCCACCCAATCAAGTACCGAACGCACGACACCTCCACGATCTGCACACGTTCAGCTCGGTGACGTCCCTCATACTCTTGATACAGTTGAGTCCGAGGGAGAGTTTCGTCAGCACGACGGCATGATGACAGTGATGATGAAGTTACCGACGCAGGGCTTCGCCTAAGCACTACAACATTATGACCGAGGTGGAAATCTGTGGAGGGGGGCACCGCACACGGCTAAGACAACTGTCAACTTGTGTGTTCTAGGGTGCCCCCTGCCCCCCTATAAAAAGGAGCAAGGGGGAGGCCGGCCTGCCCTCATGGGGAGCGCCCCAATTAGGGTTCCTACTAGGAATAGGAATCCTATTCCTAGTAGGTTTCCAACAAGGGAAGAGAGGGGGAAGGACGGAGAGGGAGAGAGGGAGAAGGAAAGGGAGGGGGCGCCGCCCCCTCCTAGTACAATTCGGGCTCCTCAAGGGGGGCAGCCCTAGGGACCTCTCCTCTCTCTCTCACAAGGCCCATGTTGGCCCACTAGCCCCCCGGGGTTTCCGGATAACCCCCCCCCCCGCACTCCGATATTTATCCGGTGACCCCGGAACTCATCCGGTGTCTGAATAACATTGTCCAACATATCAATCTTTATGTCCCGACCATTTTGAGACTCCTCGTCATGTCCTTGATCACATTCGGGACTCCAAACTACCTTCGGTACATCAAAACACATAAACTCAGAATACCGATCGTCATCGAACATTCAGCGTGCGGACCCTACGGGTTCAAGAACTATGTAGACATGACCGAGACTCATCTCTGGTCAATAACCCATAGCAGAACCTGGATGCTCATATTGGTTCCTACATATTCTACGAAGATCTTTATCGGTCAAACTGCATAACAACATACATTGTTCCCTTTGCCATCGGTATGTTACTTGCCCGAGATTCGATCGTCGGTATCTCAATACCTAGTTCAATCTCATTACTAGCAAGTCTCTTTACTCGTTATGTAATGCAACATCCCGCAACTAACTCATTAGTCACATTGCTTGCAAGGCTTATAGTGATGTGCATTACCGAGAGGGCCCTGAGATACCTCTCCAATACACCGAGTGACAAATCCTAATCTTGATCTATGCCAACTCAACAAACACCATTGGAGACACCTGTAGAGCATCTTTATAGCCACCCAGTTACATTGTGACATTTGATAGCACACTAAGTGTTCCTCCAGTATTCGGGAGTTGCATAATCTCGTAGTCATAGGAACATGTATAAGTCTTGAAGAAAGCAATAGCAATAAACTAAACGATCATATTGCTAAGCTATCAGATGGGTCAAGTCAATCACATCATTCTCTAATGATGGGATCCCATTCATCAAATGACAACTCATATCTATGGTTAGGAAACTTAACCATCTTTGATTAACGAGCTAGTCAAGTAGAGGCATACTAGTGACACTCTGTTTGTCTATGTATTCACACATGTACTAAGTTTCCGGTTAATACAATTCTAGCATGAATAATAAACATTTATCATGATATAAGGAAATATAAATAAAAACTTTATTATTGCCTCTAGGGCATATTTCCTTCAAGAAGTGCTTAGCTTTGGGTTCAATCTTGCGGTGCTCAATCCTAGTGACAGAAGGGGAACCGACACGTATTGTTTTATTGCCATCGAGGATAACAATATGGGGTTTTCATCATATTGCTTTACTTAATCCCGCTACATCATGTCATCTTACTTAATGCATTACTCTGTTCTTATGAAATTAATACTCTAGATGCAGGTAGGAGTCGGTCGATGTGTCGAGTAATAGTAGTAGATGCATAATCATTTCGGTCTACTTGACACGGACGTGATGCCTATATTCATGATCATTGCCTTAGATATCATCATAACTTTGCGCTTTTCTATCAATTTCTTGGCAGTAATTTGTTCACCCACGGTAATAATTTCTATTTTGAGAGAAGCCTCTAGTGAAACCTATGGCCCCCGGGTCTATTTTCCATCATATAAGTTTCCGGTCTATTATTCCAAGTTTCCTATTTACTTTCTTTTCAATCTTTTACTTTCCGTTCCATAAACCAAAAATACCAAAAATATTACTTTACTGTTTATCCATCTATATCAGATCTCACTTTGCAAATAACCGTGAAGGGATTGACAACCCCTTATCGCGTTGGGTGCAAGTTGGTGTTTGTTTGTGTAGGTATTCGGTGGATTTTTACGCTTCTTCTACTGGATTGATACCTTGGTTCTCAAAACTGAGGGAAATACTTACTCTACTTTGCTGCATCACCCTTTCCTCTTCAAGGGAAAAACCAACGCAAGCTTAAGAGGTAGCAGGAAGCATTTCTGGCGCCGTTGCCGGGGAGATCTATGCAAGCCGAGACATACCAAGTACCCATCATAAATTCTCATCCCTCGCATTACATTATTCGCCATCCGCCTCTCATTTTCCTCTCCCCCACTTCTAAAACGATTTTCATAAAGATTCACGTTTTCTTCGCCCTCCTTCCGTTCATCTTCTTCGCTTGCTTTGTGTGTGCTCGTGTGTTGGATTGCTTGCCTACTCTTCAAGGTTCCTCCAAAGAACGTTGACCCTCACCATAGGAGGTTAGACGAAATTGAAAGTAATGTTAGAAGCTTCATGTCCTTACAATTTGAGCCTAACAATTTCTTTAGAAACGAGCTCAAGGAGCAGAAAAGTTTTATGGAGTACATGAATAAAGAGCTTGATGATATGTCTAAGGAATTTTATGGTTTGAGATCTCAGTTTGCACATCTTGAAAATTTGGTAGGTCAAATTTCTGATAAACAAGCTACTTTAGTAAACAAAATGGCCACCAAACCAGAGGCTGAAAATAATGATGAAGATCTTAAAGTGATTGATGTGACTCCCATTGAATCTTTGTTTTCCAATGTTAATCTTGATAAAGATGGGACTGGAGATGAGTCAACTTTAGATAGAAGGCGCCCCAATGATTCGGAGTTTTTAGATCTTGACGCTAAAATTGATAAAAGTGGGATTGAAGAGGTCAAAACTTTAAATAGAAATGAACCCACTCTTTTGGATTTCATGGAATTTAATTATGATAATTTTTCTTTAATAGATTTTATTTCCTGGTTGCAATCCATGTTGAATTCTCCTCATGCTTATAATCAAAACAAAGCTTTTACTAAACATATCGTTAATGCTATGTTGCAATCTTTTGAAGAAAAACTTGAATTGGAAGTTTCTATTCCTAGAAAAGTTTATGATGAGTGGGAACCTACTATTAAGATTAAGATTAAAGATTATGAATGCCATGCTTTGTGTGATTTGGGTGCTAGTGTTTCCACGATTCCAAAAACTTTATGTGATGTGTTAGGTTTCCCTGAATTTGATGATTGTTCTTTAAATTTGCATCTTGCGGATTCCACTATTAAAAAACCTATTGGAAGGATTAATGATGTTCTTATTGTTGCAAATAGGAATTATGTGCCCATAGATTTCATTGTTCTAGATATATATATTGTAATTCTACATGTCCTATTATTCTTGGTAGACCTTTCCTTAGAATGATTGGTGCGATTATTGATATGAAAGAAGGAAACATTAGATTTTAATTTCCGTTAAGGAAAGGCATGGAACACTTCCCTAGTAAGAAAATTAAATTACCTTATGAATCTATTATGAGAGCCACTTATGGATTGCACGCCAAAGATGATAACATTTAGATATATTCGTGTTTTATGCCTAGCTAAGGGCATTAAACAATAGCGCTTGTTGGGAGGCAACCCAATTTTTTTTGTTTTTTAGGTTCTGTTTTGCATTAAATAATTCATCTATCCTCTGGTTAGATGTGGTTTTGTGTTTTAATTAGTGTTTGTGCCAAGTAAGACCTTTGGGATAGCTTACGGTGATAGTTGATTTGATCTTGCTGAAAAACAGAAACTTTTGTGCCCAGGAGATTAATTTTCATTTTTAGCAGAAGCGCGATAAAATACTGATTCTTTTTTAGAAGATTAATAAACAAATTTATTAGGTCGTCCTAATTTTTCAGGAGTTTTAGAGTTACAAAAGTATTCAAAATCTCCAGATTGCTATAGACTTTTCTGTTTTTGACAGATTCTATTTTTTGCGTGTTGTTTGCTTATTTTGATGCATCTATGGCTAGTATCGGGGGGTATGAACCATGGAAGAGTTGAAATACAGTAGATATTACACCAAAATAAATAAATAATGAGTTCACAACAGTACCAAAAGTGGTGGTTTATTTTCTTATGCTAACGGAGCTTACGAGATTTCTGTTGAAGTTCACAACAGTAAAGGATTTGATGGACTATGGGATAAGGAGTGGCAAGAGCCTAAGCTTGGGGATGCCCAAGGCACCCCAAGGTAATATTCAAGGAGTCCAAAGAGCCTAAGCTTGGGGATGCCCCGGGAAGGCATCCCCTCTTTCATCTTCGTCTATCGATAACTTTATTTGAGGCTATATTTTTATTCACCACATGATATGTGTTTTGCTTGGAGCGTCTTGTATTATTTGAGTCTTTACTTTTTAGTTTGCCACGATCATCCTTGCTGTATACATCTTTTGTGAGAGACACGCATGAATCATGATTTATTAGAATGCTCTATGTGCTTCACTCATATCTTTTGAGCTAGGCAAAATTGCTCTAGTGCTTCACTTATATCTTTTAGAGCATGGCAGTGGCTTTATTTTATAGAAATTGATGAACTCTCATACTTCACTTATATTATTTTGAGAGTCTTTAGAACATCATGGTAATTTTCTTTGGTTATAAAATTAGTACTAATATGATAGGCATCCAAGAGGGATATAATAAAAACTTTCATATAAAGTGCATTGAATACTATGAGAAGTTTGATTCCTTATGATTGTTTTGAGATATGAAGATGGTGATATTAGAGTTATGATAGTGAGTAGTTGTGAATTTTAGAAATACTTGTGTTAAAGTTTGTGAGTCCCGTAGGATGCACGTATGGTGAACCGTTATGTGATGAAGTCGGAGCATGATTTATTTATTGATTGTCTTCCTTATTAGTGGCGGTCGGGGGCGAGCGATGGTATTTTCCTACCAATCTACCCCCTTAGGAGCATGCGCATAGTACTTTGTTTCGATGACTAATAGATTTTTGCAATAAGTATGTGTGTTCTTTATGACTAATGTTGAGTCCATGGATTATACGTACTCTCATCTTTTCGCCGTTGCTAGCCTCTCTAGTACTGCGCAGCTTTCGCCGGTACCATAAACAGACCACATATCCTTCCTCAAAACAGCCACCATACCTACCTATTATGACATTTCCATAGCCATTTCGAGATATATTGCCATGCAGCTTTCCACTGTTCTGTTTATTATGACACACTTCATCATTGTCATATTGCTTTGCATGATCATGTAGTTGACATAGTATTTGTGGCAAAGCCACTGTTCATAATTCTTTCATACACGTCACTCTTGATTCCTTGCTGTCAGGACCCCGATCCTAAGTCACATCAATCTAGCATGTGACACATCATATCACTTTGCGGCCTCGCGCACGGTATTCCCACGGGTGCCACCTTACCTGGCCCGGGACCATTTGCGCCTTTTGTCTCACGTATATGATAGTGCCGCTAGCATCCATATGACAGAGAACCCGGGCCGACATGACTAGTCGTAAACCCAAAGTGGCACTAACTTACAGGGACAAGCATACATGACCCAACAATGAATGTGTTGGTCATCAGCGAGTGAATCCGGGCTGTAGCGGCTGGGCTAACAGGAATCCGGAGAATCTGGGTTGTAGCGGGCTAACAAGACTCCCGTAGACACCGCATGACATTTCCCCGAAGGGACAGACACAGGAATGAAGAAGGACACATGCCGGCCAACCTAAGTGTTCCGGAGCAGTAGCAAGCTACCATGGCTCAGTGGAAACACTAGGAGACATTTCCCCATAAGAGAGGCTACCAAGAATAAACAACTAGGTTGTCGGATCCCACACATACCAAGCATTTCAATAACATACACACAATATGCTCGATATGTGCAAATACAACATGGCATCACAACATAACTCTATGACTCAAGTATTTATTCATTAGGCTCCAAGGAGCCAAGTATTACAAACATGGGTCTGATGACCTAGCACTCAAGTCATACAAGCAACAAGCACATGCAGAAGCATAAACATGTCTGGGTACAGACATCTAAAAAGAGAGAAGGCTAGTAAGCCTATCTACAAGACCCTCCAAAGGGTACAAGATCGTAGCTGAGGTAACAAGCTAAACGCCGAAGTCCACGCGGAACTACTAGTGAGACTGAAGACTCTCTGCAAAAACATAAATTAAGCAAATGTGAGTACAAATGTACCCAACAAGACTTACATCAGAACTAGCTACATATGCATCAGTATCCACAAAGGGGATGGTGGAGTTTAATTGCAGCAAGCCAGCTTTGACTCGGTGGCTAACCTGAACTACGAGTGCAAGTAACTCTTTTGAGGTGGTCACACGAGTCCACATATTCACCAACCGATACGCCACTATGGATCCGCTCCCGTCTCCCTACGAGAAAGCCATCCATAGCACTCACACTTATCTTGCGCATTTTAGAGTATCCACTTTCACTTGTCTATGAACTATACAGGCAACCCAGAAGTCCTTTACCACGGACACGGCTATTCGAATAGATGATGTTAACCCTGCAGGGGTGTACTTCTTCACACACGTTCTCGCCACTTACCGCCATGTCCATGTCGTGTATCTCGACAACCTTCAAGTGGAAGCGTGGCGAGGGTGTCGGCCACGACCTGACTAACCATGCAAGTCTCTAGTCTAGGTTTATCGCCTATTCGGGTTCCATCCGCAAGGAGATCCAGCCGGGGTGTCGCTCACGGCCCCAAACGATGTGTACAAGGTTCCCAAGCCCACCAAACGGGCGATGCTTGGTATACCCGGCCACGGTGTCTAGTCTATCCCAAGCCCACCTGTACCGGGTGCCACTTGGTAGACTACTAACACAACCTACAAACACTAGAAACTAGTTGCAACTCCTGGACAGAGATCAGGTTGATTAATAAGTCAAGAGAGCTTGGAGTGCCCGGAGCCCAATGTGTGGTAGTAGCTGTTCATGGATCACAAACATAGAACTCAGTTCCCGAGGACGCTTTCAATGAGACAACCCACCATGTACTCCTTCATGGACTCTCACCGCTACCTTTACCAAATCGTTTTCACACACTTAGCTCTCAACAGTAAGGCATGTTCACCACATTCCAATTCATCTCCGATGAATCAGACCTGACTCAACTCTAAGCAGTAGCAGGCATGACAACAAGCATGAATGAGTCGACACATCAGGGCTCAAACAACTCCTACTCATGCTAGTGGGTTTCATCTATTTACTGTGGCAATGACAGGTCATGCAAAGGAAAGGGGTTCAACTACCACATCATGTAACAGTTGAATCGTTGTTGTCCTAATGCAGTAAAAGAGAGTAGAAGCAAGAGAGTGGGATTGTATTAGAATGAACAAGGGGGTTTTGCTTGCCTGGCACTTCTAAAGATAGTATAGTTCTTCATCGGTGTCATCGAACTCATCGTTGGAACACGTCTATCGAGAGGGAACAACCACCGACAACAGAGAAGGAACACAATCAATGCAATGCACAATATGATGCATGATCATGACATGTCAATATGCTATGATTTGAGCTAATGCAACTAGCAACAGGTTAAATGGAGTTGGTTTGAATCCAAGATTCAAATTCAAACTCCATATGTGGATATTCAAATGCCATTTATATGATTGGTCCTAAACATCAGCTATAAGTTGGTCTAACATGCATGAAAATTGTACAGATGGATAGATTAGATTTTTCTGATAATCTTTCATATATAAATTATTTCATTCTGAGCTATGGTTGAATTTCTATGATTTTCGGAAGTTTTGAACATTTTCTAAAATAAATAAACCATTTAAGATTTTTAAATTCCAGAAAGAATTACTACGTCAGCATGATGTCATAGTGATGTAAGCGGTCAACAGGGACAGTCTAGGTCAAACTTGACTAGTGGGACCCATTGGTTAGTGTCACAGTGCTGGTTAGGGTCGCCGACATGTGGGCCAAGTCAACGGCCATGTCAGCGCGGTCAAAACTGACGCGTGGGGCCACTGTGGTTAGTTGAACCTAAACATGAACTAAACCATGGTTAATTAGGCAGTGGGGCCCGGCTGTGAGTGTCACTAGGGTTAATTAGCGGCTAATGATGTTGCCACGTCAGCTCGTCGAGTTGAACGCCGACGAGCACACAAACGCGATGGCATCGCTCGGGAACGCGCTACGGCCGGTGGTTTGGCGCGCTAAGGGCACCAGGGCATAGCCCTTGCTCGCCCGCCTCGAGCAGCGGTGGAGTTGGTCGTGGGGGTCATCAGAATCGATGCCGACGATGAGCCGAGCGGCAGCCGGAGCTACGGGCGCGCTCGGGTTGGAGCTTGGGGGCATGTGGGGAGAAGCTGGTGCTGGCTACGGGCTCGTGGAGATGCGTTGAGCGTGGTGGTGTGCTTAGCTTCGAGCTACAACGGCTCCAGCCACGATGGCGATGAGGCACGACGGCGAGGAGTTATTAGCTCCGATGGCCGTGGTGGTTAGAGGATGCGGACGAGCGCGGGGAGAGAGGGGAAAGGGGCAGGGGCTCACGACGCGTCGTTTGGCGATGTCGGATGGCTCGGGGAAGCACCGGAGGTGAGGAACAGGCGCCGGCAATCTCGCGGTTGTAGGTTGAAGAAGTCCGTGTTGGCGACGCTACGCTGCATCCTGGCTTGTTTCCTATGGCTTGGAGACGAGGTGCTCGACGACGGAGCTTCTGGACGCAGCGGCTCGGCGGAGGGGGCTTGGTGGCCACTGTGAATGATGACGGTGGCGACAATGCATTCGGGTGTGCTCGGGAGAGGGATCAGAGGAGGAGGAGGTGGTCCAGGGAGAGAGGGAGAGACAGAGAGGGCCGCGGGACGTCTCCAGATGCATCAGGTAGGCTCGGGGGCACCTCAGTGGCAAGCAGGAGGTGGCCAGGGGTGGCCGCGCACGAGTCGACACGCAGCAGCTCCTACTGGCGCCGGGAAGAAGATGACTCATCCCCTGGGCTGGGCTGCTTCTGTTGGGCCAGATGCTACAGGAGTGGGCCAGGTATGTTTGGTAAGGTTTTCTCTCTCTCTCTCTTTCCCATTTCTTTCTGTTTTCTATTTCTGACATTTTTTTAATTTGGTTTTTGAACCAAACTAATTTTTCCGCTTCTGATAATTCTTGCAAGGACTAAATGGATTATTCCAAAGCCCCTCAACAAGTTTCAGAATAATTGGACGTTTATTTATTTTATAACAGAAATAAATCCAACTCAAATAGTTTATGACTTAAATCAAAGGCCCCAAAATAAATATTTTAAAGCCTCCAAAAATATTGGTTTGAATTTTATTCTTGCCAATACTTTTCAAGGTTTAACAGGAACATTTTCTTGGGATCCTTTTAATGAGATTTTAATGTTGATTATTTCTGAACTAATTTCTGTGGGTTTCAACTAACCTCAATTCAACTTTCAGAATTAGACATGATGTATGAAAGCTTGTGCAACTATTTGCAACCAAATTCTAGGGCTGTGACAACTCACCCCCACTAACAAGAATGTCGTCCCGAGATGCAAGATGTGAGGTAAGAAGACAGAGGGGATACAAAGCTAACTTGATCTTCATGATCCAACTTGCACTTCAGAAGAATGTTGATTCGATCATCATCTTGATCTTGACATCTTTGCTTTTGAGATCTTCATCCAACACGACGACAGAAATAAACTCTACATGATTCAATCTTCTCGAAGATCGAGCAACTCACGATCAATTCATGGAATGAGACATAACAAGATCTCTTGAGCTGAGACACATTACACACACCAGGGGTGATGGAAAAGTAGATGACGAAGGTTCAAGTTGGTAGGCAACGATTCCACGCTTGAGTAAGATGGTGCATGGTTTCAAAGTAGCATGGAGATAATTGCCATGATTCCATAACGTGACACCTTAGGGAAGGTGACTCGTAGAATTATTCCCTTAAGTGGCAAAAATAATTACTTTTGATGCATAGATAATTGGAACTCTTCATACCAGCCTAAGGCAATTCACAATTGATCGTTTGAAGGAATTCGAAAGAATGGCATACTTAGTTTGGAAAGGAAACTAGAGTTATAAGACAACTCGGCAAATGGAAGGCACATTCCAATTGATACCGAGGATATAACCTAGTGTCTGAGCGTGCTGTCAAGAACTTGAGCATTTCCATATTCATCAGGGTCTTACAGACATCCGTGCCGAGGATCTTGGCAACACATCGTACTACCATGATGAATAGTGATGGAGGATGCAGATGCAAAGGAAGGCAACACTTTCTCAGATTTCACCTTAGCGATGCCAAGGAAACAAAATCTGGATGATTGATCGAGAGACATTTAGCACTCCGCTTCTAATGTTCTCCTTGATGTACCAGCTTAACCCAATACCATTTGGTATCTGGAACATCAAATAAAGTTCTGACTTTGGGAACTCAAAGAACCCATAAGGAACAACTTATGGACTAAGTCATACCAACTCCTCTTGGAAGAATGGCCAAATTTCCGACTCAAGATACTACAATACGAGATCTCTTGGATAAGTGTGTTGGCCATGACATCCACTTAACGGTTCAAAAGACCAATATTATAATTCTTGGGAATGTCCCAACCATCATATCTGCCTGAGATTCAGATATGGTTGGTGTCAGGATATTCCAGACTCAGCATGTGTGGAAGGAAAGTTTGCAACACAAATCAAAGAGATGATGTTGCAAGATTCTCGGGAAATGGACTACGGTAGTAAGCTCCAAAACATGAGCTGGTTCTGCTACACACATGTGAACATGTTGTCCTAGACAAGCATGACCACTTAGTAGCCTTATAATAAAACACTACCGAGTTCAGGTGGGGAACCATAATCGAGGATATCGAAGTCCTTGCATAAGGCATGCTCTTAAGAAGGAACTTCTTCTCCTTGAACAAATCAATCAGTGGCTTGGTGTGCTAGGAAATACATATGGAATGAAGATGATTAGTCTATCAGACCATAGAATACTTCACACATGCATGACTGACTTGGGATGATTCTAGAGGAAACAAAACAAACCTTTCTCAAATTCACGGCGACAACTTGCACCAAATGCACATGAACTAGATGAAGTCACTTCTTTCATCGAAACATATGCTTCAAGAATGGACATGAATATAATGCTTATAAAAGTTTCCAACACTAACTTAGATGTCCAACATGAATCATGGACAAGATGGAAATGTTGTCGGTGGGCTCAACAACAATCCATCCAGGCTTCCATATCGATGGAATTCCACAATTAAGTGAACACGGTGATAGCATTAGTCAAACCAAAAGATGTAATGGTGTATGCTCGAGGGATCAACCACGAGTAAGACAACATTACAAACATCATTGGTTCCGATTTGAATTGAGGATAGCCCACACCCAAATCAAAGATTGGATAAGACAATACGTCAAACAACTGATCACGAGGAACAATCCATGAAAATATCATCTTTCTTCAACGCACACACAACACAAAGACATCCCTTTAAATGAACTAAGTTAGGCAAGCTTTTATCTTCCAACTCTCCAAGTTGTTGTTCAGCTTAACCAACTAGCTCAGGGGTATCCAACACAGATTCTTGGGGAAGGGGTGGTTTATAAGAAACCAACTTGATCACGAGCTCAACATAATAGTCAGGGGGGAAACCTGGTAATACTTCCGAGAAGATATTCGGAAAATCACGAACCACCGATATGTTACTAAGCTCGAGAGCAATCTTGCTTTTCAGGGCAAGACGATATGACCAAAGAGCAAAGGGTTGTTAAAATCCTAACTCATTGATCGAGGGGTGCACTAGGGAAAATGGGCTAGGTAGCATGACCAACCCTAGAATGACGATTAAATAACCAACACGCTAAGGATGAGAATATTTTCCTTTAACTACCAAGCAAGGGAGTTGCTAGGAGTATTGATTTCACACATCCCATTTCATTTTCCGGCATTCCGGTTGCAACAACACGGGGACCGAGAAATGCACAACGATGGCGAGAAGTATTACTACATCAAGAATTCATAAGATGGTGTGCAATTCCTATGATATTATTGACAAAAGAGGGTAATACTCCAGGGTAGAACAGAACAAAAGCTGGATTGGCAGTTTGATATGCGGATTACAACTACGTTGACCCAATCCTCGAGATGGGTAAGGTAGTGGATTTTGTTTCTCCTAGTCATTCTGAACTAGAACGGCTTGACGGACCACAAGAGTAAAAGGCATCGATGAACATGAATGCACACATGCTCTTGACTATCAACTGATAGATGAGGGATGGAATACAACTAGCGAGGGGCAACTCAATGGAACATACGATTTTCTGAGTTGTGGATGCATAGATTAGCATGTCGAACGGGTTCAACATATTTCGTCCGGATAACCCATGCGGAAGAGGAAGGACTGGCAGATTCACAATTTTTGAATGGAGAACTCATCAAGAGCACTCTTATTGTGATCCTTTCGTTCAGAGAATGTCTGCCTTGGCAGGTTCATGGTATTGTAAGAATGAGATACCATAGACCTCGAGGACTATCACAAAGGTTACTAATATCCTAAAGGAACGAGCAAACACTATCAACAGGAAGAAAGTAGGGTGAATCTTGGGCTCAAGAACCCAGAAATAGAATGCCTACTAACTAAATGGCATCACAGGATGCTTTCGAGAATAATGGCCAGAATCATCACACTGGGAACACAAAGCATGGCTAGATTACTAGGTGATCCTCTAAGACACCTAGGGTCATAATAATAGCTCCAACATATATGTTGAGGCAACAGAGTACCTCAACTCACCGATTAGTGTGTTTAAACTGGCCCAAAGAAACACCAGGAATGGAAAGAAGGGATTTGCAAATGCATCAGACTAGTTAGAAACCTGGGATGACTCGGACAACATAGCGGCTGTAAATTCTCAAAAATATTTGAGACATCCTGCAAAATGGTGGCATAACCGCTCAACATCACAATATGAAGGTTTCGGGACCAACTGTTAACACACAGAAGTACTAGAAACCAAACTAGGACTTGAATCCATCAATCTTATAAGTCTCTATCATAGTAACTCGTCATCCTGATAGATAGATGAGAAGGCCAAGTTCTTAATCCCCGTAGAAAAGAAGAGGTTGACTCAGATCAGAAGGGCATAAGGTAAAGGAGTAAAAAGAGCCTTATGCTCCCTCCCACAATCAATTCCCTTATATAACTAAAGCATTTCTAGACTCGACTTCGACCAGTTTGGCTTAGTAATCCTGCAGGCAGTCAGGCTCTGATACCAAAGCTGTTAGGACCCCGATCCTAAGTCACACCGATCTAGCATGTGACACATCATATCACTTTGCGGCCTCGCTCACGGTATTCCCACGGACCGGGACCGTTTGCGCCTTTTGTCTCACGTATATGATAGTGCCGCTAGCATCCACATGACAGAGAACCCGGGCCGACATGACTAGTCGTAAACCCAAAGTGGCACTAACCTACAGGGACATGCATACATGACCCAGCAATGAACATGTTGGTCATCAACGAGTGAATCCGGGCTGTAGCGGCTGGGCTAACAGGACTCCGGAGAATCTGGGTTGTAGCGGGCTAACAGGACTCCCGTAGACACCGCATGACATTTCCCCGAAGGGACAAACACAGGAATGAAGAAGGACACATGCCGGCCAACCTAAGTGTTCCGGAGCAGTAGCAAGCTACCATGGCTCAGTGGAAACACTAGGAGACATTTCCCCATAAGAGAGGCTACCAAGAATAAACAACTAGGTTGTCGGATCCCACACATACCAAGCATTTCAATAACATACACACAATATGCTCGATATGTGCAAATACAACATGGCATCACAACATAACTCTATGACTCAAGTATTTATTCATTAGGCTCCGAGGAGCCAAGTATTAGAAACATGGGTCTGATGACCCAGCACTCAAGTCATACAAGCAACAAGCACATGCGAAAGCATAAACATGTCTGGGTACAGACATCTGAAAAGAGAGAAGGCTAGTAAGCCGATCTATCTACAAGACCCTCCAAAGGGTACAAGATCGTAGCTAAGGTAACAAGCTAAACGCCGAAGTCCACGCGGAACTATTAGTGAGACTGAAGTCTCTCTGCAAAAAAACATAAATTAAGAAAACATGAGTACAAATGTACCCAACAAGACTTACATCAGAACTAGCTACATATGCATATTTTTCGCAAAAAAAGCTACATATGCATCAATATCAACAAAGGGGGTGGTGGAGCTTAACTGCAGCAAGCCAGCTTTGACTCGGTGGCTAACCTGAACTACGACTACAAGTAACTCTTTTGAGGTGGCGCACACGAGTCCACATATTCACCAACCAATACGCCACTATGGATCTGCTCTCATCTCCCTACGAGAAGGCCATCCATAGCACTCACACTTATCTTGCGCATTTTAGAGTATCCACTTTCACTTGTCTATGAACTATACAGGCAACCCAGAAGTCCTTTACCACAGACACGACTATTCGAATAGATGATGTTAACCCTGCAGGGGTGTACTTCTTCACACACGCTCTCACCACTTACCGCTATGTACACATCGTGTATCTCGGCAACCTTCAAGAGGAAGCCCGGCGAGGGTGTCGGCCACGACCTGACTAACCATGCAAGTCTCTAGTCCAGGTTTATCGCCTCTTCGGGTTCCATCTGAAGGAGATCCGGCCGGGGTGTCGCTCACGGCCCCAAACGATGTGTAAAGGGTTCCCAAGCCCACCAAACGGGCGACACTTGGTATACCCGGCCACGGTGTCTATTCTGTCCCAAGCCCACCTGTACCGAGTGCCACTTGGTAGACTACTAACACAACCTACAAACACCAGAAACTAGTTGCAATTCCTGGACAGAGATCAGGTTGATTAATAAGTCGAGAGAGCTTGGAGTGCCCGAGCCCAATGTGTGGTAGTAGCTGTTCATGGATCACAAACACAGAACTCAGTTCCTGAGGACGTTTTCAATGAGACAACCCACCATGTACATCCTACATGGCCTCTCGCCGCTACCTTTACCAAATTGTGTTCACACACTTAGCTCTCAACAGTAAGACATGTTCACCACATTCCAATTCATCCCCGATGAATCAGACCTGACTCAACTCTAAGCAGTAGCAGGCATGACAACAAGCATGAATGAGTAGGCACATCAGGGCTCAAACAACTCCTACTCATGCTAGTGGATTTCATCTATTTACTGTGGCAATGACAGGTCATGCAAAGGAAAGGGGTTCAACTCCCACATCATGTAACAGTTGAATCGTTGTTGTCCTAATGCAGTAAAAGAGAGCAGAAGCGAGAGAGTGGGATTGTATCAGAATGAACAAGGGGTTTTTGCTTGCCTCGCACTTCTAAAGATAGTATAGTTCTTCATTGGTGTCATCGAACTCATCGTCGGAACACGTCTATCGAGAGGGAACAACCACCGGCAACAAAGAAGGAACACAATCATTGCAATGCACAATATGATGCATGATCATGACATGTCAATATGCTGTGATTTGAGCTAATGCAACTAGCAACAGGTTAAATGGAGTTGGTTTGAATCCAAGATTCAAATTCAAACTCCATATGTGGATATTCAAATGCCATTTATATGATTGGTCCTAAACATCAGCTATAAGTTGTTCTAAAATGCACGAAAATTGTACAGATGGATAGATTGGATTTTTCTGATAATTTTTCATATATAAATTATTTCATTCTGAGCTGCAATTGAATTTCTATGATTTTTGGAAGTTTTGAACATTTTCTGAAATAAATAAACCATTTAATATTTATTTAAATTCCAGAAAGAATTACTGCATCAGCATGACGTCACAGTGATGTCAGCGGTCAACATGGCCGGTCCAGGTCAAACCTGACCAGTGGGACCCATTGGTCAGTGTCACAGTGCTGGTTAGGGTCGCCGGCATGTGGGCCAAGTCAACGGCCATGTCAGCACGGTCAAAATTGATGTGTGGGGCCATTGTGGTTAGTTGAACCTAAACAGGAACTAAACCATGGTTAATTATGCAGCGGGGCCCGACTGTTAGAGTCACTGGGGTTAATTAGCGGCTAATGACATTGCCACGTCAGCTCAGCGGAGTTGAACGCCGGCGAGCACACAAATGCGACGGCGTCGCTCGGGAATGCGCTAGGGCCGGTGGTTTGGCGCGCTGAGGGCACCAGTGCATAGCCCTTGCTCACCCGCCTCGAGCAGCGGTGGAGTTGGTCGCGGGGGTCACCGGAATCGACGCCAGCGACGAGCCGAGCGGCGGCCGGAGCTACGGGCGCGCTCGGGTTGGAGCTTGGGGGCATGTGGGGAGAAGCTGGTGCTGGCTACGGGCTCTTGGTGATGCATTGAGAACGGTGATGTGCTCGGCTTCGAGCTACAACGGCTCCAGCCAAGGCGGCGATGAGGCACGGCGGCGAGGAGTTATCAGCTCCGATGGCCGTGGTGGTTAGAGGACGCGGACGAGCGTGGGGAGAGAGGGGAAAGGGGCAGGGGCTCATGGCACGTCGTTTGGCGGTGTCGGATGGCTCGAGGAAGCACCGGAGCTGAGGAACGGGCACCGTCAATCTCGTGGGTGTAGGTTGAAGAAAGCCGTGTTGGCAACGCTGCACTGCATCCCAGCTTGTTTCCTTCGGCTTGGAGACAAGGTGCTCGATGACGGAGCTTCTGGATGCGGCGGCTCGGCGGAGGGGGCTTGGTGGCCACAGTGAACGATGACGGTGGCGACGGCGCATTCGGGTGTGTTCGGGAGAGGGAGCAGAGGAGGAGGAGGGGGTCCAGGAAGAGAGGGAGAGACAGAGAGGGCTGCGGGGCGTCTGAGGAGGGGGTCCAGGAAGAGAGGGAGAGACAGAGAGGGCTGCGGGGCGTCTCCAGACGCATCGGGTAGGCTCGGGGGCGCCTCGGTGGCAATCAGGAGGTGGCCAGGGGTGGCCGCTCGTGAGTCGACACGCAGCAGCTCCTACTGGCACTGGGAAGAAGACTACTCAGCCCCTGGTCTGGGCTACTTCTGTTGCGCCAGATGCTACAGGAGTGCGCCAGGTAAGTTTGGTAAGGTTTTTTTTCTCTCTCTCTCTCTCTCTCTCCCATTTCTTTATGTTTTCTATTTCTGACATTTGTTTTAATTTGGTGTTTGAACCAAACTAATTTTTCTGCTTCTGATAATTCTTGCAGGGACTAAATGGATTATTCCAAAGCCCCTCAACAAGTTTTAGAATAATTGGACGTTTATTTCTTTTATAACAGAAATAAATCCAACTCAAATAGTTTATGACTTAAATCAAAGGCCCAAAAATAAATATTAAAATAAATATTTTAAAGCCTCCAAAAATATTGGTTTGAATTTTATTCTTGCCAATATTTTCAAGGTTTAACAGGAACATTTTCTTGGGCTCCTTTGATGATATTTTAATGTTGATTATTTCTGAATTGATTTATGAGGGTTTCAACTAACCTCAATTCAACTTTCAGAATTAGACATGATGCATGAAAGCTTGTGCAACTATTTGCAACCAAATTCTAGGGCTGTGACAACTGCACATCCCGGTACACCACCGGAGGCATTCACATAGAGTCATATTTTGTTCCAGCTATCGAGTTGTAATTTTTTAGTTGTAAGTAAATAAAAGTGTGATGATCTTCATTATTAGAGCATTGTCCCAAGTGAGGAAAGGATGATGGAGACCATGATTCCCCACTAGTCGGGATGAGACTCCGGATGAAAAAAATGAGAGCAAAGAGAGAAGGGACAATGTTACTATCCTTTTACCACACTTGTGCTTCAAAGTAGCACCATGATCTTCATGATAGAGGGTCTCCTATGATATCACTTTCATATACTAGTGGGAATTTTCATTATAGAACTTGGGTTGTATATTCCAATGATGGGCTTCCTCAAAGTGCCCTAGGTCTTCGCGAGCAAGCGAGTTGGATGCACACCCACTTAGTTTCTTTTTGAGCTTTCATAAACTTATAGCTCTAGTGCATCCATTGCATGGCAATCCCTACTCACTCACATTGATATCTATTAATGGGCATCTTCATAGCCCGTTGATACACCTAATTGATATGAGACTATCTCCTTCTTGTTGTCTTCTCCAAAACCACCGTCTATTCCACCTACAGTGCTATGTCCATGGCTCACGCTCATGTATTGCGTGAAAGTTGAAAAAGTTTGAGAACATCAAAAGTATGAAACAATTGCTTGGCTTGTCATCGAGGTTGTGCATGATTTGAATATTTTGTGTGATGAAGATGGAGCATAGCCAGACTATATGATTTTGTAGGGATAAGCTTTCTTTCGCCATGTTATTTTTTGAAGACATAATTATTTGTTAGTATGCTTGAAGTATTATTGTTTTTATGTCAATATTAAACTTTTGTTTTGAATCTTATAGATCTGAACATTCATGACACAATAAAGAGAATTACATGGATAAATATGTTAGGTAGCATTCCACATCAAAAATTCTGTTTTTATCATTTACCTACTCGAGGACGAGTAGGAATTAAGCTTGGGGATGCTTGATATGTCTCCAACGTTTCTGCAAGTTTTTATTGTTCCAAGCTATTATATTATCTGTTTTGGATATTTTATACGCATTAATATGCTATTTTATATTATTTTGGGACTAACCTATTAACCTAGAGCCCAGTGCCAGTTTATGTTTTTCCTTGTTGTAGAGTTTTGATGTCTACTACACAATCTTCTTCTTGTAGACGTTGCTGGGCCTCCAAGTGCAGAGGTTTGTAGGACAGTAGCAAAATTCCCTCAAGTGGATGACCTAAGGTTTATCAATCTGTGGGAGGCATAGGATGAAGATGGTCTCTCTCAAACAACCCTGCAACCAAATAACAGAGAGTCTCTTGTGTCCCCAACACACCCAATACAATGGTAAATTGTATAGGTGCACTAGTTCGGCGAAGAGATGGTGATACAAGTGCAATATGGATGGTAGATATATCTTTTTGTAATCTGAAAATATAAAAACAGCAAGGTAACTAATGATAAAAGTGAGCACAAACGGTATTGCAATGCTAGCAAACAAGGCCTAGGGTTCATACTTTCACTAGTGCAAGTTCTCTCAACAATAATAACATAATTGGATCACATAAATATCCCTCAACATGCAACAAAGAGTCACTCCAAAGTCACTAATAGCGGGGAACAAACGAAGATATTATGGTAGGGTACGAAACCACCTCAAAGTTATTCTTTCTGATCGATCTATTCAAGAGTCCGTAGTAAAATAACATGAAGCTATTCTTTCCGTTCAATCTATTCTAGAGTTCGTACTAGAATAACACCTTAAGACACAAATCAATCAAAACCCTAATGTCACCTAGATACTCCAATGTCACCTCAAGTATCCGCGGGTATGATTATATGATATGCATCACATAATCCCAGATTCATCTATTCAAACCAACACAAAGTACTTCAAAGAGTGCCCCAAAGTTTCTATCGGAGAGTTAAGACGAAAACGTGTGCCAAACCCTATGCATAGGTTCATGGGAGGAACCCGCAAGTTGATCACCAAAATGTTGGAAATATGCCCTAGAGGCAATAATAAAAGCATTATTATTATATTTCCTTGTTCATGATAATTGTCTTTATTCATGCTATAATTGTGTTATCCGGAAATCGTAATACATGTGTGAATAATAGACACCAACATGTCCCTAGTAAGCCTCTAGTTGACTAGCTCGTTGATCAACAGATAGTCATGGTTTCCTGACTATGGGCATCGGATGTCATTGATAACAAGATCACATCATTAGGAGAATGATGTGATGGACAAGACCCAATCCTAAACATAGCATAAGATCGTATAGTTCGTTTGCTAGAGTTTTCCAATGTCAAGTATCCTTTCCTTAGACCATGAGATCATGTAACTCCCGGATACCGCAAGAGTGCTTTGGGTGTGCCAAACGTCACAACGTAACTGGGTGACTATAAAGGTATACTACAGGTATCTCCGAAAGTGTCTGTTGGGTTGACACGGATCAAGACTGGGATTTGTCACTCCGTATGACGGAGAGGTATCTCTGGGCCCACTCGGTAATGCATCATCATAATGAGCTCAAAGTGACCAAGTGTCCGGTCACGGGATCATGCATTACGGTACGAGTAAAGTGACTTGCCGGTAACGAGATTGAACGAGGTATTGGGATACCGACGATCGGATCTCGGGCAAGTAACATATCGATTGACAAAGGGAATTGTATACGGGGTTGCTTGAATCCTCGACATCGTGGTTCATCCGATGAGATTATCGAGGAGCATGTGGGAGCCAACATGGGTATCTAGATCCCGCTGTTGGTTATTGACTGGAGAGCGATCTCGGTCATGTCTACATGTCTCCCGAACCCGTAGGGTCTACACACTTAAGGTTCGGTGACGCTAGGGTTGTAGGGATATGTATATGCAGTAACCCGAATGTTGTTCGGAGTCCCGGATGAGATCCCGAACGTCACGAGGAGTTCCGGAATGGTTCGGAGGTAAAGAATTATATATGGGAAGTGCTATTTCGGCCATCGGGACAAGTTTCGGGGTCACCGGTATTGTACCAGGACCACCGGAAGGGTCCCGGGGGTCCACCGGGTGGGGACACCTGCCCCGGGGGCCACATGGGCTGTAGGGGGTGCGCCTTGGCCTATATGGGCCAAGGGCACCAGCCCCAAGAGGCCCATGCGCCAAAAGATAAGGAAGGGAAGAGTCCCGGAAGGGGAAGGCACCTCCTAGGTGCCTTGGGGAGGAGGGATTCCTCCCTTGGCCGCCGCCCCCTAGGAGATTGCATCTCCTAGGGCCGGTGCCCCTCCCCTTGGCTCCCTATATATAGTGGGGGAAGGAGGGCCTCTCATACACGCCTTTGGTGCCTCCCTCTCCTTCTCCAACACATCCTCCTCCTCCATAGAGCTTGGCGAAGCCCTGTCGGAGTACTGCAGCTCCATCAACACCACGCCGTCGTGCTGCTGCTGGAGCCATCTTCCCCAAACTCTCTTCCCCCCTTGCTGGATCAAGAAGGAGGAGACGTTGCTGCTCCGTACGTGTGTTGAACATGGAGGTGCCGTTCGTTCGGCGCTAGGATCTCCGGTGATTTGGATCACGTCCAGTACGCCTTCCTCATCCCCGTTCTTTGAACGCTTCCGTGCGTGATCTACAAAGGTATGTAGATGCAATCCGATCACTCGTTGCTAGATGAACTCCTAGATGGATCTTGGTGAAACCGTAGGAAAATTTTTGTTTTCTGCAACGTTCCCCAACAGTGGCATCATGAGCTAGGTCTTTGCGTAGTTCTCTTGCACGAGTAGAACACAATTTGTTGTGGGCGTTGATGTTGTCAACTTTCTTGCCGCTACTAGTCTTATCTTGCTTCAACGGTATTGTGGGATGAAGCGGCCCGGACCAACCTTACACGTACGCTTACATGAGACCGGTTCCACTGACTGACATGCACTAGTTGCATAAGGTGGCTGGCGGGTGTCTGTCTCTCCCACTTTAGTTGGAGCGGATTCGATGAAAAGGGTCCTTATGAAGGGTAAATAGAAGTTGACAAATCACATTGTGGCTTTAACGTAGGTAAGAAATCGTTCTTGCTAGAACCCTATTTCAGCCACGTAAAACTTGCAACAACAGTTAGAGGACGTCTAACTTGTTTTTGCAGCAAGTGTTCTGTGATGTGATATGGCCAAAGTTGTGATGAATGATGAATGATATATATGTGATGTATGAGATGTTCATGCTATTGTAATAGGAATCACGACTTGCATGTCGATGAGTATGACAACCGGCAGGAGCCATAGGAGTTGTCTTTATTTTTGTATGACCTGCGTGTCATTGAGAAACGCCATGTAAATTACTTTACTTTATTGCTAAACGCGTTAGCCATAGTAGTAGAAGTAATAGTTGGCGAGCAACTTCATGGAGGCACGATGATGGAGATCATGATGATGGAGATCATGGTGTCATGCCGGTGACAAGATGATCATGGAGCCCCAAGATGGAGATCAAAGGAGCTATGTGATATTGGCCATATCATGTCACTATTATTATTTGATTGCATGTGATGTTTATCATGTTTCTGCATCTTGTTTGCTTAGAACGACGGTAGTAAATAAGATGATCCCTCATAATAATTTCAAGAAAGTGTTCCCCCTAACTGTGCACTGTTGCGACAGTTCATTGTTTCGAAGCACCACGTGATGATCGGGTGTGATAGATTCCAACGTTCACATACAACGGGTGTAAGACAGATTTACACATGCAAACACTTAGGTTGACTTGACGAGCCTAGCATGTACAGACATGGCCTCGGAACATAGAAGACCGAAAGGTCGAGCATGAGTCGTATAGAAGATACGGTCAACATGAAGATGTTCACCGATGTTGACTAGTCCGTCTCACGTGATGATTGGACACGGCCTAGTTAACTCGGATCATGTTATACTTAGATTACAGGATGGATGTCTATCTAAGTGGGAGTTCATTGAATAATTTGATTAGATGAACTTAATTATCATGAACTTAGTCTAAAAATATTTACAATATGTCTTGTAGATCAAATGGCCAACGTAGTCCTCAACTTCAACGCGTTCCTAGAGAAAACCAAGCTGAAAGACGATGGCAGCAACTACACGGACTGGGTACGGAACCTGAGGATCATCCTCATAGCTGCCAAGAAAGATTATGTCCTACAAGCACCGCTGGGTGACGCACCTGTTCTCCCTGCAGAACAAGACATTATGAACGCTTGGCAGGCACGTACCGATGACTACTCCCTCGTTCAGTGCGGCATGCTTTGCAGCTTAGAGCCGGGGCTCCAAAAGCGTTTTGAGAGACACAGAGCATATGAGATGTTCGAAGAGCTGAAAATGGTTTTCCAAGCTCATGCCCGGGTCGAGAGGTATCAAGTCTCCGACAAGTTCTTCAGCTGTAAGATGGAGGAAAACAGTTCTGTCAGTGAGCACATACTCACTATGTCTGGGTTACATAACCGCTTGACTCAGCTGGGAGTTAATCTCCCGGATGACGCGGTCATTGACAGAATCCTTCAGTCGCTTCCACCGAGCTACAAGAGCTTTGTGATGAACTTCAATATGCAGGGGATGGAAAAGACCATTCCTAAAGTATTTGCAATGCTGAAATCAGCAGAGGTAGAAGTCAAAAAGGAACATCAAGTGTTGATGGTGAATAAAACCACTAAGTTCAAGAAAGGCAAGGGTAAGAAAACCTATAAGAAAGAAGGCAAGGGAGTTGCCGCGCCCGGCAAGCAAGCTGCCGGGAAGAAGCCAAAGAATGGACCCAAGCCCGAGACTGAGTGCTTTTATTGCAAGGAAAGTGGTCACTGGAAGCGGAACTGCCCCAAATACTTAGCGGACAAGAAGGCCGGCAAAACGAAAGGTATATGTGATATACATGTAATTGATGTGTACCTTACCAGCACTCGTAGTAGCTCCTAGGTATTTGATACCGGTGCAGTTGCTCACATTTGTAACTCAAAGCAGGAGCTGCGGAATAAGCGGAGACTGGCGAAGGACGAGGTGACGATGCGCGTCGGGAATGGTTCCAAGGTCGATGTGATCGTCGTCGGCACGCTACCTCTACATTTACCTACGGGATTAGTTTTGAACCTCAATAATTGTTATTTAGTGCCAAGTTTGAGCATGAACATTGTATCAAGATCTCGTTTAATACGAGATGGCTACTCATTTAAATCCGAGAATAATGGTTGTTCTATTTATATGAGAGATATGTTTTATGGTCATGCTCCGATGGTGAATGGTTTATTCTTAATGAATCTCGAGCGTAATGCTACACATGTTCATAGTGTGAGTACCAAAAGATGTAAGATTGATAATTATAGTCCCACATACTTGTGGCACTGCCGCCTTGGTCATATAGGTGTCAAACGCATGAAGAAGCTCCATGCTGATGGACTTTTAGAGTCTCTTGATTACGAATCATTTGACACGTGCGAACCATGCCTCATGGGTAAAATGACCAAGACTCCGTTCTCAGGAACAATGGAGCGAGCAACCAACTTATTGGAAATCATACATACTGATGTGTGCGGTCCAATGAGTGTTGAGGCTCGCGGTGGCTATCGTTATGTTCTCACCCTCACTGATGACTTGAGTAGATATGGGTATATCTATTTAATTAAACACAAGTCTGAGACCTTTAAAAAGTTCAAGGAATTTCAGAGTGAGGTTGAGAATCAACGTGACAGGAAAATCAAGTTCCTGCGATCAGATCGTGGAGGAGAATACTTGAGTCATGAGTTTGGCACACACTTAAGAAAATGTGGAATAGTTTATACAGCTCACGCCGCCTGGAACACCTCAGCGTAATGGTGTGTTCGAACGTCGTAATCGCACTCTATTAGATATGGTGCGATCTATGATGTCTCTTACCGATTTACCGCTATCTTTTTGGGGGTATGCTTTAGAGACTGCCGCATTCACTTTAAATAGGGCTCCGTCGAAATCCGTTGAGATGACACCGTATGAATTATGGTTTGGGAAGAAACCTAAGCTGTCGTTTCTAAAAGTTTGGGGATGCGATGCTTATGTCAAGAAACTTCAACCTGAAAAGCTCGAAACCAAGTCAGAAAAATGCGTCTTCATAGGATACCCTAAAGAAACTATTGGGTATACCTTCTACCTCAGATCCGAAGGCAAGATTTTTGTTGCCAAGAATGGATCCTTTCTAGAGAAGGAGTTTCTCTCGAAAGAAGTAAGTGGGAGGAAAGTAGAACTTGATGAAGTATTACCTCTTGAACCGGAAAATGGCGCAGCTCAAGAAAATGTTCCTGAGGTGCCTGCACCGACTAGAGAGGAAGTTAATGATGATGATCAAGATACTTATGATCAAGCTCCTACTGAAATTCGAAGGTCCACAAGGACACGTTCTGCACCAGAGTGGTACGGCAACCCTGTCTTGGAAATTATGTTGTTAGACAACGATGAACCTTTGAACTATGAAGAAGCGATGGCGGGCTCGGATTCCGACAAATGGCTAGAAGCCATGAAATCCGAGATAGGATCCATGTATGAAAACGAAGTATGGACTTTGACTGACTTGCCCGTTGAGCGGCGAGCCATAGAAAATAAATGGATCTTTAAGAAGAAGACAGACGCGGATGGTAATGTGACCATCTATAAAGCTCGGCTTGTCGCTAAGGGTTATCGACAAGTTCAAGGGGTTGACTACGATGATACTTTCTCACCGGTAGCGAAGCTAAAGTCCGTCCGAATCATGTTAGCAATTGCCACATTCTATGATTATGAGATATGGCAAATGGACGTCAAAACGGCATTCCTTAATGGTTTCCTTAAGGAAGAATTGTATAATATGCAGCCGGAAGGTTTTGTCGATCCTAAGTATGCTGACAAGGTGTGCAAGCTCCAACGCTCGATTTATGGGCTGGTGCAAGCATCTCGGAGTTGGAACATTTGCTTTGTTGAGATGATCAAAGCGTTTGGGTTTATGCAGACTTATGGAGAAGCCTGTGTTTACAAGAAAGTGAGTGGGAGCTCTGTAGCATTTCTCATATTATATGTAGATGACATACTTTTGATGGGAAATGATATAGAACTCTTGGACAACATTAAGGCCTACTTGAATAAGAGTTTTTCAATGAAGGACCTTGGAGAAGCTGCTTATATATTAGGCATCAAGATCTACAGAGATAGATCAATACGCCTCATAGGTCTTTCACAAAGCACATACCTTGATAAGATATTGAAGAATTTCAATATGGATCAGTCTAAGAAGGGGTTCTTGCCTGTGTTGCAAGGTGTGAAATTGAGCTCAGCTCAATGTCCGACCACGACAGAAGATATAGAAGAGATGAGTGTCATCCCCTATGCCTCAGCCATAGGTTCTATTATGTATGCCATGCTGTGTACCAGACCTGATGTAAACCTTGCCGTAAGTTTGGTAGGAAGGTACCAAAGTAATCCCGGCAAGGAACACTGGACAGCGGTCAAGAATATCCTGAAGTACCTGAAAAGGACTAAGGAAATGTTTCTCGTCTATGGAGGTGATGAAGAGCTCGTCGTAAAGGGTTACGTCGATGCTAGCTTCGACACAGATCTGGATGACTCAAAGTCACAAACCGGATACGTGTATATTTTGAATGGTGGGGCAGTAAGCTGGTGCAGTTGCAAGCAGAGCGTCGTGGCGGGATCTACATGTGAAGCGGAGTACATGGCAGCCTCGGAGGCAGCACATGAAGCAATTTGGGTGAAGGAGTTCATCACCGACCTAGGAGTCATACCCAATGCGTCGGGGCCGATCAAGCTCTTCTGTGACAACACTGGAGCTATTGCACTTGCCAAGGAGCCCAGGTTTCACAAGACAAGGCACATCAAGCGTCGCTTCAACTCCATTCATGAAAATGTTCAAGATGGAGACATAGATATTTGTAAAGTACATACGGATCTGAATGTAGCAGATCCGTTGACTAAACCTCTCCCTAGAGCAAAACATGATCAACACCAGAATTCCATGGGTGTTCGATTCATCACAATGTAACTAGATTATTGACTCTAGTGCAAGTGGGAGACTGTTGGAAATATGCCCTAGAGGCAATAATAAAAGCATTATTGTTATATTTCCTTGTTCATGATAATTGTCTTTATTCATGCTATAATTGTGTTATTCGGAAATTGTAATACATGTGTGAATAATAGACACCAACATGTCCCTAGTAAGCCTCTAGTTGACTAGCTCGTTGATCAACAGATAGTCATGGTTTCCTGACTATGGGCATTGGATGTCATTGATAACGAGATCACATCATTAGGAGAATGATGTGATGGACAAGACCCAATCCTAAACATAGCATAAGATCGTATAGTTCGTTTGCTAGAGTTTTCCAATGTCAAGTATCCTTTCCTTAGACCATGAGATCGTGTAACTCCCGGATACCGTAAGAGTGCCTTGGGTGTGCCAAACGTCACAAGTAACTGGGTGACTATAAAGGTATACTACAGGTATCTCCGAAAGTGTCTGTTGGGTTGACACGGATCAAGACTGGGATTTGTCACCCCGTATGACGGAGAGGTATCTCTGGGCCCACTCGGTAATGCATCATCATAATGAGCTCAAAGTGACCAAGTGTCTGGTCACGGGATCATGCATTACGGTACGAGTAAAGTGACTTGCCGGTAACGAGATTGAACGAGGTATTGGGATACCGATGATCGGATCTCGGGCAAGTAACATACCGATTGACAAAGGGAATTGTATACGGGGTTGCTTGAATCCTCGACATCATGGTTCATCCGATGAGATCATCGAGGAGCATGTGGGAGCCAACATGGGTATCCAGATCCCGCTGTTGGTTATTGACCGGAGAGCGATCTCGGTCATGTCTACATGTCTCCCGAACCCGTAGGGTCTACACACTTAAGGTTCGGTGACGCTAGGGTTGTAGGGATATGTATATGCAGTAACCCGAATGTTGTTCGGAGTCCCGGATGAGATCCCGGACGTCACGAGGAGTTCCAGAATGGTCCGGAGGTAAAGAATTATATTTGAGAAGTGCTATTTCGGCCATCGGGATAAGTTTCGGGGTCACCAGTATTGTACCGGGACCACCAGAAGGGTCCCGGGGGTCCACCGGGTGGGTCCACCTGCCCCGGGGGGCCACATGGGCTGTAGGGGGTGCGCCTTGTCCTATATGGGCCAAGGGCACCAGCCCCAAGAGGCCCATGCGCCAAGAAATAAGGAAGGGAAGAGTCCTGGAAGGGGAAGGCACCTCCTAGGTGCCTTGGGGAGGAGGGATTCCTCCCTTGGCCGCCGCCCCCCTAGGAGATTGCATCTCCTAGGGCCGGCGCCCCTCCCCTTGGCTCCCTATATATAGTGGGGGAAGGAGGGCCTCTCATACACGCCTTTGGTGCCTCCCTCTCCTTCTCCAACACATCCTCCTCCTCCATAGAGCTTGGCGAAGCCCTGCCGGAGTACTGCAGCTCCATCAACACCACGCCGTCGTGCTGCTGCTAGAGCCATCTTCCTCAACCTCTCTTCCCCCCTTGCTGGATCAAGAAGGAGGAGACGTCGCTGCTCCGTACGTGTTTTGAACGCGGAGGTGCCGTCCATTCGGCGCTAGGATCTCCGGTGATTTGGATCACGTCGAGTACGCCTTCCTCATCCCCGTTCTTTGAACGCTTCCGCGCGTGATCTACAAAGGTATGTAGATGCAATCCGATCACTCGTTGCTAGATGAACTCCTAGATGGATCTTGGTGAAACCGTAGGAAATTTTTTGTTTTCTGCAACGTTCCCCAACACAAAACACACATCAAGTGAATCAATAGAATAACCCATTGTCACCACGGTTATCCCACGCAAGACATACATCAAGTGTTCTCAAATCCTTAAAGACTCAATCCAATAAGATAACTTAAAGGGAAAACTCAATCCATTACAAGAGAGTAGAGGGGGAGAAACATCATAAGACCCAACTATAATAGCAAAGCTCGCGATACATCTAGATCGTACCACCTCAAGAACACGAGAGAGAGAGAGAGAGAGAGAGATCAAACACATAGCTACTGGTACATACCCTCAGCCCCGAGGGAGAACTACTCGTTCCTCGTCATGGAGAGCGCCAGGATGATGAAGATGGCCACCGGAGAGGGATTCCCCCTCCGGCAGGGTGCCAGAACGGGTCTAGATTGGTTTTCGGTGGCTACGGAGGCTTCTGGCGGCGGAACTCCCGATCTATTCTGCTCTTTGATGGTTTTAGGGTATATTGGCGAAGAAATATGTCAGGGGAGCCACAAGGGGCCCACGAGGGTGGAGGGCGCGCCCCCTGCCTCGTGCCTTCCTCATTGCTTCCCTTACGTACACCCCAAGTCTTCTGGATTGCTTCCGTTCCAAAAATAAGTTCCGTGAAGTTTCAGGTTAATTGGACTCCGTTTGATTTTCCTTTTCTGCGATACTCTAAAACAAGGAAAATACAGAAACTGGCACTGGGCTTTGGGTTAATAGGTTAGTCCCAGAAATCATATAAAATAGCATATAAAACATCCAAGGTTGATAATACAATAGCATGGAACAATCAAAAAATATAGATGTGTTGGAGACGTATCAAGTTTCACAGAAAAGGAATACCAAACGAAGTCCAAACGGAATAAAACTTTCGCGATGATTTTTCTTGGACCAGAAGACACTCAGGAGACTTGGAGTGCAAGTCAGAAGAGTCACGAGGCGGCCACAAGGGTGGAGGGCGCGCCCCCAACCTTGTGGGCCCCTCGGTGACCTCCTAACCTAGATGTTCCTCCTATATATACTCATATACCCTGAAAACTTCCGAGGGGGCCATGAAACCACTTTTTCACTGCCGCAACCTTCTGTACCTATGAGATCCCATCTTGGGGCCTTTTCTGGCATCCTGCCGGAGGGGGATTCGATCACGGAGGGCTTCTACATCAACATCATTGCCTCTCCGATGAAGCGTGAGTAGTTTACCATAGACCTACGGGTCCATAGCTAGTAGCTAGATGGCTTCTTCTCTCTCTTTGATTCTCAATACTATGTTCTCCTTGATGTTCTTGGAGATCTATTCAATGTAATACTCTTTTGCGGTGTGTTTGCCGAGATCCGATGAATTGTGGATTTATGATCACCTTATCTATGAATATTATTTGAATCTCCTCTGAATTCTTATATGCATGATTTGATATCTTTGCAAGTCTCTTCGAACTATCGATTTGGTTTGGCCAACTAGATTGGTTTTTCTTGCAATGGGAGAAGTGCTTAGCTTTGGGTTCAATCTTGCGGTGCTCGATCCTAGTGACAGAAGGGAAACTAACACGTATTGTATTATTGCCATTGTGGATAACAAGATGGGGTTTTCATCATATTGCTTTAGTTAATCCCGCTGCATCATGTCATCTTACTTAATGCATTACTCTGTTCTTATGAACTTAATACTCTAGATGCAGGCAGGAGTCGGTTGATGTGTGGAGTAACAGTACTAGATGCATAACCGTTTCGGTCTACTTGACACGGACGTGATGCCTATATTCATGATCATTGCCTTAGATATCGTCATAACTTTGTGTTTTCTATCAATTGCTTGGCAGTAATTTGTTCACCCACCGTAATAATTTCTATCTTGAGAGAAGCCTATAGTGAAACCTATAGCCCCAGGGTCTATTTTCCATCATATAAGTTTCCAATCTATAATTCCAAGTTTCCTATTTACTTTGTCTGCAATATTTTACTTTCCGTTCCATAAACCAAAAATATTAATTTACCATTTATCCATCTATATCAGATCTCACTTTGCAAATAACCGTGAAGGGATTGACAACCCCTTATCGCATTGGGTGCAAGTTGGTGTTTGTTTGTGCAGGTATTCGGTGGCTTGTCGCGTTATCTCCTACTAGATTGATACCTTGGTTCTCAAAACTGAGGGAAATACTTACTCTAGTTTGCTACATCACCCTTTCCCCTTCAAGGGGAAAACCAACGCAAGCTCAAGAGGTAGCAGCCATGAAATCTGAGATAGGATCCATGTATGAGAACAAAGTGTGGACTTTGGTGGACTTTCCCGATGATCGACAAGCCGTTGAGAATAAATGGAGCTTCAAGAAGAAGACAAACGCTGATGGTAATGTCACCATATACAAAGCTCGACTTGCCATGAAAGGTTTTCGAGAAGTTCAAGGGGTTGACTATGATGAGACCTTCTCGCCCGTAGCAATGATGTCAGTCTGAATCATGTTAGCAATTGCCGCGTTTTATAATTGTGAAATTTGTCAAATGGACGTCAAAACTGCATTCCTTAATGGATTTCTTGAAGAAGAGTTGTATATGATGCAACCAGAAGGTTTTGTCGATCCTAAATGTGCTAACAAAGTGTGCAAGCTCCAGCGATCCATCTATATACGCCTTTTTTGAGTTGGAATATACACTTTGATGGGGTGATCAAAGCATATGGTTTTATATAGACTTACTGTGAAGCCTGTATTTACAAGAAAGTGAGTGGGAGCTCTGTAGCATTTCTGATATTATATGTGGATGACATAATGTTGATCAGAAATGATATAAAATTTCTGGATAACATAAAAGGATAGTTGAATAAGAATTTTTCAATGAAAGACCTCGATGAAGCTGCTTATATATTGGGCATCAAGATCTATAGAGATAGATCAAGACGCTTGATAGGACTTTCACAAAGCACATACCTTAATGAAGTTTCAAAGAAGTTCAAAATGGATCAGTCAAAGAAAGGGTTCTTGCCCGTGTTACAAGGTGTGAAGTTGAGTAAGACTCAAAACCCGACCACGGCAGAATATATAGAGAGAATGAAGGTCATTCCCTATGCCTCAGTCATAGGTTCTATAAAGTATGCCATCCTGTGTACCAAACCTGTTGTGTGCCTTGCCATGAGTTTGGCAAGGGGGTACAATAGTGATCCAGGAGTAGATCACTAAACAGCGGTCAAAATTATCCTTAGGTACCTAAAGAGGACTAAGGAAATGTTTCTTGGTTATAGAGGTGATAAAGAGTTCGTTGTAAGGAGTTACTTCGATGCAAGCTTTGACACCGATTCAGATGACTCTGAGTCTCGATCTAGATACATATTGAAAGTGGCAGCAATTAGCTAGAGTAGCTCCATGCAGAGCATTGTCGACATAGAAATTTGCAAAATACATACGGATCTGTCAGACTCGTCGACTAAACCTCTCTCACAAGCAAAACATGATCACACCTTAGTACTCTTTGGGTTTAATCACATGGCGATATGAACTAGATTATTGACTCTAGTAAACTCTTTGGGTGTTGGTCACATGGCGATGTGAACTATGGGTGTTAAATCCCATGGTGATGTGAACTAGATTATTGACTCTAGTGCAAGTGGGAGACTAAAGGAAATATGCCCTAGAGGTAATAATAAAGTTGTTATTTTATTTTATCTTGTCCATGATAAAGGTTTATTATTCATGCTAGAATTCTATTGATCGGAAACTTAAATACATGTGTGAATACATAAATAAATACCATGTCCCGAGTAAGCCTCTACTAGACTAGCTCGTTGATCAAAGATGGTTAATGTTTCCTAACCATAGACATGTGTTGTTATTTCATAACGGGATCACATCATTAGGAGAATGATGTGATGGACAAGACCCATCCGTTAGCTTACCATAATGATCATTCAGTTTCATTGCTATTGCTTTCTTAATGTCAAATACATATTCCTTTGACTATGAGATTATGCAACTCATGGATACCGGAGGAATACCTTGTGTGCTATCAAACGTCACAATGTAACTAGGTGATCATAAAGATGCTCTACAGGTATCTCCGAAGGTGTTTGTTGAGTTGGCATAGATTGAGATCATGATTTGTCACTCTGAGTATTGGATAGGTATCTCCGGGCCCTCTCTGTAATAGACATCATAAGCTTGCAAGCAAATGACTAAAGGAGTTATTCACAAGGTGATGTATTACAGAACGAGTAAAGAGACTTGTCGGTAATGAGATTGAACTATGTATGAAGATACTGATGATGGAATCTCGGGCAAGTAACATACCGATGGACAAAGGAAATTACGTATGTTGTCATAATGGTTCGACCTATAAATATCTTCATAGAATATGTAGGAGCTAATATGGGCATCCATGTTCCGCTGTTGGTTATTGACCGGAGAGGTGTCTCAGTCATGTCTACATAGTTCTCGAGCCCGTAGGGTTCGCACACTTAACGTTCGTTGATGATATAGTGTTATATGTGTTATATGTTTTGGTGACCAAATGTTGTTCAGAGTCCCCGGATGAGATCACGAACATGACGAGGAGTCTCGAAATGGTCGAGAGGTAAAGATTGATATATAGGACGATGGTATTTGGACACCGGAAGTGTTTCGGGACATACCAGGAAGGAATCGGTTTACCGAAAGGGGTTCCGGGCACCCATCGACAAGTTATGGGCCTTATGGGCCAAAGGAGGGGACAGACCAACCCACAAAGGGGCTGGTGCACCCCTCCCTTGTTTGGCCAGCCCTAGGGAAGGAAAAGGGGGAGGGCTAGCCCTCTCCTGCCTTTCCCCGCACTCCAAATAAGGAAAGGGGCGGCGGCTTGGGAGGGACCCCAAGTAGGATTCCTCCTACTTGGGCGCCTGCTTTGGCTGCTCCTCCCTTCCTCCCACTTATATATATGTGGGGAGGGGGAGCCACACAAGGACACAACATTCTCTTAGCCGCGTGCGGCGCCCCTGTTCACCATTTACTCCCTCGGTCATATTTTCGTAGTGCTTAGGCAAAGCCCTATGGAGATCACATCACCATCACCGTCACCATGCCGTCGTGCTACCGGAAACCATCTACTACCTCACCGTCTTGCTAGATCAAGAAGGCGGAGGATGTCACCGAGCTGAACGTGTGCAGAACACGGAGGTGCCGTGCGTTCGGTACTAGATCGGTTGGAGCGCGAAGAAAGTTCGACTACATCAACTGCGTAGTGAAACGCTTCCGCTTACAGTCTACGAGGGTACATAGAAACACTCTCCCCTTCATTGTTATGCATCTCCATGGATAGATTATTGCATGTGCGTAGATTTTTTTTGTTTTTCCATGCAACAATTTCCAACAGCCTCCGCTACCAGCAATAGCTAGATGGAAGAGGGTACAAAGCTAAGGAGAACGACCAGCTGGAAGAAGCACCAGGGCTAGGCCAAGCACTAGGGAAGTTGGATATCTCCGAAGAGGAGCCAACACCGATGGTGGTTGATTATCATGAGGAAGGGCCGAAGAGATGGCCGCCGACGAGGATGGTCTTGTGTCAAAACCAATTCCACATCCAAGCTATGGGTCTCTAGTTCCGATCTCTACTTCCGATCAACGCTCTTTAGCCAGCTTAGGGAAACCCTAAGGTCTCTAGTTCTGATCTGTAGAGTTTGAAACACAAAGGGACATGGGGCAGGGTTTGGGGTAGATCCCCTTGGCATGTAAGTAAGAATGCAGTAATTCTTGTAGAGTTTGAAGATTGCATGCGTGCGGATGAACTCAACTTTGATCAGCTCTCCCTATGTGTCAGAGTCTTAAATCTGCCGTATCACACGAGAGATGATCATGGGGCTTGTCGTTGCTCAACCATGAAAGCCAAAACCGAAGGAAATATGCCCTAGAGGCAATAATAAAGTTGTTATTTATATTTCCTTATATACTAATAAATGTTTATTATTCATGCTAGAATTGTATTAACCGGAAACTTAGTACATGTGTGAATACATAGACAAACAGAGTGTCACTAGTATGCCTCTACTTGACTAGCTCGTTAATCAAAGATGGTTAAGTTTCCTGACCATAGACATGAGTTTTCATTTGATGAATGAGATGACATCATTAGAGAATGATGTGATTGACTTGACCCATCCATTAGCTTAGCACTATGATCGTTTAGTTTATTGCTATTGCTTTCTTCATAACTTATACATGTTGCTATGACTATGAGATTATGCAACTCCCGAATACCGGAGGAACACTTAGTGTGCTATCAAAAGTCACAACGTAACTAGGTGACTATAAAGATGCTCTACAGGTGTCTCTGATGGTGTTTGTTGAGTTGGCATAGATCAAGATTAGGATTTGTCACTCCGTGTATCGGAGTGGTATCTTTGGGCCCTCTCGGTAATGCACATCACTATAATCCTTGCAAGCAATGTGACTAATGAGTTAGTTGCGTGATGTTGCATTACGGAACGAGTAAAGAGACTTGCCGATAACGAGATTGAAATAGGTATTGAGATACCGATGATCGAATCTTAGGCAAGTAACATACCGATGACAAAGGGAACAATGTATGTTGTTATGCCGTTTGACCGATAAAGATCTTCATAGAATATGTGGGAACCAATATGAGCATACAGGTTCTGCTATTGGTTATTGACCGGAGATGAGTCTCGGTCATGTCTACATAGTTCTCGAACCCGTAGGGTCCGCACGCTTAATGTTCGATGACGATTGGTATTATGAGTATATGTGTTTTGATGTACCGAAGGTAGTTCGGAGTCCCGAAAGTGATCACGGACATGATGAAGAGTCTCGAAATGGTCTAGACATGAAGATTGATATATTGGAAGGTTATGTTTGGACACCGGAATGGTTTCGGATAAGTTCGGTCATTTACCGGAGTACCGCGAGGTTACCGGAACTCCCTGGGGGCTTAATGGGCCTACATGGGCTTTAGTGGAAGAGAGAGGAGAAGGCCAAGATGAGGGGCACCACCCAAGCCCAATCCGAATTGGGAGGGGGGCCAGCCCCCCTTTCCTTCCTCCCCTCTCTCCCTTCCTTCCCCCTCCTAGTAGGACTAGGAAAGGGGGGAACCTACTCCTAGTAGGAGTAGGATTCCCCCCTTGGGGGCGTGCCCAAGGTGGCCGGCCCGCCCCCTCCACCACCCCTTTATATACGGGGGAGGGGGCACCCCATAGACGCACAACTTGATTGTTTAGCCGTGTGCGGTGCCCCCTCCACAGAATTCCACCTCGGTCATATCGTTGTAGTGCTTAGGCGAAGCCCTGCATCGGTAACTTCATCATCACTGTCATTACGCCATCGTGCTGACGAAACTCTCCCTCGGCCTCAGCTGGATCAAGAGTACGAGGGATGTCACCGAGCTGAACGTGTGTAGATCGTGGAGGTGCCGTGCGTTTGGTACTTGATCGGTTGGATCACGAAGACGTTCAACTACATCAACCGCGTTTCATAACACTTCCACTTTCGGTCTATGAGGGTACATAGACATAATCTCCCCCTCTCATTGCTATACATCTCCTAGATAGATCTTGCGTGATCGTAGGATTTTTTTTGAAATACTGCGTTCCCCAACAATGGCATCCGAGCCAGGTCTATGCGTAGATGTTATATGCACGAGTAGAACACAAAGGAGTTGTGGGCGTGGGTATATACATATTGCTTTTCGTCACTAGTTGATTCTTGATTCAACAGTATTGTTGGATGAAGCGGCTCAGACCGACATTACGCGTACGATTACGCGAGACTGGCTCTACGGACGTGCTTCGCACATAGGTGGCTAGTGAGTGTCTGTTTCTCCAACTTTAGTTGAATCGGATTCAATGAACATGGTTCTTTCTGAAGATCGAAAAGCAATCACTATACAGCGTTGTGGTTTTTTGATGTGTAGGTAAGAACGGTTCTTGCTAAGCCCGTAGCAGCCACGTAAAACTTGCAACAACAAAATAGAGGACGTCTAACTTGTTTTTGTAGGGCATGTTGTGATGTGATATGGCCAAGACGTGATTATATAAATTGTTGTATGAGATGATCATGTTTTGTAACACAGCTATCGGCAACTGGCAGGAGCCATATGGTTGTCGCTTTATTGTATGAAATGCAATCACCATGTAATTGCTATTTTATCACTAAGCGGTAGCGATAGTCATAGAAGCAATAGTTCACGAGACCACAATGATGCTTCGATGGAGATCAAGGTGTCAAGCCGGTGACGATGGTGGTCATGACGGTGCTCTAGAGATGGAGATCAAAGTCACAACATGATGATGGCCTATCATATCACTTATATTGATTGCATGTGATGCTTATCCTTTATACATCTTATTTTGCTTAGTACGATGGTAGCATTATAATATGATATCTCACTAAATTTCAAGGTATAAGTGCTCTCCCTGAGTACGCACCGTTGCTACAGTTTGTCGTGCCGAGACACCACGTGATGATCAGGTGTGATAAGCTCTACGTTCACATACAACGGGTGCAAGCCAATTTTGCACAAGCAGAATACTCGGGTTAAACTTGACGAGCCTAGCATATGCAGATATGGCCTCGGAACACTGAGACCGAAAGGTCGAGTGTGAATCATATAGTAGATATGATCAACATTGTGATGTTCACCATTGGAAACTACTCCATCTCACGTGATGATCGGACATGGTTTAGTTGATATGGATCACGTGATCACTTAGATGATTAGAGGGATTTTTATCTAAGTGGGAGTTCTTAAGTAATATGATTAATTGAACTTTAATTTATCATGAACTTAGTACCTGATAGTATTTTGCATGTCTATGTTGTTGTAGATATATGGCCCGTGCTATTGTTCGGTTGAATTTTTATGTGTTCCTAGAGAAAGCCAAGTTGAAAGATGATGGTAGCAATTACACAGACCGGGTTCGTAACTTGAGGATTATCCTCATTGCTGCACGGAAGAATTACGTCTTGGAAGCACCGCTGGGTGACAAGCCTGCTGCAGATGCTGCTGACAACGTTAAGAACGTCTGGCAGAGCAAAGCTGATGACTACTCGATAGTTCAGTGTGCCATGCTTTACGGCTTAGAACTGGGACTTCAACGATGTTTTGAACGCCATGGAGCATATGAGATGTTCCAGGAGTTGAAGTTAATATTTCAAGCAAATGCCCGGATTGAGAGATATGAAGTCTCCAATAAGTTCTACAGCTGCAAAATGGAGGAGAATAGTTCTGTCAGTGAGCATACACTCAGAACGTCTGGGTACCACAATCACTTGACTCAGCTGAGAGTTAATCTTCCAGTTGATAGTGTCATTGACAGAGTTCTTCAATCACTGCCACCAAGCTACAAGAGCTTCGTGCCGAACTATAATATGCAAGGGAGGGATAAGACGATTCCCGAGCTCTTCGCAATGCTAAAGGCTGCAGAGGTAGAAATCAAGAAGGAGCATCAAGTGTTGATGGTCAACAAGACCACTAGTTTCAAGAAAAAGGGTAAAGGGAAGAAGGGGAACTTCAAGAAGAACGGCAAACAAGTTGCTGCTCAAGTGAAGAAGCCCAAGCCTGAGACTGAGTGCTTCTACTGCAAAGGGACTGGTCACTGGAAGCGGAACTGCCTCAAGTATTTGGCAGAGAAGAAGGATGGCAAAGTGAAAGGTATATTTGATATACATGTTATTGATGTGTACCTTACTAATGCTCGCAGTAGCACCCGGGTATTTGATACTGGTTCTGTTGCTAATATTTGCAACTCGAAACAGGGGCTACAGATTAAGCGAAGAATGGCTAAGGATGAGGTGACGATGCGCGTGGGAAATGGTTCCAAAGTCGATGTGATCGCCATCGGCACGCTACCTCTACATCTACCTTCGAGATTAGTTTTAGACCTGAATAATTGTTATTTGGTGCCAGTGTTGAGCATGAACATTATATCTGGATCTTGTTTGATGCGAGACGGTTATTCATTTAAATCAAAGAATAATGGTTGTTCTATTTATATGAATAACATCTTTTATGGTCATGCACCTTTGATGAGTGGTCTATTTTTACTAAATCTTGATAGTAGTGATACACATGATCATATTATTGAAGCCAAAAGATATAAGTTTAATAATGATAGTGCAACTTATTTGTGGCATTGCCGTTTAGGTCATATTGGTGTAAAGCGCATGAAGAAACTCCATTCTGACGGGCTTTTGGAATCACTTGATTCTTGCGAACCATGCCTCATGGGAAAGATGACTAAGACTCTGTTCTCCGAAACAATGGAGCGAGCAACAGACTTGTTGGAAATAATACATACCGATGTATGCGGTCCGATGAGTGTTGATGCTCGTGGCGGGTATCGTTATTTTCTTACCTTCACAGATGATTTGAGCAGATATGGGTATATCTACTTGATGAAACATAAGTTTGGAACATTTGAAAAGTTCAAAGAATTTCAGAGTTAAGTGGAAAATCATTGTAACAAGAAAATAAAGTTTCTACGATTTGATCATGGAGGAGAATATTTGAGTTACGAGTTTGGTCTTCATTTGAAACAATGCGGAATAGGTTTGCAACTCACGCCACCTGGAACACCACAACATAATGGTGTGTCCGAACGTCGTAACCGCACTTTATTAGATATGGTGCGATCTATGATGTCTCTTACTGATTTACCACTATCGTTTTGGGGTTATGCTTTAGAGACGACTGCATTCACGTTAAATAGGGCACCATCGAAATCCGTTGAGATGACACCTTATAAACTGTGGTTTGGCAAGAAACCCAAGTTGTCATTTCTTAAAGTTTGGGGCTGCGATGCTTATGTGAAAAAGCTTCAACCTGATAAGCTCGAACCCAAATCGGAGAAATGTGTCTTCATAGGATACCCAAAAGAGACTGTTGGGTACACCTTCTATCACAGATCCGAAGGCAAGATATATTCATTGCTAAGAATGGATCCTTTCTAGAGAAGGAGTTTCTCTCGAAAGAAGTGAGTGGGAGGAAAGTAGAACTTGATGAGGTAACTGTACCTGCTCCCTTATTGGAAAGTAGTTCATCACATAAATCAGTTCCAGTGATTGATACACGAGTAAGTGAGGAAGCTAATGATGATGATCATGAAACTTCTGATCAAGTTACTACCGAACCTCGTAGGTCAACCAGAGTAAGATCCGCACCAGAGTAGTACGGTAATCCTGTTCTGCAAGTCATGTTACTTGGCCATGATGAACCTACGAACTATGAGGAAGCGATGATGACCCCATATTCCGCAAAATGGCTTGAGGCCATGAAATCTGAGATGGGATCCATGTATGAGAACAAAGTGTGGACTTTGGTTGATTTGCCCGATGATCGGCAAGCCATAGAGAATAAATGGATCTTCAAGAAGAAGACTGACGCTGACGGTAATATTACTGTCTACAAAGCTTGACTCATTGCGAAAGGTTTTCGACAAGTTCAAGGAGTTGACTACGATGAGACCTTCTCACCCGTAGCGATGCTTAAGTCCGTCCAAATCATGTTAGCAATTGCCTCATTTTATGATTATGAAATTTGGCAAATGGATGTCAAAATTGCATTCCTTAATGGATATCTTAAAGAAGAGTTGTATATGATGCAACAGGAAGGTTTTGTCGATCCAAAAGCTCCTAACAAAGTGTGCAAGCTCCAGCGATCCATTTATGGACTGGTGCAAGCCTCTTGGAGTTGGAATATACGATTTGATAGTGTGATCAAAGCATATGGTTTTATACAGACTTTTGGAGAAGCCTGTATTTACAAGAAAGTGAGTGGGAGCTCTGTAGCATTTCTGATATTATATGTGGATGACATATTGCTGATCGGAAATGATACCAATTTTTTGAATAGCATAAAATGATACTTGAATAAGAATTTTTCAATGAAAGACCTCAGTGAAGCTGCTTATGTATTGGGCATCAAGATCTATAGAGATAGATCAATACACTTGATTGGACTTTCACAAAGCACATACCTTGATAAAGTTTTGAAGAAGTTCAAAATGGATCAAGAAAAGAAAGGGTTCTTGCCTGTGTAACAAGGTGTGAAGTTGAGTCAGACTCAATGCCCAACCACTGCAGAAGATAGAGAGAAAATGAAAGTCATTCCCTATGCTTCAGCCATAGGTTCTGTCATGTATGCAATGCTGTGTACCAGACCTGATGTGTGCCTTGCTATTAGTTTAGCAGGGAGGTATCAAAGTAATCTAGGAGTGGATCACTGGACAATGGTCAAGAACATCCTGAAATACCTGAAAAGGACTAAGGATATGTTTCTCGTTTATGGAGGTGACAAAGAGCTCATCGTAAACGGTTACGTCGATGCAAGCTTTGACACTGATCCAGATGACTCTAAGTCACAAACCGGATACGTATTTTTATTGTATGGTGGAGCTGTCAGTTGGTGCAGTTCCAAGCAGAGCGTCGTGGAGGGATCTATGTGTGAAGTGGAGCACATAGCTGCTTCGGAAGCAACAAATGAAGGAGTTTGGATGAAGGAGTTCATATCCGATCTAGGTGTCATGCCTAGTGCATCGGGTCCAGTGAAAATCTTTTGTGACAACACTGGTGCAATTGTCTTGGCAAAGGAATCCAGATTTCAAAAGAGAACCAAGCACATCAATAGACGCTTCAATTCCATCCGCGATCAAGTCAAGGAGGGAGACATAGAGATTTGCAAGATACATACGGATCTGAATGTTGCAGACCCATTGACTAAGCCACTCTCACGGGCAAAACATGATCAACACCAAGATTATTGACTCTAGTGCAAGTGGGATACTGAAGGAAATATGCCCTAGAGGCAAAAATAAAGTTGTTATTTATATTTCCTTATATCATGATAAATGTTTATTATTCATGCTACAATTGTATTAACCGAAAACTTAGTACATGTGTGAATACATAGACAAACAGAGTGTCACTAGTATGCCTCTACTTGACTAGCTCGTTAATCAAAGATGGTTAAGTTTCTTGACCATATACATGATTTGTCATTTGATGAACGGGATCACATCATTAGAGAATGATGTGATTGACTTAACCCATCCGTTAGCTTAGCACTATGATAGTTTAGTTTATTGTTATTTCTTTCTTCATAACTTATACATGTTCCTATGACTATGAGATTATGCAACTCCCGAATACCGGAGGAACACTTAGTGTGCTATCAAACGTCACAACGTAACTAGGTGACTATAAAGATGCTCTATAGGTGTCTTCGATGGTGTTTGTTGAGTTGGCATAGATCAAGATTAGGATTTGTCACTCCGTGTATCAGAGTGGTATCTCTGGGCCCTCTCGGTAATGCACATCACTATAATCCTTGCAAGCAATGTGACTAATGAGTTAGTTGCGTGATGTTGCATTACGGAACGAGTAAGAGACTTGCCGTTAATGAGATTGAACTAGGTATTGAGATACCGAAGATCGAATCTCGGGCAAGTAACATACCAATGACAAAGGGAACAACGTATGTTGTTATGCGGTTTGACCGATAAAGATCTTCATAGAACATGTAGGAACCAATATGAGCATCTAGGTTCCGCTATTGGTTATTGACCGGAGATGAGTCTCGGTCATGTCTACATAGTTCTCGAACCCGTAGGGTCCGCACGCTTAATGTTCGATGACGATTGGTATTATGAGTATATGTGTTTTGATGTACCGAAGGTAGTTCGGAGTCCCGAATGTGATCAGGACATGATGAGGAGTCTCAAAATGTAGTAGTGATTTCGAGGGTATGATCATCTTGCCTGCACAGTTGTCAGAGTTGACTGGATCCTCAAAAGCAAACTCAACGGGCTCCTCGTTAGCGAACTCGTCTCCCGGCTCTACCCAAAAAAGACAAACAAGCAACAATGATACAATCAACCACGTGCAAGGCCAAGCAATATGGTGCAATGATGATATGCTATGCGGGATGCGATGCGGGATGCAAAATGCAAGATATGACAGGAAATGCATGAACCTGGCCTCAACATGGAAATCCAAGTGTGCCACTGGAAAGATGAGATGAAATCGCTTGAAAACGATATAAAGAACGCCGGAATCGGAGTTACGGTTTGGAAATGGCAAGCGATCCAAAAATGACACCGGTCTGCGATTTACCGCAAGTAGGCATCTAAATGCAATGAGATGAACATGCTACAGCACCCAAACATGACAACAAAATACATGGCAGGGATGCTTACAAGTTGCTTAACAAAAGTCTAGCACTGAGCTACAGGCAATTCATCCATTAACATGTTCAAACAAACATGGCAAAAATGCAAATGGCAAACAGATCTCAGACTTAGTGAAATTAACACTTGTCTGGAATTTCAGATCAGGTAGCCCTCTTCGGAGAAACAAAACTATATGCTACAGGACCTGAACATGGAAAAGTAAAGCATGGCATGGAGCTACTCAAAGAGCTTAACAAAAGTCCCTTAGTGACCTTGAGCCAAAAGGGATCAGAAAATACAATTGCAAGCATGTGAACATAGCAAAACAATAATCAGTTTTCAGACCTAGTGAAAACTGACACATGCTGAAATATAACTCAAGTAGGCATGTTTACGAGCTCGATGCACTCACTACGGTGCAAGTCATGGCAAGACAAGAATACATCCATCAAGAAGGCACAAAATTCAAGCTAGACATGGCAAGAACAATAGCATAGCATGCACGGATCAACTACAACATCACCGGCAAAATTGCAAACAAGTTGACAATCTGCCCAGATTCACAAAGTAGCAAAAGTAGAGCTCGATTGACTCAATCTAGGGTGCTCCATAATTGCAAAAAAAGACATGGATGGATAGAGCACTACAATATTAACAAAACTACCTTACTGATCATCCTCAAAAGGGGCACGGATCACTAGGAAACAACATGAACATATGGCATCATGAGATGAACAGCTCCAGGACTTAGTGAAATCACTAAGTCCCTGAAAACAGAATTAGCAAGTGCACCACTTTGCAAGCTTGCACAAGTCACCACACACATCACAAAAATACATGGGTTTCACCTCTGGAAAGATGACAAAACCCATAACAAAACACATGTAGAGCATCAGGTCATAGCATGCACACATTAATCATGGCAAAAATGACAAAAGTGCTAAACAGAGTAGCAGATCTGACAATTAACTCAAGTAGCCCTCTTCTAATAGCATTTCGGGCATCAAGATGAACTCAAATGAAAATGATGGAATGGAATGAAATGATGTACTCTCTGAGATGAACATTTTGATATGCTATATGCATGAATTGGAGCTATGGAGGCAAAGTTACGGAGCCGCGAACATGAGCACTTGGACTGAGAATTTCGGGACTTAGACAAAAAATCAACCTCTAGGGTTTCACGGCACGCGAACCGAGGCGGCCGGAATCTTCGCCGGAGAAGGGCAGGGCGGCGGCCGGAGTAGAGGGGCTCGCGGGATCTGGACGTGGGGTGCCGGATCCGGCCGGCAGCGAGGCGGCGACGGCGGAGGAGGGCGGAGCGGGGCGGCGCGGCGCTCCGGGCGGCGACGGTGGCGGCGGCCGAGCGAGGCGGTGACGGCGGAGCGAGGCGGTGGCGGTGGTGGCGGCCGGCAGCGATGGCGGAGCGAGGCGACGGCGTCGGGGGCAAGGCGGCGGCGTCGGGGGCGAGGCGGCGGCGCGGGCAGCCAGGCGGCGGGGCGAGGGAGCGGGCCGCGGGGGCCGGCTCCGGGCTCCCGGGCTGCGCGGTGGGAGGCGGCGGCGGCGTGGACACGTGGTAGCCCAGGAGTGACTGCGGGCGGCGGAGCGGACGCGTCCGGTCCGTCCGAACGTGTTTGGCGGCGGCGGAGGAGATATTTTTAGGGTTAGGGACGAGGTGGATCGGGAATTTGGAATGGGGGTGTATATATAGGCATAGAGGGAGCTAGGAGTGTCCAAATGAGGTGCGGTTTTCGGTCACGCGATCGTGATCGAACGCTCTAGATGATGGAGCATAGTTTGGTGGGTTTTGGGCCAAATTGGAGGGGTGTTGGGCTGCAACACACACGAGGCCTTTGCGGTCCCTCGGTTAACCGTTGGAGTATCAAACGAAGTTCAAATGGTACGAAACTTGACAGGCGGTCTACCGGTAGTAAACCAAGGCCGGTTGGCAAGTCTCGGTCCAATCCGGAAATGTTTAAACCCCACACACGAAAGAAAGTTAGAAATGACCACCGGAGGAGAACGAAGCGCCGGAATGCAAAACGGACAATGGGGAAAATGCTCGAATGCATGAGACGAACACGTATGCAAATGCAATGCACATGATGACATGATATGAGATGCATGACAACGACAACAACACACGGAGACAAAAACCCGATCCCGAGGAAATAAATATAACTTAACGTCGGAAACGGTAAGAGTTGGAGTATAAATTGGGAAAGTTACATCCGGGGTGTTACAAGGGGTGTGCCCCCCAAGCCCAATCCGAATTGGGAGGGGGGCCGGCCCCCCTTTCCTTCCTCCCCTCTCTCCCTTCCTTCCCCCTTCTACTAGGACTAGGAAAGGGGGGAACCTACTCCTAGTAGGAGTAGGATTCCCCCCTTGGGGGCGCGCCCAAGGTGGCCGGCCGGCCCCCTCCTCCACCCCTTTATATACGGGGGAGGGGGCACTCCATAGACGCACAAGTTGATTGTTTAGCCGTGTGCGGTGCCCCCTCCATAGAATTCCACCTCGGTCATATCGTTGTAGTGCTTTGGCGAAGCCCTGCGTCGGTAACTTCATCATCACCGTCATCATGACGTCGTGCTGATGAAACTCTCCCTCGGCCCCAGCTAGATCAAGAGTACGAGGGACGTCACTGAGCTGAACCTGTGCAGATCGCGGAGGTGCCGTGCGTTTGGTACTTGATCGGTTGGATCGCGAAGATATTCGACTACATCAACCGCGTTTCATAACGCTTACGCTTTCGCTCTACGAGGGTACGTAGACATACTTTTCCCCTCTCGTTGCTATACATCTCCTAGATAGATCTTGCGTGATCGTAGGCATTTTTTTGAAATACTGCGTTCCCCAACAAAAACTTAGGACGAAATGAAGTAAATTCTGCCAGAAAAAACTTAGGACAAAACATAAGTTCTTTTTGTAGGTTTCTCTAGTGCGGCGCTGCACATCTGAAATCCGTTTGTGAGTGTCTTATGCCAAGCAAAAATACACAAGATAGTAGCAGAAAATTAGGAGAGATGACCACCAGTATTTTTATGTGAAAACCCTCAATTTGAGGGAAAAAGTATGGGCTGAAGCCACGCAAATCTTCTTCCACTATAATCAAAGGTGGGATATTGCAAGTTTCTTCTCTAGATAGTACCAAAGGCTCTCATACATCAAGATCTGGCAATTTTGGATGACCGCAATAAGATTTGGTGCTCCAGAGCTAACATGATAGATGAAGAATAAAAATTTATATATGAACTGCTCACCCAGAACTGTTGGTAATACCACTTAAGGGCGGGCATATTGTCCACCCAGCACTACTGCTGTCCACTTCTACTAAGGTTGAGCTTAATAGGAGGAAACGACTTGGGTGGCAACAACCAGAATGATATTGGAATAATCTCATCAAAGATGGTGGAATCACAACTTGAAGGAGATAAGGTAGTGGATCTGAATAGTCACAATTTTGGGGAGGAGTTCTCTTTTGCTTGCTTGCAATCTCTTCCTTCTAAGTTTGCGCTCTTTATCTTTCTCTCTTGGGTTTCTCTTCTTCTCGAACGGAGACTAACCTGATTTTCACCACTTGTGTTGGTGGTTGCCCGATGGAGGGTAAGACATCCACATTCTCTCACCTGTAAAGACGAGAATGATCCTAAGTCATTAGCCTAATGGTTAGTGGCTTTGCCACATGTTTGGGCTGCCTAAAAAGGCTCCATCACGTCTCCTCACAACCTATATGAGGAGGATATCCCAGCAACATGGTACCATAGACACTACTCCAACGCCATTACCAACAAAACCTTCCTTCCTTCATTCGTTATTTTCACATTTGTATGCATATGTCAAATGTAAAACCTGAACTATGTGATTTGTGGATTAATTTGGGGTAAAATACTAGTCCGAGGGGAGTCCCATGTATCCCACGTATAGTTAGTGTGCTTAGTCTTGGATCAAGATAAAGGGAACTCGGTCCTAAGTACCATGCATGGCGCCTTAGCTCATTAGCGAAGAGCTAAATTATTAAGCTATATTAATATTTGGCGTTGTGCTGCTTTGTACGTATGCCACCGGATCTAACTGCATCATTGTAACCTAGTATGCTTCCATCGATCTCCATTAATAATAATAACTGTAGTATTCATTAACAAGATGATATGTCGTGGTGGCAAGGGGGATGGCATGCTAGTAACGAAGTGTCTTTTGTTTTTGAAGAAAAGACACCCAAAGAAAAGTACAAACATACCATGTTTTTCTAATTATTATATTAGGAGAAGGCAACTTATGTGTTGAACAGAGAGATTAGGGAGGAAAACTCACACACTTTGATTATGCTCTTGGCAGGGATATATACAGTTGGATAAGCTGCCGACAGAGATCATGGGGAGTCCCACGTCCTGCGATCGTGCACCACTACAGGGAGAGAACTGGCTGCACGATCAGGCACTACAGCTGACCGTACATGCTCGTACAAATACATCAGGGGCACGTACGGTGCAGGCTACAAGTATAGTCTAACACCCTCCGCAGTCGTGACGTCGTCGCCCGCGACGCAAAGATTGGACCTGAACTCAGAGAAAATGTCCGAGGGCAAGCCTTTGGTCATGATGTCGGCGAGCTGCTGCCGCGTGGGGATGTGAAGAACACGGAACTCGCCAAGGGCCACGCGTTCTCACACGAAGTGGATGTCGAGCTCGACGTGCTTGGTCCGGGGATGATGAATTGGGTTGACGGAGAGGTACACCGCCGACACGTTGTCATAGTACACCAGCGTGGCCTTGTGCACGGGCAGGAGAAGCTCGCCGAGTAGTTTCCGCAGCTAGACGCACTCTGCTACGGCATTCGCGACGCCGCGGTACTCGGCCTCCGCGCTGGAGCGAGAGATGGTCGCCTGGCGCTTGGAGGACCAAGAGACGAGCGCGTCGCCGAGGTAGACGCAGAAGCCCGACGTGGAGCGGCGCGTGTCCGGGCAACCCGCCCAGTTGGCATCGGTGTAGGCGCGAAGATCCAGCGTGGAGGAGGCGCGAAGATGGAGACCGAGCGACGGTGAGCCACGCACATACCAGAGCACACACTTGACCAGGGCGAGATGACACTCGTGGGGATCATGCATATGCAGGCAAACCTGCTGGACGGCGTAGGCGATCTCCGGGCGTGTGATGGTGAGGTACTGCAGCCCCCCCGCAATGCTGCGGTAGGCAGAGGGGTCGTCGACACGGGGCCCGTCGGAGGCAGGCAACTTGGCCTTGGTGTCAATGGGCGTCGGTGAAGGGCGGCATGTGTCCATACCGACACGCTCGACGAGTTCCTCAGCGTACTGCTGTTGGCACAGGAAAAAACCAGCAGCCGTACGAGTCACGCGGATGCCGAGGAAGAAGTGGAGAGTGCCAAGATCCTTCATGGCAAACTCGCCGGTGAGCCGGGCGATGATGCGGCGGAGAGCAGTTGTGGATGAGGCAGTCAAGACGATGTCATCCACGTAGAGCAGAAGAAACGCCGTGTCCTTGCCGTGGTGGAAGACGAACAACAAGGATTCTGAGTGTGTGGCAACGAAGCCGGCGAACCGAAGAAACCAGGCTCGCAGAGCCTGTTTGAGGCCGTAGAGGGACTTGGCGATTCGGCAGACGTGGTGTGGGCACTCGGGGTCGATGAAGCCGGCGGGTTGCAGGCAGTACACTCCTCCGAGAGCGTGTCGTGGAGAAAGGCATTAGAGACGTCGAGTTGGTGTACAGGCCATCCCCGCGAGGCAGCGAGGGTGAGCACCGTGCGGATCGTGGCCGGCTTGACGATGGGGGAGAAGGTCTCGCCGTAGTCGATGCCGGCGCACTGGCGGAAGCCGCGCACGACCCACCTGGCCTTGTACCGATCCAAAGAGCCGTCGGAGTTTGTTTTGTGCTTGAACACCCACTTCCCTGTGATGAGGTTGGCGCCAGGAGGTCGTCGAACCAGCTCCCAAGTCCAGTTGCAGACAAGCGCGTCGTGTTACTGCTGCATGGCCGCCAACCAATTGGGATCGCGCACAGCCACACGAACCGAGCTGGGGACGGGTGAGATGGCCGGTGCAGTGATGGCGACGGCGGCGTCGTAGTACTTCGGGTTGGGCCGAAAGATGCCCCGCTGGGCACGGGTGACCATGCGCGGTGGAGACGACGGCATGGGGCAGGCGGGGGGCGAGGCAGCAGCAAAGGTCGATGAAGAGTTGCTGGCCACACTCCCAGCGGCGTCCGAGCCACCGGAGTCGGCGCACGAAGAGGCAGACGAGCTCGGCGAAGTGGCGGACTGAAGGAAATATGCCCTAGGGCAAAAATAAAGTTATTATTTATTTCCTTATATCATGATAAATGTTTATTATTCATGCTAGAATTGTATTAATCGGAAACATAATACATGTGTGAATACATAGACAAACAGAGTGTCACTAGTATGCCTCTACTTGACTAGCTCGTTGATCGAAGATGGTTATGTTTCCTAGCCATAGACATGAGTTGTCATTTGATTAACGGGATCACATCATTAGGAGAATGATGTGATTGACTTGACCCATTCCATTAGCTTAGCACTTGGTCGTTTAGTTTGTTGCTATTGCTTTCTTCATAACTTATACATGTTCCTATGACTATGAGATTATGCAACTCCTGTTTACCGGAGGAACACTTTGTGTGCTACCAAACGTCACAACGTAACTGGGTGATTATAAAGGTGCTCTACAGGTGTCTCCGAAGGTACTTGTTGGGTTGGCGTATTTCGAGATTAGGATTTGTCACTCCGATTGTCGGAGAGGTATCTCTGGGCCCACTCGGTAATGCACATCACTATAAGCCTTGCAAGCATTGCAACTAATGAGTTAGTTGCGGGATGATGTGTTACGGAACGAGTAAAGAGACTTGCCGGTAACGAGATTGAACTAGGTATTGAGATACCGAAGATCGAACCTCGGGCAAGTTACATACCGATGACAAAGGGAATAACGTATGTTGTTATGCGGTTTGACCGATAAAGATCTTCGTAGAATATGTAGGAGCCAATATGAGCATCCATGTTCCGCTATTGGTTATTGACCGGAGACGTGTCTCGGTCATGTCTACATAGTTCTCGAACCCGTAGGGTCCGCACGCTTAACGCTACGATGACAGTTATATTATGAGTTTATATGTTTTGATGTATCGAAGGAGTTCGGAGCCCCGGATGAGATCGGGGACATGAAGAGGAGTCTCGAAATGGTCGAGATGTAAAGATCGATATATTGGACGACTATATTCGGACTTCGGAAAGGTTCCGAGTGATTCGGGTATTTTTTGGAGTACCGGAGAGTTACGGGAATTCGCCGGGGAGTATATGGGCCTTATTGGGCCATACGGGAATAGAGGAGATAGGCCAAAAGGAAGGAGGCATGCGCCCCCCTCTGGTCCGAATTGGACAAGGGGTGCAGCCCCCTTTTCCTTCTCCATCTCCTCCTCTTTCCTTCACTCCTACTCCAACAAGGAAAGGAGGAGTCCTACTCCCGGTGGGAGTAGGACTCCCGCCTTGGTGCACCCTCCTCCTAGGCCGGCCGCCTCCCCCCTTGCTCCTTTATATACAGGGGCAGGGGGGCACCTCTAGACACACAAGTTGATCAAGTGGATCGTCTCTTAGCCGTGTGCGGTGCCCCCTCCACCATAGTCCACCTCGATAATACTGTAGTGGTGCTTAGGCGAAGCCCTGTGGCGGTAGAACATCAACATCGTCACCACGCCTTCGTGCTGACGAAACTCTCCCTCAACACTCGGCTGGATCGGAGTTAGAAGGACGTCATCGGGCTGAACATGTGCTGAACTCGAAGGTGCCGTGCGTTCGGTACTTGATCGGTCGGATCGTGAAGACGTATGACTACATCAACCGCGTTGTGATAACGCTTCCTCTTTCGGTCTATGAGGGTACGTAGACAACACCCTCCCCTCTCGTTGCTATGCATCACCATGGTCTTGCGTGTGCGTAGGAAAATTTTGAAATTACTACGTTCCCCAACAATGGCATCCGAGCCTGGTTTTATGCGTTGATGTAATATGCACGAGTAGAACACAAGTGAGTTGTGGGCGATATAAGTCATACTACTTACCAGCATGTCACACTTTGGTTCGGCGGTATTGTTGGATGAAGCGGCCCGGACCGACATTACGCGTACGCTTACGCGAGACTGGTTCTACCGACGTGCTTTGCACACAGGTGGCTGGCGGGTGTCAGTTTCTACAACTTTAGTTGAACCGAGTGTGGCTACGCCCGGTCCTTGCGAAGGTTAAAACAACACCAACTTAACAAACTGTCGTTGTGGTTTTGATGCGTAGGTAAGAACGGTTCTTTCTAAGCCCGTAACAGCCACGTAAAACTTGCAACAACAAAGTAGAGGACGTCTAACTTGTTTTTGCAGGGCATGTTGTGATGTGATATGGTCAAGACGTGATGAGATATAAGTTGTTGTATAAGATGATCATGTTTTATTGAAGTTATCGACAACTGGCAGAAGCCTTATGGTTGTTTCTTTATTGCATAAGATGCAATAGCCAAATAATTGATTTACTTTATCGCTATGCGATAGCAATAGTTGCAAGAGCAATAGTTGGCGAGACGACCATGTGACGACACATTGATATAGATCAAGATGATGGAGATCATGGTGTCATGCCGGTGACGATGGAAATCATGACGATGCTTTGGAGATGGAGATCAAAGGCACAAGATGATGATGGCCATATCATGTCACATATTTTGATTACATGTGATGTTTATCTTTTATACATCTTATTTTGCTTAGTTCGGCGGTAGCATTATAAGATGATCTCTCACTAAATTTCAAGATAAAAGTGTTCTCCCTGAGTATGCACCATTGCCAAAGTTCGTCGTGCCCAGACACCACGTGATGATCGGGTGTGATAAGCTCTACGTCCATCTACAACGGGTGCAAGCCAGTTTTGCACACGCAGAATACTCAGGTTAAACTTGATGAGCCTAGAATATGCAGATATGGCCTCGGAATACTGAGACCGAAAGGTCGAGCGTGAATCATATAGTAGATATGATCAACATAGTGATGTTCACCATTGAAAACTACTCCATTTCATGTGATGATCGGTTATGGTTTAGTTGATTTGGATCACGTGATCACTTAGATGATTAGAGGGATGTCTATCTAAGTGGGAGTTCTTAAGTAATATGATTAATTGAACTTTAATTTATCATGAACTTAGTCCTGGTAGTATTAGCATATCTATGTTGTAGATCAATAGCTCGCGATATTGCTCCCCGTTTAATTTTTATATATTCCTAGAGAAAACTAAGTTGAAAGATGTTATTAGCAATGATGCGGATTGGATCCATGATCTGAGGTTTATCCTCATTGCTGCACAGAAGAATTATGTCCTTAATGCACTGCTAGGTGACAGACCTATTGCAGGAGCATATGCAGACGTCATGAACGTTTGGCTAGCTCAATATGATGACTACTTGATAGTTTAGTGCACCATGCTTAACAACTTCGAATCGGGACTTCAAAGACATTTTGAACGTCATGGGTCATATGGATGTTCCAGGAGTTGAACTTAATATTTCAAGCAAATACCCGAGTTGAGAGATATGAAGTCTCCAACAAGTTCTATATCTAAAAGATGGAGGAGAATAGCTCAAGCAGTGAGCATGTGCTCAGATTGTCTGGGTACTACAATCGCTTGAATCAAGTGGGAGTTAATCTTCCAGATAAAATAGTGATTGACAGAATTCTCTAGTCACCATCACCAAGTTAGTAGAACTTCGTGATGAACTATAATATGCAAGGGATAACGGAAACGATTCCCAAGCTCTTCGTGATGCTGAAATCGATGAAGGTAGAAATCAAGAAAAGCATCAAGTGTTGATGGTAAAACCACTAGTTTCAAGTAAAGGGACAAAGGGAAGAAAGGGGAACTTCAAGAAGAACGGCAAACAAGTTGTTGCTCAAGTGAAAAAACCCAAGTCTGGACCTAAGCCTGAAACTGAGTGCTTCTACTGCAAAGGGACTGGTCATTGGAAGCGGAACTACCCCAAGTAATTGGTGGATAAGAAGGATGGCAAAGTGAACATAGGTATATTTGATATACATGTTATTGATGTGTACTTTACTAATGTTTATAGCAACCCCTTAGTATTTGATACTAGTTCAGTTGCTAAGAGTAGTAACTCGAAATGGGAGTTGCAAAATAAACAGAGACTAGTTAAGGGTGGAGTGACGATGTGTGTTGGAAGTGGTTCCAAGATTGATATGATCATCATCGCACACTCCCTATACTTCGGGGATTAGTGTTGAACCTAAATAAATGTTATTTGGTGTTTGCGTTGAGCATAAATATGATTGGATCATGTTTATTGCAATACGGTTATTCATGTAAGTTAGAGAATAATTGTTGTTCTGTTTACATGAATAAAACCTTCTATGGTCATACACCCAATGAAAATGGTTTGTTGGATCTCGATCGTGGTGATACACATTTTCATAATATTGAAGCCAAAAGATGCAAAGTTAATAATGATAGTGCAACTTATTTGTGGCACTGCCGTTTAGGTCATGTTGGTGTAAAGCGCATGAAGAAAATCCATGCTGATGGGCTTTTGGAATCACTTGTTTATGAATCAGTTGATGTTTGCGAACCATGCCTCATGAGCAAGATGACTAAGACTCCGTTCTCCGGAACAATGGAGCGAGCAACAGATTTGTTGGAAATCATACATACTGATGTATGTGGTCCGATGAATATTGAGGCTCGCGGCATGTATCATTATTTTCTGATCTTCACAGATGATTTGAGAAGATATGAGTATATCTACTTAATGAAACACAAGTCTGAAACATTTGAAAAGTTCAAAGAATTTCAGAGCAAAGTGGAGAATCATCGTAACAAAAATAAAAGTTTCTACGATATGATCGTAGAAGTAAAATATTTGAGTTACGAGTTTGGCCTTCAGTTAAAACAATGTGAAATAGTTTCACTACTCACTCCACCTGGAACACCATAGTGTAAGGGTGTGTCCGAACGTCGTAACCGTACTTTATTAGATATGGTGCGATTTATGATGTCTCTTACCAATTTTCCACTATCGTTTTGGGGTTATGCATTAGAGACAGCTACATTCATGTTAAATAGGGCACCATCTAAATCTGTTGAGACGACACCGTATGAACTGTGGTTTGGTGAGAAACCTAAGCCGTCGTTTCTTAAAGTTTGGGACTGCAATGCTTATGTGAAAAAGTTTCAACATGATAAGCTCGAACCCAAATCGGAGAAGTAAATCTTCATAGGATACCCAAAAGAAAATGTTGGGTACACCTTCTATCACAGATCTGAAGGCAAGATATTCATTGCTGAGAATGGATCCTTTTTAGAGAAGGAGTTTCTCTCGAAAGAAGTGAGTGGGAGGAAAGTAGAACTTGATGAGGTAACTGTACTTGCTCCCTTATTGGAAAGTAGTTCATCACAAAAATCTATTCCTGTGACTACTACACCAATTAGTGAGGAAGCTAATGATGATGATCATGTAACTTCAGATCAAGTTACCACCGAACCTCGTAGGTAAACCAGAGTGAGATCCGCACCAGAATGGTACGGTAATCATGTTCTGGAGGTCATGTAACTTGACCATGATGAACGTATGAACTATGAGGAAGCGATGATGAACCCAGATTCCGCGAAATGCCTTGAGGCCATGAAATCTGAGATGAGATCCATGTATGAGAGCAAAGTATGGACTTTGATTGACTTGTCCAATGATCGGCGAGCCATTGATATTAAATGGATCTTCAAGAGGAAGACAGACGCTGATAGTACTGTTACCATCTACAAAGCTAGAATTGTCGCAAAAAGGTTTTCGATAAGTTCAAGGTGTTGACTACGATGAGTTTCTCACTCGTATCTATGCTTAAGTCTGTCCGAATCATGTTAGCAATTGCCGCATTTTATGAAATCTGGCAAATGGATAAACAAAACTGCATTCCTTAATGGATTTATTAGAGAAGAGTTGTATATGATGCAACCAGAAGGTTTTGTCAATCCTAAAGGTACTAACAAAATATGCAAGCTCCGGCGATCCATCTATGGACTGGTGCAAGCATCTCGGAGTTGTAATATACGCTTTGATAAGTTGATCAAAGCATATAGTTTTATATAGACTTGTGGTGAAGCCTGTATTTACAAGAAAGTGAGTGGGAGCACTACAACATTTCTGATAAGTATATGTGAATGACATATTGTTGGTCGGAGATAATGTAGAATTATTCTGCAAAGCATAAAGGAATGTTTGAAAGGAGTTTTTCAAAGAAAGACCTCGGTGAAGCTACTTACATATTGAGCATCAAGATCTATAGAGATAGATCAAGACGCTTGATAAGTTTTTCAATGAGTACATACCTTGACAAGATTTTGAAGTAGTTCAAAATGGAATAGCCAAAGAAGGAGTTCTTGCCTGTGTTACAAGGTGTGAAGTTGAGTAAGACTCAAAACCCGACCACGACAGAAGATAGAGAGAGAATGAAAGTCATTCCCTATGCCTCAGCCATAGGTTCTATAAAGTATGTCATGCTGTGTACCAGACCTATTGTATACCCTGCCCTGAGTTTGGCAAGGGAGTACAATAGTGATCTAGGAGTAGATCACTGGACATTGGTCAAAATTATCCTTAGTGGAATAAGGATATGTTTCTCGATTATGGAGGTGACAAAAGGTTCGTTGTAAAGGGTTACGTCGATGCAAGTTTTGACACTGATCCAGATGACTCAAAGTCTCAATCTGGATACATATTGAAAGTGGGAGCAATTAGCTAGAGTAGCTCCGTGCAGAGTATTGTTGACATAGAAATTTGCAAAATACATACGGATCTGAATGTACCAGACCCGTTGACTAAACTTCCCTCACAAGCAAAACATGATCACACCTTAGTACTCTTTGGGTATTATTCACATATCAATGTGAACTAGATTATTGACTCTAGTAAACCCTTTGAGTGTTAATCACATGGTGATGTGAACTATTGATGTTAAATCACATGGCGATGTGAACTAGATTATTGACTCTAGTGCAAGTGGGAGACTGAAGGAAATATGCCCTAGAGGCAATAATAAAGTTATTATTTATTTCCTTATATCATGATAAATGTTTATTATTCATGCTAGAATTGTATTAACAAGAAACATAATACATGTGTGAATACATAGACAAACAGAGTGTCACTAGTATGCTTCTACTTGACTAGCTCGTTGATCGAAGATGTTTATGTTTCCTAGCCATAGACATGAGTTGTCATTTGATTAATGGGATCACATCATTAGGAGAATGATGTGATTGACTTGACCCATTCCATTAGTTTAGCACTTAATCGTTTAGTTTGTTGCTATTGCTTTCTTCATAACTTATACATGTCCCTATGACTATGAGATTATGCAACTCCCGTTTACCGGAGGAACACTTTGTGTGCTACCAAACGTCCCAACGTAACTGGGTGATTATAAAGGTGATCTACAGGTGTCTCCGAAGGTACTTGTTGGGTTGGCGTATTTCGAGATTAGGATTTGTCACTCCGATTGTCGGAGAGGTATCTCTGGGCCACTTGGTAATGCACATCACTATAAGCCTTGCAAGCATTGCAACTAATGAGTTAGTTGCGGGATGATGTGTTACGGAACGAGTAAAGAGACTTGCCAGTAACAAGATTGAACTAGGTATTGAGATACCGACGATCAAATCTCGGGCAAGTAACATACCGATGACAAAGGGAACAACGTATGTTGTTATGCGATTTGACCGATAAAGATCTTCGTAGAATATGTAGGAGCCAATATGAGCATCCAGGTTCCGCTATTGGTTATTGACCGAAGACGTGTCTCGGTCATGTCTACATAGTTCTCGAACCCATAGGGTCCGCACGCTTAACGCTACGATGACAGTTATATTATGAGTTTATATGTTTTGATGTACCAAAGGAGTTTGGAGTCCTGGATGAGATCGGGGACATGAAGAGGAGTCTCGAAATGGTCGAGACGTAAAGATCGATATATTGGACGACTATATTCGGACTTCGGAAAGGTTCCGAGTGATTCGGGTATTTTTTGGAGTACCGGAGAGTTACGGGAATTCGCCGGGGAGTATATGGGCCTTATTGGGCCATACGGGAATAGAGGAGATAGGCTAAAAGGAAGGAGGCCTGCGCCCCCCCTCTGGTCCGAATTGGACAAGGGGTGCAGCCCCCCTTTTCCTTCTCCCTCTCCTCCTCTTTCCTTCACTCCTACTCCAACAAGGAAAGGAGGAGTCCTACTCCCGGTGGGAGTAGGACTCCCCACTTGGCGCGCCCTCCTCCTAGGCCGTCTGCCTCCCCCTTGCTCCTTTATATACAGGGGCAGGGGGCACCTCTAGACACACAAGTTGATCAAGTTGATCGTCTCTTAGCCGTGTGCGGTGCCCCCCTCCATCATAGTCCACCTCGATAATACTGTAGCGGTGCTTAGGCGAAGCCCTGCATCGGTAGAACATCAACATCGTCACCACTCCGTCGTGCTGACGAAACTCTCCCTCAACACTCGGCTGGATCGGAGTTAGGGACGTCATTGGGCTGAACGTGTGCTGAACTCGGAGGTGCCGTGCGTTCGGTACTTGATCGGTCAGATCGTGAAGACGTACGACTACATCAACCACGTTGTGATAACGCTTCCTCTTTCGGTCTACGAGGGTACGTAGACAACACTCTCCCCTCTCGTTGCTATGCATCACCATGATCTTGCATGTGCGTAGAATTTTTTTGAAATTACTACGTTCCCTAACACGGACGACGCGCGTGCTGATGAGGTGGACGCGGGGAGCGTGTGCCGTTCAGCACAGGCAGGCTTGGCAGGCGGCGAATGGAGACCCGACGAGGAAGGAGTGGTGGGAGCGCACGCCGTCGACAGTGGAGGCGGCGGCAACATCTGCAAGACAGTGGCCGGAGCGCTTGGTGCAGCGTGCGCCGTGTTAGAGGCCGGTGTCGTAGCGAATGGAAACACATGCTCATGGAAGACCACATACCGGGATGTGAAGACACGACGCGAGGTGGGTTCGTAGTAGCGGTAGCCGCGATGGTCCGGCGGGTAGCCAAGGAAAACGCACGCGGCCGAGCGCTGATCGAGTTTGTGTCGTGAAGTGGCTGTGAGGTTGGGGAAACACAAACAACTGAACACATGTAGGAGGGAGTAATTTGGTGGAACACCGAGCAGCAGCTCATGCGGGCAGCGCGGTGCACTGGAATGGCAAGGACGGCGGTTCAGTAGGTAAGTAAATGTGCTGAGGGCCTCGACCCAAAAGCGGGGCGGCATGGCCGCATGGAGCAGGAGCGCACGCACGCCGTCATTGAGCGTGCGAAGCGTGTGCTCGACCTTGCCGTTCTGCGGGCTTGTGTAGGGGCACGACATGCGAAGATGCGTGCCATGGCGAGCAAGGAGTGCGCGGACGGCAGAGTTGTCGAACTCACGGCCGTTGTCAGTCTGAAAGGCAAGAACATGGAGCTGAAACTGCGTCTGAATGTAAGCGAAGAAATCAGTCAAGATGGCAATAGTTTCAGATTTGTGTTTGAGAGGGAAGGTCCATGTATAATGTGTATAATCATCAAGCATGACCAAATAAAACTGATAACCGGAGACACTTACAACTGGGATGTCCATACATCGAGATGCAGAATCTGAAAAGGAAACATGCTGAAACTACGGGAAGACTGAAAAGGTAAGCGCGTGTGCTTGCCCAGACGACACGCCGTGCACACATGCAGTGCAGACTTGGTGAACTCCGGCGCAGACTTGGAGAGAGGCGGCGCAATGAAGAAGCTCTGGGGTGCCTAATCCGCTGGTGCCATAGGTCAGTAGTGACAGCGCCAGCGAATGGAGACGTAGGAGGCCGCGACGAGCCGCCGACCGGATATAGATCACCGCCGGAGTCACAGCAGAGGATCACCGCCCTGGTTCAAAGGTCCTTAACAGAGAAGCCATACTTGTCAAATTCAATAGAAACAGGATTGTCGCGGCAAAGCTGCCGGACAGACAGAAGATTCTTACTCAAAGATGGACAAACAATGACGTTGCGAAGCTGAATGGGGGACGTGCCGGTGATGAGGGAGCCGGCACCGACATGGGTGATGGGCAGACATTCCCCACTACCGACAATGATATGAGAGAGGGAAGTAGAAGGACAAACAGAGAGGAGATTACCCGGCGAGGAAGACATGTGAGATGCAGCCCCAGAGTCGAGGTACCACTCCTGTTGTGCCGTGCCGGACGAAGAGGCGCCCGAGTTGGCAGCGTGAAGGGCAGCTTGCAGAGATGCCATGTCCCAGGCGGGCGACGGAGACGTGGACGGTCCAGCCGCCGCGATGTTGTGGACGGGCGGTGCACCGTAGCCAGGCGGGAGGGCGCCAGGGGCACCGTAGGCGAGCGGGTGCGCCATCGGCGCGGACGGGGCGGCGTACATCACCTGTTGGGGCAGAGTACCTGGCCGCAGCCCGAGCATGCCAGCGCCGGGGGCACGCCAAGCCACGGGCCATTCCTGGACGAGGCTGGTCCAGGAGTTGGCGCCAGGGGCCGGCGCGGGAACCGTCGGAGGATGAGGTAGCGGGGGCGCCAGAGAAGCGGGGTGGCCGCTGGCGCCACGGCCGCGGCGACGCGCGCGCCCGCGCCCTGGAGGAGGGTTGGCCGGCGCGGGAGGCGCAGGAGCAGAGCCGCGCCCGGCAATGAGCGCGTGAGTGGACCGAATGCGAGCAGTATGCTCGGCATGATGTTCCTCCAGGAGCAGGAAGGAACGCACCTGCAGGAAGGGTGGCAATGGCGACTGCGACGTGATGTGCGGGATGACGGCGTGGAACTAGCGATTGAGGCCGCGCAGAAGGTGGAACACCTGGCGCGGCTCCGTCACGGGTTGGCCCAGATCACGGAGCTGGTCGGTGAAGGTCTTGAGCTTGGTGCAACACTTCATCACCGAGAGGTCGCCTTGGACAGCAGCATGATACTCGGCATCGACGTAGACCGCGCGCGCGAGTTGGTTGTCCCGGAAGATGCCGTCGATGGCGGTCCACATGGAGATCGCCGTGTCCTCGGGGTGCATGATGGCGTCGAGAAGCTCGGGGAGATGGTGGAGTACAGCCAATGCACGACAACGTGATCGGCCATGAGCCACTCGGGGTGGTCCAGACGGGGCGCGGCCTCGGGGTCGATGTGGTCACCAAGCCCGAACATGTCGATGACGGTGTCGAAATGGCGCCGCCACTGAGTGTAGTTGCCGGAAAGGAGGTCCAGGGTGACCGGGACATGACGCCGGATGTCCACGGTTTGGAGGATGGAGGAGGAAACCGCCGGAGGCGGTGGTGCCGCAACGACTGGAGCGGGCGCAGGGAGAGCAGCGAGGGGTGGTGACGACGCTGCAGGGGCCGGGGGCGCGGAGGCGCCCGCATCAGGGGAAGCGGTGTGGAGGGCGACGGGATCGCCGGCATCCTCCATGGCAGCTGTTGAACAGAGAGATTAGGGGGGAAAACTCACACACTTTGATTATGCTCTTGACAGGGATATATACATTGGATAAGCTGCCGAGAGAGATCATGGGGAGTCCCATGTCCTGCGATCGTGCGCCACTATAGGGAGAGAATTGGCTGCACGATCGTGCACTACAGCTGACCCTACATGCTCATACAAATACATCAGGGGATGCAGGCTACAAGTATAATCTAACATTATGGACGCTAGCCACTAGAAAAGATACACAATTGTTTACTTGACAAGAGAGAATATTGTGGTCGTCCATTCCTTCCCTTGAGATTGGTGGGTGTCCTTTTGATGCTTGCTGGACGGAAATCTAATTTGCCTCCCGGGAGCACGTGCTCCTGCGCATGAAAATTATTTTAAAAATATAAAAAAATCCCAACAAAAGTTATATGTGTTCATAGTCACATCCAAATGCTATCTACAATTTTTTAGGCAAAAAGGTTAAAGATTTTTGCTTGTGCAAAAATAAATAAATAAATTGTACACCAAATGTTTACCGCAAATGTCATCTCAAATTTGTTTTTTTCACCGACGAAACACTGCCGCTTCAATTCGCATGAAAATTGTCAAGTATGCTTGCGACACTAACACGAACGTCTACAAAAAATTTCAGAATTTTTTAAAAACATTTACTTTTTTTCTTTCCTATTACTCTTCACGTAGGAGCATGTGCTTCCCAGAGCCAAAACGTGCTGGAGTACTATATAATTAAGTAATATAATCAGAGTTGTAGAATCAACTTTTATTGGTACTCTTCTCTCCTACGAAGCAAATCGATATGATTTTGTGTAGGGCAATGTAAGATGTTGACATACACAACAAACATGAGGTCTCCAACAAACATATATATTCAGTTTGTCAGATATAGTACAAGTGGTTGAATGCTGATGGGAGCAACAGGGAAGGAGCCTGACGTAAGAGCTGACGCTGCACGATGTTTAGAATTCAACGAATACAGCCAGTCCCATGCACGGCTGCACAGTGCCATCAGATGTGGTCTATGGTTGATCAATTCCCTCTCAACGACGGTGACGATGCTCCTCGGGAAAATATCCAGTGCTACGCTTCATCCGATGATACGCTGCTCCAAGGCCTCATGGTGCGTTGGATCTACAACGAAGGGATAGGATCAACTCACTTATCTTTTTACATGCACCCCTTTGGTACATTTGCATCTTGCTCCCTGAAAGGCCTTGCAATATCACAACATATCTCCACGTTCTGTCCTCAAAAGCAGATTCTATATTGAATTGAGTGTCCTGGTGGGTCGGTTGCTCCTGCCAACATCCAGTGTCAACAAAGAGGGGCAGATTAAGCAAACTTACACCAGATTATTGAGGAGGACATTGCAAGTACACACATATAATTTGCTTTCTTCACTGGAATGCAAAGAAGAAATTGAGTGCAGACATGCTAATCCTTTTCCAGAATGAGTTGCTCAGTAAGTATAAGCACAAGAAAATGTATTGCCATCTGTTTGCATTGCTCACTATCCTCGAAGCAAAATTTTAGCAAGGCAATGGTAGTACAATAGTCATGAGCACTATGTGACGACAAGGCGAGAATCCATTCATAGCATGAAAAGATCACTGGAAACAAAATCAACCCAACAAATAAAGGTGCACCTATATATATAGTGATACTATTCATTATCCAGGGTGCAGAATAAGTTATTTTTCACCTGTGGTAATCTTACGATGACTTTGTAATTAAATTAAATTTGAAATTCAAATAGTTACATTACTATTGATTCACTACGTAAAATTTGACATGAAAATATAAAAATATAGGTCATAAGATAAGAAAATTTGCAGTTTATGTATAGTTTATACTATGTTTTTACGTTTGTAATTTTACATAACATACAATATTTTTTAAGGAGAATATATATATTTTCTTATAGTCTCTTTTTACGTCAGAAATAACACCAAACTTACGGAATGTAAAATTACGGTGCATTGCTGATAAAATAGAGGAGGATGAAGAATAACTATTCCTCACCCAGGGTGACGAATAGTAAGATTATCACACACAGACACGAGACGGACGCGCGCACCTACTCCTCTCTGGGCCCGCCGGTCGGTGGCAGCCACCATCATTTCCCCATTTTCCCCAAAACCCTCCCGCCCACGCACGTTCCCGACCCACACCCTCCATGGACGATGACCTCGACCTCGACGCCGCCGCCGGCCTCGCCTCCCTCGCCCTGTCTGGCATGACAACCGGCCCCTCTGGCAAAGGCAAGCCTTGTCCCGCGCAAGACCGTCGCCGCGCCCAAGTCAAAGAAGGCGATGACGCCCGAATAGCGGACAAGGGAGTGGTCAAGAGGAAGGGCTGGAGGCACGCCGCGGACGCGAGGGATGAAGCCGTCACGGCTGCCGTTGTCGCCGCCGTCGTGCAGCAGGAGGTCACCAACGCCCGCGTTGCAGCGGCAACGAGGGAGGCGCTCTATATGCTAGGGTTAAACCCTAGCCAGCATGGCCTCGTCAACGCCGCCGTGGCCGCTGCGGCCAGCACCGGTTCATCCACGTTCCCTCGGATGGTGCTGCCCGACTCGCCCCGCGCGTCGGCTTGCACCCCGATGCCCGGCTTCCACGTGTACCCGCGGGCCTCCCGCCTCTACGGGGAGTGCTCGCCCGACGTGAGCGTGGTGGCGCCTTCCACACCTGCGCTTGCGCGCATCGACCTCAACGCCACACCGGTGGCCGGTGGCTCGTTATCCGGAGGCGCGAGGAAACACGCGTCGCAGATGCCGGCCGACGTGCTACCAGACGCCTGCAACCTGTTCGATGGAATGCCGGCCGCCGACGACGAGGACTACATGCAGAACCTCATCTTCGAGGGCGGTGCACTGGCCCCTGGCTACGATCCCTACGAGACACAAAGCCAGGACGGCCGTGGGGCGTTCACGCCGGCTGGCTATGATCCCGATCAAGCGGCCTTCATGCGCGATCAGGTCGGCATGGACCTGGATGACTTTCCACTTGACCAGGAGTTTCCGGACGACTACAGGCAAGAGGAAGAGGACGAGTGCGGCATCAAAGTGGAGCCTTTGTTCGAGGACGAGCTCGTCAACCAAGCCGCCAGGCCGAAGCCGAAACGCAAGAGCAAGCGCACGAAGGCATACACGACGGCCGAGGACAAGCTTCTTTGCTAATGTTGGCGAGACATTGGACAAGACCCCAAGACCAGCGCCGAACAAAATCATTCAACTTTTTGGATTCGTGTTCACCGGGAGTTTCATGAGCGCAAGAAGTTTCCTCCTTACCAAATCGTGAGCACGCGCGGGTGGGTGTCCATTTCGAAGCGATGGAGGGTGATCCAACAAGAGTGCAACAAGTTTTGTGCCACTCTCGAGAGCATCAAGGCCCGCCATGTGAGCGGCATCGACATGCAAGACATGGTATGCTATGTAACACCCGGGATATGATTTACCCAATATGTACTCCAACTCTTGCCGTTTCCGGCGTTAAATTATTTTATTTCCTCGGGTTTGGGTTTTTGTCTCCGTGTGTTATTATCGTTGTCATGCATCTCATGTCATGTCATCATGTGCATTGCATTTGCATACGTGTTCATCTCATGTATTCGAGCATTTTCCCCGTTGTCCGTTTTGCATTCCGACGTTCCGTTCTCCTCCGGTGGTCATTTCTACCTTTCTTTCGTGTGTGGGGGTTAAACATTTCCGGATTGGACCGAGACTTGCCAAGCGGCCTTGGTTCACTACCGGTAGACCGCCTGTCAAGTTTCGTACCATTTGGACTTCGTTTGATGCTCCAACGGTTAACCGAGGGACTGAAAAGGCCTCGTGTGTGTTGCAGCCCAACACCCCTCCAATTTGGCGCAAAACCCACCAAAACCCTCTCCATCATCTAGAGCGTTCGATCACGATCGCGTGGCCGAAAACCGCATCTCATTTGGACACTCCTAACTCCCTCTACCTCTATATAAAGACCCCTCCTCGAAAATCCGGATCTCCCCCCGTCCAAACCCTAAAAAATCGGATCTCCGCCACCGCCAGACACGTCCGCCGGCGCCGGACGTGTCCGCTGCACCCGCCGCCGTGGCGCGCTGCCATTCGCCGCCGCCTCCGCGCCCCACATCGCCGCGCCGGCCCCCTAAGCCCAGGCGGGGCCCCCGAGGCCCACACGCCGCGCCCCGCCGCCTGTGTAGCGCCCGCCGCCCGCGCCTGTCCTTCTCCGGCGCCGGCAGGCCCCGCCGCGCCCCGCCACCATGGTCGCCATCGCCGGCCGTCGCCTCCACCGCCTCCGCCTCTCACCGCCCTGGCTGGATCCGGTCAAGGGAGGACCGGATCCGACGTCTCCGGCCGCTCCAGCACCCCCCCGCGCAAGGACTCCGGCGAGCTCCGTGATTTCTGGCGAACCTCGTAAAGCGTGCCACCGGATCCAGATCTGGAGATTGGATCAGTTGATTTTTTTTGCCCGAAACCCTAATATTTTGCTCATGTTCATCATGTCGTAACTCCGCATCCGTAGCTCCGTTTTGGGCATATAGCATATCAAAATGTTTACCTCAGAGAGTACATCATTTCATCTCATTGCATCATTTTTATTTGAGTTCATCTTGATGCCCGAAATGCTGTTAGAAGAATGCTATTTGAGATAATTGTCAGATCTGCTGCTCCATTTAGATATTTGTCATTTTTGCCATGATTTTTGTGTGCATGATATGCCCCTGAGCTCTTCATAAGTTTTGTTATATGTTTTGCCATCTATCCAGTGGTGCAACCCATGTATTTTTGTGATGTGTGTGGTGACTAGCACAAGCTTGTAAAGTGGAGCATTCGTTAATGCTGATTTCAGGGACTTGGCATTTCCACTAAGTCTTTGACCTGTTTATCTCATATTGCCATATGTTCATGTTGTTTCCTAGTGATCCGTGCCTCTTTTGAGGATGATCAGTAAGGATGTTTTTTTAATCTTGTAGTGCTCTATCCATCCATGTCTTTTTTTGCAATTATGGAGCACCCTAGCTCGAGTCAATCGAGCTCTACTTTTGTCATTTCGTGAATCTGGGCAGATTGTCTACTTATTAGCAATTTTGCCGAGGATGTTGTAGTTGATCCATGCATGCTATGTTATTGTTCTTGCCATGTCTAGCTTGTATTTTGTGTATTCTTGATGGGCGTATACTTAGTTTGTCATGACTTGCCCTGTAGTGAGTGCATCGAGCTCGTAAACATGCCTACTTGATATCTGTTTCAGCATGCTCCAGTTTTCACAAAGTCTGAGAACTGATTATGTTTTTGCCATGTTCACATGCTTGCAAATGTATTTTCTGATCCCTTTTGGGTCAAGGTCACTAAGGGACTTTTGTTAAGCTCTTTGAGTAGCTCCATGCCATGCTTTACTTTGCCATGTTCAGATCCTGTAGCATATAGTTTTTATGCTCCAAAGTGGGCTACCTGATCTGAAATTCCAGACAAGTGTTAATTTCACACTAAGTCTGAAATCTGTTTGCCAAATGCATTTTTGCCATGCTTGTTTGAACCTGTTAATGGATGATTTAGCCATATCTCAGTGCTAGTCTTTTGTTAAGCATCATGAATGGATCCATGCGATGTATTTTGATGCTATATTTGGGTGCTTTAGTATGTTCATCTTGTTGCATTTAGATGGCTACTTGCTGTAAATCGCAGAACGTGGTCATATTTGAATTGCTTGCCATTTCCAAACCGTAACTCCGATTCCGGCGTTCTTTATATCGTTTTCAAGCGATTTCATCTCATATTTACAGTGGCACACTTGGATTTCCAAGTTGAGGCCAGATTCATGCATTCCTTGTCAAATCTTGCATATGCATCACATATTGCATCCCGCATAGCATACCATCTTTGCATCATATTGTTTGAGCCTTGCACGTGGTTGATTGTGTCCTTGTTACTTGTTTGTCCTGTTTGGGTAGAGCCAGGAGACGAGTTCGCTAACGAGGAGCCCGTTGAGTTTGCTTTCGAGGATCCAGTCAACTCTGACAACTTTGCAGGCAAGATGATCATACCCTCGAAATCACTACTATCTTGGCTATGCTAGATGCTCGCTCTTTTTGCTATGCCTATGCTACGATGCCTACCACTTGCTTATCATGCCTCCCAAATTGCCATGTCAAACCTCTAACCCACCATGTCCTAGCAAACCGTTGATTGGCTATGTTACCGCTTTGCTCAGCCCCTCTTATAGCGTTGCTAGTTGCAGGTGAAGATTGGAGACCATTCCTTGTTGGAACATTATTTACTTGTTGGGATATCATTATATTGCCATGTTATCTTAATGCATCTATATACTTGGTAAAGGGTAGAAGGCTCGGCCTCTCGCCTAGTGTTTTGTTCCACTCTTGCCGCCCTAGTTTCTGTCATATCAGTGTTATGTTCCCGGATTTTGCGTTCCTTACGTGGTTGGGTGATAATGGAAACCCCTTGGTAGTTCGCCTTGATTAAAGCTTTTCCAGCAATGCCCAACCTTGGTTTTACCATTTGCCACCTAGCATCTTTTCCCTTGGGTTTCCGGAGCCCGAGGGTCATCTTATTTAACCCCCCCCCCCGGGCCAGTGCTCCTCTGAGTGTTGGTCCAAACAGAGCCACTTGCAGCGCCACCTCGGGGCAACTCGAGGCTTGGTTTTAGTTGTACGTAGTGTTCATCTGAGTGTGCCATGAGAACAAGATACGTGCAGCTCCTATCGGGATTTGTCGGCACATTCGGGAGGTGTTGCTGGATTTGTTTTAACTTGTCGAAGTGTCTTGTAGAACCGGGATACCGAGTCTGATCGGAATGTCTCGGGAGAAGGTCTATTCCTTCATTGACCGTGAGAGCTTGTCATGGGCTAAGTTGGGACTCCCCTGCAGGGATTTGAACTTTCGAAAGCCGTGCCCGCGGTTATGGGCAGATGGGAATTTGTTAATGTCCGGTTGTAGATAACTTGAACCTTAACTTAATTAAAATGAATCAACAGTGTGAGTTACCGTGATGGTCTCTTCTCGGCGGAGTCCGGGAAGTGAACACGGTGTTGGAGTAATGCTTGCCGCAGGTTGCCCTCTAGTTACTCGTTCGCGCTTTGCCTACTCTTCTCGCTCTCTTTTGCGAACAGGTTAGCCACCATATATGCTAGTCGCTTGCTGCAGCTCCACATATTTTCCTTGCCTTACCTATTAAGCTTAAATAGTCTTGATTGCGAGGGTGCGAGATTGCTGAGTCTCTGTGGCTCACAGATTACTTCCAAACCAGATGCAGGGCCTGATGATTCCGCTCCAGATGACACGCTTGAGCTCAAGTGGGAGTTCGACGAGGACTCACGCAGTTACTACGTGTCTTTCCCTGATGATCAGTAGTGGTGCCCAGTTGGGGTGATCGGGACCGTGTCGCATGTTGGGTTATCTTTTATTTTGGCGCCGTAGTCGGGCCATGAGTGTTTGAATATTGTAATGCTATTTATGTACTTTGTGTGACGTGGCGAGTGTAAGCCAACTATGTATCTCCCTTTTTATTATCTATATTACATGGGATGTGGTGATGATTTCCTAACTTGCGACATTGCTTTCAATGCGGTTATGCCTCTAAGTCGTGCCTCGACACGTGGGAGCTATAGCCGCATCGAGGGCATATCATGCTAGCAAGCCGCCCTCTTTTGTGTCATCAAGTTTATGCTTGCGTGTTCATTTGCATACCGTTTGTCAATATGCTTGCATGAAATACATTTGTAGGCATTTCAAGCTTTGGAGGCATTCAAGGTCCAACACAACGGCAAGTGCTTCAACCTCTCCCATTGCTTTAGGGTTATCAAAGACAAGGAGAAGTTTAAGGCGCAATATGCCACCCTCAAGTCGCGTGGGGGGAAGAAAGCCGTGGAGGAGGTTGGGGACGGCGAGCCGACACGGTCGCGGGGAAGACCAACTCCAAGAAGGAGGACAAGCGGGACGCGGCATGGAACGCCTTGATCGCAAGCTTGGAGGGCATGATGAACAAGAAGGACTCAAGGGAGGAGGAGTGCCGGCGTTTCAAAGAGGAGCAAATGAATGCCTTCACGGAGATCCAAAGGAGGAGGCTTGAGATGGACGCGGAGAAGCAAGCCAAGATGCTTGAGATGGAGGCGGAGAAGCAAGTCAAGATGCTCGAGATCGAGGCCGCCAACGCCAAGACCAAGGCGAAAGAAGTGGCTCTTGTGAGCATGATGACCGGGGTGGAGACCATGAAGGTGGATCTCAACACCGTGTCGCCATGAAAGAGGTCGTGGTTCGAGAAGATGTAGGCCGATGTGCTCAAGTTCACCGACGAGTGATCTCGTGGCCGCGAGCGCCTTCTTTTTTTGTATGCCGGCTTTGTGTGCTGGCATGACCACGAGGCCGGATGGCGTGGTCGAACTCATCAAGTCTCACCCTTTTTGTGTGCTGGCATGTGTGCGGGCCGCTGGCGAGTGCGCCAACATGAACTCTGTGATGATATTTTTTAAAGCCGGCAATGTATGCCGGCGCTCGCATAATGCCAGCATGAGACATGGCCGCTGGCATGATCTATGGCCACGTGTCTTTTTTAAAAAATGAGTGCGGCCATGAAAATGGGTCAGCGCGTTGAGCGCATTGCCGACCCAAATGTAACTCATGCATGCACTCACACACGCACTAAAGAACCACCATTCTTAGTGACCTTCCTGCTATTTATTTTTTCCAGTTTCACCGATAGTTTAATTCTTGTAATCCATAATTTGGCTACCACTTGTCTCTTAGACCTCTTTCAATGTATGGGTGCTTAGATGAGGTGTTAAGTGCATTTAAAATCTTAACAACTAGTCTCCACAATGCATGGGTGCTTAGCTTTGATAGCTAAGCTTCCCTCATGGATTTGTTTAATAATTAAACTCCCTTATGTATTGGTCGGTAGTCTTTCTACATAAATTCGCGTGCTTAACACCGTTTTTTTTTGTCATCACAATGCTCTCTTTCCTCTTTAGTTGCCTTGCCACATTACTTTTTTATCTATATGACGTCTTCAGCACCTGTACACCTTAAAGCATTGAGAAAGACCTTAGGACATGCCCAATGCGGGCGCTAGTACAGAGGTACCAGGGTATCCATTCTGCTCAATTGGCAGTTGAGCCATCGATTCCCGCCCGATTCCTGGCGTCGGGTGCGGCGTTGACGCAACAAATAGCATCGAGCGCCTCGATATTTCTTGCCGTGTGGGACGAATCGCTGCCACAGCAGCCGGCTATATTGCTTGTCAGGTAGCGTCTAACGTTGCAACACATCAACGCTTGGATGCTTTTTTCCTATTTAATATATTTTTATTTCTCTAAGCGTCTGTATAAGAGAGCCTTGAATTGAAGTGTTATAGTGGGAGTAACTTAGATAGTAACATAGCTCACTTTAAGAATTTTTTTCTTATGTAGCATGTAGTTAATAAGGAAAGAGGTGTTTAGAGTAACATAATATGTTATTGTAACATAGCGCTTTTTGAGAAAATACGAGTCTACAAGCTAATAAATAAGGTCATCTATGACACTAAAGATCTGTTCGATAGTTGGCCAGCTTTCGGCTTCATCAAATTTTTGCTGGAGCTGGGCCGAATGGGCTGGCTTCGAGAAGCTAGCTTCCCGGATCTGTCGAAGATCTACGTACAAAAAACGGGAGCAGCACTCCTGGCGATCCAAGAAAAAGGGAAGTGGGAGTTAGGCGAAATTACGGAGGAGTGCCACCGTGAAGTGACTCGAGAGGCACGTACCGGTTCGCTATGTTTTCTCTCCCCTCTTATTACGTCCTCTCGAGGCGACCTGGACAGATCGCTATCTTTCCCTCTGTACTGGGCCAAGCCCAGCCACTCTCCTCATGTGCCCGACTGGGCCTAAGGCCACTTTATGTGTTGAGCTGGCTGGGCTCCGGTCCGCTCATGCAGATTGGCCTGCCGGCAAGCACCAGAAGCTGGAGTTAGCGAGCCGAACAATTTGAATCGATCGCGATCCCATGAAAGAAGCCAGCATCGAGAAATAGAAGCTAGATTTACGGATCCAGTGAAGCCAGAGGACTACCGAACAAGCCCTAATACTATGTTATTTTGCACTATAAAGATAGTAATTTAGACTAGTATCATATACATGACACTAGTAATATAAGTTATTCCCCACTATGATCAGCCTAAAGCCATGTGCACTCCAGGTGCTTACACTGGTGCCTCAGAAAAAAACAGTTTTTCTTTAAGGGTCAGCTTGTACAAGTGCTTAGGAAGAGGGGACGGAAAAGATTGGCTTCCGGTGCACGGGGCTACAACCCACACGCTGTTAATCACCTTTTTTTTTTTTGAGAACTGTTAATCACCTACCTGAAGCACTCACCATTGCAGGACACAATTTGTTTGGAGACGCAACCATACTCTCTCTCTTTAAGCACTGGTGCATAAGCACCCACCGCTGTATATGGCTAAACGAAACAACATTACCACAGATATTCCAAATTGTTTCAAATCCGTGTGGATCCAGCTCAATCATGTGGATCTCCTCCTCTCCCCGTGAACTTTGTCTGGCTGCCTTTGGCTTGGCATGTCTTATTGGTCTTTTCGGTGGTGGCTGCCTGTGCCGTTTTTATTTTACTCTCCGCGTCTCTTCTCTAGTCGTTTCTCTTGTTCTGGCTGTCTTGAAGGGATATTTTTTTTGGACTGCAAAGCTTCAATAGACAAATCGAATAAAATCGAACTTTCTTTAGCAACTCGCTTTCACTAAAAGAAACTATTCCACTAGATTTGTTCAGTCTCTGGATGTTGGTACCACGTTGTTTCTTTATCCGACTACTTTTTTTAGGGGCTTTATCTGACTATCAGTAGTGGAAAGTCGAATACAAAAATTAAGGTTGGGATAGTGACTTCGGAAAATCTTGATGCAACCTTTAATTTTACGAAAATGTTATCTCGGGTCCGTTCACATTTTCCTAGCTCCCAGCGAACCCCTCCCCTACCGTTCGATCTGGTCGCACAGATCTTGTCGAAATCTTAAAGCCACGTCAGCTTGAGTGGTTCGTTCACATTTCTGCAGCTCCGAGCGAACGATCTCAGCTAGTTACCCCCTCATCGCTATTTCTTCCTCACTCTCTCATTTCCCCCATCCCACACGCAGAGAAATCTTCCCCAGCCTGGCTAGCTCTCGCGGCGAGGTGTCGGTACGACGGCGGATGCCGGTGATTCCCGACATTCCCGACTTTATTTTTATCCATGTGTGCGATGCCGGTGGATGCGGGCTGGGCTTGAGGCGGTGTTCGTGGTCCGCGGCGCGGCTGTGGTGGTCAGGGCCGTGGTGGTGGTTGCGAGTGTCGCGCATTTCGTTGTCATCGTAGGGGCTGCATGTTGTGGTCGTCGAGATGCTTGGTGGTGGTCGACGGTGGAGCGAAGGCGGCGGTGGCCCAGCGAGCGTCATGCACCAACATGTTCCCGTGCCCATCTTCATCTTTGTCGATCCCCCACATGTGTTGTTGTCATCATCCCCATCATTTTTTTCCAGAGGAGCGTGCATGTGGCCGCCACTGGAGGAGGCCAGGCTTGACAATGGTGCGGGAGGAGGCGGGGCTCTAGGGAGACGTGGGGAGGAGGTCTGGCTCGACAGGGGCACGGGAGGAGGTCAGGCTGGGCTTCGTCGTTTGCAGCTATATGCCGCTGTCGTCGGCTCGCATTTTGAGTATGCTTAAGAGAACTAATAGAAACTTTGTCTGGCCAGGAATGGATGCCTCTCTTGAGGACAGGCTGTGATGGTAAAGCAACAATATCAACTCGCAATGGCCCTCGTGCCATGAGACATGGATTTTAGTCGACGTAGATTGGATCGAAAGATCGCACTTCCGCTCTTCTCCCATCGGACTAGTCATTTTCCACTCTCCTCAAGTGAACAATTTAGCCACTATCCTCCCATATACTCTGCTTTTTCATTGCTTATGAACTGGAACTTGTTGGTGCATGACGCTTTGCTGGAAAGCAATAAGTCAACAAAACAAGGTAGGTCTACCCCCTAATAAAGGTTTCGCTCGACGACCCTGTATCCATTCTCGATTAAAGCACGGAGATTTAGGTTTATTATCTCCAGTTTGATGCTATCTTCTCCACGACTTGGTTCTTATGGATCTCCTCTAGGTCTTAGCCATCTTGTATCTAGCTCTGCTCTCTATTGGTAGTCAAATAAGTACTTCGTATTTGCCTGTCTCTGTCCATTCCTTCAACACGATGGACTCGGAGTGGCATAACCCCTTTAATAAGAAGCATAAGACCTAAAGCGAGGAGATAGAATCGAAAGAATGATAGCAAGTTCTTTGAAAGTGGGAAGAAAGCCAAGGTTACGGTGGTGTGTAGGGTCTTTCAAATCAATCAGGAAAGTGTGACCTGAGAAGGAACACGGCTTTCCGTGCCTTGACAAGTGGATCCACCAAGAATAGCTTTTTCAGTCGAGTCTGACACAAGGTTAGAATCCGAGCTCTTCCAGAGTGGTATCTCACTGATGAGGTTCCCGCAGAATTTTTTCTTAAGCTTTTTTATTAATTCCTTTTTTCCTCAGTGGATTTGAGTAACAACAACATTATATCCGCTACCACTTAAATTTTATGTTTTAAGTCAAAATGGCATTTTTCTGTTGACACACATAGAAATTTTAGAATTGTTTTTGCTCTAGGTCATGGCAAAAAAAGACCATGGCATTTTTAAGAACTATTTGCTCTAGACCATGGTAGTTTTAAAGAACCAAATTGCCCAATTTCCCATGTGTTGATTCATATTGATTTTGACGAACAACAGTCTTATATTTGTGTTATAGCCACTGGAATTCCAGGTTTTAAGCACTCAACATGGCATTTTTTGCTTGTACATATGGCAACTTAGAACTGTTTTTGCTCCATGTCATGGAAAAAAAGACCGTGGTATTTTTAAGAACCGTTTGACGATGACATGTATCTAGGGTAGGGTAATAGGCCTGACCTAGACACCCTTCCCAAGGACACTACCCTAAGATCAACGACATTCAAAGCACAGCAGCATCCACCGACTGGAATCACCTCAGAGTGCAACCCACTCAACCAACAACTCCACTCGGATAACCCAATTCCATTCGACCAGTATATCATCATTCGACCGTACAAGAAACCACTCGGAATATAGAAGATCTAAAGTCACTCAAGATGGCAACGGTCAGGCGTTCACTCCGTAGCGTTAATGATCATTTATATGTCTTTATTGTTGGCGTTACGAGTAACGTCTCACCTTAATGTACATTGAACTCCTTATAACATGGACTGGCTGGGGTCCTGGCGCACTCTATATAAGCCACCCCCCTCCACTAAGACAAGGGTTCGCACCCCCTGTAATTTCACGCATAATCCAGTCGACCGCCTCCGGGCACCGAGACGTAGGGCTTTTACTTCCTCTGAGAAGGGTCTGAACTCGTAAATCTTGCATGCACAACCTCATCGTAGCTAGGATCTTGCCTCCTCCTACGTACCCTCTAATCTACTGTCAGACTTAGAACCACGACAGTTGGCGCCCACCTTTGGGGCAGGTGTCTTAGCGACTTCCGGTGAGGTTGCAATCTTTTCTGATCTCCATCATCATGGTTTCCGGCGGTGGTTTGGCTGAGGGCCGCGAGATCCGTCTCGGCGCGCTCGTTTTCATCACCGACGACTCCTCCTGGCTCCAAGAGGCTCCCCTCGACATCGAGAGGCTCCCCGTCCGCGGGGCGACGCACTTCCGCGCGTGCGTCCGCGGTGTCCTTCTACGGCAGCCGTCGACCCAGTATCGGCCGACTCTCGCAACTTCTTCGCTTCCCGCCGCTCGCCGTCACAAGCGATCTGGTCGATCGTGACTTCAGCGGTGGATCAAGCACGCGGTGGCTCGTCAATCGACCACCCCTCAAGTCATGGCAATCGAGCCCAACGAATCTCTCTACGGGTTGTTCGGTCTGTCGACTGGCTCCATCGAGACCCTGTTCGAGTATGACAGCAGCGACCCTGCGACAAAAGTCCTGATGGTCGACACACCGCGCAGCCCACCTGGTTTCCGCCACAGCGACGGTGGCAGCGATCCATCGCATTTTCACGAAGAATATTATCCTCTAGCCCTCACTTCGCAGCAAAGGGAGGAGCTGCATCGTCGCAATACAGATGCACTCCACACTCCCATTGTCGAGGAAACCTCCGAGGCTCGGGCCTTGGAGGCTGTGTGCCTGGCCACGTTAGCTGAGCGCGCGCGACTGGAGAACCTTCAGCATTCACTCGACGAACGCGCTCGACGACTGATTCCTAAATCCAGTCAACGACGGCGGCAATTGTTCCCACCCGAACATCAGGTATACCGCACTCCGATTCAAAATCTTACTGTTGCGGCCCGCATAGCAGAGTTGATCCAGCCATCCCAATTAGAGGCTGGAAGGGGTTTGATGTAGATTCGAGCGCTGCTCCGGGCAGCAGGAGAGAAGAACACCGCAGTTTCCCAGTCGCGCAACAGGATCCATAGCAGGTCCGTGGTGGCGGACACCGTCTAGTCGGCCCACAGCCCAAGATCACCTCTGCGGCGTCAGGGCTGAGGGCACCGTCAAGAGTAGTACATGGGTCAGAACCAGGAGAAATATGATCATCGGGTTGGCTGTGAAGACCGCTGTCGAGTGCCCACGCCCCCTCCGAGGGGCGGATCATATGCACCCCGGCGACCTGATGACATGCGTCCATATGGTGATGAGCGAAGACTTCCAGTCGACCCCAGAGAGCCTGGATTTGATGCAAGGTCAACTTTGGTACAAGGTCTGGTCGACCGGAACAGAGCTCACAGAGAAGGACAGGACAGAGATCGTCCAACAAGCAGCCGAGTGCATGTATCTAGGCCTGAATGTTTAAGCAGTGCCATCAGGGCCGCGGAAATCCCTCCCAACTTCAGGTTGGCGACTTGGGTAAGTAAGTTCACTGGTGAATCCAAACCTGAAATTTGGCTAGAGGACTACCGAGTGGCTGTACAGATTGGTGGTGGTAATGATGATGTAGCCATGAAACATCTTCCTATGATGCTGGAATGGTCAGCCATTGCTTGGTTGAATCAGTTGACTCTTGGCAGTATATTCAGTTGGGAAGAGTTGGCTCGAGTGTTCGTTAGGACGTTTGAGGGCACCTGCAAGCGGCCTGCAGGGCTAACTGAATTGCAACATTGTGTACAGAAACTGAATGAAACTTTGAGGGATTACATCCAGAGGTGGACCACTTTGCATCACACAGTGGAAAACGTGTCACCACACCAAGCAGTTTGTGCCTTCAAGGAGGGCGTTCGGTACAGAGAGCTTAACTTGAAATTCGGTCGGACAGGAGATATGACTCTGACCCGAATGATGGAAATAGCCACTCGGTACGCTAACAGTGAGGAAGAAGATCGACTCCGTAGTGGCAAGAACAAACCAGTCACCCAAGACACCGGAGGGGGTAATTCCAATCGGAAACAGAAGCACAAGCCGAACCCGCCGCTCCTGGTGAAACCGCAATGGTGACCCAGGGAAAACTCAAAGGAAAACCTAAAGGGCCATGGGTCCCCAAAAAGGTGAAAGACTCAGCAGGAAATGATGTGTTAGATTTGCCATGCCATATACACACCAAGAAGGATGAAGAGGGGAACCTGATTTACCCCAAGCATACCACTCGACAGTGTCGACTCCTTATCCAGCAGTTCCGAGAGGGCCAGCCCAGTGAGAAAGAGAAGGAATCTGATAAGGATGAAGACAAAGAGGAAGATGATGTTTTCCCCAACATCAATGCCACTTTGGTGATTTTTGCTCAAGTTGAGAGCAAAAGTCGACTAAAAGTCATCAACAGAGAAGTAAACATGGTTGCCCCGGCAACGCCAATGTATTTGAAGTGGTCTAAGACTCCCATTACATTCGACTAATCTGACCACCCGGCACGCGTTGCTACCCCAGGGCGGCAAGCGTTGGTGGTCTACCCAGTCGTTGGGGGCACTCGGTTGACCAAAGTCTCGATGGATGGTGGCAGTGGCCTGAACATTTTTTATGCTGAGACTCTCCGAGAGATGGGCATCCCGATGTCTGCTACCTCTTGAGCACTGCGTTGGTTTTCCCTTGAAGAGGAAAGGGTGATGCAGTAAAGTAGCGTCAGTATTTCCCTCAGTTTTGAGAACCAAGGTATCAATCCAGTAGGAGATCATGCTCGAGTCCCACGCACCTACAAAAACAAATAAGAACCTCACAACCAACACGATAAAGGGGTTGTCAATCCCTTCACGGTCACTTACGAGAGTGAGATCTGATAGATATGATAAGAAAATATTTTTGGTATTTTTATGATAAAGATAAATAAAGATGCAAAGTAAAATAAACGACAAAGGAAATAGCTAAGTGTTGGAAGATTAATATGATGGAAGATAGACCCGGGGTCATAGGTTTCACTAGTGGCTTCTCTCATGAGCATAAGTATTACGGTGGGTAAACGAATTACTCTCGATCAATTGATAGAATTGAGCATAGTTATGAGAATATCTAGGTATGATCATGTATATAGGCATCACGTCCGCGACAAGTAGACCGAAACGATTCTGCATCTACTACTATTACTCCACACATCGACCGCTATCCAACATGCATCTAGAGTATTAAGTTCATAAGAACAAAGTAATGCTTTAAGTAAGATGACATGATGTAGAGGGATAAACTCATGCAATATGATATAAACCACATCTTCGTATCCTCGATGGAAACAATACAATACGTGCCTTGCTACCCCTGCTATCACTAGGAAAGGACACCACAAGATTGAACCCAAAGCTAAGCACTTCTCCCATTGCAAGAAAGATCAATCTAGTAGGCCAAACCAAACTGATAATTCGAAGAGACTTGCAAAGATAAACCAATCATACATAAAAGAATTCAGAGGAGATTCAAATATTGTTCATAGATAAACTTGATCATAAACCCACAATTCATCGGATCTCGACAAACACACCACAAAAGAAGATTACATCGAATAGATCTCCAAGAAGATTGAGGAGAACTTTGTATTGAGATCCAAAGAGAGAGAAGAAGCCATCTAGCTAATAAATATGGACCCGAAGGTCTGAAGTAAACTACTCACACATCACCGGAGAGGCCATGGAGTTGATGTAGAGGCCCTCCGTGATCAATGCCCCCTCTGGCGGAGCTCCGGAAAAGGCCCCAAGATGGGATCTCTCGGGTACAGAAGGTTGCGGTGGTGGAATTAGGTTTTCGTGGTGCTCCTGGATGTTGGGGGGGGGGGTACGTGGATATATATAGGAGGAAGAAGTATGTCGGTGGAGCAACAAGGGGCCCACGAGGGTGGAGGGCGCGCCCAAGGGGGGTGGGCGCGCCCCCTGCCTCGTGGCCTCCTCGATTGTTTCTTGACTCCCACTCCAAGTCTCCAGGATCACGTTTGTTGAGAAAATCACGTTCCCGAAGGTTTCATTTCGTTTGGACTCCGTTTGATATTCCTTTTCGGCGAAACTCTAAAATAGGCAAAAAATAGCAATTTGGGCTGGGCCTCCGGTTAGTAGGTTAGTCCCAAAAATGATATATAAGTGTAAAATAAAGCCCATTAACATCCAAAACAGATAATATAATAGCATGGAGCAATAAAAAATTATAGATACGTTGGAGACGTATCAAGCATCCCCAAGCTTAATTCCTGCTCGTCCTCGAGTAGGTAAATGATAAAATAAGAATTTTTGATGTGGAATGCTTTCTAACATATTTCTCAATGTAATTTTCTTTATTGTAGCATGAATGTTCAGATCCGAAAGATCCAAGATAAAAGTTTAATATTGACACAGAAATAATAATACTTCAAGTATACTAACTAAGCAATTATGTCTTCTCAAAATAACATGGCCAAAGAAAGTTATCCCTACAAAATCATATAGTCTGGCTACGCTCTATCTTCACCACACAAAATATTTAAATCATGCACAATCCCAATGACAAGTCACATAATTGTTTCATACTTTTGATGTTCTCAACAAATTTCAATCTTCACGCAATATATGAGCGTGAGCCATGGATATAGCACTATATGTGGAATAGAATGGTGGTTGTGGTGAAGACAAAAAAGGAGAAGATAGTCTCACATCAACTAGGCGTATCAACGGGCTATGGAGATGCCCATCAATAGATATCAATGTGAGTGAGTAGGGAGTGCCATCCAACAGATGCACTAGAGCTATAAGTATATGAAAGCTCAACAAAAGAAACTAAGTGGGTGTGCATCCAACTCGCTTGCTCATGAAGACCTAAGACATTTTGAGGAAGCCCATCATTGGAATATACAAGCCAAATTCTATAATGAAAAATTTCCACTAGTATATGAAAGTGATATCATAAGAGACTCTCTATCATGAAGATCATGGTGCTACTTTGAAGCACAAGTGTGGAAAAAGGATAGTAGCATTGTCCCTTCACTCTTTTTCTCTCATTCACATTTTTTCATTTGGGCCTTTTTTCTTTTCTTTTTTGTGGCCTCTTTTTCTTTCATCCAGAGTCTCATCCTGACTTGTGGGGGAATCATAGTCTCCATCATCCTGACTTGGGACAATGCTCTAATAATGATGATCATTATACTTTATTTACTTACAACTCAAGAATTACAACTCAATACTTAGAACAAAATACGACTCTATGTGAATACCTCCGGCGGTGTACCGGGATGTGCAATGATGCATGAGTGACATGTATGAAGAATTATGAACGGTGGCTTTGCCACAAATACGATGTCAACTAGATGATCATGCAAGCAATATGACAATGATGAAGCGTGTCATAATAACGGAACAGTGGAAAGTTGCATGGCAATATATCTCGGGATGGCTGTGGAAATGCCATAATAGGTAGGTATGGTGGCTGTTTTGAGGAAGGTATATGGTGGGCTTATGGTACCGGCGAAAGTTGCGCGATACTAGAGAGGCTAGCAATGGTGGAAGGGTGAGAGTGCGTATAATCCATGGACTCAACATTTGTCATAAAGAACTCACATACTTATTGCAGAAATTTATTAGTTATCAAAGCAAAGTATTACGCGCATGCTCCAAGGGGGATAGATTGGTAGGAAAATACCATCGCTCGTCCCCGACCGCCACTCATAAGGAAGATAGTCAATAAATAAATCATGCTCCGACTTCATCACATAATGGTTCACCATACGTGCATGCTACGAGAATCACAAACTTCAACACAAGTATTTCTTAAATTCACAACTACTCAACTAGCATGAGTCTAATATCACCATCTCCATATCTCAAAACAATTATCAAGTATCAAACTTCTCATAGTATTCAATGCACTTCTATGAATTTTTTTACATTATTCCTAAAAGCAAATTTCCATGTTGTTCTAAAGGACTCTCAAAATAATATAAGTGAAGCATGAGAGATCAATTTTTTCTATAAAATAAAACCACCGCCGTGCTCTAAAAGATATAAGTGAAGCACTAGAGCAAAAACTATATAGCTCAAAAGATATAAGTGAAGCACATAGAGTATTCTAATAAATTTCAAATAATATGAGTCTCTCTCAAAAGGTGTGTACAGCAAGGATTATTGTGGTAAACTAAAAATCAAAGACTCAAATCATACAAGACGCTCCAAGCAAAACACATATCATGTGGTGAATAAAAATATAGCTCCAAGTAAAGTTACCGATGTACGAAGACGAAAGAGGGGATGCCTTCCGGGGCATCCCCAAGCTTAGGCTTTTTGGTGTACTTGAATTTTACCTTGGGGTGCCATGGTCATCCCCAAGTTTAGGGTCTTGCCACTCCTTGTTCCATAATCCATCAAGACTTTACCCAAAACTTGAAAACTTCACAACACAAAACTCAAAATAGAAAATCTCATGAGCTCCGTTAGCGAAAGAAAACAAGACACCACTTCAAGGTACTGTAATTAACTCATTATTTATTTATATTGGTGTTAAACCTACTGTATTCCAACTTATCTATGGTTTATAAGCTCTTTTACTAGCCATAGATTCATCAAAATAAGCAAACAACACACGAAAAACAGAATCTTTCAAAAACAGAACAGCCTGTAGTAATCTGTAGCTAAAGCAAACTTATGGAACCCCAAAAATTCTAAAATAAATTTCTGGAAGTGAGGAATTTATCTATTAATCATCTGGAAAAAGAATTAACTAAATATCACTCTCAAAATAAAAATGGCAGCAATTCTCATGAGCGCTAAAGTTCTGTTTTTTACAGCAAGATCAAAAAGAATTTCCCCAACTCTTCCCAACGGTTCTACTTGGCACAAACACTAATTAATCACAAAAACACAACCAAAACAGAGTCTAGATAAATTATTTATTACTAAACAGCAAGGAAAAATATTGGGTTGTCTCCTAACAAGCGCTTTTCTTTAAAGCCTTTTAGCTAGGCATTGATAATTTCAATGATGCTCACATGAAAGACAAGAATTGAAGCACAAAGAGAGAATCATAAAACATGTGACAAACACACTTAAGTCTAACATATTTCCTATGAATAGGTATTTTATAAGCAAACAAATTATCATACCAAGCAAAAACTAGCATATGCAAGGAAGCGGCAAGCAACGATAGCAATCTCAACATAACAAGAGGTAATTTTGTAACATGAAAATTTCTACAACCATATTTTAGTCTCTCATAATAATTACATGAAGGATCATAAGCAAATTAAACAATATAGCTATCACATAAAATATTCTCAACATGATCCACATGCATGCAAGGTTGACACTCTTCCGAGATACTGGGATTAACATTAGCTAAAGTCATGACCTCTCCAAACCCACTTTCATCAAAAACTTCATAAGATTGAACATTCTCAAAATATGTGGGATCTAAAGTTGACACTCTTCCAAACCCACTTTCAATATTATTGCAAATATTATCATCAATCTCATATTCATCATGGGGCTTAAATAAATTTTCAAGATCATAAGAAGAATCACCCCAATCATGATCATTGCAACAAATAGTAGTCATAGCAAAACTAGCATCCCCAAGCTTAGGGTTTTGCATATTATAAGCACAATTGACATTAATAGAATTTATATTATCATCATTGCAATCATGCTTTCTATTCAAAGATCCATCGTGAATCACTCCATAAAGTACTTCATCACAATTTTCAGATTCACGAATTTCAAGCAAAACTTCATAAAGATAATCTAGTGCACAAAAATCACTAGCAATTGGTTCATCATAATTGGATCTCTTAAAAATATTAGCAAGAGGATGAGGATCCATAGATCTTAGGTTCCCTGTTTAGCAATAAATAAACAACTATTCCAACCAAACGAGCAAACAAGCCAAGTAAGACATCAAAGCAAATGGAAATACGAACAGAAGAAGGGCGAATAAAACAGCAAGGGTGAAGTAGGGGAGAGAAAAACGAGAGGCAAATGGAAAATAATGTAATGTGAAGGATAAGAGTTTGTGATGGGTACTTGGTATGTCTTGACTTGTGCGTAGAATCTCTGGCAACGGTGCCAGAAATGGCTCGTTGTCGGGAGTCGAATCTTGACTTGACTTGGCGCGAATCTCCCCGGCAACGGAGCCAAAAATTCTTCTTGCTACCTCTTGAGCATTGCGTTGGTTTCCATTGAAGAGGAAAGGGTGATTGTCGGTGTCAAAACCGGCAGATCTCGGGTAGGGGGTCCCGAACTGTTCGTCTAAGGCGGATGCTAACAGGAGGCGGGGGACAAGATGTTTACCTAGGTTCGGGCCCTCTTGATGGAGGTAATACCCTACTTCCTGCTTGATTGTTCTTGATGATATGAGTATTACAAGAGTTGGTCTACCACGAGATCGTAGAGGCTAACCCTAGAAGCTAGCCTATGGTATGATTGTATGTTGTCCTACGGACTAAAACACTCCGGTTTATATAGACACCGGAGGGGCTAGGGTTACACAAGGTCGGTTACAAGGGAGGAGATCTACATATCCGTACTGCCTAGCTTGCCTTCCACGTCAAGGAGAGTCCCATCCGGACACGGGACGAAGTCTTCAATCTTTTATCTTCATAGTCCAATAGTCCGGCTGTCCAAAGACCCCCTAATCCAGGACACCCTCAGTAGCCCCCGAACCAGGCTTCAATGATGACGAGTCTGGCGTGCAATATTGTCTTCGGCATTGCAAGGCGGGTTCTTCTCCAAATCCTGAATATCTAAGTAGTGTCCGGCTCCCGTAAATGTTGGACTTCTTGGCTTCTGCGCCCAATAAGGGCCATCTTCCACACGTCGAGCGAATGCGAGGAGCCAGGGCGTTTTTACATTCCCCCCCCCTCACCAGGTAAGTAAATTGCCTATTAAAGGGATGGGGATTCTTAGATCCAATCCACACCATCTTCCCACGGCGAGAATCCATCGGAGCGCGTTCAGAAAAATCCATTCCATCATGGCCGGCCATCACAGCTCCTCCTCTCACCCCCGTAGCCCCAAGCCCAGTGATTGGGAGAAGTGTTCCGTCCCACACGGCCGATTAGTAGAGTTGTAGACCCAGGGATTTCTCCCTCCGGCATATATGGTTCCCGTCAGAGCCGGGCTCGCCACTTATAATGGCGGGGAGCAAGCAGAGAGCTTCCCCAATCCCTCCAAGGGGGAGCGGGTATGCCTTGTCCCTTACTTACTAAGGGGACTCGGATTTCCGATTCATCCGTTCCTCCATGGACTCCTGGAGTTTTACGGCCTCAAGTTGCATAATTTCACCCCCGCTTCCATGTTACACATCGCCGGCTACGCTGCCATTTGTGAGCTGTTGTTGGGCTGCGAGGCTCATTTCGAGCTGTGGAAAAGGCTATTCTGCCTTATGCCCCGCACACAGAAGGTGTCACTTTATCAAGTGGGCGGAGCCGAAATATGGCGCGCCGAGACCGGATACCCGTCCGGTACTCCAAAGAAGACATCTGAGGACTGGCCTTTGGAGTAGTTTTACATGGAGGACGTCCCTCTTCCAGACCCTATTCGGCGGGGTCTTACTGAGTTCGACAATGCTCCTCTGAAGAAACGTCGAAGTTGGCGCCCACGGAGCTCCCGGGAGGAAGATAACGAAGAAGTCCTTTATCTGATGAACCGGATTAAAGCGCTGGCTCAATCAGGATTGACAATAATCGAGGTTATGTCAATATGCATAATGCGGGGGGTGCAACCACTTCAATATCGAGGGCACCCCCTGTGGTGTTTTAACGGGGAAGACGATGCCACCTGTTGCGGGCGCAAGGGACCAGACTCACCAGCTGCTTTAGCAAAAGTTCTGTCTGAGTTTTTCAAGGGAGAGGAAGAGGAGTTCATCCACATTAAACCACGGGACAGATTCTCCATGTACAACCCTCCAAGCTGGGTGAGTTGTACCCTTTTACTCTCAACCTTCCCGCATTCTTCGTCGTAGGTACTCACCTTGCCATTTCACGGCAGGAACTATGAAAAGCGATAAGGGAGGTCAACAGCCCAGCTCCACAACAAGAGGACCCTGGCCGGGCCCTCGATCCCGGACTTGAAGAGGATCCGGAGATATTCGTGGAGCTGATAGACAGGCAATTCTATCAACTGAGCTGCGACGACGCCATGGTGGCCATAATGGCCGACTATCCGGGACTACTTCCTGTGTCGCACGTAAGAAAAACCAAAGTCCCAACTCCCAAAAAAGGATTCCCTTTTATGCACTTCACCTACCGTACACGTATGGTGTCTTATAGGGAAGGCCTTCGGGACGCTGTGCCGAATCTGCAGCAACTCGCTAACAAGAGGCGCCGAAGCCGGGTAGGAAAAAAAGAAAGGCGGTCAGGACAGAGACGCCATCACTGAGGTATAACACAAAACCCCATTCCGTGGTTGTCATCTTGCTTAAAATATAATGACATCCGTGTTTCCTAGAAAAAACGCCCGCCGGACTATATCCAGAAAGGCTGCCGATCACGCCTCGACCAGTCGGACTCCAGGGCCGGACATAGAGGCAGAAGCTAATGCAAGGCAGACACCGGATGTTCCTCCTATAGAGGATGGAGACAGACTATCCGCTACAAATTCCGAAGCGGAGAGCGCCATGAATCACAAGCGTCGCTGGGCTGTACGCCATGACACTTATTTCTCACTAGAGGCATTTGATGCCTTCAATTCCGGAGACGCGTACATCCGTGCTGCTCAAAATGGTCTAGCCAGAGCCACGGACCAGTATGTAAGGGATATACGGGTAAGTAAATCTGACGATTATATGTATTTGTAGCCCCTGAGACTTGAAACAGTTGACACAACTGATTTAAGGATCATTTATTTGAGTAGGTTCTTACAGAGAAGAATTCCCCATTGTCTCGAGAGCTGGAAGAGTGCAAGGCCCAGCTAGGGGCCGCTGTTGCCGCGTTGAGGGAGTCCGAGAAGGGTCCCTCTGGTAACACCTGTTTCCCTTGCAAAGAAGGCAGGTACCAGGTAGTATGCGGCATTTATGCAAATCTAACAATAGATGTTGCAGGTGACCTTAGAGTGAATCCGGAGGTCGTAGTGGTGAATGGGGCACGTGCTGATCGACAGCTAAATGCTGGTGAGCGCGTGCTTACGCGAGTCAGGCAGGAGAAAAACAATCTCTAAGACGCCAATACCCGACTAGGCGAGGAACTGAAAGATGTCCGGGCCCAGCTAGCGGACTCCGTGAAGGAGAATAAGCGGCTTCGGCGCGGCATTTTTAGTAAGTGCTTGAACGAACTTTTAAAGTAGTTCGGCGAAGAAGCTGGCTGACAGAGTTGTGTCTGCAGGTATACTGACGGGTCGTCCCACGGAAGAGATGCCCGGGCCTTCGGGTGATCTTCTACCAGAGCTCTCACAACTGCACGAGCAAGTTCGGCAGGTGATGCAGGGTATTGCCCAAGCCTTGTGGCCGTCCGCATCCCTGCCAGGAGGCATGGGAGAGCTTGTAGAGAAGCTCAAGGGAGCGCAGCGATGCTTCCGATTATGGAAGATATCAGCTTGCCGACAAGGTGCGAGGGAAGCCTGGGCTATGGTGAAGACGCGATCACTAGTAGAAAAAGGGTCAAACGTGAAGCACATTAGTGCCGGTTTGTATTTGAGCCGGCACTAATGTATACATTAGTGCCGGTTCCAACGGCTAGCTGGGCCGCTTTCATTAGTACCGGTTCGTGGCGAACCTTTAGCACCGGTTTGTGCCACGAACCGGTACTAATGATAGTGGTGGCAGGATGTTGTCAGACTGGGGCCCCTCCAGCCCCTTTAGTACCGGTTCGTGGCACGAACCGGTACTAAAGGTCGTCCTACATAAACCCTTCACACCCGAGCTCGCTCTGTTCTTCCCCTTTCCCCTCTCCTCTCTGTTCTTCCCCTCTTCCTCTTGAGCTCATCACACATTTTGCCCAAAATTTGTCAAGATTTAAAGGCCCCCATCCATTCAAATGATCACAAAGGTTAGCAACTTTGTCCTTTCATCTCTCATTGCTAGATTAGCTCTTGCAATGCTTTATATAGTGATTAATTTGTGAGTTTAGTAATTTGGGAGGATATATATATGTGCTAGTATTTGATTTATATGCAATCTGAGGTCAAAAATAACACTTAGTTTGCATATGTAGGTGTGGTTTACTTAGTGCCTTCTAAATCTCCATCGTAACCACCGTCGATCGCCCGCACCGTCCCGTCGCCGGCACCACCTTGTGGTGAGCCTCTTGTTCATGAAATTTTATATAAAAATTGATGTTTGTGTGATTCGGATATATAGTTACTCATATAATTATCTTACCCGTATGTTGTTTGTTATACATATAGTGCCATGGTTTTGATATCCGTCCCCGTCGGCCCTCGTCCTTGTTATGATTCGGATGTGGTATACATATTCTCTTTTAAAACTAGTTGCATTTCGTGTTTATGACAAATTATGCCCATCAAGTTGACATAGAATTTTTTCTAGGAGGTATGTGAACCGGAAATTCCAACCGACCCTATTGTCGAGAGGTTAAATTTAGTTGAAAGAGAAAACAAGTACTTGAAAGAAAAATTGAAAAGAATTGAGGGGGAGAAGATGGAATTGGAGTTGCTTGTTGCCGATGTCGTCGATGATCACAAGATCAAGATGGAGAAAATGCGCTTGAAGATTAGAAAGATTAGAAAATATGCCATCGATAGTGAGGCTTGGTATCATTATGTTGTTGGATCCATTGTTACCTTAGTTGCAATCTTGATCGTATTTGTTGTTGCATTTAAATGCTTTAGCTAGAGAGTTATTTGTTTGTTGCATTTAAGTGTTGTATGAACTTTATGTATGAACTTGTATTAATTTGTTCTATTCGGTGTTGTGTAATGAAGATGAGCCGGCAATGGATGTATGATGACCGATGCTCTCCCCAGTTCGTTGAGGGCGTGCATACTTTTCTGCTTGCGGCTGAGGCAAACAAGCGGGCGGATGGTTTTATGCCTTGTCCATGTGCTCGCTGTAAGAATGGTCACAATTACTCTACGTCAAGAACCATTCACGTCCACCTGTTTAAGTCCGGTTTCATGCCCCACTATAATGTTTGGACCAAGCACGGAGAAAGAGGGGTTATGATGGAAGACAATGAAGAAGAAGAGGACGACGACAGCTATCCTGGCCATGGGTTCCCTGAATACGATGATACAATAATGGGGGAAGAAGCTGAGCCAGTAATGCGGGAAGAAGCTGAGTCGGCAATGCGGGAAGAAGCTAAAGAAGAGGCATCAGATGAGCCCGTTGATGATCTAGGTCGGGCCATTGCCGATGCAAAGAGAAACTGCGCAAGTGATTTGGAGAAGAAGAAGTTGCAGCGCATGTTAGAGGATCACAAAAAATTGTTGTACCAGAATTGCGTAGGTGACAAGAAAAAGCTGGGCACCACACTGGAATTGCTGCAATGGAAGGCAGAGAATGGTGTATCTGACAAGGGATTTGGAAAGTTGCTGGTAATGATAAATGATATGCTTCCAAAGGACAACGAATTGCCCGAGAGTACGTACGAAGCAAAGAAGGTTGTCTGCCCTCTAGGGTTAGAGGTGCAGAAGATACATGCATGCCCTAATGATTGCATCCTCTACCGCGGTGAATACGAGGATTTGAACGCTTGCCCGGTATGTGGTGCATTGCGCTATAAGATCAGCCGCGATGACCCTGGTGATGTCGAGGGCGAGCGCTCCAGGAAGAAGATTCCTGCCAAGGTGATGTGGTATGCTCCTATAATACCACGGTTGAAACGTTTGTTCCAAAACAAAGAGCATGCCAAGGCGATGTGATGGCACAGAGAAGACCGTAAGAAAGACGGAAAGTTGAGAGTACCCGCTGACGGATCGCAGTGGAGAAAAATCGAAAGAAAGTACGGGAAGGAGTTTGCAGATGACGCAAGGAGCATATGGTTTGGTCTAAGCGCAGATGGCATTAATCCTTTTGGGGAGCAGAGCAGCAACCATAGCACCTGGCCTGTGACTCTATGTTTGTATAACCTTCCTCCTTGGTTGTGCATGAAGCGGAAGTTCATTATGATGCCAGTGCTCATCCAAGGCCCTAAGCAACCCGGCAACGACATTGATGTGTACCTAAGGCCATTAGTTGAAGAACTCTTACAACTGTGGAATGGAACAGGTGTACGTGCATGGGATGAGCACATGGGGGAAGAATTTGACCTAAAGGCGTTGCTGTTCGTGACCATCAATGATTGGCCTGCTCTCAGTAACCTTTCAGGACAGACAAACAAGGGATACCGCGCATGCACGCACTGTTTGGATGATACCGACAATATATATTTGGCTAATTGTAAGAAGAATTTGTACCTGGGACATCGTCGATTTCTTCCGAGCAGGCATCCCGTAAGAAAGAAAGGCAAGCATTTCAAAGGTGAGGCGGATCACCGGACAAAGCCTCGCCACCGTACTGGTGCTGATGTACATGATATGGTCAAGGATTTGAAGGTGGTCTTTGGAAAGGGTCCTGGTGGACAACCTGTTCCGAATGACGCTGACGGACGCGCACCCATGTGGAAGAAGAAATCTATATTTTGGGACCTGCCCTATTGGAAAGACCTAGAGGTCCGCTCCGCAATCAACGTGATGCACGTGACGAAGAATCTTTGTGTGACCCTGCTTGGCTTCTTGAGCGTGTATGGGAAGACAAAAGATACACCTGAGGCACGAGAGGACCAGCAACGTATGCACGGAAAAGACGGCACACACCAGGTTCATGCAAGCTACGCTCTTACCAAAGAAGAGAAGGAAATCTTCTTTGAATGCCTGCTCAGTATTAAGGTACCGTCTGGCTTCTCGTCGAATATAAAGGGAATAATAAACATGGCAGAGAAAAAATTCCAGAACCTAAAGTCTCATGACTGCCACGTGGAGGTCATTGAGTTTTGTATTGACTTTATTCCTGACCTTAAGCCGATTGGTGTTCCTGAATCGCAGCATAAGGGCGGACTGGATGGAAAAGGCACGCTAGGAGGGGAACAAATAATATGTATGGACGGACATTCTCTCACTGAAGCACACTACACAGTTCTACAGAATTCCGCCTTGGTGGCTCCGTATATGGATGAACACAAGAATTTGCTATGCTCCAAACACCCGGAGCGGTCTAATGACTGGATTACACGTGAACAAACCAGGAGTTTCGCCAGCTGGTTGCAGACACGTACCATGCATGACGCCTCTATTGAAGATGACCTATACTTGCTGTCCCAGTTACCATCTTCGAATATAATGACTTTCAAAGGGTAAGAGATAAATGGTAATACATTTTACACGATCGCCCAAGATAAGAAGAGCACCAACCAAAACAGTGGTGTCCGCTTTGATGCAGAAACCAAGACGGGAAAGGAAACATATTATGGTTATATACAGGACATATGGGAACTTGACTATCGACGTGGTTTGAAGGTCCCTTTGTTTCGGTGCAAATGGGTCAATATGACACGAGGCGGGGTAACAGAAGACCCGCAGTACGGAATGACAACAGTGGATCTCAACAATCTTGTGTATGCGGACGAACCATTCGTCCTAGCCAATGATGTGGCACAGGTTTTCTATGTGAAGGACATGTCTACCAAGCCGAGAAAAAGAAAAGATAAGGAAGCGAATGCATCGTACGATGAGCCAAAGCGGCACATAGTTCTTTCTGGGAAGAGAAACATCGTGGGAGTGGATGACAAGACAAACATGTCAGGAGATTATGAAAAGTTTGATGAAATTGCTCCATTCACAGTGAATATTGACCCGAGCATCCAGTTAAATGATGAAGATTTTCAATGGCTACGGCGCAAAGGGACACACGCGAAGAAAAAGTTTCACACCCAAAGATCTGGGATGTGATCGGCTTCACTATCATCACTTTCTTCTGTGTTTCACACCCAGGAGGGAATCTCTGTAATAGTTAGGGTAGTTAGTTATGTGTTTTGGCATTTGAAACACGAAGAAATTTTATGTGCAAGCAAATTCTTTCATGCATTTTTTCAGCTAAATGGCCCTGAAATTGAAAATCATTTCAAATGAACTCAGAAAAGGTTGAAAGTTGGCATGGTATCATAATTTCACCCACATAGCATGTGCAAAAAAGTAGAGAGGGTTACCGCAAAAACTGGATGCACTTCGTGTACAAAATGGACAATCTCTTTCGAAGTATCAGGGTTTCGGACGAAACTCATCCGTTACAAAGGCATTTCATTTTTTAAATAACCTAAGCATTACCAAATTGAATATAATGATAAAACACACTAATATTAAACATAAGAAAAAAGAATCACTAAAAATTCTATTTTCAAAGTTAAGTTATTCACAAACTAGTGATTCACACAAATTTCAAATAATTCAAAATTTAAACTATTCAAATTTGTAAACTACCGGTACTAACAGAAAGTTTGTAATTTTTTTTACCTAAAGCAAAAATATTCACAAACAAACTCTAAATACAGCAAAAAACAACTCTAAAATAAATAAAGCAAAAAAATAAGAAAAAAAGCCCACCTACTGGGCCACAGCGACCTGCATACGACTAGAAACCCAAATTCTAGCTGGGCCAGGATGCAGGCCCGCTAGCCCAGTAGGCCCAACAGGGCATCGCAGAAGAGGTAGGCCCAGAAGGCCTGCTTAAGAGAGGAGCTCGAGACAGCAGCGACAACGGGGCTTATAAGCAGGTGCGAGTGCCCCTCGGCTAGCGAGGTGGGACTAAACTTTTGCGCCCCTCGCTTGGCAGCACACACCCTTTAGTACCGGGTCGTGGCTCCAACCGGTACTAAAGGGGGGCCTTTAGTACCAGTTGGTGCCATGACCCAGTACTAAAGGGGGTGCGGTTCCCGCCGCTTCGCCTGGCCAAAACAGACCTTTAGTATCGGTTGGTGGCTCCAACCGGTACTAAAGGTGGGTTCTATATAAGAAAACACTTCAAAAAAATTGTCAGTTTCTCATCTCTTCCTGCTTCTTTCTCCTCTGCCCCGTCGCCGCCGCCCCTCGTCGCTGCCCCCGTCGCCGTCGCCGTCCCCGTCCCCGTTGTCCCCATCGCCGCGCCATGCCCCGTCGCCGCGCCCCGGCCCATCCTCCCGTCGTCCCCGCCCGGCCTGTCCTCCCGTACGTCGTCCCCTCCCGGCCCATCCCCGTCCCCGTTGTTGCTGCCCCGTCTCCGTCTCCGTCCCCGTCCCCATCGCCGCCCACCATCGTCGCGCCTCGCCGGTGAGCTCCTGCCCCGGCCACCAACCACACACACACACACATTGTTATAGAATTGTTAGCAATCTTTCTGTTTTGTAGTTATAGAATTATTAGAAATGTTAGTTTTAGTTATAGAAATGTTAGTTATATAGAAATGTTAGTTATATAGAAATATTAGAAATGTTAGTTATATAGAAATGTTTTTTAGTTATAGAAATATTAGAAATGTTAGTTTTAGTTATAGAAATATTAGAAATGTTAGTTTTAGTTATAAAATTTAGAATTTGCATATATGAAATCACAATCCATCATTTAAAAAATGTTACTTTACTTTTGCGGCATATAGTATTTGTTGTCGACGATGCCCGGCCCGCATCCTCGCCGTCGACCCGTTCGCGACGACGTCCTGCTTCAGAGGACCCATGTCCGGGACTGGGCTCCGCCGGGCTGGCACTGGGAGGTGCTACCTTCAGGGGCGCGACGCTTGGTGAGGAACCCGGCCCGGGTCCCGTCGTCGACCCTCATCTCCTTTGGTGGCATTCGCGTGGGCCACTTTTGGTGCGGAGGGAGCCGGCCCAATCGGAGGTGGTATGTCGCCGTGTCAGGGAGGAGGACGAGCACGTCCATCGCTACATGGCTGCTATGGACGTCAGGTTCTCCAATACCTGGCAGGTTCTTTTGGGAGATCACCCGAGCTATGATCCAGTGATGGTTCCTTCTCTTTGGGTGTCCACCGCCCGCACCTCAGGAACCGCGAGTGGCCTAGATTACTCTGTAGTATTCGATCTTTATTAGCTTGCTAGCTAGCTAGCTAGTGATGTATTCGATATTATATCTATTATTCGAGACGATGTATTCGAGATTATATCTATTATTCGAGACGATGTATTCGAGATTATATCTATTATTCGAGACGACGTATTCGAGATTATATTCGATGATGCTTATTATGTACTATGATTGATTCAGTTTTTCCTTATTAATTGATTGCATCCATGCATTGTAATTTGAATATATTTCTTTTGGATTAGTTAAACAAAACCTATGGCGGACAATACCGGCAGAGAGGGAGAAGAGGCCCTGTTCAATATCATACGCAATCCTCGCGGGCCAGATGATGATCAGAATGAAGAAGATTATGACGGCTCCGAATATCTAAACAACACCGGGGAGGGTGATATGATATTCGATCGCGACGACCGAATTGATGAAGTCATGAACTATGAACATGACGAAGAAAATGTTGATCTTGAAACAACAAAGACCGGCGAGGTATATATATTTATATAAGCAGGCATCTGGTGATCATCACATGTTTTAAATGACTTGAAGATATATTAACGAATCGATCTTTCTTCTTTCAGCCATCCGGATCGAGCAAATCTTCAGGCAACAGGAAACGAGGCCCGAACAAAAAGTTGAAGGAGGGCGTAAAGTACAATATCGAGGCCATCAAACCTAATGGCGAACCATTAGCGCCTAAGAAGATTGCGGACAAGTTCATTCGTCAGTGCGGAGTTCTTGTGAAGGACCAACTCCCGATCTCCCTTCAAGAATGGAGAGAGCCAGCAAAGCCACGTCCAGGAGTTACTTTTGTCGACGACAGACAAAAACTTCTGCTTTGGGAAACGCTCATGGAACATTTCACCCTACCAGATCATTTCACAGATGCAGATGTGGAGAAAGTCAAGGACGCTGCTCTTAGGAAGATGGCGGTTGCATTCAAGAACCACAAGATTCGTGAATGGGCCAAGTACGTCAAGGGAGGAAGGAAGACTCCAGTATTCGAGGGAACACTAGAGAAGCAAAGTGCTCATTGGGACGATTTCGTGAAATTCAAGGATTCGGAATTATCTAAGGAACGGTCGAGAATAAACAAGGCCAATGCCGCAAAAAAGGATAAGTTCCATAAGCTGGGGCCAGGTGGCTATGCGGTGGGAATGCCTAAGTGGGATAAGTCTGAGAAAGAGATGCTGGATGCAGGTGTCACTCTAGAAACATTGAGCTGGCCCCCCAGGTGCAGGACTTGGTTCTATGCGCATGGGGGGGAGTTGGACCCGAAGACAGGCAAAGTTTCGAAGAAGGCATGTCTGGACGGAGCCGAAGATAAGCTACTTGTTGCAATAGAAGAGGCTCGATCGGGGGTGTTCGAGCCCAACAGAGAGAACGACGAGCTTACGCGTGCCCTGGGAAATCCTGAACACCCGGGAAGAACACGAGGCATGGGCGCTATGCCGTGGTATGAGGGGTTTTCGGACTGGAACGCCGACTACAGAACCCGTGCGAGAAAGAAGATTGCGGAGGAGAAGAAGAGGAAGATGGAGGAGGAGCAGAGGAAGCTAGACTATGAACGCCTTCAAGGCCTAGAATCAGCGCACGCGGACTTGGCAGTCAAATTCCAGCGGCAGCAGGAGCAGATCGACTCACTTAGCCAGCAAAGGGGGTCTCAGCAGCTAGCGGATGATCCACCATTGGATAGCACCGTCCCATCCATGCCGAGAAGCAGCGTGGGTTCCGCCCCGGGCGACGCATTGCTGGATAGCTACCCAGTGGATGACATCATGGAGAACACTAACTGCGAGCTACACTTCAAAATGAAGAACATATCCATGAAGGTGGCGGACGCCCTTGCTTTTACAAATCCCCCCGAGGCAACCTTCCATTGCAACCCGATTCCAGCGGGCTATGCTCGTGTCTTGGTTGATGAGGTGGTGGACCAATATTCGGGGCTAGAGCTTGACATTCCTGGAGGTGACGATGAGCACACACTGGGAGAGGCCAACCATCGTATCATCCTATGGAGAAAGGATTGCATCATCTTTCGAAGGCCACCGACACCGCGTCATCCGACTCCTCGTCGAAGTCCGCCACCGAGTCAGCAGACTCCCGCTCCTCCAAGTCCACCAACGCGTCAGGCCACTCCTCCTCCAAGTCCGGCACAGCTTCAGGCCACTCCTCCTCCTCCAAGTCCGGCAAAGCGTCAGGCCACTCCTCCTCCAATTCCGGCACAGCTTCAGGCCACTCCTCCTCCTCCAACTCAGCCACATCAGTCGTCTTCGCCACCTCAGCAATCACGGAAGAGAGCCGCCTCAGCTATGGTGCGTAGCGGTACAAGTCGAGGTAGTACTGGAGGTACAGGCGGAGGCAAGCGATTTCAATATGGTCCAAGCCTCGCGCCTCTTCCGCAGAGGCCTTACGACAAGTCCGAGGAGGAAAACGTAGCCATATCGAAGGCCGAGGTGGAAGCCCATTTTGCACTAAAACCACCATCGCGCCAAGGGAGAAAGTGCCTGTGGAAAAGATTGACCACTTCATTCGTATGTCTAGAGCACCAGCTCCCAAGCCTGTTGACACAGACTATGAGCGCCACATCAAGAAGTTAAATCGAGCATGTCTACAGAAAGAGGCGAGCTCGAGCTCGAGCAAATCAGCTGGCAAAAGGAGTGGTAAAACCGTTCCCCAGCTGGGAGAACAGGTGGCGCAATCAATCCCCCCCGCTTGTTGTGCCAACAACACATGAGAGTAGGCGCGCCCAATATTATTGTGGGCAAACCGTTAACGTTCCCGGGGTGGGCGATGTGGTAATAACCGAGGAGCATATTTCGCAGGCTGAAGTGATCGGGATCACTGTTGGACAACTCCTCGATATCGAGCCCATGTCTCCGACTAGAGAGGAGGAAATAAAACGGAAATATGTCCGGGGCCAATCTTTGGTCGAGCCAGACGAGGTCAAGAACCTCCCAACGAGAATGTATGAATTGCATTGATGGTACATGGACATTACCAAGATTTCCAATCGAGAGTCCCTCATGGTGAATGTCAAGTAGGAGCATTACTACCATGAGAAAGCTCTGACCGTTGAGTATTCAGAACTGTTTCAGCTATACAATCAAGACGCACTCGACAAATCTATCGTCAGTTGCTATTGTCTGTAAGTGATTTCTTTCTGTAATTTAACTCTCAAGCTAGCTGTAGTGATCATTTTGATCAATCATTACCTGTAATTATCCTCACTATATTCTTTTCTGTGGTATTATGCAGGATGAAGATTTATGAAATGAAAAAAGGTGGACGCTATGGCATTGGGTTTGTTGACCCAAATACCATTAATGAATACACATGGAAATTAGATCCATATTACGAAAAAAGTGTAGAGGAAAGCATGCTAGAGTTCTTCAAGCGCCTCAAATACAATGAAGATATACTACTTCCTTACAACTTTGAGTGAGTCACACTGTCTTGTACTATAAATTCTGTTTTTGCCTACTAGCTAGCTACATGTTTTTGCTTACATATGCCCGCTTAATTAAGACATGCAAACGCGTGTGCATGCAGATTTCACTGGATCTTGTTAATCATTAAAGTTGATGAAGGAACAATTGAAATACTAGACTCACTATTTAAGAAAGAAAGTGACTACACCATCGTGAAGGGGATAGTCAATAGGTAATTTCAATCATTATTAACTATATCTTGGCCTATTTAATTAGTTCGTCATTTCCTGATAAAAACTATTTAATAACTCATTTATTCATTTTCTTTGTCGGCGGGCAGGGCTTGGGCAAAGTTCATCAGGGTCACTCCAGGCCCATGGAACCAAAATCTAAAATGGTATCGACCCCAGGTAAGTAATTAAGTAGTACTAGTTAGCTGCCATCTCTTTAATTATCATGCTTGATTAATTATTATCTGATCAAATTTCATTCTCGTAAAGGCCCTGAAGCAGGCGCCGGAGAATAATCTGTGTGCATACTACGTTTGCGAGAACATTCGCATGATGGCGTCCGAAAAGAGCAAATCTCAAAGACAGGAGTGGGTACGTTTGTCAGAACACTATTCACAATTTTTACACCATTATCGATATCTAGTCACACAACTAATACACATGCATATTGATCTCCTTCCTAACAGTTCAAAGAGGTGCGGGAGAAGCTCCTAACAGAGGAGCGCATACAAGCAATTCAAGAGGAAATAGCGGGATTTTTGCTCGACCAGGTCATAGATCCCAAAGGAGAATACTATTACCCGCTACCGCCCCCATGAACCACTTCCAATTGTTATCGTGCTCCGAATGCACCAATTAGGCTAATGCCACTGGCTCCGAAGGCACCAATTAGGAGAAATTGTATATATATTAGGAGAAATTGTATATATAGAAGGCTAATGCCACTATATATATACTATATATATATATTATGACCGGTTCTACTAGAAATTCTATTTATATATATGCATAATGTGTACAATATGTAGTATCGTAAAATACCAGCAAACGAAAAAGAATTAAATGGAAAACACAAAATTAAATGAAAAAGAAATCATAAACCCAAAACCGCCCCAACCTTTTAATACCGGTTGGTGACACCAACCGGTACTAAAGGGCTCCCTACCCCCGAAGCTGGCTCGTGCCACGTGGTTGCCCTTTAGCACCGGTTCGTGATGAACCGGTACTAGGGGGGGGGGGGCTTTAGTGCCTACACTTTAGTGCCGGTTACGAAACCGGCACTAAAGGGCCTTACGAACCGGTGCTATTGCCCGGTTCTGCACTAGTGTCGATAGAACTTGAGGAAATATTTGTTCTACCTTTAGCTCCTTGTTGGGTTCGACACTCCTACTTATTGAAAAAGGCTACAATTGATCCCCTATACTTGTGGGTTATCATCCCCCGATGAGTTTAGGCCACCGGTGACGGTGTAACACCCTACTCCTACCTCAGTGTTCTTTGTATATGTCGAATAAATCTCCTCCCCTTGCAAGAGCCTCTCTCAGTCTCTTATATATTTTGGCTAGGCCCACCATGCCGTGACATAGGCAGCCACGGGGTCACCTGGCCCCTTCGAGACCGTACTCCTCGCGTCCTCTCACAAAGGACTTCTAACATACATCCAAACGTTGCCCATGCCACGGTATGGCCTTCTCTAGTCATGTCAACTTTTGGTCCTCGGGGGTGATTGGACGTGCAAAGGTGGGGAGGAGACCCTTCCCCAAGAAGAAGGTGTGGCCTGAAGACACACACCCCCTCCCTCGAGACCCCCTCCGGGCCCGCAGAGTTGGTCCTATGACGCGTCAAGCATAATTGGTTTGGTGTCAAAAATTGGCATCCCAATATTTGACATTGTGCCAAATATTGGCTACTAATTGGTTAGTTACCAAGTTGCCTTGTCCAACTCACATAAAGTTGCCAATATTTACAAGTCATAGTATTTCCATTATTTGGCAATGCCAACATTTGGCTAGCTAAATATTGGTAGCAAACCAATTATGCTCATAAGATGGCTTCCCTGGGAAGGACAATAGAGAACCCCCCACCTTGATCCCGCCAACACCCACGTTTTTAGAACCAGTTCTACGCACTCATTGTAATCATTAGGAACGTTATTTCCGACTTCACTCTCTGAACTGATCGCCTTAGGGTAAAACATCAGAAGGTGGACGCCTTGTCATAACACCAATACCTCTCTCCAAGCACTACACAACCTTTTAATCTCGCCACTCGTGGTCCTTTTGAGTAATGCATTCATGGGTGGACTCTCCCCCATGATTGTTCAAAGATTTTTGGAAATGATGTCACGCTAGTTATGGAAACGTCAATCAACCTTCTTTAACCTAGAAAGGAAATCCCCCAAAAAACAAACATCAACCAACCTCTTTCCCACCCACCCCGAGCACGTGCAGTTTATATAAGAAACCAGTGTTGGGTTCCCAGCACTGCGACGAGAGAACTAGTCCCCCGCCGGCCCCTAGGAGAGGCAGCTGGTAGGTAGCCCTTGCCCTTGCATCACTACACGGCGGCCAGTGAGCATCGTGAATATGGAGGAGCAATATCACGACGGGCTGCGACAGCATGAGGCGGCAGCAGAGTCGTCAGTGCCGTTGCTGGAGAAGAAGGCCGGCGGCGTGTTGTACGTGGAGGGGTGCCCCGGGTGCGCGATTGACCGGAGGAAGGCCGAGAACCCGGGCATCCCCTACAGCAGCTTCCTGTACGTATGGGTCATCACCCTAAGCACCGGTGAGTGCTACTACTACGACTCCATCGATCAACATCGCTAGTTTAGATCCCCGTCTGCACCTTGATTCGTTGATGCAAAGTACCTCTTCTGATTATTTGATTGATTTGATTCCGAAATATATCCAGCATTCATCCATTAATCTATCGCGCGCGGCTGCATATACATGAACTGGTAGCCCATACCCTTATTAACAGTATAAGATATTTTGAATATTTTAATATAAACTTTTTTCGGATTAAAATGAATAAATAAAGACATTAAAACGTGACTATGTACATTTGATTCACGAAAATATTAAAACATCTTATATTTCTAAACAGATCGAGTAGTATACAACGGTAGGTTGGTGAACCTAACTGCTTCTACTTGGGATTCAGAATATGAAAGTTAATGGACGCCGATAAGTGCCACACGTGTGGGCGTTAGAGAGTTCACCCACACATTTTGTGTGGTGTATAAGAGGAACAGCCCACACACTTACGTGTGGGCAAAACAATTAGCGCCCACACGCCTCTTTTTTTTCCTCTCGATCCCTCTCACACGCGTGTGTGTGGGCGAAGTTGATAACGCCCACACGCCCGTATGTCAGGCCTCGTACCTCCTGGCCCCGCACGCCACGCGTGACGGTCACCGCGTGCCCGCAGTTGCCATAGTCCAGACCCTCGTCCATGTTCGTTTAATTGCAGTTGCCATGTCGCTGAACTACGGTCGCCATGTCGGACAACTGCAGTTGCCATGGTTGCTCAATTGCAGTTGCCATGTATGATCTGATCTAATGTAGTTGCCATGATTTCATAACTTTAGGAGTTGTCACATACTAACACTAGGCAGTTGAGAGAGTTGCCATGTGCTCACAAGCATGCTAGGGCAGTTGCCATGTAAAAAGGAAGAGTTACCATCTGCTTACGTGCACGTTAGGGCAGTTGCCATGTACATGCACGTTAGGGCAGTTGCCATGTACCATGCAAAAACATATGGTAACTCGGTAAAAGAGAGTTGCCATCTGCTTACGTGCACACTAGGCAGTTGTCGTGTATCCTGCAAAACACATGGCAAACTCGGGTAAAAAAGAGAGTTGCCACCTGCTTATAAAAGCACACTAGAGGCAGTTGTCATGTGCAGTGCAAAAATACATGGCAACTAGCAGCTTGGGTGTGGGAGAGAAGAAGGGCGTGTGGGCAAGATGTCAAATGCCCACACACTAGCCCTTGTGTGTGCGTGCAAAGTGGCGTGTGGGCGAACTGCTGAACGCCCACACACCAGCCCCTCCTGTGTGGTGAAACGGTCGTGTGGGCGACCGGCTAAACGCCCACACATCAGACCAGTCCTACGTGGCACTACAAACATGCCAAGATTCGTGCGCTCACAAACGGACGCGGATCCACGCGTGTGGGCGAGATGCAAACGCCCACACGTGTGGGCGTTAACATTTCTGAAGTTAATAAAATCGACATTTATCAGGAAAAAAAATCAATATCAATACAACTCTCTATTTTTCTTTTAACCTTTTGGTTACCCAGTTATGCAATGACAGCACAGAATAGCATCTAAAGGGTGCCATTTGCATCGTAAGATATCTTTATCAAGTCTATCGAGAACATATTCTATCGCTATGGTGCTTCCAAGTCATTGCAGCACTCTTCCAACTTTATTATATTTTTAGTAGATGAGCACTACAATGACACCAATCAAAAAAAAATCCCTGGGACATTTTAAAAGATTGCCGAGGAAAAACAACCCACCTGAACATTTCTTTAAGCCGCACAGCGGCAAAAGCAGCAGTTTTACAGGTTCCAAACGCACGTGCGACCGTGCAAGACACGGTAGGATGCAACACCAAAACGAGCAATATGAACAGAAGAAATTCTATTGTGAACCGTATATATTATTAAAAAATGCATTTTGGCAATTAGAGCATCTCTAGTTGTAGTGGCTAATTGGGCCCTCGATATGTTTGCGGATATTTCCGGACGTGTTCACGGACAGGAGATGACCGAGCCTCATTTGTTCGCCCGAGCAACAACGTCCCCTCATTTCCCCCTTCCCATTTGTCCGCCTGGACCACGACGCTCCAGGTGGGGGCAAGATGGGGAGGGCGCGGCATGGACACAACCATAACAGAAAGAAAGAGGGCATGCCTAGGGCAAGGGGCTAGGGGTCGATTCGAGAGGATTTGGAGTGTTTCTGATGTGCTGTGTTCGATGTGGCAGACGGGTCTAGACGGCCCCAATTCCGGCCCACATATAGACCGGCTTTGGGGGCTGCTGGACAGTCGGAACAAATGGATTAGGTACCGGAAGCATCATTGGAGATTTTTTTTTTGTCCGGGTATTGCCCGGTTACCCGCTCGGACACACGAAGATGGTTGTGGGGTTTGGTTGAAGATGATGTTGTGCTTTCGTGACTTGAGCCCTAAATCGTCTTTCGTATATACTCCATTTCTTCTCCCTTCACCGACTGTGAATAACTTCTCTCATACATAAAAAGAAACGGGTTTTGTTCGACACGTACGTGAATAAAGATATCTTTAGTGCACGATGTCACTCCGCCCATCCGATCATAACGTGGTTGCAGGCCCCTGCGCAGATCTCGCGTTCGCGACCGGTCCTGATAATGGCGTTAGAGCTTACCGTATAAAGAGAATCTTGAGATGAGACATGAAGGAAGAAGATTGTGAGTGCACGTTTCGTTGCCCAGACTCATCTGTATCCGGTCAGGAAAAAAATCAAAACAAGTTCAAAAAATTCCAATTTTTTTTATGTGGTAGATAATTTGATGCATGAGGTTCGCTCTATTTTTTAGATCATTTGGATATCTGAGCAAAAAAGACAAATCGGGTCAGAAGCGTGAATAGTTAACATTTTTACAGACCTCGAATTGGCTTTTTTTGCGGAGAGCTGCTCAGATGTTCAAATGATTTAAAAATTAAAGCGAACCTCACGCATCAAATTATCTGCCACCCAAAAAATTGGATTTTTTTAGTATTTGTTTTGAATTTTTTTGCCAGCGCGGGTGCAGTTGAGCCTAGGCTCAGAAGTGGACATAAACCAGTTCGGAGTCCCGGATGAGATTACAGACACGACGTGGAGTCTTGAAATGGTCAAGAGGTAAAGATTGATATATATAGGACGATGGTATTCGAACATCTGAAGTGTTTCGGGGGTACCAGATACTTATCGGGTCACCGGAAGGGGTTTCGGGCACCCCCGGCAAAAGATATGGGCCTTATGGGCCAAGAGGGAAAACACACCAGCCACAAGGGGCTGGTGCGCCTCCCATATGGGCCGGCCTAGGAGGAGAAGGAAAGGGGGAAAGGAAAGGAACCTTCCTCCCACCTATATATATGTGGGAGGGGGACGCCTAGTAACACCAGATCAATTGTTAGCCGTGTGCGGCGCCCCCTCCACCGTTTACACTCCCGGTCATATTTTCATAGTGCTTAGGCGAAGCCCTGCGGAGATTACTTCACCATCACCGTCACCACGCCGTCGTGCTGACGGAACTCATCTACTACTTCACCGTCTTGCTGGATCAAGAAGACAGAGGATGTCACCGAGCTGAACGTGTATAGAACACGGAGGTTCCACGCATTTGGTACTTGATCGGTTGACGTGAGAAGAAGTTCGAGTACATCAACCGCGTTGTGAAACGCTTCCGCTTACGGTCTATATGGGTACGTAGACACACTCTTCCTCTCGTTGCTATGCATCTCCATGAATAGATTATTGCGTGTGCGTAGAATTTTTTTGTTTTCCATGCAATGATTCCAACAGTAACCAATCCATGTCTATGATCATGCCATATGCTTCCAGTGAGATGATCTTGAAATCAGTGACAAACTCCTGCCCTTATGTGTTCGAAGAACAGCAGGTATGTATGTGGTACACTCAAGAATTGCTCCGTCTGCAACTTTTACTTGACATGCATTTTGCAAAGGTGTGACCCCCTGAAGCTTAGCTACCAACTTACTGTCAATAAAGGATGTTGAGCTTCCTGAATCCACCAGGAGAAGCACTTCATGACCCCGGATCCAGACATGCAATTGGAGAACGCCCAGATCAGAGGAGCCATCCATCGCTTGGCGCGAAACTGTGCACAAATTTTATTCATCGCTGGAAGGCGATGTAGGTGGTGTTTCTCCGAGAGTCTCTTCATGACTGGACATTGCAAGCAGCTCCTCCATGATGTGCATATGGATTGTAGGATGGCAGGTGTGGTCTTTTCCCCATCGTTCGCCGCATTTCAAATGAAGGCCCTTCGGCTTGATGGAAGTTGCGAGAGATGCAATCTTGTTGCCGTTGTCCGTGCTAGCACGAGTGACGTTAGTGCGACGACGGTCTTCAACAATCGGTGCAGGTGTTGTTAGTTGTGGAAAGAACTAGGGTACACTGTTGCGTGCCATCGCACTTGAATGCAGATGATGTGCTTGGTACATGGCATGCGCAGGTTCGTTATTGGCCACTTCCTCCTGAAGTAGGGAAATCGAGCATGCGGCGTCAAGATTCGGTGGCCGTTGCACCAAGACCACCGCCTGGATATCCGATTGAAGGCCCTCCACAAAGCGAGTGAGGAAAAAGTATATATGGGTGAGTACACTTAGAACAAGATATCAGGTGGTTCATCAGAGTTTCGAAAGGCTCGATGAAATCGGCTATGTGTTTCTGTATGGACTGAAGCCTGATACCAGGAGGCCCAAAAAAATTCAAAACAACCATAGGTACCCAGTAGGATTTGTGCACTATGAACATTTGGAAATATTGTTCGCATGGTGTTTTCCAGAGTTGTGGATTATCACCGGTGACGACACATTTGGAAATATTGTTTGGATAGTGTTTTCCAGAGCTGCGGGTTATCACCAGTGAAGACGGGGATGCTCATGGAGGGTGGTGGCTGGCCTATGGCGGCGAGAACAGAGGAGAGATGGGTTGTGGATGCATACCCATGACCGGGAGTGCCGTCAGTGACACTGGGGTCACCAACGGAAGTCCCCGGTGAGATGTTTCTCATCGTGGATGATTTATGTGTGGAATGCCTCCCGCAGGGTGAGCGGCGGATGCGGTGTTGTCATTCCACTCAACGAGGATGGGGCACTCCTAGAGTCGTCGCCTAAAGCAACCGATGACCCCGAGCTTGGCGAAGCGAGCTTCCAGATCTGGCTTCTTGTGATGCAGATCGTCGATCTGCAACGACTGGTTGCGGAGTTGGGATGCTTGCGCATTGAGCTGCTTCATGATGTTGGTAGTGTCCTCCTTGGAATCCTAGTGAAGCTTGTCGAGGTAGACCTTCAGAGCTGGACCCATGGTGCCGATGAGGATCTGGGGGGTGTGGACACATCATCGGATGTTGATGGCCTGCAAGTGCACAGGATTTAGTTGTAAATTTTTCGAAGTAAGAGTATTGATCCCATAGGGAGCACGGAAATCAAACTTTTAACTCTTGTAGTGAATTATGTATTTTATGCCTGCAGATAATTGTGGAATTCAAGCAAAGTGAGGGAGGAAATAAATTGTAATTGAGTAGTGGAAAAAACTTTAAAGTAAATAACATAAAAGTAAATAAAGAACAGTATCTAGAGTGATTGATGGAACAACAGAGTAGTACGGTGTTCCCAGGAAGTCCGAAATCCCCATTGATATGTTTCTAGTGCACCTATGCATGGGCATAGTATAGTATGGATACTTCAGCCTCTTGACGATTATGCTGGGTGGAGCCGGCCACAGAACACATTCTACTCGAGGTAGACTTCATGCCACATACACCACCATCATAGTCTCCCCCATAGGGTTACAACTCATTATAAATTAAGGGTTTACCCTATGGACATAACCTCTCTAAGGGTTCTCCGTAACTCCCTTGTCAATTGCAAAGGTTAGGAGCAAAGGTTTTTACTGTCACCTCGAATTACCTTCACATCCTAGCCCTTTACAACGACAGTGATATACTTTGTGGCCATAAGGCAAAAATGCCGAGTGGGGCCCCTTCACAACAATAATGAAGTTATTAAACTAAGCATTCAACAGAGGATCTCATATCCAAAATAACGATTCAGATCCTACACATACCAAGGTTCATCCAGATCCCCGAGAACTAGGGGTCTAACCACACATGGAGACAACAAACATCATGACAAAGGTGATGACAAACATGGGTTGATGATACAAATAACACACATGATGATCCACTAGGGTTCCTGATGTTACAATCATAAGGATGTGGATGATGATGGCAATGACAGTGGTGATGATGTTGATGACGATGATAGTGGTGATGATGTTGTAGTCCCCTTGTGCTTGATGAGAAGATGGCCCTCTTCTCCTTGCCAATCCCTCCTCCGGATGATCTCCGGAGGCTAGGGTTCTGCCTTCTGGACAAGTTTCTGATCTCTCTGGGCGTCTGATCCCTGATCCAATTTCATGGGGTGGAAGTAGTCGACCAGGCAGCAGCGCTGGCACCTCATACGACCACCCATGCGAGCAGGTGCGTCGCATGGAACGCCGTCCTTTGCTCTAGAGGTGCAGTGGTTACTCCTTCTTTGGTCTCCTTACTTGATTCATTTATGGTAGGTGATTATCACTTTAAATACGTGATTTCAGTACCATTTTTGGGGATCTCCTCCATATTATGCTAAGTGGTCCAAAAAACATTACCTGAGAGATTATCAATAAAAAGAGGTGTGTGAACACGGTAAAATTTGACAAAGCCTACATGTAGGCACAAAATATCTAGCAAAATTATCACATAAATTGGACTCATTAGGTGTCCATGATGATCTAGGGAGGAGAGGAAGGGTGGTAAGTGGTCTCTGATACCACGAGGTTATGTACCACTTGATCTATTCACTCATAGATACACTTTCTACGGTTCATACGGATCACATGATTTGGTAGGTAGTTCTTGAGAAAGGAGAAAGGAAAATAAAAGAGAAAAGCCGTTGCAATCCAAGCCTGATCCACTAGTGCCTTTTCCGTTCACTCCTCTTCTCCTTAAGTAGTTGCAAATGACGTGTTAGCCTGAGTCTTGGCGTAGTTGACCCAGTTGGACCCCTGTATTTCCTAATGGGTTGCACCAGCCGAGACGGCCTTCAGATGACGCACCTCCCTTCACGGTTTGTCCTAGTGGCTGCCATGGCAGCGTTTCTCACTTTGATGTCATCTGCGTTGGCTTCCATGGCAGCGGTTTGAGTTGGCGCTATATTTGGTATCCCAACAAAGATGCAGTGCCGCCTAGAAGGTTTCCGCTTGGAACGACGCGGTCGATTTCAGATGCTCACTAATTCGTTGGCTTCCTTCCTCCTCCTTGTCCTCTTCATGGACAATGTCTGCGCACGCAGGGGGAAATTCCACGGACCTGGGTGGTTAACAGAGTGAAGTCCATTTCGCTTCCGCATTTTACCATTCCGTTCGGTAGGGTCCGGTTCTTGAGGAACAATCCGGGCGGATAAAGGTGGCATTGGGCTGCCATTGATCTCGGTCCTGGCGTGGTTAGTGAGGATGGTGAGGATGAATCGGTTGGTTGGATACTTGTTTGCCAACAATGGCGCGGGAGGAATACCCTAGTTCGTCAGTACCACCTGTTCCCTATATGTGAAAATATGTTGAGCTAGTTTGGTTGGAATCCACGACTCCACGCCTGGGTAAAAAAGGAGCCTGGCTTCAGCCTGGGAAAGTGAAAAATGATGCTTGGTCAGGCTAGCCCGAGTTGGTGTGTTTGACACATGTCCTGAGCCTGGCTAGCAATTAATTGCTTTGTCAGTCTACAAAAAAGATTACATGTAACTTTATCAGACAACAACAAATAAGAAGTACGAACCAATCTGTGGTTGGATGGTTAGAGGGGCAGTGGTATCCCTAGCCCACCAGGGTTTAAGTCCTGGTGCTCGCATTATTTTTGGATTTATTTCAGGATTTCTGGCGTTTGTACTGTGTTAAAAAAACATCCAGATTGTTCTCAAGCACCGTTCAGGCCAGGTAAATCTTTGCTAGGCCTCCAACCAAACAAGCCCGTAATAATGAAAAACTGTATGAGGTCTTTTACACTACTGGAATGGTTCGGTTTTGCTTAACTGTTTTTACCTGAATTTTATTGACTACCATGGAATATGTCTATCAAGTAGTAGTTCAAAGTCAACATTGCAGAACTAACTATGTTAGGCCTCCTTTGGTTTGGAGGAATTTTGTAAGAGTTTCATAGGATAGGATTTTTATAGGAAACATTTCTTTAGAGTCCTTTGGTTTTTATGTAGGAATAACCTATGGAGGAATTCTTCATGTCCTTCAGATTTCGTAGGAAAATAAACATTAGCCTAGACTCAATGGAAAATCCTATGATGTGAACCAAAGGACATCTTCTTTCCTATGTCTATTCATAGGATTTGAATACATGTCATCTCATTCCAATGAATTTTCTTTGGTTCATAGGGTAGAAAAATCATAGGGAATGAGATGTCCTTTGTGGAAAAAAGGAATAAACGTAACCATCTACGTGATTGTACTGTTCTTTGTGGACATAATTTCTGGTTCTAATATTTCCTCTGGCTTTTCCAGCTTTACCAATATCTTCACTGTTCCCCTACTTGTACTTCATGGTATGTATTATTATCCAACTTGTTTTGGTTTGATACTTACATGGCCACTGTTTAGGAAGAAATAGCACTCTTGCTTTTTTTTTGAACATTTCACTTTGTTTCACTTATATTTTCTTATCCATGCATATACCCATCTCTGATGTATCTGTTGCTAAATAATAATATTTTTCATACTATCTCCTACTTCTTTACAGATAAGAGACTTGCATGTTGCAAAAAGAACAGAAGACATTGGGTTCTATGCTGGGTTTGTAGGTGAATTCTCTTAACAAGTTCTGATTGGATGATTAATTACTTGAGCCGCATGATTCAATGATTAAACTGCATGATTACTAAATGTGACAGTTTTTGTTTTCATTGGAAAATTTCAGGCGCTTCTTTTATGTTCGGAAGATTTTTGACTGCAACTATTTGGGGAATAGCAGCAGACCGTATTGGCAGAAAACCAGTTATTCTGTTCAGCGTTTTCTCCGTGTTTGTAACATTTAGCCTCTTATTTACTCCTCTATTTCAACTCCTATTTTATTAGTTGGGTCTCTAAGTTGATTCTTGTTAACATCTCAGGGTAGTATTTAATACTTTGTTTGGGCTTAGTGTCACCTATTGGATGGCGATAGCTACAAGGTTTCTCATGGGTGCTTTGAATGGCTTACTCGGACCCATAAAGGTATGTCGAATTTCAAACACTTTTTATGTCAGATTGTGTATGCCTTACGAATTTGTGCCTGATTTTTGCAGGCTTATTCTATTGAAGTTTGCCGACCCGAACATGAAGCTCTAGCACTATCACTTGTAAGATAGTCATGTGTACCCATGCACTTATAAGTTATAACATATCTACTTTCAGTACTTTTAGTTTTTCTGTCACTTTATTGCAATTCAGGTTAGCACATCATGGGCAATAGGTCTCATCATTGGTCCTGCTCTTGGAGGCTACCTTGCACTGGTATGAAATAGAAAATTTAACTTCATGATATACTTAACTGTCATCCTATTAGTATACTAACCTGGTTGTTTTTATGGCAGCCTGCAGAAAAATATCCAAATATCTTTTCGCCTGACTCACTCTTTGGAAGGTATCCTTTTGTGTTGCTAAATTAGATTATCCTAGATAATTGTTCTGCAGATACTTACTTTTGGTGAAACTTGTCAGGTTCCCGTACTTCTTACCATGCTTATGCACATCAGTCTTTGCTGCCGTTGTTCTGACAGGCTGTCTATGGATGCCGGTATGTGATATTCAAATGGTGTTAGCTTCCTTGGTTATGCAGTCAGTCTAATTGCACCTTCGTAATTACATTTGCTATGTTTTCGCCACTTCATGTGGCCTGCAGGAAACCTTATATTGTCGGCATGAACACAGATATTCTATATTTATAAGTCTTGATGTACCTTCTTCACATACTTTTCTTGGCAATCCCAGAACCAAATATTTTCAAATGTCTTGTTCAAAGGCCATATATAATATAATTGACCTTCAACATTTTCTGAATGTGGTTCTACAACCAAGTCCGCGACTCTTTTCTGTTCTTTCCTTTCAGTAACTAGTGGCAGGACTAAAAAGTACATTGAATCTGACATGATACTGTAGAAAAAATATTTTTTTTGGAAAAGGAGGCTTGCCCCCGGCCTCTGCATCTAAGCGATGCATGCACCATCTTGTTAAAAGTCTCAAAAAAGCACAAGGTCTTAGATTCATTACAGCTCGCAAGCGGAGCAAAAAAGAAAAATAGAACTCAATACCACAACCGGTATGTATAATAGGACAAGATCCCTAAACTCCTATCCTATTATGAGACCCCCATCCAAGCCGGTTGAATATAGCCCGTGCTACCATCTCCCACTGGTTGCACCCAGTAACCGAAGGCTCCCTGGAGTTTGTAGGTGTGAGTAAGGACCACGTACGGATCCGTAGCCCTGAAAATGACCTACAGAAACTTTAAGATGTGTTGTCTGTTAAAAATCATGTCGTTCCTACAGTTTCATGTAGCCCAAATAAGCGCCCATATTTCAATCCGAATACGAGACGCAGTAATATGGTCTACTCCAGCTAACCACGTCCCAAATAACGATTCAATGCTAACTGGAGGAATAATGTTAAAGGCTATATGAATCGTTCGCCAAAGTAATTTCGCGAGAGGGCAATCTGTGAATAGGTGTTGTATTGTTTCATCATGATCACAAAAACAACATCGTGCACTGCCTACTCAACGTCGCTTTAGTAAATTATCTTTGGTGAGGATCACTTGCTTGTGAACAAACCACATAAAAATTATAATACGCAAGGGAACCTTAACTTTCCATATACTGAAGAAAAGATGATGCTCTTCGTAGTTAATGTTGATTATTCCCCCGTTTGTTGTAATATATCTTGAGACATATTTCAGGAAACATTACACAAGCATAAGGCCAGTGAAAATGGCAAACAAAGTGTTGATGCTTTGGAGGCCCATCTGATTGATCCGCAAGAAAAGGTCGAAGAAAGTGACAGTGTAGATACCAAGAAGAGCTTATTCAAGAATTGGCCATTGATGTCTTCCATAATTGTTTATTGTATCTTCTCCTATCATGACATGGCTTATACAGAGGTATTATTTTCTATTTATTTAGTTCATGGAATTGAAGTTTTCCAAGAGAAAAGCATACAACCTTTTGTGCTTTAAATAAACTTGTGGTGAATGGTAGAAAACGAGAATAATTAGTAGGAGCAGAATCAATGTGCTCTCTGTAGTATATCTATGTGTGTACGGTAGCTATATCTGTGAATGTCAAATGTTAACTTTTTCTTGGTTTACACTGAGCTGAGCCCTTGAACAATTTTATAAGAGACGTGATATTTGATGTTTAACACAATTTTTTGAGTGTAATATGCACCATAGGTATGATCTTAAGTACAATAAAACATACAACTTGCAACGGCAAATTAATGTTTTTTACAGTTAGAGATGCCCTAACATTAAAAACTTGCTTACCACAAAGTAACTTGTAACTTCAGAAAGAATGTATTAGTAGTTCAATGTTAGTGTAGATGATGGTAATTACTTGGGACAATCATAAGAGAGAATTTGAGTGTATAGTTGCTCCAATTCATACATGCGCTCTAGAGTATTTTACTTGTTCAACCTCTGTGCTAACATATGACTTGGATTTCTCGTACCATCATATATTTGGTTGCTAACACAGTTTTTTTTTCTAGTTTTCTGATAGCTATTACACAACCTATTTCAAATAAACTCCAGCTTGTTTTTGAGAAACCATGGTATTTGAAATCAACTTCAGGTGTTCTCTCTATGGGCTGAAAGTGACAAGAAGTATGGTGGACTAGGTTTATGGTCCCAAGATGTGGGCCAAACGCTCGGAATAACAGGTATTATTTTGTTTGTGCTTTGACAAGTATCTATTTTCTTATGGGAACAGTATGGAAGAACTCCACTGTGGTGTATATTAATATTCAGTAACTAAAGTACAAAATAATCGCGTATCTTTATTTTGCTTTTCAGTTTTCACCTTTATTTAGGACATGGTCAACTCTTTATTTAGGAATTCTTCCTTTCAAGTCTGCAAATGGTAGTCATTTCCATCTTAGGTTCAACCTCGCTTATAATAATATGGCTGTGTGCATTGCTTGATGCAGAGGCTAGGAGTTCAACCACCTTTTCGAAAAAAGTCTGCTAATGGTAGCCATTTCCATCTGTGTTAATGATGGAATCTTCTCATCGTTTGTTCAAATGTTCTAGCAGCCGAGAGTAATCAACTCAATTAAAAGTATAATAATTTGGGCCCAACGTGAGCTTTAACCGTTAGACAAAATAGGAAATGGACAAATCGATTTTCTCTATTGTAGTGAGAGATAGAGAGATGGATACATCATAGGCCTCATGGGTTACTCTGCGCCTAAAACTAACGTATACATGATATACAAGAGTAATACTCTTAACACCCCCATCAAGCTCTAGGTGGATCTGAAACATTGAGTTTGAGAACATGAAGCCGATATTGTTCTCTAGTTTGGGGCTTGGTGAAGAAATCCGGCAGTTGAATCTATGTTGGTTGGGACATATTGCAAACAATGAAACGAATAGTTGACTGTTGGCAGTGAGAGTGCATGAACAATGCTTCCATGCCAATATGCTTGGCTAGCTCATGCTTAACTGGATCATTGGCAATCTGAATAGAATCATTGCTATCACAAAGGAGAGATGTGAAACATCACATGGAACACGAAGCAACCCAAGAGCCGTCGAAAACATACAATCTCTGATGTGGCAGTGCCGCAATGGCAAGGGGCTCGAAGTACATTAAAATTGGATGCATTATCAACCATATTTCACTAACATAGTACACACTTAGTAGCATCTATCTTTAAGTTCTTTTCCTCAAGCATATTCCTTGGTATTAACTTTCCTTTTCAGTAGAGCCAGCCTTCTGTGATAACAACACTGTCAGTATCGTACGTCCATTTCAGGTGGCAGTTTGCTTGTGTATCAAATGTTCATATACCCACGCATCAATAAAGTTCTTGGACCGATCAAATGTTGTCAAATCGCAGCCGTGAGTAAAAAACTTCTATTGTTTAATTGCTGAAGTTCTCCTATCCTCTGACTGCATATATTGACTATTGTGATTGACCTTGCAGGCTCTGTGCATACCTATTCTATTCACCTATCCCTATATGACATACCTCTCAGGAGCTGCATTATCAATCATTCTGACTATTGCATCAGTCTTAAAAAATAATATTTCTGTGAGTATTCCTTTTATCTCACTTCAAAATCCTTATTACTACATTAAGTTTCAGAATTGACTGAGTAGATGGCAACTATATAAATGTGAAAATTCTACATTAGTGCTTGGTCGCCTCTTACGAGTAGTACATGTTTGTGGCTTGTAACATTTTTTATTTTAAGATGAGAAAACCAGATAATGTGTATTATTTGTCCGGCGGTCACTAAAAGTTATCTCATGTTAATAATGTTCCTCATGATTACTATAACAGGCTACCATCATTACAAGCATCTTCATCCTTCAAAACAACGCTGTGGTATGGAAACCATAGATTAATCTCGATTCAATGCATTTTATATTAGATATCTGTCGCACTAATGACCATGCAATTACTAACAGTCTCAGGACCAAAGAGGAGCAGCCAATGGATTAGCCATGACTGCAATGTCCCTTTTCAAGGCAGTTGCTCCTGCAGGCGCCGGCATTGTGTGAGTATTCTTTGTTCCTCATTGCTTCTAAAAAATATTTTATATGTTACAAGGCAAATTAAACTTTAATACTAGCTCACACTGCTAGTACTTTGGCAACCACATTTAAACTGAATGTATTTAAAGCTCAGAAGTTCACATGTCTTTAATGTATGCAGGTTCTCATGGGTGCAGAAACGCCAACATACTTTCATCCTTCCAGGTAAACATTGTTATCCTTTTTTGAGGAAATTTCACATAACATACATTTTATTGCCAAATGCAGCTATTCTTCGATCCTCGGTCTGCTTTAGATATTATTTTTAACATTTTAACTAGTTGAGACTTGATAGATCTTGCGAGGTTTTTACTGCTGTATAATTTTTCTCCACTTTCGTCTCATACAGGTGATCATATGGTGTTCTTTCTGCTGAACATGATAGAGCTCCTTGGACTTGTCCTCACGTTCAAACCCTTCCTCGCCGTGCCAGAGCAGTATGATAGAAACTAGCTTTTCAGTTATTATTCTAGAAGTTTTGGATTATAACTCAGATGTTGATTACTCATGGGTCCCGCACCCGCAACGCTTAAGGCGCCCTTGAACCAGGATAGAGGTGATTAAGTACTACCTGTATTTTGTATGTAACATTGTTAAGCAATGGGTAAAGCGTCTCAACCCCTAGACAAGGAGCCCGCATGGTTTATATTGATCTGTCGAGGAGGAGTTCCTCGTAGGGTTTATAGGATGTGGCGCACAACCCAACAACCAGAGACGATTACAACGGGAGGTTAACAGGGAGAAAGGATAAGAGGTTGGGAAAGATTTAAACAAGAAGATCTCCCCAGTAACTCTATTCCTATCGTGAACATCAAGGAGAGTCTGGTCGGTCCACCTCATGACCGAACCAACATATACTTTAACATCCTCCCTTAATCTAAACTCCTCAAGTCTAGATTATGTTTAAACTCTTCAAACGGTCTTGTGGACAAAGCTTTTGTAAAGCCATCTGCAACTTGTTCTTTTGAGGAAACAAACCGAATCTCCAACTCTTTTCTAGCAACTCTTTCTCTGACAAAGTGATAGTCAATTTCAATGTGTTTAGTACTTGCATGAAACACAGGATTGGCACAGAGATATGTGGCACCAAGATTGTCACACCGAAGACAAGGAGTTGGTGTGTAACATATTCCAAGTTCCTTGACTATTGACTTTACCCAAATAATTTCTGCTGTTGCATTTGCCAATGCTTTGTATTCTGCCTTAGTACTTGACCGTGATATTGTTGGTTGTTTCTTTGCACACCATGAGATCAAATTGGGCCCAAAGAAAATGGTGAAGCCACCTGTTGACCTTCTATCATCCAAGCACCCTGCCCAGTCAGAGTCAGAGAAGGCACTAACAAGGGTAGATGATGACTTGCTGAAAGTCAGGCCAATACTCAAAGTATTCTTAATATACCTCAGTATGCGTTTGGCAGCAGTCAAATGAGCTGTAGTAGGTGCATGAAGAAACTGACACACTTTATTGACTGCAAAGGAAATATCAGGTCTGGTAAGTGTCAAGTACTGGAGTGTTCCTACCAAACTTATGTATTTGGTGCCATCCTCTTGACTCAAGGGGTCACCCTCTACAAGAGAAAAAAATTCAGAGCTAGAGAGTGGTGTTGGAGAGGGCTTACAACCTCGCAACCCTGCCTTGCTCAAAAGATCAGTTGCGTATTTCTCTTGAAAAAGATGAAGACCACCTGCATTGTTTCGTTTGACCTTAATCCCAAGGAAGAAGTGCAAGTCCCCTAGATCCTTAAGAGCAAAATCTGAGTTCAAGTCTTGCAAAAGAGCCTTGACTGCTTCAGGAGAGGAACTTGTAACAATGATATCACCAACATAAATAAGCACAAAAATGATCGTGTTGGACTTATTGTAAATGAACAAAGATGTATCAAACTTGAAGGGAACAAAACCAAGGGCTTGCAACTTCATGTTCAAACGAGAGTACCATGCTCGAGTAGCTTGCTTCAGTCCATAGAGAGATTTATCAAACCTGCATATATGAAAGGGATTATTCTTGTCCTCAAACCCATGAGGTTGCTTCATATACACTTCCTCTTCCAGAACACCATGAAGAGACGCATTCTACACATCTAGCTGTCGAAGACTCCAGCCTATGGACAAAACAAGACGAATGGTGGCAGCTTTAACAACAGGATTGAACGTATCCTCATAATCCAAACCATACCTTTGCTTGAACCCTTTTGCAAGAAGACGTGCTTTGTAACGATCGATAGTGCCATCTGACCTTCGTTTGATGCGAAACACCCATTTGCAATCAATAACATTTTTACCAGGGTGTGAAGGAACGAGGTGCCACGTTTTATTTTTCTGGAGAGCGTGAAAGTCATCATCCATGGCCTGTTTCCACTTGGGATCGGCAAGGGCCTCATGAACAGTACGAGGTTCACCTGTGGAAGCAACAGAAGCAGCTAAATTGTATTTAACTTTATAATTCACTGGTTGATTTTTTCCTGATTGGAGACGTGTACGCGGTGGAGTTGGCGTCAAAGACGCATGCACAGAGGATCCTAGCGCTAGCGCACCGGCCAGAGCAGAGGATCCAGCCGATCCCGAGAGATTGAGCCCGCTCAAACCACGCGGATCTTCTATGGCTGGTAAGGTGGGTGTAGACGAAGAGAGCGCCGCAGAAGATCCCGCAGCAGGCACGGGCCGCAGCGCCCGCCTAGCGTATACAAGCGGGGCTGGCGCATAGCGCACGGTTGCCTAGTTGAGAGGCATGGATTGGGCCGCCTCACCTGGCTCGGCAGGCCCAGTCGCAAGCCGGCGTGGCGGACGGGGAGAGGCGCGGAGCGGGGGAGGGCGGTTGGTCATTGTCCAGCTAACGGGTCGCGGATCCCAAGGAGGGTTCGGTCGGGTCTGTGGCAGTCAGACGTGCCGATCCCAAGGGACATCCTGTCTCTGCAACAGAAACCTCTTGAACTGAATTGTGTGATGCATTTTCACTAGTTGATGCACCATTTTCTGTGTGGTTGCTTCCTTTATTATCAAACTCGGGTACAATAATAGGAGATATATTAGTCAATATGTTAGCATCAACATTATCATCACCCACACGATCAACGTCGGAGAGATGGAAAGGAAAAAGAAGGATCTCTTTTCGAATGAGGGCGCTGACGTTGGGATGAAGCTTTGCAAAGGGGAATTGTGTTTCATCGAAAACAACATCACATGATATGTAGAAGAAACATCAAGACACTTAACACCCTTGTGTTGAGCACTATATCCAAGAAAGACACATTGCTTAGAACGAAACATGAGTTTTCGAGTGTTATAGAGACGAAGATAAGGCCAACAGGCACAACCAAATACTCTAAGGGTGGTGTAATTTGGTGTGACATGCAAGAGACGTTCAATGGGTGTTTCATGAGAAATAACACGACTAGGCCACATATTGATAAGATGAATGGCTGTAAGAAACGCTTCATCCCAAAATTTAAGTGGCATGGATGCAGAAGCAAGAATTGCTAAGCCAACCTCAACTATATGCCTATGTTTACGCTCGGCGGACCCATTTTGCTGGTGTGCATGTGGGCATGATACATGATGCGAAATACCTATCTGTGTAAGGTGATGTCTACTACACAACTTTATTCTTGTAGACTCGTGTTGGGCCTCCAAGCGCAGAGTTTTGTAGGACAGTAGCAATTTTCCCTCAAGTGGATGACCTAAGGTTTATCAATCCGTGGGAGGCGTAGGATGAAGATGGTCTTTCTCAAACAACCCTGCAATCAAATACAAGAAATCTTTTGTGCCCCCAATTCACCTAATACAATGGCAAATTGTATATGTGCACTAGTTCGGCGAAGAGATGGTGATAAAAGTGTAATATTGATGGTAGAAATATATTTTTATAATATGAATAAATAGAAACATCAAGGTAGCAAATAGTAAACATGCACAAAAACGGTATTGCAATGCTTGAAAATGAGGCCTAGGGTCTGTACTTTCGCTAGTGCAATCTCTCAGCAATGCTAATATAATTGGATAATATAACCAGCCCTCAAAGTGCGATGAAGAATCACTCGAAAGTTCCTGTCTAGCGGAGAACATACGAAGAAATCATTTGTAGGGTACGAAAACACCTCGAAGCTATTCTTTCCGATCGATCTATCCAAGAGTTCATACTAAAATAACACCAAATAATTTTAGATTCATAATACTCAATCCAACACAAAGAACCTCAAAGAGTGCCCCAAGATTTCTACCAGAGAAACAAAGATAAGAACATGCATCAACCCCTATGTGTAGATTACCCCAATGTCACCTCGGGAATCCGCGAGTTGAGTGTCAAAACATATAGCAAGTGAATCAATACGATACCCCATTGTCACCACGAGTATTCATATGCAAGACATATACCAAGTGCTCTCAAATCCATAAAAGTATTCAATCCAATAACAACGAAATCTCAAAGGGAAAAACTCAATTTATCACAACAAGATAGAGAGGGGAAAACACCATATGATCCGACTATATTAACAAAGCCCGTGAAACATCAAGATTGTGAAATCTCAAGAACACGAGAGAGAGAGAGAGAGAGAGAGAGATATTAAACGCATAGCTACTGGTACAAACCCTCAGCCTCGAGGGTGGACTACTCCCTCCTCATCATGGTGGCCACCGGGATGATGAAGATGGCCATCGGAGATGATTCCCCCCTCCGGCAGGGTGCCAGAAAGGGTCTAGATTGGTTTTCGGTGGCTACAGAGCCTTGCAACGGCGGAACTTCTAATCTAGGTTAACCCCGAAGGGTTTCAAAATATTTGAGAATTTATAGTGCAAAGAAGGGGTACGGGAGGCCACCGAGGTGAGCACAACCCACCAAGGCGCGCCTAGGGGGGCCAGGCGCGCCCTGGTGAGTTGTGCCCCCGGGGCACCCCTAGGTGCAGCTCTGGCCCATTGGGTGTTTTCTGGTCCATAAAAATTCTCCAAAAAGTTTTGCGGTGTTTGGACTCTGTTTGATATTGATTTCATGCGATGTAAAAAACAAGCAAAAACAACAACTGGCACATGGCACTGGGTCAATAGGTTAGTCCCAAAAAAGTTATAAAGTTGCTATAAAATTATTGTAAAACATCCAAGAATGATAAAATAACAGCATGAATACTTCATAAATTATAGATACGTTGGAGACGTGTCAGCATCCCCAAGCTTAATTCCTACTCGTCCTCGAGTAGGTAAATGATAAAAGAAATAATTTATGAAGTGTGAGTGCTAGCAAAGTGGACAAGTTTGATCAATGATAATTTCAATCACTTTTCCTAGCATCATAACAACAATTCTTTCTTATAGCACTTCTCATGTTAAAGTGGCAACCAGTTCACATGTTAAGGTTCAGACAATGAATTCTCTTGAAACTCAACAACCTATGTTCTCAGTCACCAAGCAATTGTAATTCAACTTATTCAACAGAGTTTAAGTAAGAGCTCCACATACTCAACCATCATATAGTCTTCTATGATTGCTAACACTCGCCGCATACACATGAGCAAAACGTTTCAACCGGACACATAGAAAGATAGGGGCTTATTGTTTTGCCTCCCAATGTATTCACCTCAAGGGTGATGTCAACGATAATAACTCATGCTACCCATATTCAACTGGACATATGTGCCTAGATCTTCCCTCACCACATGATGCTAAAAGGGAATAGAGAGAAAAACTTTGACTCTTTGCATAAAAGTAAATACTGAAAAGTAAAAGATAGGCCCTTCGCAAAGGGAAGCAGAGGTTGCCATACGCTTATTTATTTGTATGCTCAACCCCTTAGTGCAAAAGAACGTCACATTATATTGCCCCTTATGATATCAACCTTTATTATGCAGTCTGTCACTTTTATTCTTTGTCATCACAAGTTCATACAACGCTCAATTTTCTTTTACACTAAATGATCTCACACTTTTAGAATCAATTTTTATTGCCTTATTGCACTGATGACAACTTACTTGAAGGATCTTGCTCAATCCTTAGGTAGGTATGGTGGACTCTTGAAAATAAGATTTGGGTTTAAGGGTTTTTGGATGCATAAGTAGTATCTCTACTTGGTGCGGAATTTTTGGCTAGCAAAGATGGGGGGCAAGCACCACATGTTGAAGGATCTATGACATTATAACTTCTATGAACAAACATAAACCATTACGTTGTCTTCCTTGTCCAACGTCAACAATTTTGGCATATAATATTTTGATGGGGGCTCACAGTCACAAAATATTTCCATGATAGTGTATTTGCATGTGAAAGTTCTCTTCCTTATACTAATTATTCGTGAATTGCTTGTATGACCAATATTGTGATTGTCAAGCCTCAAAAGATTTCACTTTCTAAACCCAATGTGAAGCTACCACTAGGCATGATATGATTTCAACTTCATGACATTCAATTTATTCAACAATTTACTAATATGATATAAGTGAAGCACAAGAATAAATGACATAGAAAAGAGCTTCGTTGACGGGATGTGAATGCCGCTTACTTAGCCTCCCTGTCAACTATTTGAGGACTCTATTTTATTTAAAAACTTTCAGATCTAAGTACTTTATTAAAACAGCAAGCAAAACAAAATAAAATGACAATCCAAGGATAGCACACATCATGTGAAGAAGCACAAACTTAGGCTCAACCGATACTAACCGATAATTGTTGAAGAGGAGAGGTGGGATGCCTATCGGGGCATCCCCAAGTTTAGATGCTTGAGATTTCTTGAAATATTATCTTGGGGTGCCTTGGGCATCCCCAATCTTGAGCTTTTGTGTCTCCTTAATTCCTCTCATATCACGGATTTCCTAAATCTCAAAAGCTTCATCCACACAAAACTCAACAAGGACTCATGAGATAAGTTAGTATAAACCAATGCAAAAACCTTATCATTCTCTACTATAGCAAATCACTAAAATTATTATTCAACTAAATGCCTCTGCATATTTAATACTCTTATCCTCAAATAGAATCATTAAACAAGCAAACATATGAAAACAATGCAAACATAACAGCAATTTGCCAAAACAGTACAGTCTGTAAAGAATGCAAGAGTATCAATACTTCCCTAACTCCAAAAGTTATGAAAATTTACCACACTGTAGAAAATTTATCAGAGCTTATTTTGCAACAAGTTTCAACATTTTATCACATTCTGACTTTTCTAGGGAATTTTTGCAACATCGATAAACTTTCTGTTTTGAAACAGCAACATGTATACTTGCAAAATAAGCATGGCAAAGGCTGTCATTGCCACTTCTATTGAAATAAAAGATGCAAACATTATTCTAAATAACAACAAGAAAATAAAATGATTCTCCAAGCAAAACACATATCATTTGATGAATGAAAACATAGCTCCAAGTGAGGCTACCGATAATGTTGGAGACGAAAGGGCATCCCCCAAGCTTAGTTGTTTGGATCTTCCTTGAATTACCTTGGGGTGCCCTGGGCATCCCCGAGCTTAGGGTCTTGTCACTCCTTATTCTCCTCATATCGACATCCCACCCAAAATTTGAAAACTTCAATCACACAAAACTTAACGGAACTTCGTGAGATAGGTTAGTATGATAAATAGCAAACCATTTGACTTTTGGTACTGTCAAAGACAAGATTCATAATTGTTCTCACACAATGCCTACTGTAGCATATCATTTCCACAATTTATATTGAGCAATATAAGCCATAGAAACTAGAAAACAAGAAAACTATGAATCGAAAACAGAATCTGTCAAAAACAGAACAGTCTGTAATAATATGTACTCTAACTATATTTATGCTACTCCAAAAATTCTGAAAATAGGAAAACCTGGGTAATTTGTCTATTAATCTTCTGCAAAAAGAATCAACATTTTATCATGCTTCTGTTAAAAATGAGAATTGTTTTCCTGAGCACAAAAGTTTCTGTTTTTCAGCAAGATCAAATCAACTATCACCGTAAGCCATCCCAAAGGTCTTACTTGGCACTTCATTGAAACAAAAGCTATAAAACATGATTACTACAGTAGCTTAATCATGTGAACACACAAAAACAGTAGGTAAAAGTGTTGGGTTGTCTCCCAACAAGCGCTTTTCTTCAATGCCTTTTAGCTAGGCATGAAAATTTCTATGATGCTCGCATAAAAGATAAAAATTGAAACATAAAGAGAGCATCATGAATCATAAGTTCCTCTCTCATAATAATTTTCAGTAGCAACATGAATAGATTCATCAATATAACCATGACATAAAGCATTCTTTTCATGATCAAAAAGCATAGAAAATTTATTACTCTCCATATAAGCAATTTTATTCTCATTCATAATAGTGGGAGTATCATAGGAAATCCGAATACTATAAATTGTTCCCACATTAAAAGAGTAATTTTCAGTAAAAGTGATATAGGGTGGAACCCTAATCGCCCGATCTTTCACGAAAGGAGCGGATCCCGCGATGAACACGAAGAACACGAGGGGAAACATGAGAAAATCACTAAACCAACAAGAAATAGTCACACATATGCTAGATCCTCGAGTACGTAAGAGATCACACGATCCACGGACAACTAAGGACGATACAAAGGTAGCCGGTCTTCTCCGTGAGGAGGTCTTGAAACCACAAGGGCATCTTCCCTTAGAGGGGTCTTGAATCCAAAGGGATCTTCTCCGAAGAGGGGCCGGGTCTCTCTCGTGGAGTAGATCCGATGTGATGAGCAATGCTCTATCTCTAAATATGAGCTAATCCAATGCTAACCCGAGCTACGATGAATAGGAGGTCTATTTATAGTCTTAGTGCAAATGGGGGGGTGAAAGAAGGGGGGTACATGGGCTTCGGGCCCGAAACTGGACATAGCCAGGTACCGGACGTCCGATGTGGATCGTCCATCCAGTGTCTCATGGGCGGCCGGACGTCCGGTGGTCGTCGGTCGTCCGCTCGTTCTGGCTCAGATGCTGGTGTAGCGGATTTCCGGAAGAGGCCGGTCATCCGGTCGCCGGACGTCCGGTGGCGCCAGACTTCTGCTCGTTTGGCTCGGGTGCAGGGGCACCGGTTGTCCGGTCCGGGCCAGACGTCCGCTCACAGTAGCTCGGCTAGGGCTTCAGGCACCGGACGTCTGGTCCCGACCGGTCGTCCGGTGGCTGGGACTTCTTCCGCAGCTCTCCTTCTTCTCCGTCTTCACGTCCATCTTCCTCTTCTGATCCTCCTTGCTCCTTAGCTTCTTCATGGCCAACTCCTTGATACCTGAGTATGAACAATGTCTCATTTTGAGGTACTAGCCATGTCTCATGTGCATCGAAGTGGAAATGTGAGAGGAGAGATGTCACCTTGGTTTTGAGAGCTCTTGCACGTGCTCGTGTCATGGGTCCGCTAGGCACTTGGTGAGACGATGGTAGGTCCATGGGAATGACCTTGGGATGCTCTGTATCATCTCCCCTCCCTTGGGGAAGATCCATCCTCGGATCAAATTCTTCATCACCATGGTAGGGAGAGAGATCTTTGACGTTGAAGATGTCACTCACGGAGTACTTGACGTGTGGAATGTCGATCTTGTATGCGTTGTTGTTGTAGCGTGCAAGCACGTTGAAGGGTCCATCCGCTCATGGTCAAAGTTTGGACTTGCGTTCTTGGGGAAAGCGGTCCTTGCGAAGGTGTAGCCACATAAGATCTCCAATGTTGAATAGCATAGGGTGTTTGTTGATGTTGAGCTTGGTCGCAAGTCATTGTACTTGTCACTCAATGGTATGCATTGTATCTTCATGCACCTTCTTGAGATGATTCACACGTGCACTTGCGTCCAAATTGATGCGCTCTTGGAGTGGTAGAGGAAGAATGTCCAATGGTGACAATGGGTTGAATCTGTAGACGACCTCGAAGGAGGACTTGCCGGTTGTTAAGTGGTTTGCTAGGTTGTAGGCGAACTTGGCGATAGGTAGACACTCCTCCCACTCCTTGATGTTCTTCTTGATGAGTACTCGAAGTAGAGCGGAGAGTGTGCGGTTGGTCACCTCCATTTGACCGTCGGTTTGCGGACGGTACGCCGTGGAGAAGAGTAGCTTGATTCCAAGCTTGGTGCATAGGGTCTTCCAAAAGTAGCTTAGGAACTTGATGTCGCGGTCTGAGACGATCGTCTTTGAACTCCATGTAGACACAATATTTCCCTACAAAAGAGATTGGCAACATGTGAAGCATCGTCTATCTTGTTGCATGGTATGAAGTGTGCCATCTTAGAGAATCGGTCCACAATGACAAATACCGAATCCTTTCCATTTCTAGTCCTAGGAAATCCAAGTACAAAATCCATGCTAATGTCTTCCCATGGTTGATATAGAATTGGGAGAGGCATGTAAAGGCCATGGGATTGAGCTTTTGACTTAGCTTTGCGACATGTAGAGCATCGGTTGGTGAAGCGGTTGACATCGCAAAACATTTTGGGCCAATACTAGTTCTTTGAGAGCATAGCGAAAGTCTTGTCGCGTCCAAAATGTCCCATTAGGCCTCCTCCATGAGATTCCTGCAAGAGTAACAAATGAAGAGAAGACTCGGGGATGCAAAGTTTGTTAGCTCTCATAAGATATCCATCTTTGATGTAATAGCGTTCCCAAGATGTATGCGTCAAACATTTGGCATAAGGAGTACAAAAGTAGGATCATGCTCATACAAGTCTTTTATGTGTTGAAAGCCAATGACATCTAATTCAAGTTGAGTAACAAGCATGCATATGTGGGAAAGAGCGTCCGCCACAATGTTTTCCTTACCTTTAATGTACTTGATGACATAAGGAAAAGACTCAATAAACTCACTCCATTTAGCATGACGCTTGTTCAACTTGGTTTGGCCCCTAAGGTACTTGAGCGTTTCATGATCGGTATGAATGATGAATTCATGAGGGCGAAGATAGTGTTCCCATTCTTGCAAAACACGCACTAAAGCATACAACTCTTTGTCATAGATGGGATAATTGAGTTGCGCGCCGGAGAGTTTCTCACTAAAGTAAGCTATGGGGCGCTTCTCTTGCGTTAACACACCTCCTATGCCATTACCACTAGCATCGTAATGAATCTCAAAGGGCTTGTCAAAGTTGGGTAAAGCAAGCACGGGAGCATGTGTAAGCAAAGTCTTAAGCTCATTGAATGCGGTATCTTGGGATGGTCCCCAAACAAAAGGCGCATTTTTCTTGCTCAAAGCATGCAAAGGCGAAGCAATGGTGCTAAAATCTTTTTCAAAGCGACGATAGAAACCCGCAAGGCCAAGAAAGCTACGCACTTGCTGCAAGTTGGTTGGTTGGGGCCAAGTATTAATAGCATTGATCTTGGACTCGTCTACATGAACACCCTAAGAAGATACAACAAAACCCAAGAAAACAAGCTTATCAACGCCGAAAAGGCACTTTTCCATGTTAGCAAAGAGGTGCTCGTTTCGAAGAGTTTGTAAAACGGTTCGAACATGGGTGACATGATCTTGAAGAGATTTGCTATAAACAAGGATATCACCGAAGTAGACCACAACAAACACACCAATGTAAGGGCGAAAGACATGATTCATAAGATGCATAAAAGTACTCGGTGCTTTCGATAGGCCCATAGGCATGACTAACCACTCATACAACCCAAACTTGGTTTTGAAAGCGGTTTTCCATTCATCACCCTCTTGTATGCGGATTTGATAGTAACCACTTTTAAGATCAATCTTGGAGAATATAGTGGCACCACTAAGTTCATCAAGCATATCGTCAAGGCGTGGAATGGGATACCTATAGCGAACGGCGATAGCATTGATAGGTCTACAATCGGAGCACGTGCGAAAGCTACCGTCTTGTTTTTGCACAAGAATGACCGGAACGGCACAAGGACTCAAACTTTCATGCACATGTCCATGGTCTATGAGATGCTTTACTTGCCTTTGTATTTCTTTGGTTTCTTCGGGGTTGACACGGTAGGGAGCTTTGTTCGGAAGAGGTGCTCTGGGGATGAGGTCGATGCGGTGCTCGATGCCTCGTAGTGGAGGTGGTCCCGGAGGTAGCTCATCAGGGAAAACATCTTGAAATTCCTGCAAAAGAGAAGACAACACTAAAGGTAGAGCGTGAGAGGTGTTAGCTTGTGTTGCATTGTCCTTGCAAAAAAAAGACATAGTGTAGGACACTAGATGGGTTCTCACACACTCCTCTTATCTCACTTTTGGTGGCAAATAGGACTAAGTTTTTCTTTTCGCTCATCGTGGAGGCGCTCGATTTGGGCTTGTGGCGCTCACTCTCTTTTTGGTGGCTCGTTCTCTCACTATTCTCTCCACGATGGGTGGCTTGCTTGTCGGCGATCACTTGGCTAGGAGACATGGGGAGAAGTACGTACTCCTTTCCTGTCATCTTGAAGATGTAGTGGTTCGTTCGGCCGTTATGGATGACACCTCTATCAAATTGCCATGGGCGTCCAAGGAGAAGGTGGAAAACGGTCATTGGAACGACGTCACATTCCAAAGTGTCTTCGTAGGCACCAATTTTGATGGAGACTTGTACTCGATGCTCGACTTCGATAGTGCCGGGGTCGCTAAGGCATTGAACTTTGTAAGGGTGTGGGTGCTTCGTCTTGGGCAATTGGAGCTTGGAGCAAAGTTCTTCACTTGCGATGTTATGACAACTCCCTCCATCGATGATGACCTTTACGGATTGTCCATTGATGCCGGCCTTGGTATGAAAGATTTGGCATCGTTGGTCTTCTTCTTGGTGATGTTGGAGAGTCAAGACCTTCGAGACAACTAGAGCGGGACTTGAATCTTCATTGCAAAAGACTTGTTCCTCTTCATCATTCACTTGCCGGTGTATGGCCACTTGCTCAAGGGCTTCCATTTCTCCTTCACTCATTGAGTCATAAGTGTCTTCATCGTTAAGGATCATGGTCCACTTGTTGGTGCACTCGTAGGACTTGTGGCCTCGGCCTCCGCATGTGAAGCATTTGAAGGAACTCATCTTGACGGTCTCATCGGTTGGGGTAGATGATGATGAAGCTCTCAGCTTGAAGTTGCTCGTTGTAGGAGGATGACTTGGAGTTGACGAAGCTTTCTTGGAACTCGACTTGTCGATGTTGCTTGTAGAAGGCTTGGTAGACGGTGTTGGAGTCATTGAAGCTTGGGTGTTGGAGAAGCCGTATGACTTTGATGAGAATTTGGCATACTTGTAATCATCTTGCACTTGACGTTCCGCTTTGGTAGCTTGATGCACTAGCTCGATGAGGTTCGAGTATGGTTGGAAGTCGGCAATCTTCCTGATAGGGTGGTTGAGTCCATTCAAGAAACGTGCCATAGTTTTCTCATCATATTCCATGACATTGGCTCGTATCATGGTAATCTCCATCTCCTTGTAGTACTCTTCAACGCTCTTGGTTCCTTGCTTGTGTAGTTGGAGTTTCTTGAAGAGGTCGCGGTTGTAGTAGGTAGGCACGAAGCGTGCTCTCATGACATCCTTCATTTGCGCCCAAGTAGTGATGGGTGGTTCATCTCTTGCCTCACGGTGCTGTATTACTTGTTCCCACCAAATGAGGACATATTCTTGGAACTCAAGGATGCCATCGCGATCTTCTTCTCTTCTTCATAGTTGTGCAAATGGAAGATTTTGTCGACCTTCAATGCCCTTGAAAGGTACTCTTCGAGATCGTTGCTTCCATTGAACTTGGGCATGGTGAACTTTAGCTTGCCGTAGCGTTGCTCTTCATTGTGTTAGGGTCGAGGATGATGACGCCCATGTTGTTGATGATTGTCAAGCTCGTGTTGCTCTTGGTGAGGAGGGTTGTCAACCTCATGTTGCTCTTGTCGTGGAGGATTCCCGTTGTCTTCATGCTCTTGGTGAACTTGATGTCCTTGAGGAGCTTGTGGAGGGGCTTGTCGAGCTCGAGGAGGAACTTGAGGAACTTGACAATGCATGCGAGCTTGAAATATTTGTTCGTGAGCTTCTTTGCGAAGTGTTTCTTCATGTCCATGAGTTTGTCGGCCTCGGTTGGCTACGGCTTGACTTGAATCTTGGAGGGCTTGTTGCACCTCAAGTGCTTGAGCTTCACGGAGTTGTTGTTCTTGGCTTTGAGCCTCGGCATCTTGTCCATCTTGTTGGAGACGTGCTCGCTCTTCCTCTTCATGTTGGCGTTGTCATTGACGTTCTCGTGCTAGCGCGAAAGCCGCTTGGATTTGACGTTGTCGGTGCTCTTGAGAGTTGGTGTCGCATAGAGGATTAAGGCTTGCTTGATGATCGTTGTGCGCGGCACGTCGAAGAGTGTTCCATGTCGGTGTACTTGAGCCGGAGAGGGTGAAGTCGAAGTGTCAACTTGAGCGGCTCTGTCTTGATGAGGACGAAGTGGAAGAAGAGCGGTTGAGCAACAAAGCGCGTCCATTCTTGCGTCGTTTTCTTGCTTGTGATCGTCGATCTTATGGTTGAAGTAGTCCCTTGTACGTTGCTCGGAGAGTCGCAAGTCGGCGGTGAGGTTGTCGATGCGTTCACTCATTGCTTGTTGATCTTGATGCAAAGCACGTTGTGCGCCAAAGAGGTGGCTCTTGGTGACGTAGGAGTTCATGTCGTCATCGTGCTCAATGAAGAGTGGGTTGGTAGAAGTACTTGGCCTATCCATCATTCCAAGAGAAAAATGTGAGTGGTAGAAAGAGAAGAACAAATACTAAATGTACCTTGACCTAAGTTGAAGGTGGATCAGTGATCACTCCAACATGGACAAGGAAATAACACAATTGGTACCAATTCTTGTCGGCTTCTCACACCTACACAAGTAAAAGCTTATGGTGGAGCTTGGTTAGGATGGTGGCACAAAATTTGATGCAATTGTAAGTGAGCTTCAATAATGTTGGAAAAGATTCACAAGTTTGCAATGTAACAAGTAGACCAAGCAATATAAGGTACACGGAAACACACACGCAAAAAGATAAGTGGGGTCGTGCAACCAAGGATGAGCCAAAATGTGGAATCCACAAAAGTGCTCTTGTTGCACAACACTAGAGAGACGCTAGCATGATTGCACAATAGGCGGATACAAAGACTTGTGCACAACCTACTAAGCAAAAATGCAACGACTTCTATCCCAAGTATGCTCTATGCAAGGTGTTTCTATGATATGATCCAGGATGATCTAGTATGGCAATCTTAATGTTGTATGATGCTATGGTTCTTGCTTAAAAGCTCTTTGCTTATCTTTCCCTTTTGCTTAAAAGCTTGTTTGGCTCTTTGTTGTTTGAGCTCTTTTCTCATGCAATGCTTGACGAACCAAGATAGCAATTGTGTATGTGATAACCCACAAGTATAGGGGATCGCAACAGTTTTCAATAAGTAAGGGTGTCGAACCCAACGAGGAGCTAAAGGTAGAACAAATATTCCCTCAAGTTCTATCGACCACCGACACAACTCTACGAACGCTTGACGTTCGCTTTACCTAGAACAAGTATGAAACTAGAAGTACTTTGTAGGTGTTGTTGGATAGGTTTGCAAGATAATGAAGAGCAACTAAATAAAAAGTAGGGTTTGTTTAGATAAAGACACAACTAAGTTAGTTTTAGTAAAAAGCTTTTTGTTATGAAAAAGTTATTTGTCCCTAGGCAATCGATAACTAGACCGGTAATCATTATTGTAATTTTATATGAGGGAGAGGCATAAGCTAACATACTTTCTCTACTTGGATCATATGCACTTATGATTGGAACTCTAGCAAGCATCCGCAACTACTAAAGATCATTAAGGTAAAACCCAACCATAGCATTAAAGCATCAAGTCCTCTTTATCCCATACGCAACAACCCCCTTACTCGGGTTTGTGTTTCAGTCACTCACGCAACCCACTATAAGCGAATCATGAACGTATTGCAACACCCTACATAGGGGATCCCTCACACTTGCGCAACACGGAGAGCACCATAGGACAGCACCAATAATAAAACATGCAACTCAAACCAATCTTGATCATCAAATAGCCCATAGGACAAAACAGATCTACTCAAACATCATAGGATAGGCATACATCATTTGGAAATAATATATAGCGTTGAGCACCATGTTTAAGTAGATATTACAGTGGGTAAGAGAGAGGTTACACCGCTGCATAGAGGGGGGAAGAGTTGGTTATGATGGCGGTGAAGTTGTTGGTGAAGATTGCGGTGATGATGATCGCCCCCGGTGGCACTCCGGTGCCATCGGAAGCGAGGGGGAGAGAGCCCCCTCCTTCTTCTTCTTCCTTGACCTCCTCTCTAGATGGGAGAAGGGTTTCCCCTCTGGTCCATGGCCTCCGTGGCGTGGGAGGGGCGAGAGCCCCTCCGAGATTGGATTTGTCTCTCTGTCTCTCTTTGTTTCTGCGTTCTCAGATTCTACCCTTTCACCATTTCTTATATTCCCGGAGATCCGTAACTCCGATTGGGCTGAAATTTTAACACGATCTCTATCCGGATATTAGCTTTCTTGTGGAGAAAGAAGGGCATCAACCGCCTTACGGGGTGGCCACGTGGGTCAGGGGCGCGCCCCTGCCTCGTGGCCCCTCGGGCATCGTCTCGCGTGGATTTTTCTTCCCAAAAATCATATATATTCCAAAAAAATCTCCGTCAGTTTTTATACCTTTTGGACTCTGTTTGATATGGATATTCTGCGAAACAAAAAAACATGCAACAAACAGGAACTGGCACTGGGCACTGGATCAATATGTTAGTCCCAAAAATAGTATAAAAATTTGCCAAAAGTATATGAAAGTTGTAGAATATTGGCATGGAACAATCAAAAATTATAGATACGACGGAGATGCAGCATCCCCAAGCTTAATTCCTGCTCGTCCTCGAGTAGGTAAATGATAAAAAAAGATAATTTTTGATGTGGAATGCTACCTAGCATAATCTTGATCATGTAATCTAATCATGGCATGAATATTAAGACACGAGTGATTCAAAGCAATAGTCTATCATTTGATATAAAAACAATAATACTTCAAGCCCACTAATAAAGCAATCATGTCTTTTCAAAATAACATGCCCAAAGAAAGTTATCCCTACAAAATCATATAGTCTGGCTATGCTCCATCTTCACCACTCAAAATATTCACATCATGCACAACCCTGATGACAAGCCAAGCAATTGTTTCATACTTTTGACGTTCTCAAACCTTTTCAACTTTCACACAATACATGAGCGTGAGCCATGGACATAGCACTATAGGTGGAATAGAATATGATGGTGGAGAAGACAAAAGGGAGAAGATAGTCTCACATCAACTAGGCATATCAACGGGCTATGGAGATGCCCATCAATAGATATCAATGTGAGTGAGTAGGGATTGCCATGCAACGGATGCACTAGAGCTATAAGTGTATGAAAGCTCAAACTGGAAACTAAGTGGGTGTGCATCCAACTTGCTTGCTCATGAAGACCTCGGGCATTTGAGGAAGCCCATCATCGGAATATACAAGCCACGTTCTATAATGAAAATTCCCACTAGTATATGAAAGTGATAACTCAAGAGACTCTCTATATGAAGAACATGGTGCTACTTAAGCACAAGTGTGGTAAAAGGATAGTAACATTGCCCCTTCTCTCTTTTTCTCTCATTTTTTTCTCCTTTTTTGGGCGTTCTCTTTTTTGGCCTTTCTTATTTTAATTATTTTTATTATTTTTTTTGTCCGGAGTCTCATCCCGACTTGTGGGGGAATCATAGTCTCCATCATCCTTTCCTCACTGGGGCAATGCTCTAATAGTGATGATCATCACACTTTTATTTACTTACAACTTGATATTACAACTCGATACTAGAACAAAGATATGACTCTATATGAATGCCTCTGGCGGTGTACCGGGATGTGCAATGATCTAGCGTAGCAATGACATCAAAAAAACGGACAAGCCATGAAAACATCATGCTAGCTATCTTACGATCATGCAAAGCAATATGACAATGAATGCTCAAGTCATGTATATGATGATGATGATGGAAGTTGCATGGCAATATATCTCAGAATGGCTATGGAAATGCCATGATAGGTAGGTATGGTGGCTGTTTTGAGGAAGGTATATGGTGGGTTTATGGTACCGGCGAAAGTTGCGCGATACTAGAGAGGCTAGCAATGGTGGAAGGGTGAGAGTGCGTATAATCCATGGACTCAACATTAGTCATAAAGAACTCACATACTTATTGCAAAAGTCTATTAGCTAGCGAAACAAAGTACTATGCACATGCTCCTAGGGGGATAGATTGGTAGGAAAAGACCATCGCTCGTCCCCGACCGCCACTCATAAGGAAGACAATCAATAAATAAATCATGCTCCGACTTCGTTACATAACGGTTCACCATACGTGCATGCTACGGGAATCACAAACCTCAACACAATTATTTCTACAATCCACAACTACCCACTAGCATGACTCTAATATCACCATCTTTATATCGCAAAACTATTGCAAGGAATCAAACATATCATATTCAGTGACCTACAAGTTTTATGTAGGATTTTATGACTAACCATGTGAATGACCGGTTCCTGTCATCTCTCTAAATAGATATAAGCGAAGCAAGAGAGTTTTATTCTTTCTACAAAAGTCATGCCCACGCTCTAACAAATATAAGTGAAGCAAAATAGCATTATACAAATGGCGGTTTTCTATGTAAAGAGAAACAGACAATCCAAACTTCAAATGATATAAGTGAAGCACATGAAGCATTCTATAAAGCCATACTCAAAAGATATAAGTGAAGTGCATAGATCATTCTATAAATCAACCAAGGAATATCTCATACCAGCATGGTGCATAAAAGAAAGATGAAAACTAAATGCAAAGGACGCTCCAAGATTGCACATATCGCATGAACGAAACGAATCCGAAAACATACCGATACTTGTTGAAGAAAGAGGGGATGCCTTCCGGGGCATCCCCAAGCTTAGACGCTTGATTCTCCTTGAATATTTACTTGGGGTGCCTTGGGCATCCCCAAGCTTGAGCTCTTTCCTCTCTTCCTTCTTCTCACATCGAGACCTTCTCGATCGTCGAACACTTCATCCACACAAAACTTCAACAGAAAACTCGGTAAGATCCGTTAGTATAATAAAGCAAATCACTACTCTAAGTACTGTTGCGAACCAATTAATATTTTGTTTTTGCATTGTTTCTACTGTAATATAACTTTTTCATGGCTTAATCCACTAATATAAATTGATAGTTCCATCAAAACAAGCAAACTATGCATCAAAAACAGAATTTGTCTAAAACAGAACAGTCTGTAATAATCTGGACATTCACCATACTTATGATACTTGAACAATTCTTCAAAAATTAGGAAAAATAAACAATTTGTATATAAAGACAGTGCAAAAAGAATCATAACCGTTTGACGTTCCAACAAAAAATGTAAAATCGCGCACTACAACCAAAGTTTCTGTCCTGCACCGTACAAACCATCAAGCAAATGTAAACATCCTCAAGGCAAACCTTGGCACATTATTTTTATAATACAATGGAATTGTACAAGGGGATAATTATTTTTGTTGAAAAGTTTCTATAATCAAGATTCACAAAGTTGTCGTGAGCATGAACAAAGTTCAAGGAGATCTCCCACTTTAACAATGCTTGTCTTTCTCACTTTCACTTTCCTTTTTGAAAAAGTTTTGGGTTCCCCTCTTTATTTTTGTTGTTTTTAAACTATATAAAAGCACTCAAAGGAAATAAATGACTCTCTAAAACTTCCGGGTTGTCTCCCTGGCAGCGCTTTCTTTAAAGCCATTAAGCTAGGCATATAGTGCTCAAGTAATGGATCCACCCGGATCCCAAGGTATATCAAAGCCAATTTTAATTAACAATGATTTGGAATTTAGTAGTGAGCAGAAAGTAACATATATCATGCAACAACAAAGTCTAACTCTCTTCCTATGCATCGGCATGTCATAAAAGAACAATTCATGCACACAAAGTAAAGGCCAATGCATAGTATAAACAGTTTCTTGCAATTTTATCATGTGGGAAACATAGAGAGGTGGAGATATAGTTCCTCTCTCATAATAATTGCAATTGGGAGCAGAAAGCACATGCATATTATATCTATCAAAATCATCATGTGTAGTAGTAAAACGCAACCCCTCAATATAATCCTTAATAAGTGCAAACTTCTCCGATATAGTGTAGTCGGGAGAATTCAAAAAGATAATAGGACTATCATGCGTGGATGCAATAGCAACAATTTCATGTTTAACATAAGGAACTATAGCAAGTTCATCTCCATAAGCATAATTCATTTTGGCATCTTGGCCACAAGCATAGTAAGCATCATCAAAAAGGGATATTTCAAGAGAATCAACGGGATCATAATAGTCATCATAGCAATCATCCTTCGGTAAGCACGAAGGGGAATTAAATAATGTATGAGTTGAAGAGTTACTCTCATTAGAAAGTGGGCACGGGTGATCAATCCGCTCTTCCTCCTTTTGTTCTTCACTCTCCTCCTCATCTTTTTCATCCAATGAGCTCACAGTTTCATCAATTTCTTCTTCCATAGACTCCTGCAAAATATTAGTCTCTTCTTGGACAGCGGAGTAGTCCTCAATATATGGTTCAACATAGGCATTAGAAGCATAATTATCATAGCAATATTTAAGTATGGCAAAATTTTCAGATTTGTAAAGAGTAGCACCATACGTTTCAATCAAAGAAGCAATTTCATAAGCACCCTTAAAAGCAACAAATTCTTCAATTTGTTGAACATCATAGTAATTATAAACACCCTTAGCATACGAAGATACAATTCCATTATCACTAAACTCACATTGATAGGGAAGGTGTTTCTTAGGGTTTTCAGAACAACAAGTAAAATCATATATTTCACATAAATTCAAAGCATAGCATTGCAAACGATGAATTTGACCTAGTAAAAGTTTCCCCTTTTCAGATATACGGTGTCGCACATAACAAGCATGCTCATCTAAAGATTTTCCCTCAACTAAGCTAGTTGGGGTTTCAGCACGAGCACATAGGGATCGAAGATGATCCAAGTAATTGAGTGGTTCTTCAACCATTGGTTCAGTAGGTACAACTAATTTTTTTGGTATTTCGTGTTCCATATCCATAACTAAAGATAAAGAACAACTAAGAACAGCAAATAATCATTACTTAGTGATAAAGCAAACAAGCACACACGAGAATATTCACCCCACGCTATTGCTCCCCGGCAACGGCACTAGAAAAAGGTCTTGATAACCCATAAGCATAGGGGATCACAATAGTTTTCGATAAGAGTGTCAAACCCAACGAGGAGCTAAAGGCAGAACAAATATTCCCTCAAGTTCTATCGACCACCGATACAACTCTACGCACGCTTGACGTTCGCTTTACCTAGAACAAGTATGAAGCTAGAAGTACTTTGTAGGTGTTGTTGGATAGGTTTGCAAGATAATAAAGAGCAAGTAAATAAAAAGTAGGGTATGTTTAGATAAAGACACAACTAAGTTAGTTTTAGTAAAGAGCTTTTTGTTACGAGAAAGTTATTTCTCCCTAGGCAATCGATAAGTAGACCGGTAATCATTATTGTAATTTTATATGAGGGAGAGGAATAAGCTAACTTAGTTTCTCTACTTGGATCATATGCACTTATGATTGGAACTCTAGCAAGCATCCGCAACTACTAAAGATCATTAAGGTAAAACCCAACCATAGCATTAAAGCATCAAGTCCTCTTTAACCCATACACAACAACCCCCTTACTCGGGTTTGTGTTTCAGTCACTCATGCAACCCACTATAAGCGAATCATGAACGTATTGCAACACCCTACAACGGGGATCCCTCACGCTTGCGCAACACGGAGAGCACCATAGGACAACACCAATAATAAAACATGCAACTCAAACCAATCTTGATCATCAAATAGCCCATAGGACAAAACGGATCTACTCAAACATCATAGGATAGCCATACATCATTGGGAAATAATATATAGCATTGAGCACCATGTTTAAGTAGAGATTACAGCGGGTAAGAGAGAGGTTACACTGCTGCATAGAGGGGGAGGGAGAGTTGGTGATGATGGCGGTGAAGTTGTTGGTGAAGATTGCGGTGATGATGATGGCCCCCGGTGGCACTCCGGTGCCACCGGAAGCGAGTGGGAGAGAGCCCCCTCCTTCTTCTTCTTCCTTGACCTCCTCCCTAGATGGGAGAAGGGTTTCCCCTCTGGTCCATGGCCTCCGTGGCGTGGGAGGGGCGAGAGCCCCTCCGAGATTGGATTTGTCTCTCTGTCTCTCTTTGTTTCTGCGTTCTCAGATTCTACCCTTTCACCGTTTCTTATATTCCCGGAGATCCGTAACTCCGATTGGGCTGAAATTTTAACACGATCTCTATCCAGATATTAGCTTTCTTGCGGCGAAAGAAGGGCATCAACCGCCTTACGGGGTGGCCACGAGGGTCAGGGGCGCGCCCCCCTGCCTCGTGCCCCCTCGGGCATCGTCTCGCGTGGATTTTTCTTCCCAAAAATCATATATATTCCAAAAAAAATCTCTGTCAGTTTTTATCCCGTTTGGACTCCGTTTGATATGGATATTCTATGAAACAAAAAACATGCAACAAACAGGAACTGGCACTGGGCACTGGATCAATATGTTAGTCCCAAAAGTAGTATAAAAAGTTGCAAAAAGTATATAAAAGTTGTAGAATATTGGCATGGAACAATCAAAAATTATAGATACGACGAAGACGTATCAGTATGCGATGACAACTTTGTGACACAACAGATGATACCAATATATGCACCAATGATGTATGTATGCTATGGGAAGTATGATCACTAATGTGCACAAGTCTAGTTGTCGGCAATACTCAAAAGCTAGTCTCGATGGGTAAGCAATGCAAAGGAGTAAGGCTATGATGTCTATCAATGTAATGGCAAGAATGATGTATCACGATACCAAGACGAGGTTACCGTTCTTGCTTACGGTATGGTGTCAAAATGATGGCACGAATACCAAGATGTAGCCGATGTGTTCGTTGTTGATGAAACGTCCATGGCGAAGATGAGCGGCGGTGATGTTGATGTCGAACCGTACCTAGATAGCCGAAACACAAAAGGACACGGAACCGCAACTCAAATTCTCAAAACTCAATGTGGCAACACATGTCAGAGTGCGAAATAGGTAAGCAATGGTGGTGGTATGCGGAAGTGGTGATGGTGTATAGGTGGTGGGAGTGCGTATGCAAAAATGGGGCGGTGGTGGTGATGAAAACTGAAAAAAAAATCAGTTTCGTTAGGGTACTTTGGACGTCTGGTGGTGAGCGGTCGTCCGGTCGTCGGACGTCCGGTGGCGAGTGGATGTCCGGTGCCTGGGCACTGTTCGGGCATGGGATGAACTGCACGTGGGCGGGGTGGATGAGGTGAAATTCATCGAATCCGGGCGATTTCGTGGATGGAAAGGGTGGGGAAAGGGGGGAAAAGCTAGATCCACTCAAAACAAAGCAAATCCACAGATCAAATCCAACAAAATTTCAACACACCATCAAATCACAAAAAATTGGGGCTATTTTTGTGGGGAATTTTCGAATTAGGGACAAAATCAACAAAAACTAGGCTAGCAACACAACGGGGAGGCCCCGAAATCGTGATCAACATGGCTCTAGATACCAAGATGATGTAGGGTGGAACCCTAATCGCCCGATCTTTCACGAAAGGAGTGGATCCCGCGATGAACACGAAGAACACGAGGGAGAACACGAGGGGAAACACGAGAAAATCACTAAACCAACAAGAAATAGTCACACATATGCTAGATCCTCGAGTACATAAGAGATCACACAATCCACGGACAACTAAGGACGATACAAAGGTAGCCGATCTTTTTCGTGAGGAGGTCTTGAATCCACAGGGGGATCTTCCCTTAGAGGGGTCTTGAATCCAAAGGGATCTTCTCCGAAGACGGGCCTCGCTCTCTCTCGTGGAGTAGATCCAATGTGGATGAGCAATGCTCTATCTCTAAATATGAGCTAAACCAATGCTAACCCTAGCTAGGATGAATAGGAGGTCTATTTATAGTCTTAGTGCAAATGGGGGGCAAAACGAGGGGGTACATGGGCTTCGGGCCCGAAACTGGACACAGCCAGGTACCGGACATCCGCTGTGGACCGGTCGTGCGATGTCTCATTGGCGGCTGGACGTCCGGTGGTCGCCGATCGTCCGCTCGTTCTCGCTCAGATGCTGGTGTAGCGGATTTCTGGAAGAGGTCGGTCATCCGTGTTGGGGAACGTAGCAGAAATTCAAAATTTTCCTACGTTTCACCAAGATCTATCTATGGAGAGACTAGCAACGAGGGGAAGGAGAGTGCATCTACATACCCTTGTAGATCACTATGCGGAAGCGTTCAAGAGAACGGGGTTGATGGAGTCGTACTCGTCATGATCCAAATCACCGGAGATCCTAGTGCCGAACGGACGGCACCTCCGCGTTCAACACACGTACAGCCCGACGATGTCTCCCACGCCTTGATCCAGCAAGGAGAGAGGGAGAGGTTGAGGAAGACTCCATCCAGCAGCATCACAACGGCGTGGTGGTGGTGGAGGAGCGTGGCAATCCTGCAGGGCTTCGCCAAGCACCACGGGAGAGGAGAAGGACTTGGGAGAGGGGGAGGGCTGCACCAGAACATTGGTATGGCTGCCCTCCCACCCCCCACATATATATAGGGGCAAGGGAGAGGGGGGGAGGCACAGCCTTGGCCCTTCCTCCAAGGAAGGGTGCGGCTAGGACGAGTCCCTCCTCCCCAAGGCACCTCGGAGGTGCCTTCCCCCTTTAGGACTCTTCCTTTCCTTATCCCTTGGCGCATGGGCCTCTTGGGGCTGGTGCCCTTGGCCCATGTGGCCCCCCGGGGCAGGTGGCCCCACCCGGTGGACCCCCGGGACCCTTCCGGTGGTCCCGGTACAATACCGGTGACCCCGAAACTTGTCCGGTGACCAAAACAGGACTTCCCATATGTAAATTTTTACCTCCGGACCATTCCGGAACTCCTCGTGACGTCCAGGATCTCATCCGGGACTCCGAACAACATTCGGTAACCACATACAAACTTCCTTTATAACCCTAGCGTCATCGAACCTTAAGTGTGTAGACCCTACGGGTTCGGGAGACATGCAGACATGACCGAGACGTTCTCCGGTCAATAACCAACAGCGGGATCTGGATACCCATGTTGGCTCCCACATGTTCCACGATGATCTCATCGGATGAACCACGATGTCAAGGACTTAATCAATCGCGTATACAATTCCCTTTGTCTACGGTACGATACTTGCCCGAGATTCGATCATCGGTATCCCGATACCTTGTTCAATCTCGTTACCGGCAAGTCTCTTTACTCGTTCCGTAACACATCATCCCGTGATCAACTCCTTAGTCACATTGTGCACATTATGATGATGTCCTACCGAGTGGGCCCAGAGATACCTCTCCGTCACACGGAGTGACAAATCCTAGTCTCGATTCGTGCCAACCCAACAGACACTTTCGGAGATACCCGTAGTGTACCTTTATAGCCACCCAGTTACGTTGTGACGTTTGGCACACCCAAAGCACTCCTACGGTATCCGGGAGTTGCACAATCTCATGGTCTAAGGAAATGATACTTGACATTAGAAAAGCTTTAGCATACGAACTACACGATCTAGTGCTATGCTTAGGATTGGGTCTTGTCCATCACATCATTCTCCTAATGATGTGATCCCGTCATCAACGACATCCAATGTCCATGGTCAGGAAACCGTAACCATCTATTGATCAACGAGCCAGTCAACTAGAGGCTTACTAGGGACATGGTGTTGTTTATGTATCCACACATGTATCTGAGTTTCCTATCAATACAATTATAGCATGGATAATAAACGATTATCATGAACAAGGAAATATAATAATAACTAATTTATTATTGCCTCTAGGGCATATTTCCAACAGTCTCCCACTTGCACTAGAGTCAATAATCTAGTTCACATCGCCATGTGATCAACACTCACAGGTCACATCGCCATGTAACCAACATCCAAAGAGTTTACTAGAGTCAATAATCTAGTTCACATCACTATGTGATTAACACTCAATGAGTTCTGGGTTTGATCATGTTGCTTGTGAGAGAGGTTTTAGTCAACGGGTCTGCAACATTCAGATCTGTATGTACTTCGCAAATCTCTATGGCATCTCCTAGATGCAGCTACCACGTTCTATTTGGAGCTATTCCAAATAACTGTTCTACTATACAAATCCAGTTTACTACTCAGAATAATCTGGATTAGTGTCAAAGTTTGCATCGGCGTAACCGTTTACGACGAACTCTTTTACCACCTCCATAATCGAGAAAATTCCTTAGTCCACTAGTTACTAAGGATAACTTTGACCGCTGTCTTGTGATCCATTCTTGGATCACTCTTGTACCCCTTGACTGACTCATGGCAAGGCACACTTCAGGTGCGGTACACAGCATAGCATACTGTAGAGCCTATGTCTTAAGCATAGGAGACGACCTTCGTCCTTTCTCTCTATTCTGCCGTGGTCGAGCTTTAAGTCTTAACTTCATACCTTACAACTCAGACAAGAACTCCTTCTTTGACTGATTCATCTTGAACACCTTCAAGATCATGTCAAGGAATGTGCTCATTTGAAAGTACTATTAAGCGTTTTGATCTATCCTTATAGATCTTGATGGTCAATGCTCAAGTAGCTTAATCCAGGCTTTCCATTGAAAAACACTTTCCAAATAACCCTATATGCTTTCCAGAAATTCTACGTCATTTCTGATCAACAATATGTCAAGAACATATACTCATCAGAAATTCTATAGTGCTCCCACATGCTCACTCCAGCCCTCAGAAGGATAGCTGGAGCTTTGCATACTTATTAGCATCTTTCAGGATTGACAAAACCTTCCGGTTGTATCACATACAACCTTTCCTCAAGAAAAATCGTCGAGGAAACAATGTTTTGACATCCTATCTGCAAGATTTCATAAATAACGCAGTAATCGCTAATATAATTCCAGTAGACTCTTAGCATCGCTACGAGTGAGAAAGTCTCATCATAGTCAACTCCTTGAACTTGTCGAAAAAAAATCTTAACGACAAGTCGAGCTTTCTTAATGGTGATACTTACCATCATTGTTCGTCTTCCTTTTAAAATCCATATGTACTTAACAGCCTTACGACCATCAAGTAGTTCTCCCAAAGTCTACACTTTGTTTTCATATATGGATCCTCTCTCGGATTTTATGGCCTTGAGCCATTTATCGGAATCCGGGCCCACCATCGCTTCTCCATAGCTCGTAGGTTCATTGTTGTCTAGCAACATGACTTCCAAGACAGGATTACGCACCACTCTGAAGTAGTACACATCCTTGTCGTCCTACGAGGTTTGGGAGTGACTTGATCCGAAGTCTCATGATCAATATCATAAGCTTCCACTTCAATTGGTGTAGGTGCCACAGGAACAACTCTTTGTGCCCTGCTATACACTAGTTGAAGTGACAGTTCAATAACCTCATCAAGTCTCCACCATCCTCCCACTCAATTCTTTCGAGAGAAACTTTTCCTCGAGAAAGGACCCGATTCTAGAAACAATCCCTTATTGCTTTCAGTTCTGAGACAGGAGGTATACCCAACTGTTTTGGGTGTCCTATGAAGATGCATTTATCCACTTTGGGTTCGAGCTTATCAGCCTGAAACTTTTTCACATAAGCGTCACAGCCCCAAACTTTCAAGAAATGATAGCTTAGGTTTCGGTGTCATCTCATCGGAATTACGTGGTGCCCTATTTAAAGTGAATGCGGCTGTCTCTAATGCCTAACCCATAAACTATCGTGGTAATTCGATAAGAGACATCATGGTATGCATCATATCCAATAGGGTGCAGTTATGATGTTCGGACACACCATCACACTACGGAGTTCCAGGCTGTATTAGTTGTGAAATAATTTCCACAATGTCTTAATTCTGTGCCAAACTCGTAATTCAGATATTCATCTCTATGATCATATCATAGATCTTTTATCCTCTTGTCACGACGATCTTTCAACTTCACCCTGAAATTACTTGAACCTTTCAATAATTCAGACTCGTGATTCATCAAGTAAATATACTCAACATCTACTCAAATCATCTGTGAAGTAAGAACATAACGATATCCACTACACGCCTCAGCACTCATTGGACTGCACACATCAAAATGTATTACTTCCAGCAAGTTGCTTTCTGGTTCCATTTTACTGAAACCAAGGCTTTCAGTCATCTTGCCCATGTGGTATGATTTGCATGTCTCAAGTGATTCAAAAACAAGTGAGTTCAAACGGTCCATCTGCATGGAGTTTCTTCATGCATATACACCAATAGACATGGTTCGCATGTCTCAAACTTTTCAAAAACGAGTGAGCCCAAAGATCCATCAACATGGAGCTTCTTCATGCGTTTTATACCGATATGACTTACGTGGCAGTGCCACAAGTAGGTGGTACTATTATTACTATCTTATATCTTTTGGCATGAACATGTGTATCACTACGATCGAGATCCAAGAAACCATTCATTTTAGGTGCAAGACCATTGAAGGTATTATTCAAATAAACAGAGTAACCATTATTCTCCTTAAATGAATAACCGTATTGCGATAGACATAATCCAATCATGTCTATGCTCAACGCAAACACCAATCTCGATGGTAGAGGGAGCGTACGATATTTGATCAACCTTGGAAATACTTCCAACACATATCGTCATCTCACCTTTTAGCTAGTCTCCGTTTATTCCGTAGCTTTTATTTCAAGTTACTAACACTTAGTAACCGAACCGGTATCTAATACCCTGGTGCTACTAGGAGTACTAGTAAAGTACACATCAACACAATGTATATCCAATATACTTCTATCGACCTTGCCAGCCTTCTCATATACCAAGTATCCAGGGTAATTTTGCTCCAGTGGCTGTTCCCTTTATTACAGAAGCACTCAGTCTCGGGTTTGGGTTCAACCTTGGGTTTCTTCACTAGAGCAGCAGCTGAATTGTCGTTTCATGAAGTATCCCTTTGTTCCCTTGCCCTTCTTGAAACTAGTGGTTTCACCAACCATCAACAATTGATGCTCCTTCTTGATTTCTACTTTCGTGTCAAACATCACGAATATCTCAAGGATCATCGTATATGTCCCTGATATATCATAGTTCATCACGAAGCTCTAGCAGCTTGGTGGTAATGACTTCGGAGAACCATCACTATTTCATCTGGAAGATCAACTCCCACTCGATTCAAGCGATTGTTGTACTCAGACAATCTGAGCACAAGTTCAACAATTGAGCTTTTCTCCCTTAGTTTGCAGGCTAAGAAAATCGTCTGAGGTCTTATACCTCTTGACGTGGGCACGAGCCTGAAATCCCAATTTCAGCCCTCGAAGCATCTCATATGTTTCGCGACGTTTCAAAAACGTCTTCGGTGCCTCAACTCTAAACCGTTTAACTGAACTACCACGTAGTTATCAAAACGTGTATGTCAGATGTTCGCAACATCCACAGACGACGTTCGAGGTTCAGCACACTGAGCGGTGCATTAAGGACATAAGCCTTCTAAGAAGCAATGAGGATAATCCTCAGTTTACGGACCTAGTCCGCATAATTGCTACTATCAACTTTCAACTAAATTTTTCTCTAGGAACATATCTAAACAGTAGAACTGAAGCGCGAGCTACGACATAATTTGCGAAATCCTTTTGACTATGTTCAGGATAAACAAGTTCATCTTATGAACTCCCACTCAGATAGACATCCCTCTAGTCATCTAAGTGATTACATGATCCGAGTCAACTAGGCCGTGTCCGATCATCACGTGAGACGGACTAGTCAACGTCGGTGAACATCTTCATGTTGATCGTATCTTCTATACGACTCATGCTCGACCTTTCGGTCTTCTGTGTTCCGAGGCCATGTCTATACACATGCTAGGCTCGTCAAGTCAACCTAAGTGTTTGCATGTGTAAATTTGTCTTACACCTGTTGTATGTGAACGTTTGAATCAAACACCCGATCATCACGTGGTGCATTAAAACAACGAACTGTCGCAACGGTGCACAGTTAGGGGGAACACTTTCTTGAAATTATTATGAGGGGTCATCTTATTTACTACCGTCGTTCTAAGCAAACAAGATGCATAAACATGATAAATATCACATGCAATCAAATAATAGTGACATGATATGGCCAATATCATATAGCTCCTTTGATCTCCATCTTGGGGCTCCATGATCATCTTGTCACCGGCATGACACCATGATCTCCATCATCATGATCTCCATCATCGTGTCTTCATGAAGTTGTCTCGTCAACTATTACTTCTACTACTATAGCTAACGGTTAGCAATAAAGTAAAGTAATTACATGACGTTTATGTTGACACACAGGTCATAAATAAATTAAGACAACTCCTATGGCTCCTGCCGGTTGTCATACTCATCGACATGCAAGTCGTGATTCCTATTACAAGAACATGATCAATCTCATACATCACATATATCATTCATCACATCCTTTTGGCCATATCACATCACATAGCATACCCTGCAAAAACAAGTTAGACGTCCTCTAATTGTTGTTTGCATGTTTTACGTGGCTGCTATGGGTTTCTAGCAAGAACGTTTCTTACCTACGCAAGAACCACAACGTGATATGCCAATTGCTATTTACCCTTCATAAGGACCCTTTTCATCGAATCCGATCCGACTAAAGTGGGAGAGACAGACACCCGCCAGCCACCTAATGCAACTAGTGCATGTCAGTCGGTGGAACCGGTCTCACGTAAGCATACGTGTAAGGTTGGTCCGGGCCGCTTCATCCCACGATGCCTCCGAATCAATATAAGACTAGTAACGGCAAGCATATTGAACAAAATCAACGCCCACAACTACTTTGTGTTCTACTCGTGCATAGTAACTACGCATAGACCTAGCTCATGATGCCACTGTTGGGGAACGTGGCAGAAATTCAAAATTTTCCTACGTGTCACCAAGATCTATCTATGGAGAGACTAGCAACGAGGGGAACGAGAGTGCATCTACATACCCTTGTAGATCGCTATGCGGAAGCGTTCAAGAGAACGGGGTTGATGGAGTCGTACTCGTCGTGATCCAAATCACCGGAGATCCTAGTGCCGAACGGACGGCACCTCTGCGTTCAACACACGTACAGCCCGACGATGTCTCCCACGCCTTGGTCCAGCAAGGAGAGAGGGAGAGGTTGAGGAACACTCCATCCAGCAGCAGCACAACGACGTGGTGGTGGTGGAGGAGCGTGGCAATCCTGCAGGGCTTCGCCAAGCACCACGGGAGAGGAGAAGGACTTGGGAGAGGGGGAGGGCTGCACCAGAACATTGGTATGGCTGCCCTCCCACCCGCCACATATATATAGGGGCAAGGGAGAGGGGGGGAGGCGCAGCCTTGGCCCTTCCTCCAAGGAAGGGTGCGGCTAGGAGGAGTCCCTCCTCCCCAAGGCACCTCGGAGGTGCCTTCCCCCTTTAGGACTCTTCCTTTCCTTATCCCTTGGCGCATGGGCCTCTTGGGGCTGGTGCCCTTGGCCCATATAGGCCAAGGCGCACCCCCTTACAGCCCATGTGGCCCCCCGGGGCAGGTGGCCCCACCCGGTGGACCACCGGGACCCTTCCGGTGATCCCGGTACAATACCGGTGACCCCAAAACTTGTCCGGTGACCAAAACAGGACTTCCCATATATAAATCTTTACCTCCGGACCATTCCGGAACTCCTCGTGACGTCCGGGATCTCATCCGGGACTCCGAACAACATTCAGTAACCACATACAAACTTCCTTTATAATCCTAGCGTCATCGAACCTTAAGTGTGTAGACCCTACGGGTTCGGGAGACATGCAGACATGACCGAGACGTTCTCCGGTCAATAACCAACAGCGGGATCTGGATACCCATGTTGGCTCCCACATGTTCCATGATGATCTCATCAGATGAACCACGATGTCAAGGACTTAATCAATCCCGTATACAATTCCCTTTGTCTATCGGTACGATACTTGCCCGAGATTCGATCGCCGGTATCCCGATACCTTGTTCAATCTCGTTATCGGCAAGTTTCTTTACTCGGTCCGTAACACATCATCCCGTGATCAACTCCTTGGTCACATTGTGCACATTATGATGATGTCCTACCGAGTGGGCCCAGAGATACCTCTCCGTCACACGGAGTGACAAATCCCAGTCTCGATTCGTGCCAACCCAACAGACACTTTCGGAGATACCCGTAGTGTACCTTTATAGCCACCCAGTTACGTTGTGACGTTTGGCACACCCAAAGCAGTCCTACGGTATCCGGGAGTTGCACAATCTCATGGTCTAAGGAAATGATACTTGACATTAGAAAAGCTTTAGCATACGAACTACACGATCTAGTGCTATGCTTAGGATTGGGTCTTGTCCATCACATCATTCTCCTAATGATGTGATCCCGTCATCAACGACATCCAATGTCCATGGTCAGGAAACCGTAACCATCTATTGATCAACGAGCCAGTCAACTAGAGGCTTACTAGGGACATGGTGTTGTTTATGTATCCACACATGTATCTGAGTTTCCTATCAATACAATTATAGCATGGATAATAAACGATTATCATGAACAAGGAAATATAATAATAACTAATTTATTATTGCCTCTAGGGCATATTTCCAACAGTCTCCCACTTGCACTAGAGTCAATAATCTAGTTCACATCGCCATGTGATCAACACTCACAGGTCACATCGCCATGTAACCAACATCCAAAGAGTTTACTAGAGTCAATAATCTAGTTCACATCACTATGTGATTAACACTCAATGAGTTCTGGGTTTGATCATGTTGCTTGTGAGAGAGGTTTTAGTCAACGGGTCTGCAACATTCAGATCTGTATGTACTTCGCAAATCTCTATGGCATCTCCTAGATGCAGCTACCACGTTCTATTTGGAGCTATTCCAAATAACTGTTCTACTATACAAATCCAGTTTACTACTCAGAATAATCTGGATTAGTGTCAAAGTTTGCATCGGCGTAACCGTTTACGACGAACTCTTTTACCACCTCCATAATCGAGAAAATTCCTTAGTCCACTAGTTACTAAGGATAACTTTGACCGCTGTCTTGTGATCCATTCTTGGATCACTCTTGTACCCCTTGACTGACTCATGGCAAGGCACACTTCAGGTGCGGTACACAGCATAGCATACTGTAGAGCCTATGTCTTAAGCATAGGAGACGACCTTCGTCCTTTCTCTCTATTCTGCCGTGGTCGAGCTTTAAGTCTTAACTTCATACCTTACAACTCAGACAAGAACTCCTTCTTTGACTGATTCATCTTGAACACCTTCAAGATCATGTCAAGGAATGTGCTCATTTGAAAGTACTATTAAGCGTTTTGATCTATCCTTATAGATCTTGATGGTCAATGCTCAAGTAGCTTAATCCAGGCTTTCCATTGAAAAACACTTTCCAAATAACCCTATATGCTTTCCAGAAATTCTACGTCATTTCTGATCAACAATATGTCAAGAACATATACTCATCAGAAATTCTATAGTGCTCCCACTCACTTCTTTGGAAATACAAGTTTCTCATAAACTTTGTATAAACCCAAAACTTTGATCATCTCATCAAAGCATACATTCCAACTCCGAGATGCTCACTCCAGTCCTCAGAAGGATAGCTGGAGCTTTGCATACTTATTAGCATCTTTCAGGATTGACAAAACCTTCCGGTTGTATCACATACAACCTTTCCTCAAGAAAAATCGTCAAGGAAACAATGTTTTGACATCCTATCTGCAAGATTTCATAAATAACGCAGTAATCGCTAATATAATTCTAGTAGACTCTTAGCATCGCTACGAGTGAGAAAGTCTCATCATAGTCAACTCCTTGAACTTGTCAAAAAAAATCTTAACAACAAGTCGAGCTTTCTTAATGGTGATACTTACCATCATTGTCCGTCTTCCTTTTAAAATCCATATGTACTTAACAGCCTTACGACCATCAAGTAGTTCTCCCAAAGTCTACACTTTGTTTTCATATATGGATCCTCTCTCGGATTTTATGGCCTTGAGCCATTTATCGGAATCCGGGCCCACCATCGCTTCTCCATAGCTCGTAGGTTCATTGTTGTCTAGCAACATGACTTCCAAGACAGGATTACGCACCACTCTGAAGTAGTACACATCCTTGTCGTCCTACGAGGTTTGGGAGTGACTTGATCCGAAGTCTCATGATCAATATCATAAGCTTCCACTTCAATTGGTGTAGGTGCCACAGGAACAACTCTTTGTGCCCTGCTATACACTAGTTGAAGTGACAGTTCAATAACCTCATCAAGTCTCCACCATCCTCCCACTCAATTCTTTCGAGAGAAACTTTTCCTCGAGAAAGGACCCGATTCTAGAAACAATCCCTTATTGCTTTCAGTTCTGAGACAGGAGGTATACCCAACTGTTTTGGGTGTCCTATGAAGATGCATTTATCCGCTTTGGGTTCGAGCTTATCAGCCTGAAACTTTTTCACATAAGCGTCGCAGCCCCAAACTTTCAAGAAATGATAGCTTAGGTTTCGGTGTCATCTCATCGGAATTACATGGTGCCCTATTTAAAGTGAATGCGGCTATCTCTAATGCCTAACCCATAAACTATCGTGGTAATTCGATAAGAGACATCATGGTATGCATCATATCCAATAGGGTGCAGTTATGATGTTCGGACACACCATCACACTACGGTGTTCCAGGCTGTATTAGTTGTGAAACAATTTCCACAATGTCTTAATTCTGTGCCAAACTCGTAATTTAGATATTCATCTCTATGATCATATCATAGATCTTTTATCCTCTTGTCACGACAATCTTTCAACTTCACCCTGAAATTACTTGAACCTTTCAATAATTCAGACTCGTGATTCATCAAGTAAATATACTCAACATCTACTCAAATCATCTGTTAAGTAAGAACATAACGATATCCACTACACGCCTCAGCACTCATTGGACTGCACACATCAAAATGTATTACTTCCAGCAAGTTGCTTTCTGGTTCCATTTTACTGAAACCAAGGCTTTCAGTCATCTTGCCCATGTGGTATGATTTGCATGTCTCAAGTGATTCAAAAACAAGTGAGTTCAAACGGTCCATCTGCATGGAGTTTCTTCATGCATATACACCAATAGACATGGTTCACATGTCTCAAACTTTTCAAAAACGAGTGAGCCCAAAGATCCATCAACATGGAGCTTCTTCATGCGTTTTATACCGATATGACTTACGTGGCAGTGCCACAAGTAGGTGGTACTGTTATTACTATCTTATATCTTTTGGCATGAACATGTGTATCACTACGATCGAGATCCAAGAAACCATTCATTTTAGGTGCAAGACCATTGAAGGTATTATTCAAATAAACAGAGTAACCATTATTCTCCTTAAATGAATAACCGTATTGCGATAGACATAATCCAATCATGTTTATGCTCAACGCAAACACCAATCTCGATGGTAGAGGGAGCGTACGATATTTGATCAACCTTGGAAATACTTCCAACACATATCGTCATCTCACCTTTTAGCTAGTCTCCGTTTATTCCGTAGCTTTTATTTCAAGTTACTAACACTTAGTAACCGAACCGGTACCTAATACCCTGGTGCTACTAGGAGTACTAGTAAAGTACACATCAACACAATGTATATCCAATATACTTCTATCGACCTTGCCAGCCTTCTCATCTACCAAGTATCCAGGGTAATTTTGCTCCAGTGGCTGTTCCCTTTATTACAGAAGCACTCAGTCTCGGGTTTGGGTTCAACCTTGGGTTTCTTCACTAGAGCAGCAGCCGAATTGCCGTTTCATGAAGTATCCCTGTGTTCCCTTGCCCTTCTTGAAACTAGTGGTTTCACCAACCATCAACAATTGATGCTCCTTCTTGATTTCTACTTTCGTGTCAAACATCACGAATATCTCAAGGATCATCATATATGTCCCTGATATATCATAGTTCATCATGAAGCTCCAGCAGCTTGGTGGTAATGACTTCAGAGAACCATCACTATTTCATCTGGAAGATCAACTCCCACTCGATTCAAGCGATTGTTGTACTCAGACAATCTGAGCACAAGTTCAACAATTGAGCTTTTCTCCCTTAGTTTGCAGGCTAAGAAAATTGTCTGAGGTCTTATACCTCTTGACGTGGGCACGAGCCTGAAATCCCAATTTCAGCCCTCGAAGCATCTCATATGTTTCGCGACGTTTCAAAAACGTCTTCGGTGCCTCAACTCTAAACCGTTTAACTGAACTATCACGTAGTTATCAAAACGTGTATGTCAGATGTTCGCAACATCCACAGACGACGTTCGAGGTTCAGCACACTGAGCGGTGCATTAAGGACATAAGCCTTCTAAGAAGCAATGAGGACAATCCTCAGTTTACGGACCTAGTCCGCATAATTGCTACTATCAACTTTCAACTAAATTTTTCTCTAGGAACATATCTAAACAGTAGAACTGAGGGGCGAGCTATGGCATAATTTGAGAAATCCTTTTGACTATGTTCAGGATAAACAAGTTCATCTTATGAACTCCCACTCAGATAGACATCCCTCTAGTCATCTAAGTGATTACATGATCTGAGTCAACTAGGCCGTGTCCGATCATCACGTGAGACGGACTAGTCAACGTCGGTGAACATCTTCATGTTGATCGTATCTTCTATACGACTCATGCTCGACCTTTCGGTCTTCTGTGTTCCGAGGCCATGTCTATACACATGCTAGGCTCGTCAAGTCAACCTAAGTGTTTGCATGTGTAAATCTGTCTTACACTCGTTGTATGTGAACATTTGAATCAAACACCCGATCATCACGGGGTGCATTGAAACAACGAACTGTCGCAACGGTGCACAGTTAGGGGGAACACTTTCTTGAAATTATTACGAGGGATCATCTTATTTACTACCGTCGTTCTAAGCAAACAAGATGCATAAACATGATAAACATCACATGCAATCAAATAATAGTGACATGATATGGCCAATATCATATAGCTCCTTTGATCTCCATCTTGGGGCTCCATGATCATCTTGTCACCGGCATGACACCATGATCTCCATCATCGCGTCTTCATGAAGTTGTCTCGTCAACTATTACTTCTACTACTACAGCTAACGGTTAGCAATAAAGTAAAGTAATTACATGACGTTTATGTTGCCACGCAGGTCATAAATAAATTAAGACAACTCCTATGGCTCCTGCCGGTTGTCATACTCATCGACATGCAAGTCGTGATTCCTATTACAAGAACATGATCAATCTCATACATCACATATATCATTCATCACATCCTTTTGGCCATATCACATCACATAGCATACCCTGCAAAAACAAGTTAGACGTCCTCTAATTGTTGTTTGCATGTTTTACGTGGCTGCTATGGGTTTCTAGCAAGAATGTTTCTTACCTACGCAAGAAACACAACGTGATATGCCAATTGCTATTTACCCTTCATAAGGACCCTTTTCATCGAATCCGATCCGACTAAAGTGGGAGAGACAGACACCCACCAGCCACCTAATGCAACTAGTGCATGTCAGTCGGTGGAACCGGTCTCACGTAAGCATACGTGTAAGGTTGGTCCGGGCCGCTTCATCCCACGATGCCGCCGAATCAAGATAAGACTAGTAACGGCAAGCATATTGAACAAAATCAACACCCACAACTACTTTGTGTTCTACTCGTGCATAGTAACTACGCATAGACCTAGCTCATGATGCCACTGTTGGGGAACGTAGCAAAAATTCAAAATTTTCCTACGTGTCACCAAGATCTATCTATGGAGAGACTAGCAACGAGGGGAAGGAGAGTGCATCTACATACCCTTGTAGATCGCTATGCGGAAGCGTTCAAGAGAACGGGGTTGATGGAGTCGTACTCGTCGTGATCCAAATCACTGGAGATCCTAGTGCCGAACGGACGGCACCTCCATGTTCAACACACGTACAGCCCGACGATGTCTCTCACGCCTTGATCCAGCAAGGAGAGAGGGAGAGGTTGAGGAAGACTCCATCCAGCAGCATCACAACGGCGTGGTGGTGGTGGAGGAGCGTGGCAATCCTGCAGGGCTTCGCCAAGCACCACGGGAGAGGAGAAGGACTTGGGAGAGGGGGAGGGCTGCACCAGAACATTGGTATGGCTGCCCTCCCACCCCCCACATATATATAGGGGCAAGGGAGAGGGGGGGAGGCGCAGCCTTGGCCCTTCCTCCAAGGAAGGGTGCGGCTAGGAGGAGTCCATCCTCCCCAAGGCACCTCGGAGGTGCCTTCCCCCTTTAGGACTCTTCCTTTCCTTATCCCTTGGCGCATGGGCCTCTTGGGGCTGGTGCCCTTGGCCCATATAGGCCAAGGCGCACCCCCTTACAGCCCATGTGGCCCCCCGAGGCAGGTGGCCCCACCCGGTGGACCCCCGGGACCCTTCCGGTGGTCCCGGTACAATACCGGTGACCCCGCAACTTGTCCGGTGACCAAAACAGGACTTCCCATATATAAATCTTTACCTCCGAACCATTCCGGAACTCCTCGTGACATCCGGGATCTCATCCGGGACTCTGAACAACATTCGGTAACCACATACAAACTTCCTTTATAACCCTAGCGTCATCGAACCTTAAGTGTGTAGACCCTATGGGTTCGGGAGACATGCAGACATGACCGAGACGTTCTCCGGTCAATAACCAACAGCGGGATCTGGATACCCATGTTGGCTCCCACATGTTCCACGATGATCTCATTGGATGAACCACAATGTCAAGGACTTAATCAATCCCGTATACAATTCCCTTTGTCTATCGGTACGATACTTGCCCGAGATTCGATCGTCGGTATCCCGATACCTTGTTCAATCTCGTTACCGGCAAGTCTCTTTAGTCGTTCCGTAACACATCATCCCATGATCAACTCCTTGGTCACATTGTGCACATTATGATGATGTCCTACCGAGTGGGCCCAGAGATACCTCTCCGTCACACGGAGTGACAAATCCCAGTCTCGATTCGTGCCAACCCAACAGACACTTTCGGAGATACCCGTAGTGTACCTTTATAGCCACCCAGTTACGTTGTGACGTTTGGCACACCCAAAGCACTCCTACGGTATCCAGGAGTTGCACAATCTCATGGTCTAAGGAAATGATACTTGACATTAGAAAAGCTTTAGCATACGAACTACACGATCTAGTGCTATGCTTAGGATTGGGTCTTGTCCATCACATCATTCTCCTAATGATGTGATCCCGTCATCAACGACATCCAATGTCCATGGTCAGGAAACCGTAACCATCTATTGATCAATGAGCCAGTCAACTAGAGGCTTACTAGGGACATGGTGTTGTTTATGTATCCACACATGTATCTGAGTTTCCTATCAATACAATTATAGCATGGATAATAAACGATTATCATGAACAAGGAAATATAATAATAACTAATTTATTATTGCCTCTAGGGCATATTTCCAACAATCCGGCCGCTGGACGTCCGGTGGCGCCAGATTTCTGCTCGTTTGGCTCGGGTGCAGAGGCACCGGTCGTCCGGTCCAGGCCGGACGTCCGCTCGCTGTAGCTCGGCTGGGGCTTCAGGCGCCGGACGTCCGGTCCCGACCGATCGTCCGGTGGCTAGGACTTCTTCCGCAACTCTCCTTCTTCTCCGTCTTCACGTCCATCTTCCTCTTCTGATCCTCCTTGCTCCTTACATTCTTCATGGCCAACTCCTTGATACCTGAGTATGCACAATGTCTTCGTTTGAGGAAGTAGCCATGTCTCATGTGCATCGAAGTGGAAATGTGAGAGGAGAGATGTCACCTCGGTTTCGAGAGCTCTTGCACGTGCTCGTGTCATGGGTCCGCTAGGCACTTGGTGAGACGATGGTAGGTCCATGGGTATGACCTTGGGATGCTCCACATCAAAAAGAATATTCAAAATTATGACAATAAGTATCACTACTTTTTATAACATAAGTGTCATCACAATAATCATCATACGTGGGAGGCATGCAATCATCATAGCAAATTTGATCATTCAAAGTAAGGGGACAAAAAAGATCATCTCCATTAAGCATAGCATCCCCAAGCTTGGGACAAACATTAATTGCAGCAAATAAATTCTCAAACATGTCATTCTCATCAAACATAGCATCCCCAAGCTCGTGGCTTGGCATATCATAAGCATAATCACTCTCATCATTAAAAGTATGAATAGCACCAACGGTATAACAATTACTATCATCATAATTCCCCAAGTAGGTGCCAAAAAGATTTCCAAGATCATAATAAGTATCATTATCTTCCCAATCATAATCATCACAACAAGCAATGGGCATAACAAAATCATCATCAATAGTGCTTTAGGACATTGTGCCATAAGACAAAGAAGCAATATTTTCATCAAGTTCATCATCTTCCACAATTATTTTTGATTCATTTTCATGAGGCACAACAAAAATAGGAGCAACACTATTTGTGAGAGATACCTTTTTACCTCTATTCTTTCTTCTACTTTTCTTCTTCTTCACCACATCATGTGTGGATTTAATTAATTTTTTCAAGCTTCTTGGAGATTGATTGGATAGGAAGCTCCTCCTTGTTATCTATTTCATCATGAGAGACAATAGGAGGGAAAGTAGAAATCTTTACCCCTTCATTAGTATTCCTTTTATATTTTATTGTTTTCCCCATCTTTCTATAGTTAGCAATATAAGTATTCTCATTGCAATTTACCATGCAGAAGATATAGATATTTTTTAGTTTAGTTTCAATGTAGTCCATGAGAATGAATACTTCAAACCAAATATTTTTATATGTCAATTCTTCACTCCCCAAGAATAAACAAAGTTCATTATAAAGTTCTAGGGTGATCAAGTTATTGCAATATTTGTACACGATTCGATCATGAAAAATTATGCATTGGAAATTAAGATCACCAACCTTATTGCAAAGTTCACAAGTAATAGGACAAAGAGAACATAATTTTGTAGCAAATTCATCTATCACTTTGAGCAGAGAATTCGTTCTATCATGTTTATGCTTCTTGCAAAATCTATCTTCCCTATAAGGCACGCCTTCACAAACTTTATGCACTCCACAAAAATTTACATGCGTATAAGAAACATTTTTGTCATGACCTGTGCAATCATCATTAGCATTTTGGATATTCAAAGAATTCATACTAACAACATTGCAATCATGCTCATCATTCAAATATTTTATGACAAACATTCTATTGACTTCTTCTTTAACAATTGAGCACAATTTTCCGAACCATCATTTTTAAGAAAGATATTATAAATATGATCAATAATATGATGCAACCTGAATTCCATTTTATATGTAGTTTTCTTTTTATAAACCAAACTAGTGATAAAACAAGAAACTAAAAGATTCAATTGCAAGATCTAAAGATATACCTTCATGCACTCACCTCCCCGGCAACAGGGCCAGAAAAGAGCTTGATGTCTACTATGCAACTTTATTCTTATAGACTCGTGTTGGGCCTCCAAGCGTAGAGTTTTGTAGGAAAGTAGCAATTTTCCCTCAAGTGGATGACCTAAGGTTTATCAATCTGTGGGAGGCGTAGGATGAAGATGGTCTCTCTCAAACAACCCTGCAATCGAATACAAGAAATCTCTTGTGTCCCCAACACACCTAATACAATGGCAAATTGTATAGGTGCACTAGTTCGGCGAAGAGATGGTGATAAAAGTGTAATATTGATGGTAGAAATATATTTTTATAATATGAATAAATAGAAACAGTAAGGTAGGAAATAGTAAATGGGCACAAAAACGGTATTGCAATGCTTGAAAATGAGGCCTAGGGTCTATACTTTCGCTAGTGCAATCTCTCAACAATGCTAATATAATTGGATCATATAACCACCCCTCAATGTGTGATGATGAATCACTTCAAAGTTCCTATCTCGCGGAGAACATATGAAGAAATTGTTTGTAGGGTACGAAACCACCTCGAAGCTATTCTTTTCGATCGATCTATCCAAGAGTTTCTACCAAAATAACACCAAATAATTTTAGATTCATAATACTCAATCCAACACAAAGAACCTCAAAGAGTGCCCCAAGATTTCTACCGAAGAAACAAAGACAAGAACTTGCATCAACCCCTATGCGTAGATTACCCCAATGTCACCTCGGGAATCCATGAGTTGGGTGCCAGAACATATATCAAGTGAATCAATACGATACCCCATTTTCACCACGAGTATTCATATGCAAGACATATATCAAGTGCTCTCAAATCCATAAAGTATTCAATCCGATAACAACGAAATCTCAAAGGGAAAACTCAATTCATCACAACAAGATAGAGAGGGGAAAGACCATATGATCCGACTATATTAACAAAGCCCGCGAGACATCAAGATTGTGACATCTCAAGAACACGAGAGAGAGAGAGAGAGAGATTAAACACATAGCTACTGGTACAAACCCTCAGCCCCAAGGGTGGACTACTCCCTCCTCATCGTGGTGGCCGCCGGGATGATGAAGATGGCCACCGGAGATGATTCCCCCCTCCGGCAGGGTGCCGGAAAGGGTCTAGATTGGTTTTCGGTGGCTACAGAGCCTTGCGACAGTGGAACTTCTGATCTAGGTTAACCGTGAAGTGTTTTGGAATATTTGGGAATTTATAGTGCAAAGAAGGGGTACGGGAGGCCACCGAGGTGAGCACAACCCACTAGGGCGCACCGGGGCCCCCCTCGGGGCACCTCGAAGGTGTAGTTATGGCCCATTTGGTGTCTTCTGGTCCATCAAAATTCTCCAAAAAGTTTCGCGGTGTTTGGACTCCGTTTGATATTGATTTCATGTGATGTAAAAAAACAAGAAAAAACAACAACTGGCACATGGCAGTGGTTCAATAGGTTAGTCCCAAAAAATGATATAAAGTTGCCATAAAATGATTGTAAAACATCCAAGAATGATAAAATAATAGAATGAATACTTCATAAATTATAGATACGTTGGAGACGTATCATAACACCAATCGTAATATTTTGCAATGTGATTTGTTTTCTTACAAATTTGGCACTTTCCTTCATACCCCTCATAACCTTGAAAATTGCGCCCCTGTTATTGTTGGAGGGGGTGCCTAGAGGTGTTGTTGTTGTTGTTGTTGTTGTTGTTGTTGTTGTTGTTGTTGTTGTTGTTGTTGTTGTTGTTGTTGTTGTTGTTAGGGTAGTAGTGGCCGCCACCACCAGCCCCTTGGTAGCCGCCGCCACCGTTTTGCTGCGGAGGGCCGCCGCCGTAGCCGGCACCACCAGCGCCATTGTAGTTGCTGCCACCGGTGCCTTGGTAGCCACTGCCACCAGCACCATTGTAGCCGCCGCCGCCATCGCCGCCGCGAGATCCACCACTGCCACCATTCTTTTGGTTGCGATAGCCATCCTTGCCTCCTTGCCGGCCTCTGGCAGTAATGTTTGCAGACAAGTTGAAGCTGCCATTGACGTTGGCGTGGAACATCTCGACTCAGTGGTCGAAATTAGCCGCCATAGAAAAGAGGAGGTTGACGGTGATTGGATCGGTGCGGATGTCCAATGTGGATGTGATGAGCTGGTACTCCATGTCGAGTCCGGCTATGATGAAGGAGATATGCTCTGGCTCCCTGATCGATTTTCCCTTAACCATGAGCTCGTCAGAGAGCGACCTCATGTGGACAAAGTAGGCCGAGGCCGATTGGGACCCCTTCTACGCATTGGTTAGGGCATCCCTAATGTTGTTCGCACACGACAAAGACATGGCGGAGAACATGCTCCCCAACGTGCTCCATATCGCATGTGATTTCTCCAGCGAAGCCACCTGAACTAGGACAGGTTTCGGAGAAGGTATGCGACTATTTGTTGAACCTGGATCAACTAGGGGACATAGGTAGGGTTTGCAACGACCTGTCCTTGCCATCTGAGGTTTTGGTGATAATGGTTTTGGGAGGTTCTTCGGTGGTTTGATCAAGGTAGCCATATAGGCCCGCACCATAATCTGAGATCAGGCTTGGGCATGCCATATGACGTAGTTGGTACGAGTGAGGGGCTCAGAGGTGTTGTTGTTGAGGCTAGAGGAGATGGCGGAGGTGGAAGACAACAAGGCAGACTTGATGGATTAACAAGGCTACATGTGATGGAAGAGACTAGCTCTGTATACCATGTTAAGCTATGGGTAAAGCGTCTCAACCCCTAGACAAGGAGCTCGCATGGTTTATATTGATCTGTCGAGGAGGAGTCCCTCGTAGGGTTTACAGGATGTGGCGCACAACCCAACAATCAGAGAAGATTATATGGGAGATTAACAGGGAGAAAGGATAAGAGGTTGGGAAAGATTTAAACAAGAAGATCTCCCTAGTAACTCTATTCCTATCATGAACATCAAGGAGTCTGGTCGGTCCACCACATGACCAAACCAACATATACTTTAGCAAACATATGTGTTGGCAAGCCGGATGAAAATCCATGTCCCGGCCATCTCCGGCCGGATGTGCCACAACAACATAAGTGCGTTTATCCCTTCTCAAGGCGCTGTTGTGAAGAAGTCGACGTAGTTGTTGTTCTTAATTTCATAACTTGTAATGGGTCTGCAGTAGTTGTTCATATTTTGTACTCTATTTGTTGATGTATTTGGCATCACTGGGTTAGGGAATCTCCAACGCCGACCTGCAAACCTCCCACAACCGTCCGGACCGTGCTGTCCGGACCGAGGAAGCCATCAAATGTGGTCTTGTATAGGTCCACGTCATGGCCCGGACGCGTTTTCTCCTACAAATCGGAGACAAACGTGGGGGAGGTTTGCGGGAGTCCGGATGCACGAACCGTTGCTCTCCACCCCCTGGCCCACCCAAAAGGAAGGCAGAGCCTGTGCTTTTGTAGCATCCCACATTGTTTCTGCGTCAAAATCCCTCACTCTCTTCTTCCACTCCCTGCCTCTATCGGCCCAATTCCCGCTCTTTTATCCCACCCTCTTCTTCCCTTCGCCTTCGACACATGGAATTGTCAGAGAAGCTAATAGAGATGGAGCCGGCAGAGGTGCCGGAGGATCCAAGCATCACGCTCACCCGGAAGATCATCTCGGAGATGCGGCAAAATCGCTACGTCAAAGTGAAGGCCACAAAGAAGGAGAAGCTGGAGAAGTGGTAGGCCAGGTGATGGCGATGGGCGTGAGCAGCGTGGTGAACGCGCCCACAGTATAGACAGTGCCGTGGCCAGAGCCTTACAAGCCTCTGTAATACTACGACGCCAAGTAGCTTGCAAGCCCTGCCGGTATGGTTCCTTATGTTATCGATGTTAACACATCGCCGCTCTTCTTCGAGTATTCTTCGTCACAACTCGTCCGGGTGAGGACGGCGGGCGGGGAGAAGATGGGTGCCCGCACACTATTTGCTGCACTGCCGAGAGTGGGGGTGCTATCTTATGACGCGGAAAGGGAGATGCTCGATATCATCCACGACGAAGGCGAGGGAGGAGGAGGGGGCTATGAGGATGGGCATGTAACACCCCGGATGTAACTTTCCCAATTTGTACTCCAACTCTGGCCGTTTCCGGCTTTAAGTTATTTTATTTTCTCGGGTTCGGGGTTTTGTCTCCATGTGTTGTTGTCATTGTCATGCATCTCATATCATGTCATCATGTGCATTGCATTTGCATACGTGCTCGTCTCATGCATTCGAACATTTTCCCCGTTGTCCGTTTTGCATTCCGGCGCTTCGTTCTCCTCCGGTGGTCATTTCTAGCTTTCTTTCGTGTGTGGGGATTAAACATTTTCGGATTGGACCGAGACTTGCCAAGCGGCCTTGGTTTACTACCGGTAGACCGCCTGTCAAGTTTCGTATCATTTGGACTTCGTTTGATACTCCAACGGTTAACTGAGGGACCGAAAAGGCCTCGTGTGTGTTGCAGCCCAACACCCCTCCATTTTGGCCCAAAACCCACCTAACTCTGCTCCATCATCTAGAGCGTACGATCACGATCGCGTGGCCGAAAACCGCACCTCATTTGGACTCTCCTAGCTCCTCCAATGTCTATATATAGACCCCTTCCCCAAAATCCGGATCCCCCTCGTCAAACCCTAGATCCACCCCTCGCGCGCGCCGAACATTGTCCGCCGGCGCCGGACACGCCGCCGCCAGCCACCCACGCGCTGCCACGTGGCGCAGCCACCGCCTCCACCGCCGCGGCCTGCCAGGCCCAGGGACGGCCCCCGCGGCCCGAGCCGCCGCGCCGCCTCCTCCCACGCTGCGCCGCCACCTCCCTCTCCTCCGAGCCGCATTCGCCGGCGCGAGCCGCCGCCGCCGCCTCCGCGCGCCGCCGCCGCCACCGCGCCGCGCCGCCACCACCAGCCGCCGCCACCGCGCCTCCGGCCGCCTCCGCAACGCCGCCCCGCCGTGGCTCCCCGTCCGACTCCGGCCGCCGACGCCCCATCTCCGGCGAGGTCCTCCCCGGCCATCCTCGGGCCGCGTGCCGCGATCCAGATCCGGATCCGGAGAACAGTGAACCCTAACTCGGAGGTTGAATTTTTCTGTAAGTCCCGAAAATCTCATTCCAAATGCTCATGTTCGTAGCCCTGTAACTTTGCAACCGTAGCTCCGATTCATGCATATAGCATATCAAAATGTTCATCTCAGAGAGTACATCATTTCATTCCATTGCATCATTTTCATTTGAGTTCATCTTGATGCCCGAAATGCTGTTAGAAGAGGGCTACTTGAGTTAATTGTCAGATCTGCTACTCCTTTTAGGTTTTTGTCATTTTTGCCATGATTAATGTGTGCATGCTATGCCCATGAGTTCTACATGCGTTTTGTTAAGGGTTTTGTCATCTTTCCAGAGATGCAACCCATGTATTTTTGTGATGTGTGTGGTGACTTGTGCAAGCTTGCAAAGTGGTGCACTTGCTAATTCTGTTTTCAGGGACTTAGTGATTTCACCAAGTCCTGGAGCTGTTTATCTCATGATGCCATATGTTCTTGTTGTTTCTTAGTGATCCGTGCCTCTTTTGAGGATGATCAGTAAGGATGTTTTGTTAATCTTGTAGTGCTCTATCCATCCATGTCTTTGTTTGCAATTATGGAGCACCCTAGCTTGAGTCAATCGAGCTCTACTTTTGCTACTTTGTGAATCTGGGCAGATTGTCAACTTGTTTGCAATTTTGCCGGTGATGTTGTAGTTTATCCGTGCATGTTATGTTATTGTTCTTGCCATGTCTAGCTTGTATTTTGTGCCTTCTTGATGGATGTATGCTTGTCTTGCCATGACTTGCTCTGTAGTGAGTGCATCGAGCTCGTAAACATGCCTACTTGAGTTATTTTTCAGCATGTGTCAGTTTTTCACTAAGTCTAAAAACTGATTATGTTTTTGCTATGTTCACATGCTTGCAATTGTATTTTCTGATCCCTTTTGGCTCAAGGTAACTAAGGGACTTTTGTTAAACTCTTTGAGTAGCTCCATGCCATGCTTTACTTTGCCTTGTTCAGATCCTGTAGCATGTAGTTTTGTTGCTCCGAAGAGGGCTACCTGATCTGAAATTCCAGACAAGTGTTAATTTCACTAAGTCTGAGATATGTTTGCCATATGCATTTTTGCCATGCTTGTTTGAACCTGTTAATGGATGAATTGGCCGTAGCTCAGTGCTAGACTTTTGTTAAGCATCTTCAATGCATCCCTGCCATGTATTTTGTTGTCATGTTTGGTTGTTGTAGCATGTTCATCTCATTGCATTTAGATGCCTACTTGCTGTAAATCGCAGACCGGTGTCATTTTTGAATCGCTTGCCATTTCCAAATCGTAACTCCGATTCTGGCGTTCTTTATATCGTTTTCAAGCGATTTCATCTCATCTTTCTAGTGGCACACTTGGTTTTCCAAGTTGAGGCCAGGTTCATGCATTTCCTATCATATCTTGCATTTTGCATCCCGCATAGCATATCATCATTGCATCATATCGCTTGATCCTTGCACGTGGTTGATTGTGTCCTTGTTGCTTGTTTGTCTTGTTTGGGTAGAGCCGGGAGACGAGTTCGCTAATGAGGAGCCCGTTGAGTTTGCTTTCGAGGATCCAGTCAACTCTGACAACTGTGCAGGCAAGATGATCATACCCTCGAAATCACTACTATCTTTGCTATGCTAGTTTGCTCGCTCTTTTGCTATGCCAATGCTACGATGCCTACCACTTGCTTTCAAGCCTCCCAAATTGCCATGTCAAACCTATAACCCACCATGTCCTAGCAAACCGTTGTTTGGCTATGTTACCGCTTTGCTCAGCCCCTCTTATAGCGTTGCTAGTTGCAGGTGAAGATTGGAGGCCGTTCCTTGTTGGAACATTTATTTACTTGTGGGGATATCATTATATTATCTTGTTATCTTAATGCATCTATATACTTGGTAAAGGGTGGAAGGCTCGGCCTCTTGCCTAGTGTTTTGTTCCACTCTTGCCGCCCTAGTTTCCGTCATATCGGTGTTATGTTCCCGGATTTTGCGTTCCTTACGCGGTTGGGTTATAATGGGAACCCCTTGATATTTCGCCTTGATTAAAGCTTTTCCAGCAATGCCCAACATTGGTCTTACCATTTGCCACCTAGCCTCTTTTTTCCTCAGGTTTCCGGAGCCCGCAGGTCATCGTATTTAAACCCCCCCGGGCCAGTGCTCCTCTGAGTGTTGGTCCAAAGTAGAGTCCTGTGCAGCGCCCCCTCGGGGAAACTCGAGGTTTGGTTTTAGTTGTATGGAGCGCTCATCTGAGTGTGCCCTGAGAAAGAGATATGTGCAGCTCCTATCGGGATTTGTCGGCACATTTGGGTGGTGTTGCTGGTCTTGTTTTAACCTGTCGAAGTGTCTTGAGTTACCGAGATATCGAGTCTGATCGGAACGTCTTGGGAGGAGGTCTATTCCTTCGTTGACCGTGAGAGCTTGTCATGGGTTAAGTTGGGACTCCCCTGCAGGGATTAGAACTTTCGAAAGCCGTGCCCGCGGTTATGGGCAGATGGGAATTTGTTAATGTCCGGTTGTAGATAACTTGAACCTTAATTTAATTAAAATAATTCAACTGAGTGTGTTACCGTGATGGCCTCTTCTTGGCGGAGTCCGGGAAGTGGACACGGTGTTGGAGTAATGTTTGTGCAGGTTGTTCTCTAGTTCCTCGCTCGCGCTTTGCCTCCACTTCTCACTCTCTTTTGCAAAAAAGTTAGCCACCATATTTGCTAGTCGCTTGCTGCAGCTCCACATATATTTACCCTGTCATACCTATAAGCTTAAATAGTCTTGATCGCGAGGGTGCGAGATTGCTGAGTCCCTGTGGCTCACAGATTACTATTACACTAGATGCAGGGCCTGATGATTCTGCTCCAGGAGACGCACTTGAGCTCAAGTGGGAGTTCGACGAAGACCAACGTTACTATGTTTCCTTTCCCGATGATCAGTAGTGGTGCCCAGTTGGGGGTGATTGGGACCGTGTCGCATGTTGGGTTCTCTTTTATTTTGGCGTCGTAGTCGGGCCATGAGTGTTTGGATGATGTAATGTTATTTATGTACTTGATTGACGTGCCGAGTGTAAGCCAACTATGTTATCTCCCCTTTTATTATTATATTACATGGGATGCTTGTGAAGATTGCCTAACTTGCGACATATGCCTTCAATGCGATTATGTCTCTAAGTCGTGCCTCGACACGTGGGAGCTATAGTCGCATCGAGGGTGTTACAGGGCAGATGGAAGACTCGGATCCCACCTAGTCCAGCAACTACCAGCAGCAGCAGTCCTACACCCAGACCGATGATGGGACACAACAACAACAACAACAACAACAACATTGGGCAGCCAGAGAGTAGCATCCGGAGGAGGGGGAGGAGGAGGACAGCGACATTAATGACCCGGATGATACGGCCTGCGATCCGAAGAAGAAGGGTAGAGGAGAAAGCTTCAACATGCAGGAGGATGAGGTGTTGTGCAATGCATGGTTGGCTACTAGTCTCGATCCTGTCCATGGCACGGATCAATAGGGCACAACCTTTTGGAGGAACATTCACATATGGTTCCACGAACACAAGCATTTTGCGTCCTACTCCGATGCATTGATCCGCAACCGGGAGTGGAAGTTCCTCAACTATCGATTGTACACCATCCTGTTGGGGAATGTAGCATGCCATTTCAAAAATTTCCTAAGATCACACAAGATCTATCTAGGAGATGCATAGCAATGAGAGGGGAAGAGTTTGTCTACATACCCTCGTAGACCGAAAGCGGAAGCGTTAGTTTAACGTGGTTGATGTAGTCGAACGTCTTCTCGATTCAATTGATAAAGTACCGAACGTATGGAACCTCCGAGTTCTACACACGTTCAGCTCGATGACGTCCCTCGAACTCTTGATCCAGCAAAGTGTCGAGGGAGAGTCTCGTCAGCACGATAGCATGCTGACAGTGATAGTGAAGTGATCCACGCAGGGCTTCACCTAACCACTACGACAATATGACCGGAGGAGTAAACGGTGGAGGGGGCACCACACACGGCTTGGAAAAATTCATCTGTCTTAGAGGCGCCCCCGCCCCCGTATATAAAGGAGGGAGAGGGGAGGAGGCCAGCCTAGGTGCGCTCCAACTTGGAGGAGTCCCACTTGTGCTCCTAGTCCAATTCGCCCCCTTCCTTTTATCGGAGGGGGAAAGGGGAAAGGAGAGGGACGAGGAGAAGGAAAGGAGGCGCCGCCCCTCCCCTTGTCCAATTCGGACACCTCCTTGGGAGGCGCGCGCCACCCCTTCTGGGCTGGCCTACCTCCCTCCTATGGCCCATATGGCCCATATCTTTCCCCGGGGGGTTCCGGTAACCCCCCGGTACTCCGATACATACCTGATACATTCGGAAACACTTCCGTTGTCCGAATACTATCATCCAATATATCAATCTTTACCTCTCGACCATTTCGAGACTCCTCGTCAGAGCCGTGATCTCATCCGAGACTCTGAACAATCTTCGGTCAACAAAACACAGAATCGTCATCGAACGTTAAGCGTGCGGACCCTACTGGTTCGAGAACTATGTAGACATGACCGAGACACCTCTTCGATCAATAACCAATAGCGAAACCTGGATGCTCATATTGGTTCCCACATATTCTACGAAGATCTTTATCGGTCAAACCATAATGACAACATACGTCATTCCCTTTGTCATCGGTATGTTACTTGCCCAAGATTTGATCATCGGTATCTTCATACCTAGTTCAATATTGTTACCAGAAAGTCTCTTTACTCGTTCCATAATTCATCATACCTTAACTAAATCATTAGTCACATTGCTTGCATGGCTTAGCATGATGTGCATTACCGAGAGGGATGAGAGATACCTCTTCGATACTCGGAGTGACAAATCCTAATCTCGATATATGCCAACCCAACAAACACCTTCGGAGATACCTGTAGAGCATCTTTATAATCACCCAGTTACATTGTGATGTTTGATAGCACACAAGGTATTCCTCCGGTATTCGAGAGTTGCATAATCTCAGTCAATGGAATATGTATAAGTCATGAAGAAAGCAATAACATTTCGTGGAATCTAGGCTCATCATTGCTTCCTCATAGTTCGTAGGTTCTGAAAGGATTGATATGGTTGACTAGAGGGGGGGTGAATAGGCAACTACCAATTTTTAGCTTTTCTTTACTAAATTAAACTTTGCATCAAAGTAGGTTGTCTAGATGTGCACCTAGGTGAACAACCTATATGATGCAACAACAACAAGCACACAAGCAAGCAAGGGAACAAAAACTAAAGAGCTTGCACAAGTAAAGGTAAGAGATAACCAAGAGTGGATCCGGTGAAGACGAGGATGTGTTACCGAAGTTCCTTCCTTTTGAGGGGAAGTACGTCTCCGTTGGAGCGGTGTGGAGGCACAATGCTCCCCAAGAAGCCACTAGGGCCACCGTATTCTCCTCACGCCCTCACACAATGCGAGATGCCGTGATTCCACTATTGGTGCCCTTGAAGGCGGCGACCGAACCTTTACAAACAAGGTTGGGGCAAACTCCACAACTTAATCGGAGGCTCCCAACAAGACCATGAAGCTTCACCACAATGGAATATGGCTCCGAGGTGACCTCAACCATCTAGGGTGCTCAAACACCCAAGAGTAACAAGATCTGCTAAGGATGAGTGGGGGAATCAAAACTCTCTCGGTGGAAGTGTAGATCGGGGCCTTCTCAACCACTCCCGAGCAAATCAACAAGTTTGGTTGGCTAGGGAGTGAGATCGGGCAAAAATGGAGCTTGGAGCAATAATGGAGCTTTAATGGTGGAAGAGGTAAGTCAAAGGGGGGAAGAAGACACCCTTTTATAGTGGGGGGAACAATCCAACCGTTACCCCCCCACTCAGCCCCGCAGAGAGCGGTACTACCGCGGGGGCAGGGCGGCACTACCGCTCATAAGCGGTACTACCGCTCCCCCTCAGCGGTACTGCCATGCTAGAAGAGAAGGGGCTGGGGCTGGGACCCAGAGCGGTACTACCGCGGAGGCAGGGCGGTACTACCGCTCACAAGCAGTACTACCGCCACTACTACCGCAGCTAGTACCGTAAAACCCGACACGAGAAAATGCGCACTCGAGTCGAGGCGGTAGGAGCACGGAGCCACAACGGCACTGCGGCTGAGGCCATCCAGCGGTACTACCGCTCCGAGGAGCGGTACTACCGCTTACTGAGCTTCAGCCGTACTACCGCTATATTGGAGCTAGTGTCGTAAAACCCAACACGAGAAAATGCGCACTCGAGTCGAGGCGGTAGGAGCACGGAGCCGCAGCGGTACTGCAGCTGAGGCCACAAAGCGGTACTACCGCTCCGAGGAGCGGTACTGCCGCTTAGTGAGCCTCAGCGGTACTACCGCTGTGGCCCGCGGTACTACCGCTGGGTCCAGGAAAAGACACATAGGGGAGAAAAGAGAAGCTCCAGAGAGACGGAAAGAAATGGTGGGTGAGAGAAGAACGTGTACGTGTTGATTCCACCCAAACCATACCGAAGCAAATCCCCTCTTGATAGTACGGTGACTACTACGAAACTTAGTCCACCAACAAAGTCACGAAAGAAGCTACACCGTCTTGAGTAGAGCGCCGAGGGGAAATAATTGTTTCGTGCCAAAAGATGAATATCTGAAAGAACTCAAAGCACCCGATTAGTCCGAAAATGCATTGTCATCAATCACCAAAACACCGTAGGGATAAATATGCCCTTACAGGTTCGTCATGGTTGTCGGGGGTTGGGTGCGACATATGCCAATGGATGGCTTATCATGGTGGGGGCGAGTAAAACGTCGCCGGTGCCTGGAAACGGGATGAGGCGTAGACACGAACGCCGGCATACTTTACCCAGGTTTGGGGCTCTCCCAGGAGATAACACCCCTAGTCCTGCTCTGCGGGGTCTCCGCATGATCACTAAGGCAAAGTGAGTACAGAGGCGCTCCTCGAGCTGTATCTGTGGGTAGGAGGAGGCAAGGCTAGCTCTCTCCTTCCTCTAAGGTCTGGTCTACTTCTAATGAATCGGAACCCTTTGCATGGGTGTCCTGGGGGGGTTATATAAGCCTACCCCCAGGGGTACAATGGTAAATTGTATGGATGCAGGGCTCAGCTGTCAGTCTCTTTGCCTGCGGGCCCTCCTACCAACTGTTGGGGCCCACCGATTGGTGGGTCCAGCCGATTGGTCTGGTACGGAGCTGACAGGCCGCACCCGCCGCTGGCGGGTCCTGCCGGCTGCTGATTACTATAGCCATGCTTCTAATGACGTAGGCTTGGTCATGGGGTCGTGACTACAGTCCTGCCGCCTGGCAGGCGATTACTGTAGCCACTCCCCGTCTCATCTGGTTAATGGCGCGTGGGACCCATGGGAGGGGCAGGCCGACTTCTGTGCGTCGGCTCCCTACGGGTCCGACTGGTGGCGCCCTTGCCGTCTAGGGCCCGTCTTTCATGGATCATACCGTCAGGCCGTCGTGGGTACAGGACTCCGCCCACTGTTGCTGACGTCAGGGATGGCATGGCAACAGTGCTGTGCCAGACGGAGATCTCCGCTGGTACAGTGCACTGTGCCCTGGCCATCCCCTGGAAAAGGGGAGAGAGTGGGCTTTACTGTCGCCACTCCCTGTCCCATCCCCCTGACAAGGGCATGGGCTTTGCTGGTGTCGTGGACCGACTCCCCGTGGCCGGCTTCCCTGGAAGCCGCCAGTCAGAGTCGGCCGGTCTTGATCTCTTCTCTAGGACTCGGACGCATATGGGCCACCGACTGTTCCTCGAGCCGCCCTCCTGAAGTCGGCTCTCCATCTGTTGTCTTGAGGGGCGCAGTCAGCCCCGATGTCTTGAAAGGTTATGGGCCTCGGGTTAGCCTACCCGTAACCCATTACTCCGACAATAGTCCCCGAAGTTGATGAGGCGCCGTGGACATCCAGCCGAGGAGCCTCAGTAGCTTCATTCTCCGAGTACTTGAGGTGGAGACTCCGCTTGACTCTGCCGGGCCGACTGGTAGGAGTCGGAGTCGCCTGACTTGACTTGTCCAAAAAATACTTTCGAATCCCCTAGCGGGAACTTAGTGGCGTACAAGCTAAGCTTCCTGGCCGCCACCCACTTCGTGCCCACCACGTGGCAACCAGTGGTCGGGCCAGCCTGCCTACCCGTCCGCGAGATGGGACATGTCTGCAGGCGGGGCCCGCCACTACCACGCCTCGGCAAGCGAGCGGATCCGCTGCGGCCGTGGGGGACAGTTGAGGTTCACACGGAGTTACTGCATGCAGTAACTTTGCACGATAAAACGTGGGGGGCGTGGGGTAGTGGGCGCAGTAAATCCCACAACCGCCCCCTCGGCTTCGCAGCCCACTGGACTATAAGTAGGGGGAGGAGGGGAAATGGCGGAGCACGCGCGTCCCGCCTCCCACTGCTTCCTCTCCTTCTTCTGTCTCTGCACCTCGAGCCTCGTCAAATGTTGCAGCGGTCCTCTCATGATGAGCTCTTCCTCCGCCGTCATGCCCCCGACGGCGCACTTTGGTACCTGGGATGGTTCGAAGGTCCACAAGGATCACATCGACTTCCTCCGCAAGATGCGCCGATTGCCCGGCGAGGACCTCGTGAGGGTCCGCCTCGTGCGGAGGGGAGAAATTTCGCCGGCACCACAGGAGGGCGAGCAGGTCGTCTTCCACTCGCACTGCATGTGCGGCCTGGGCCTGCCGGCGAGCAACTTCTTCCGCTCCTTCCTCGAGTTCTACGGACTCCAGTCACACCACCTCACCCCCAACGAGGTGGTGCTACTGTCCGCCTTCGTCACCCTGTGCGAAGGCTTCATCGGCGTTCTCCCCACCATCAAGCTCTAGGGGTAGTTCTTCTTCTCCAAGCTCGGCACCCAAGCCACGGGCGTGCCGACTCAGTGCGGCGCGTTCATCACCGTGCGGGGGTCGGGGGCCGACAACCCATTTCCCTCCGTCAGGCTGATCAAGTCGGTGAAGATGTGGCAGCGGTCGTAGTTCTACGTGAAGAACGTCTCCGCGGAGGGTGATTGGGTCAACCTGCCGGCCTACGTAGCCGGCCTGCCGGCTGGGAGGCAGCCCAACTGGTCGCACCGGGCCCGGACGTTGACGCCTGCAGGAGCCGGCACCGTTGCGCGGCTTCGCGTGCTGATGCAGTCGGAGGGCCTGACCGGGCCGGATTTGCTGGCCGCCTTCGTGGCGTGCCGAGTGCTACCCCTCCAAAGTCGCCCCCACATGATCTGTCAGATGAGAGGGCACCGAGACCCGAGCCGGATGTGCACCAAGGAGATGCCTCACGAGGAGGTAGCCTACATGGTGAACTATCTTGCGAGTTGCGACCTCAACGAAGAGTGGCAGTTCGGCAAGGAGCCGTATTCACGTGCTACCCCTCCGCCTCTGGTGAGTCGTTTTCCTTCTCTCTTTTTCTTTGATTCTTCTGACATCTTTACAACCGAGTTCGTCTTGTTTGCTCTGACCAGACAGCTTTGGTCAGAACCCCCTCCTCCAGCCAGCAGCCGGCACCTTGGGGCCGGACCACGAGTTCCTCCCCGACCGAGTAGAGAGCGATGTGGACGTCCCCGACTTGGGGGCGGCGGCCCTGGAGGACGACGCCAAGGGAGGAGGCGGTGCAGCAGGTGGCCCGAGACTTGGGACCAGTCTCGAGGACTGGCCTGATGATGACGAGGAGGTCACCCCGCGCCACCAGTCAGGAGCCGGCCAGCCGGGCGCGGGCTCATCAGCCCCGCCGGACGCTCAAGGCGGCGGCAAGAAGCGCAGGGCCGGGACGAGCCTGTTCAGCAGTCGGCCGAAGAAGCCCAAGGGCTCAGCCGCGGCGACCAAGCGGGATGAAGCGGCCGCAAAGGCCAACTGCTTCCGCAAGGTGGTGAAGACGTCGCAGCTGATTTCGGCGTAAGTACTACCTCCCTTCATACCCTCACATTTCTTTATTGAGTATGTCTGAAATCCCTTTACTTTATTTTCCCGACTTTAGGGCCCCGCTCTCTCTTGAGAAGTCGGCCGCCGGCTCCGTCGTAAAGTTGGCGGAGACCTCCTCCACCACCCGGCGGATTGATCCCACCGTCGACCTCCGAGAGGCGATGGAGCGGAACACGTGGGAGGCGCGTGAGGAGCGGGAAGCTGCCCGCCTGAAGAAGGCGGAAGCCGACAAGGCGGAGGCCGCCGCCCTGAAGAAGCTGGCGGAGGCCGAGGCTGCCGATGCGGAGAAGAAGCGCGCAGAGGAAGCCGCACACCGCCAGTCGGCGGTGTTTGTCGTCCCCTTGAACTCCGCGCCACCGCCACCGGAGTTCACATCGCAGACTGGGGAAGTCGGCGACGAGAACCCGGTCATGGAGAGGGACGCCGACGTCACCGCCACACCGGAAGTCATTGTGCCGCCACCGCCACCCTCCGGAAGCACGCCAGGTGGGCAACCGGTGGACCCGCCAGTGCCGCCAACCGGAGGCGCGGCGGTGACGGGCCTGGCCCTCGAGGTCAGCACACCGACGCGCCGTCGTCTCGTGAAGGCGGCCTCAGCGCCGCGTCCTCTGGGGACCGGCACCGCGAGCTCCACGATCCCGGACACCGAGGTGTCGAGCGCCGCGCCCACCGGGTGAGTGCAGGGAGGCGGGACGGTCCTGTTGAACCGGGCGCTCTTGGACATCCAAACCAAGCTCCGGGCCGGGGTGACGCCATCAAGGAGTGCACCAAGGCATACCTGGCGTCACAAACAGCCATTCGGGTACGCATCCTTCCTTTTTCTTTGCTTCCTTGTTTTTCTTTGTGGGGGTGCGCCAGCGCACCCACTGGGTGTAGTCCTCGAGTTTCGGGCCGACTGTTGAGCAGGCGGCTCGGAACTCTAATCGGTGAGTTTCAAGTGCCAACACTTTTTCTGAAATTTTGATGCAGGACTACTACAATCTTCGCGTGACCTCCTTCAATGCCAATGTTGAGGAGGTGGCCAAGCGGACCGCCGACTTGTCGGACAGCCGGGGTGAGTTCTCTTCTTTCTCTACGGGGGCGCGCTGGCGCACCCGTTGTAGTCCCCGAGATTCGGGCTGACTGCTGAGCAGTCGGGCCGGATCTCCCCGGCGACCTTTCTTCTTTGTTGACGACTGACACCCCTCCCCATCCTTCTTCAGAAGCCAACGCCGCCCTTCAGCAGCAGCTGGGCGAAGTCAACACCGCACTGCGCGTCAAGGAGGAGGAGTGTGGCCGGCTGACGGAGGAGCGCGATCGGCTGGCTACGCAGCTGGTGGAGCAGAAGGAGCTGCTCCAGAGGGCCCAGAAGGAGGCGGGGGACAAGGAGACCGCCCTTCTCGCCGAATTTGCATCCGAGCGCTCCTCCTGGACCGACAAGGAGGCGACGCTGGTCTCCGGCTTTCAAGCAATCGAAGATCTTGTCGATGGTGAGCTTCCCCTCGTTTCCTTTTCTGGGCTGCCGACTGCTAGTCGAGTCAGCCTTAAGTTTTTAACCTTGTTTCTTCGTTCTTCTTCCTTAGCAGACTTCTTCCCCGGCCATTCGGACGCCGCCAATCAAGCCATCGAGGCTGATCATGAAGCACAGAGGGCGGGCGGCGCACAGATCACTGCCAATGCCCCCCAAACTCTTGGCGAGAAGATCCTTAGCATCGAGGCCCGCCTTCGGCCAGCCCACCGGATGCTGTGCCAGCTTCAACGTGTCGGCACCAAGGCGATTGCCGCCCTATGGCCGGATATGCAGGCACCGCGCACCCCCAGTCGGACTGCCGACTGGCTGGAGGTCGCAGCCGGCCGTCTTGAGGCCTAGAAGGGTTCTTCGGCCCAGGCTGGAGCACGCCGGGCTTTAGAATTCGCCAAGGCGTGGTATCCTGGGCTGAGCTTAGCCCAGTTAGCCACGTTCCGGCTAGAGGCTCAGGCGGAGCTGGCAGCGGTGGAAGACGATCTTGTCAGGCGTGCCGCATCGATCACCGAGTACACCGACACCAGCGTCTTCGTCCCAGAGCGGGCTGAGAACGGCGAGGAGGCGCCGCCGGAGTGGTTCGGGCTGAACCCGGACGACGGCGAGAACTCGGCGGAGGTGATCGAATCCAGTGGCGAAGAGGAAGGCGAGGAGGAGGAAGGAGACGAGGAGGAGGCGCCAGAGGTCGAGGCAGACGGCCAGCCCCAGCTCGACCGCGCCTCTAGCAACGAGCCGCGCCCAACTAAGCCAGCTGTTGCTAGAGGTGATCATGCGGAGACCAACCAGCCGGCCTCCCCGGCAATTGGCACCGCCGACCCCTCCGGTCCTCCGAGTCCGTCCGCGGCTTCCTAGGCTGCCACTTTATCTTTGTTTTACCTACTTAGCATTCTCAATGAACTTGTTATTTTGCACAATTCCACCCACTGGGTGTATCTTGAACTTCTATTTGATGATTCGGCCAAGGGCCTTTCTATGTAAATATTTATCCGCATTCTATCTCTTCTTGCTTATTGCTCTTTAACTTTTTCCTTTGCCGCCTTCCCTTGGTTGTCATCTTGCCAGTCGGACAGCCGCTCTGCGGACTGCCGCTAGATCAAAAAACTTGGCTTCTTTGGGAAGGCAAGTACTTAGCCTTTTAGAGTTTTTAGCAAGTTAATTTTGGAGACGGTGAGCCAGCTGCTATAGAGTCGGTTGTAAAAGGCTGAAAACCGGCTTTAAACTATGAGCGAGCTTTGAGTCCTTAGCCATTTTTCATATGGACACCCATTCTACCTTACTCCTATTTTCCAGACTGCGACAGTCGCTCTGCAATCTGCGGCTTCTAACAGGAGACGTCTTAAGTGCCACACATTACTTGTCCGGCTGCAGGAAGTCGTTTCATAGCTCAAGTCGGCAATTCCCCGGGCCAACTAGTCAAACCCGGTGCCACGTGGCATAACGAAGAATAACATATGCATAGGCATAACTCTTTATCATATAGATAAAAGAAGGCAGTCCCCGAGCTCTTCTCGAGGGGCCCGAGGTCTTCGTACTTTAATTCAAAAGGTAGCATGATACATACTGCATTAACTATAAAATCTTCGGAGGAGGTTTGCATTCCATGGCCGCTCCATCTCTTTGCCGGAGTCGTCCCTCTTGCATGCTTGGGGCTTTTGAGCATCGATCAAGTAGTAGGAATCATTGCCCAACACTTTGCTGATGATGAAAAGGCCTTCCCAAGGTGCTGAGAGCTTGTGCTGGCCGGCTGTTCGCTGAATCAGCCGGAGCACAAGGTCTCCTTCTTGGAAAGATTGCGGCTTGACCTTCCGGTTGTAGTATCGGTGTAGGCTCTGCTGGTAGATGCTGGACCGGCTGAGTGCCAACAACCGGCCCTCTTCCAGCAGATCGACGTTGTCCTGGCATGCTTCTTCTACTTCCTCTTCGGTGTACATGGTGATTCGAGGGGAGTCGAACTCTATGTCCGTTGGGATGACGGCTTCAGCACCGTAGATGAGGAAGAAGGGCGTGAAGCCGATTGACTTGTTTGGAGTCGTGCGCAGGCTCCAGAGGACGGCTGGCAACGCATCAAGCCAGCAGCCTACCGAGCGCTCCAGAGGCTCGACCAGCCGAGGCTTGATGCCGGACAGGATTAGGCCATTTGCTCGCTCTACCTGGCCGTTGGACTGCGGATGGGCAATGGACGCTAAGTGCGGTCGGATGCCCTGCGTCACACAGAAACGGGCCAAGGCACCTTTGGCAAAATTTGTGCCGTTGTCGGTGATGATGTTGTGCGGTATGCCGTACCGAGTTGTGATGTCGGAGATGAAGGTCACAGCGGTCAGACCATTTAAACTCTTGATTGATTTTGCTTCTATCCACTTGGTGAACTTGTCCACTACGACAAGTAAGTGAGTCAAACCGCCTCGTGCCGTCTTGAATGGTCCGACCATGTCCAGTCCCCAAACAGCAAAGGGCCAGGCAATGGGAATAGTTTTGAGTGCCGAAGCCGGCTGATGAGGCTTAGAGCGGAACTTCTGGCACCCCTTGCATTTTTGGACCAAAGACTTGGCATCTTCAAGAGCAGTCGGCCACAAGAAGCCATGGCGGAAAGCTTTGGCGACGAGTGCTCTCGAAGCCGCATGGTGGCCACACTCGCCTTGATGGATGTCTTTGAGGATTGCTTGGCCTTGCTCTGGCTCCACACAGCGCTGGTAAATACCAGTGATACTACGCCTTACGAGCTCTCTATTGACGATGGTGTACGCTGCCACCTGACGTTGTACTTGCCAAGCCGAGATCTCATCGGTTGGCAGCTCTTTATTCACCATGAATTTGAGGATGGGTTGGGCCCATGAAGGTGCTGCAATTTCTACAACAGCCAAGACCGCGACTTGGACGAGGGCGGCTGGGCCGGGAGGTGGCGGGTTGGAGTCGGCAACCGCTTGTTGTGTTGATGAAGTCCTCGGGCGGATTGGCGCAGTCCCCGGGCTGGGTGCGACTGCCATGATTCCCGTGTCGCCTGCCGGAATACTCGTGCCGTCTGCGGGGGCTCTTGAGTCGGATCCGACTACTTCATGAGGAGCCAGCACGAAGATGGAGTCTGACTACGGTGATGGCTTGACGGATGGCTTGAGGAGGCGTTGGAGGGCGACGTCAGACGGTATCGCCTGACGGGTGGAGCCGATTCGCGCCAGGGTGTCTGCTTAGTCGTTGTCGTTTCTTGGTACATGGAGAAACTCACACCCCTCAAAATATCGGCTGAGTTGCTGTACGAGGAAGCGGTATCTTGCCATGTTTGCGTCCTTGGCGTCCCAATCGCCTGATGACTGCTGGACCACCAAGTCGGAGTCACCATAGCACAGGATCCGGTGAATGCTGAGCTCTTTGGCTAGCCGGAGCCCGTGAATGAGTGCCTCGTACTCGGCGACGTTGTTGGAGGCAGCAAAATGGATTTGCATCACATATTTGAGCTTATCGCCCTTGGAAGAGGTGAGGACGATGCCGGCTCCCAAGCCGGTGTGCATCTTGGAACCGTCGAAATGCATTCGCCAATGGGTGGAATCGGATGCTCGCGGTAGATACTGGGTTTCGACCCAGTCGACGAGGAAGTCGGCCAGTGCTTGTGACTTGATGGTAGTGCGAGGTTGGTAGTATATGGTGTAGGGGGCCAACTCTATGGCCCACTTGGCCACTCGACCCGAAGCGTCCCGGCTGCCGATGATCTTGGCTAGAGGAGCCGTGCAGACCACAGTGATTTGATGTTCTTGGAAGTAAGGCTTCAATTTCTTGGTGGCAAAGTGCACACCATAGCACATCTTCTGGTAGTGGGGGTAGTTTTGCTTGGAGGTCGATAGTACTTCACTCAAATAATATACCGGTCTCTGGACTGGTAGCACTTTGCCTTCCTCCTTGCGTTCTACCACAATGACTGTGCTGACCACTCGGCTGGTGGCAGCAATGTAGAGGAGCATGGGCTCCTTAGGAGTCAGAGCCACCAGGACAGGTGGAGTAGTCAGCATATTCTTTAGTTGGAAAAATGCTTCATCCGCCTTGTGGTTCCACTCGAAAAAAGTGGTCTTCTTCATGAGTTGGTACAAGGGAAGAGCCTTCTTGCCCAGCCGACTGATGAATCGGCTGATGGACGCCAAACAGCCGGTGAAATTTTGTACATCCAGCAGTCGGCTGGGTACCTCCATCCTTTCAATGGCCTTGATCTTCACAGGGTTGCATTCTATGCCACGTTTGGAAACCAGGAAGCCAAGGAGCTGGCCGGCTGGTACTCCGAAGACGCACTTCTCCGGGTTGAGCTTGATCTGAAATCGGCGCAATTTCACAAAGGTCTCCTTGAGCTCTTCCAGCAGTGTTCCATGCTTCTCCGTTTTTACCAGCACATGATCCACGTAAACATGAGCATGTCTGCCGAGCTGCTTGAGGAGGCACTTCTGCATGCATCGTTGGAAGGTGGCGCCGGCGTTCCTCAAGCCGAATGTCATGGTCAGGTAGCAGAAATCTCCAAACGGCGTGATAAAGGCAGTCTTCAGCCTGTCGGCCAGGTTCAACTTGATCTGGTGATACCCTGAATATGCATCCAAGAAACTCAACAGCTCGCATCCGGCTGTGGAGTCTATCACTTGGTCGATCCTTAGCAAAGCGAACGGGTCCTTGGGGCATGCTTTGTTGAGGCTAGTGTAGTCAATACACATTCGCCATTGCTTGTTTTTCTTCAGTACCAGGACCGGGTTGGCCAGCCATTCTGGAAAGAATACTTCCATGATGTAGCCGACCGCAAGCAGCCGGGCTATTTCTTCTCCAATAACTCTCCTCTTCTCTTCTGACAAGCGACGCAAAGGCTGCGTGACTGGCTTGGCATCAGATCGGCCGTGTAATTTGTGCTCGGCGAATTCCGTCGGGACACCTGGCATGTCTTTGGGGGACCATGCGAAGATGTCTCGATTCTCATGGTGGAAATCGACGAGCTCGCCTTCCTATTTGCTGTCAAGGTTGGTGCCTATGACAGCGTACCTCTCTGGGTGCTCTGGGTCCAAAGGTATCTTCTTTGTTTCTTTAGCCGGCTTGAATGAGCCCTCAGCTTCCGACTCTCTGGGATCAGCCGACGTCTCTGGCTGTTTGCTTGCCATTGCCACAACCCGATCTAGCAGTCGCTTCCCAGCTGCGATCACGAGGGACTCGGCCAGCCGACTGCTCTCTGATGCTCAGGCGGACGACTTCTTATAGTTGCCAGTTATGGTCAGGATCCCCTTGGAACTCGGCATCTTCATCTTGAGGTAGGCATAGTGGGGGACGGCCATGAACTTGGCCAGGGCTGGCCAACCAAGTAGCGCATGGAATGGGCTCTCCAGGTCCACCACCTCAAACCAAATCGACTCTCGGCGGAAATGATCTTTGTCTTTGAAGAGGACGTTGATCAAGATCTTGCCGATTGGAGAGCAGGAAAGGCCAGGAACTATGCCGTGGAACATCGTCCGGCTGGACTGTAGTTGCCTCTACCTGATCCCTAACTTCTCCATGGTGTCTTTGTACAGGATGTTGATGTTGCTGCCAACGTCTATCAGGACTCTGGAGAAGCGAGTAGCTCGTTTGTCCGTGGCAAAGGCGGCGTCCAAAACCAAGGCATAGGAGCCGGGTTTGGGCATTACTTCTGGGTGGTCAGCTCTGCTCCAGCTGATGGGCTTCTCAGACCAATGCATGAACTCGGGGGTGTCAGATGCTACTGCATTCACCTCCTACTGCGGCAGCCGCCTACTGCGTCGGTCGTCGGCCACACTGGTGAACACGACATAAGCTCCCTGCTCTTCTGGATACTAGTCTTGCACTGCGCCGACCGGTCTGACCGCCGGCTGCTGGGGTGGAGGAGGCGGCTGCCCCGCAGGTGGGGGAGGCAAAAGTCCATCTCCCTTGGCTATCCTAGTGAGCCAGTGGCATTTACGAGTGGTGTGGTTGGACGGTTTTGCACCACTGTGGAACTTCCAGGGTCCATCCAAAGTCTGCTCATATGAGAAAGTTGGCTGCTAGTTGGGCTTGCCGCCCTTCTGGCATTTGGGCGGGGGCTGCCATTCCGACTGCTGGTTTTCGACTGTCGCCACCTGCCGACTGGTGGAAGTCGGTGGTGGGGCTTTGTGCTTGTGTCCGTTCTGCTGTTGACGCCGACTGGTGTCTCCGGCCGGAGTTCAAGGAGCCTGAGGAGCCACCTTGCCAGTCGCGCTAACTTGAATCTCCGTCTTCATGGAGGAGTCGGCCGTCGCGTACTTGTCCGCTATGATCAACAACTCGTCGAGGGTTTCCGACTCGTCACAGAGAAGCTTGTGCTTGAAGAGGGTGCCCTCTCGGCATCCTGTGGTGAAGTACTCAATGGCTTGCACCTCGTGCACGCCTTCGCAGGAGTTTCTAAGCTCGGCCCAGCGCATGAGGTAGTCGCGGGTTGACTCGCTGGGGCCCTGTACACATAAGGAGAGCTGGCGAGGCTTGGGAGGCCGCTTGTACGTGTTGGTTAAGTTGCGAACAAAGGCATCAGTGAAGTCGACCCAACTATTGATGATGCGGGGCCTTAAGATATTCATCCATGTTCGGGCCGTGCCTTGGAGCATGAGAGGAACGTACTTCATGGGAACACGCTTGTTGTCGTTTGCTATGCTGACGGCCGTGGAGTAGTCGACCAGCCAGTCTTCCGGCATCACGGAGCTGGTGTATTTGGGTGTATCTCTGGGGAGCGTGAACCCTTTGGGGAAGGGCTCGTCTCGGATGCGGGGGCCAAAACACGACGGACCCAACTCATCTTCTTCTTCAAGCACCAGGGATCGGTGGAGACGGTCGATCCGGTGGCGGACGTCATTCTCTCCGACCCCCTCTTGGCGGCCAATGTTGGGGAACATTGAAGAAAACAAAATTTTCCTACGGTTTCACCAAGATCCATCTAGGAGTTCATCTAGCAATGAGTGATCGGATTGCATCTACATACCTTTGTAGATCACGCGCGAAAGCGATCAAAGAACGGGGATGAAGAAGGCGTACTCGACGTGATCCAAATCACCGGAGATCCTAGCGCCGAACGGATGGCACCTCCGTGTTCAGCACACGTACGGTCAGCGTGACGTCTCCTCCTTCTTGATCCAGCAAGGGGAAGGAGAGGTTGAGGAAGATGGCTCCAGCAGCAGCACGACGGCGTGGTGGTGGTGGAGCTGCAGTACTCCGTTAGGGTTTCGCCAAGCTCTACGGAGGAGGAGGAGGTGTTGGAGAGGGAGAGGGAGGCGCCTGGGCTCAAGGTGTGGCTGCCCTCCCTTCCCCCCACTATATATAGGGCCAAGGGAGAGGGGGGCGCAGCCTTGGCCCTTCCTCCAAGGAAGGGTGCGGCCAGGGAGGAGTCCATCCTCCCCAAGGCACCTAGGAGGTGCCTTCCCCCTTTAGGACTCTTCCTTTCCCTTATCTCTTGGCGCATGGGCCTCTTGGGGCTGGTGCCCTTGGCCCATATAGGCCAAGGCGCACACCCCTACAGCCCATGTGGCCCCCCGGGGCAGGTGGACCTCCTTGGTGGACCCCCGGACCCCTTTCGACACTCCCGGTACAATACCGATAATGCGCGAAACCTTTCCGGCGACCAAAACAAGACTTCCCATATATAATTCTTTACCTCCGGACCATTCCGGAACTCCTCGTGACGTACGGGATCTCATCCGGGACTCTGAACAACATTCGGGTTACTGCATATACATATCCCTACAACCCTAGCGTCACCGAACCTTAAGTGTGTAGACCCTACGGGTTCGGGAGACATGTAGACATGACCAAGATCGCTCTCCGGTCAATAACCAACAGCGGGATCTGGATACCCATGTTGGCTCCCACATGCTCCTTGATGATCTCATCGGATGAACCACGATGTCGAGGATTCAAGCAACCCCGTATATAATTCCCTTCGTCAATCGGTATGTTACTTGCCCGAGATTCGATCGTCGGTATCCCAATACCTCGTTCAATCTCGTTACCGGCAAGTCACTTTACTCATACCGTAATGCATGATCCCGTGACCAGACACCTGGTCACTTTGAGCTCATTATGATGATGCATTACCGAGTGGGCCCAGTGATACCTCTTCGTCATACGGAGTGACAAATCCCAGTCTTGATCCGTGTCAACCCAACAGACACTTTCGGAGATACCCGTAGTATACCTTTATAGTCACCCAGTCACATTGTGACGTTTGGTACACCCAAAGCACTCCTACGATATCCGGGAGTTACACGATCTCATGGTCTAAGGAAAAGATACTTGACATTGGAAAACTCTAGCAAACAAACTATACGATCTTGTGCTATGTTTAGGATTGGGTCTTGTCCATCACATCATTCTCCTAATGATGTGATCTCGTTATCAATGACATCCAATGTTGTCAGGACCCCGACTCGATGTCACATCGATCTAGCCGGTAACACCTCATATCACTTTGCGGCCTCACGCACGATATCCCCACGGGTATTGAAGAGTTCTAACCTTAAGGCCCGATTTTCACGGTCCTTATCCTCGAGCATCTCAGCAGTGGTGCGAGTCCGTGAATCCTCCTGAGTGGGGTCAGCATAAATAGCCTGGAGATACCCTTGTGCTCCCGGAAGTGATCCTGGCATATACCGGAAATCAGAGTCCCGAAATAGACCAGATCTGACTCGCATAATGGTCATCATAGAGTAGGCGGCGTCCTGCACAGCCATCTCAATAGTAACCCCGAGTCCATAGGAGCAGTGAAGAGGCTCGGTGGATCCAGGATAAGATGGAAATATCCTGACAGTGCAGAGGTACTGGCTTTGATTGAAGTCCCGGAATTGCTCTTCGACCGTGTACTCGGGATACCAGCGGTATCCAGCCTCAGTCATTACCCTGACCAACTTGGCAGTATGGCCGGGTACATCTAGACATCGAGTCAGGCGAACCACTTGATTGAGGTCGCGAGTGGCCATCTGAAAGCACAATCATAATGCAAAGGCATTAGAATTTCTAGCAAAATTTCGGCAGCATAACAGCTGTAAATGCTCAGAAAGGATTTTGAGACATTTGACAAAGGATTTCGTACACACTCAACATCATCATATCAAAGTTCTGAAACCATTCTAACAACATAAGGTGGTAGTAGGACTGAACTAGGCTTATAACCATCAAACTTATAAGGTACTACTGATTAGTAACTCGTGATCCTGATAGAGAGAACAGATCCTAATTCCTTAACCCCCGGTGGAAGAATGGACTGACTCAGATCAGAAAGTCATAAGATAAAGGAGTAAAAAGAGCCTTACGTTCCAACCCACAAACAATTCCCTTACATATAACTAAAGAATTTCTAGACTCAACATCGACCAGTTTGGCTTGGAGAACCTACAGGCAGTTCGGCTCTGATGCCAACGCTGTCAGGACCCCGACTCGATGTCACATCGATCTAGCCGGTAACACCTCATATCACTTTGCGGCCTCACGCACGGTATCCCCACGGGTGTCGTCTTACCTTTTCCCGGGACCGTTTGCGCCTTTTGGCTCACGTATATGATAGTGTCGCTAGCATCCATATGATAAGGAGCCCGGGCTGACATGACTAGTCGTAAACCCAAAGTGGCACAGACTTACAGGGACAGGCATCCATGACCCAGCTTCGAACGTGTCGGTCATCAGCAAGTGGGTCCGGGCTGTAGCACTGGGCTAGCAGGACTCCGGTAAACCGGGCTGTAGCGGGCTAACAGGACTCCGGCACTCAAAGCGTGACATTTCCCCGAAGGGACAGACACAGGAACGAAGAAGGACACATGCCGGCCAGCCTAAGTGTTCCAGAGCAGTAGCAAGCTACCATGGCTCAGCGGTAACACTAGGAGACATTTCCCGGTAAGAGAGGCTACTAAAGATAAACAACTAGATAGTCAGATCCCACACATACCAAGCATTTCAATCATACACACAATATGCTCGATATGTGCAAATACAACGAAGCATCACAACATGACTCTATGACACAAGTACTTTATTTAAGGCTCAGGGAGCCATACATAACATACACCAAGGTACGGTCTCACGACCCAACATACAAGTCATACAGTCATACAAACCAGCAGCGGAAGTAACTTGTCTGAGTACAGACAACTAGTAAAATAAAAGAGGCTTGGAAAGCCTACTATACTACGTGGTCCTTCACAAGCTCAGGATCACCACCTGGGTCCTTAGCCTACTTGTTGATGTCAACGTCTACATAGAACCCATCAGAAGGGGTTGCAGCGTCTTCTGTAAAAATGTAGTTTATAGCAACATGAGTACAAAGGTACTCAGCAAGACTTACATCAGATCCTACATACATGCATATTATCAAGAGGGGTTGGTGGAGTTATTGCAGCTTTGACTCTTGGCTAGGCTATCCTATGATACTCCAACTTGAAATGGTTTTGCGCACACGAGTCCACTATTCACCACTTCAATACACTACCAAGGATCCACCTCTGTCTTCCTACGGAAGGGCCATCCTCGGCACTCACACTTATCTTGAGGCTTTTAACAGTTTCCATTTATTTGTCTATGAACTGTATAGGCAACCCAGTAGTCCTTTACCGCGGACGCGGCTATTCGAATAGATCATGTTAACCCTGCAGGGGTGTACTTCTTCATACACGCTCTCACCACTTACCGTCGCTTACACGACATGTACTCGGCAACCTTCAAGCGGAAGCCCAACGTGGGTGTCGGCCACGACCTACCTAATCACCTAAGCCTCCAGTCCAGGTTTATCGCCTATTCAGGTTCCATCCGCAGGGAGTCCGGCCGAGGTTTCCCATACGGCCCCGAACGATGTGAACAGGGTTCCCGAGATACCTAACGGGTATTCGGTACACCCGGCCACGTACCTACCGCATCACAGCCCACCCCTACAGTCAGCGCTGTCCACGGCCTCCAGTAGGCTACAAACACCAGAAACTACTTGCAACTCCTGGACGGAGAACTAGGGTGAATAAGAAGTCGAGAGGGTCCATTGGTTTCGGGCCCAATGCATGGTAGTAGCTGATTCTTAAATCACACATACAGATCTTAGTGCTTAAGGTCGGCTTCAATGAAACAACCCACCATGTACTCCTACATGGCCTCTCATCAATACCTTTACCAAATCGTGTTCACCACACCACTCTCATTACCGACATAATCATTTCACTCTAGCCCATCACCCAGATGAACCAGACCTGACACGACTCTAAGCATAGCAGGCATAGCAAGGTAGGAACAACACATACATAGGCTCAATCAACTCCTACACATGCTAGTGGGTTTCATCTAGTTACTGTGGCAATGACAGGTCATGCAGAGGAAATGGGTTCAACTACCGTAGCACACAGCAGTTTGAATCGCGTTGTCTTAATGCAGTAAAAGAGAGCAGGAGCGAGAACATGGGATTGTATCGATATGATCAAATGGTTGGTTGCTTGCCTGATGGTTCGATGCACTGATATGGTTCTTCGTTAGGGTAATCACGGTACTCCTCGGGGGCAGAACCTGTCGCAAGGACATCGATACACAACCATCACCAAACAATGTGCAACAATATGATGCATGCATGAAACATGGCAATATGAGTGTGTTGGGCTAATGCAACTAAACCCAGAAGGGTTTGAACAAATTTGAATCAAGGATTCAAATTTCAAATTCAAATATGGCCTTTTAAAGTGCTTTTCCTTGTTCTGCTTAAAACATCAATTTAACTTGTTTGATCATGCATGAAAATAGTACAGATGGATAGATTGGATTTTTCTGATCATTTTTCATATATAATTTGTCCAATTTGGAGTTACAGAATAAAAGTTATGAATTTTTAAAGTTTAAATAATATTCTGGAATTTCCTGATTTAAATTTAAATCCAGAAAATCAATTACTGCGTCAGCCTGACGTCAGTGTGACGTCAGCAGGTCAACGGAACAGGTCTGGGTCAAACCTGACAGTGGGTCCCGCATGTCAGGGTGATTATTTTAATTAAGATTTAATTAAAACTAATCCTGTATAATTAGCAGGGCTGGGCCCCACCTGTCATTGACTCAGGGGAGTCAACCAGGGCCCACCCGTGGTCAAAGTCAAAGCCAGCGACGCCGGCGTTTAGCCGCCGGCGAGCCAGACGCGGCGGCGGGAGTGGTTTTGGCCATTTCGGCCACCAAAGGGGCCGCGGAGACCACCGGAGTGGAGCTGAGGACAAACCGCAGCTCTTGGCGGAGCCCGTTGGGGTCGGGGTGGCCGGAGTTGGCGCCGGCGACGACTTTGGCGGCCACCGGGGTTCGGTCGAGGATGAACTTGGCGCTAGAGGGGTCGGTGAGGCTCGTGGAGTGGCTAGCTAGGTGCTGTGGGACTCGGTGAGTAAGATGGACACCATCTTGTGGCCGGAGTGTGGTCGGAAGCACGTCGGCAACGAGGTCCGCGACGGCGCGTGCGGGTGAGCTTGGTGCGCTCGCTATGGTGCACGAGAGGGAGAAAGAGAGGAAGGGGAAGTTAGCCCAGCTCACTGCGGTCTTGATGGAAAGGACGGCGTGGTCGGGGACGAGCTGCTGCGGCGGCGACGGCGAAGGGGATCTCCGGCGATGGCGGTTCGGGCGAGGTTGGTGCGGCGGCTTCGAGGCACGCGAGCGCTCGGGGCTCGGCTAGCTCGAAGGAGTAGAGGACGGCGGAGCTTCTGGACACGGTGGCTCGGCGTGGAGACGAAGGGGAGCACGGCTACGGCGGAGGTGCGGCGACGGTGGCGTCGGCCATGACGTGGGAGCGCGAGGGAGAGGAACTGGGGGCGAATGGAGGTGTCCAGGAGGGTCGGGGCGCGACGTGGAGCTCGTCCAGGCCATCAGGGCGGCGAGAGGGGGAGGCCGGGCGGCGTGCAGCTGCGTGGCGAGCTGCGGTGCCGCCGCCGAGCACCTTGGCTGCCTGCCTGGCAAGCCAAGCAGCTCGCTGGAGCGGTGGCCGGGCTGGGCCGGCCAGGTGGGCTGGCTGGTGGGCCTGCGGTGGCGCCAGGTAAGTTTCCCCCTTTTTTTTTGTTTCTGTTTTTATTTAATATATATCTGCAACTTTGTTGAATTTAATAAAATACCTAGGCAACTTCAAAAATCACCAAACTATTCCTGGCCCATAGTTGGATTATTTCCAACATGAAACATTTTAGTTTGGAGATATTTGAGCATTTAAATATTTTATATTATTTTAAATGCCCAAATTCAAATATTTATGATTTAAATCAAAAACCCTAGGATGGCCTAGGAAAATGTGCACCACTTTTGGCAGAGGTTCTGAACCAAGACAAAAATGATGGGCATTTTAGAAGGGCATTTCAGGTTCATTAAAAAATTATTTTAGTAACCCTAGTTGGTTTCAGAGGGGACTGGGGTTTCTGTCATCCCCATTTCAAGTTTCTGATGAAAGAGTAAACATGATGCAACACTCTAATGCATGACTAGCTAGGGTGTGACAAATGTCCATAGTCAGGAAAGCATGACTATCTGTTGATCAATGAGCTAGTCAACTAGAGGCTTACTAGGGACATGTTGGTGTCTATTATTCACACATGTATTACGATTTCCGGATAACACAATTATAGCATGAATAAAGACAATTATCATGAACAAGGAAATATAATAATAATGCTTTTATTATTGCCTCTAGGTCATATTTCCAACAGTCTCCCACTTGCACTAGAGTCCATAATCTAGTTACATTGTGATGAATCGAACACCCATGGAATTCTGGTGTTGATCATGTTTTGCTCTAGGGAGAGGTTTAGTCAACGGATCTGCTACATTCAGGTCCGTATGTACTTTACAAATATCTATGTCTCCATCTTGAACATTTTCATGAATGGAGTTGAAGCGACGCTTGATGTGCCTTGTCTTCTTGTGAAACCTGGGCTCCTTGGCAAGAGCAATAGCTCCAGTGTTGTCACAGAAGAGCTTGATCGGCCCCGACGCATTGGGTATGACTCCTAGGTCGGTGATGAACTCCTTCACCCAAATTGCTTCATGCGCTACCTCCGAGGCTGCCATGTACTCCGCTTCACATGTAGATCCCGCCACGACGCTCTGCTTGCAACTGCACCAGCTTACTGCCCCACCATTCAAAATATACACGTATCCGGTTTGTGACTTAGAGTCGTCCAGATCTGTGTCGAAGCTAGCATCGACGTAACCCTTTATGACGAGCTCTTCGTCACCTCCATAAACGAGAAACATTTCCTTAGTCCTTTTCAGGTACTTCAGGATATTCTTGACCGCTGTCCAGTGTTCCTTGCTGGGATTACTTTGGTACCTACCTACCAAACTTACGGCAAGGTTTACATCAGGTCTAGTACACAGCATGGCATACATAATAGAACCTATGGCTGAGGCATAGGGGATGACACTCATCTCTTCTATATCTTCTGCCGTGGTCGGACATTGAGCTGAGCTCAATTTCACACCTTGCAACACAGGCAAGAACCCCATCTTAGACTGATCCATATTGAATTTCTTCAATATCTTATCAAGGTATGTGCTTTGTGAAAGACCTATGAGGCATCTTGATCTATCTCTATAGATCTTGATGCCTAATATATATGCAGCTTCTCCAAGGTCCTTCATTGAAAAACTCTTATTCAAGTAGGCCTTAATGCTGTCCAAGAGTTCTATCATTTCCCATAAAAAGTATGTCATCTACATATAATATGAGAAATGCTACAGAGCTCCCACTAACTTTCTTGTAAACACAGGCTTCTCCATAAGTCTGCGTAAACCCAAACGCTTTGATCATCTCATCAAAGCGAATGTTCCAACTCCGAGATGCTTGCACCAGCCCATAAATCGAGCGTTGGAGCTTGCACACCTTGTCAGCATTCTTAGGATCGACCAAACCTTCCGGCTGCATCATATACAATTCTTCCTTAAGGAAACCATTAAGGAATGCCGTTTTGACGTCCATTTGCCATATCTCATAATCATAGAATGCGGCAATTGCTAACATGATTCAGACGGACTTTGGCTTTGCTACCGGTGAGAAAGTCTCATTGTAGTCAACCCCTTGAACTTGTCGATAACCCTTAGCGACAAGCCGAGCCTTATAGATGGTCACATTACCATCCGCGTCTGTCTTCTTCTTAAAGATCCATTTATTTTCTATGGCTCGCCGCTCTTCGGGCAAGTCAGTCAAAGTCCATACTTCGTTTTCATACATGGATCCTATCTCGGATTTCATGGCTTCCAGCCATTTGTCGGAATCCGGGCCCGCCATCTCTTCTTCATAGTTCAAAGGTTCACCGTTGTCTAACAACATGATTTCCAAGACAGGGTTGCCGTACCACTCTGGTGCGGAACGTGTCCTTGTGGACCTTCGAATTTCAGTAGGAGCTTGATCAGAAGTATCTTGATCATCATCATTAACTTCCTCTCTAGTCGGTGCAGGCACCTCAGAAACATTTTCTTGAGCTGCGCCATTTTCTGGTTCAAGAGGTAATACTTCATCAAGTTCTACTTTCCTCCCACTTACTTCTTTCGAGAGAAACTCCTTCTCTAGAAAGGATCCATTCCTGGCAACAAAGATCTTGCCTTCGGATCTGAGGTAGAAGGTATACCCAATAGTTTCTTTAGGGTATCCTATGAAGACGCATTTTTCCGACTTGGGTTCGAGCTTTTCAGGTTGAAGTTTCTTGACATAAGCATCGCATCCCCAAACTTTTAGAAACGACAGCTTAGGTTTCTTCCCAAACCATAATTCATACGGTGTCGTCTCAACGGATTTCGACGGAGCCCTATTTAAAGTGAATGCGGCAGTCTCTAAAGCATAGCCCCAAAAAGATAGCGGTAAATCGGTAAGAGACATCATAGATCGCACCATATCTAATAGAGTGCGATTACGACGTTCGGACACACCATTACGCGGAGGTGTTCCAGGCGGCGTGAGTTGTGAAACTATTCCACATTTTCTTAAGTGTGTGCCAAACTCGTGACTCAAGTATTCTCCTCCACGATCTGATAGCAGGAACTTGATTTTCCTGTCATGTTGATTCTCAACCTCACTCTGAAATTCCTTGAACTTTTCAAAGGTCTCAGACTTGTGTTTCATTAAATAGACATACCCATATCTAATCAAGTCATCAGTGAGGGTGAGAACATAACGATAGCCACCGCGAGCCTCAACACTCATTGGACCGTACACATCAGTATGTATGATTTCCAATAAGTTGGTTGCTCGCTCCATTATTCCTGTGAACGGAGTCTTGGTCATTTTACCCATGAGGCATGGTTCGCACGTGTCAAATGATTCGTAATCAAGATTCTCTAAAAGTCCATCAGCATGGAGCTTCTTCATGCGTTTGACACCTATGTGACCAAGGCGATAGTGCCACAAGTATGTGGGACTATCATTATCAATCTTACATCTTTTGGTACTCACACTATGAACATGTGTAGCATTACGCTCGAGATTCATTAAGAATAAACCATTCACCATCGGAGCATGACCATAAAACATATCTCTCATATAAATAGAACAACCATTATTCTCGGATTTAAATGAGTAGCCATCTCGTATTAAACGAGATCTTGATACAATGTTCATGCACAAACTTGGCACTAAATAACAATTATTGAGGTTCAAAACTAATCCCGTAGGTAAATGTAGAGGTAGCGTGCCGACGGTGATCACATCGACCTTGGAACCATTCCCGACGCGCATCATCACCTCGTCCTTCGCCAGTCTCCGCTTATTCCGCAGCTCCTGCTTTGAGTTACAAATGTAAGCAACTGCACCGGTATCAAATAACCAGGAGCTACTACGAGTACTGGTAAGGTACACATCAATTACATGTATATCAGATATACCTTTCGTTTTGCTGGCCTTCTTGTCCGCTAAGTATTTGGGGCAGTTCCGCTTCCAGTGACCACTTTCCTTGCAATAAAAGCACTCAGTCTCGGGCTTGGGTCCATTCTTTGGTTTCTTCCCGGCAGCTTGCTTGCCGGGCGTGGCAACTCCCTTGCCGTCCTTCTTGAAGGTTTTCTTACCCTTGCCTTTCTTGAACTTAGTAGTTTTATTCACCATCAACACTTGATGTTCCTTTTTTACTTCTACCTCCGCTGATTTCAGCATTGCAAATACTTCGGAAATGGTCTTTTCCATCCCCTGCATATTGAAGTTCATCACGAAGCTTTTGTAGCTCGGTGGAAGCGACTAAAGGATTCTGTCAATGACCGCATCATCCGGGAGATTAACTCCCAGCTGAGTCAAGCGGTTATGCAACCCAGACATAGTGAGTATGTGCTCACTGACAGAACTGTTTTCCTCCATCTTACAGCTGAAGAACTTATCGAAGACTTGATATCTCTCGACCCGGGCATGAGCTTGGAAAACCATTTTCAGCTCTTCGAACATCTCATATGCTCCGTGTCTCTCAAAATGCTTTTGGAGCCCCGGCTCTAAGCTGTAAAGCATGCCGCACTGAACGAGGGAGTAGTCATCGGTACGTGCCTGCCAAGCGTTCATAACGTCTTGTTCTGCAGGGAGAACAGGTGTGTCACCTAGCGGTGCTTGTAGGACATAATCTTTCTTGGCAGCTATGAGGATGATCCTCAGGTTCCGGACCCAGTCCGTGTAGTTGTTGCCATCATCTTTCAGCTTGGTTTTCTCTAGGAACGTGTTGAAGTTGAGGACTACATTGGCCATTTGATCTACAAGACATATTGTAAATATTTTAGACTAAGTTCATGATAATTAAGTTCATCTAATCAAATTATTCAATGAACTCCCACTTAGATAGACATCCCTCCAGTAATCTAAGTATAACATGATCCGAGTTAACTAGGCCGTGTCCGATCATCACGTGAGACGGACTAGTCAACATCGGTGAACATCTTCATGTTGATTGTATCTTCTATACGACTCATGCTCGACCTTTTGGTCTTCTGTGTTCCGAGGCCATGTCTGTACATGCTAGGCTCGTCAAGTCAACCTAAGTGTTTGCATGTGTAAATCTGTCTTACACCCGTTGTATGTGAACGTTGGAATCTAACACCCGATCATCATGTGGTGCTTCGAAACAACGAACTGTCACAACGGTGCACAGTTAGGGGGAACACTTTCTTGAAATTATTATGAGGGAGCATCTTATTTACTACCGTCGTTCTAAGTAAACAAGATGCAGAAACATGATAAACATCACATGCAATCAAATAATAATAGTGACATGATATGGCCAATATCACAATGCTCCTTTGATCTCCATCTTGGGGCTCCATGATCATCTTGTCACCGGCATGACACCATGATCTCCATCATCGTGTCTCCATGAAGTTGCTCGCCAACTATTACTTCTACTACTATGGCTAACTCGTTTAGCAATAAAGTAAAGTAATTTACATGGCGTTTCTCGATGACACGCAGGTCATACAAAAAATAAAGACAACTCCTATGGCTCCTGCCGGTTGTCATACTCATCGACATGCAAGTCGTGATTCCTATTACAATAGCATGAACATCTCATACATCACATATATATCATTCATCATTCATCACAACTTTGGCCATATCATATCACAAAGCACTTGCTGCAAAAACAAGTTAGACGTCCTCTAATTGTTGTTGCAAGTTTTACGTGGCTGAAATAGGGTTCTAGCAAGAACGTTTTCTTACCTACGTGAAAGCCACAACGTGATTTGTCAACTTCTATTTACCCTTCATAAGGACCCTTTTCATCGAATCCGCTCCAGCTAAAGTGGGAGAGACAGACGCCCGCCAGCCACCTTATGCAACTTGTGCATGTTAGTCGGTGGAACCGGTGTCACGTAAGCGTACGTGTAAGGTTGGTCCGGGCCGCTTCATCCTACAATACCGCTGAAGCAAGATAAGACTAGTAGCGGCAAGAAAGTTGACAACATCTACGCCCACAACAAATTGTGTTCTACTCGTTCAAAGAGAATACGCATAGACCTAGCTCATGATGCCACTATTGGGGAACGTTGTAGAAAACAAAATTTTCCTACGGTTTCACCAAGATCCATCTAGGAGTTCATCTAGCAATGAGTGATCGGATTGCATCTACATACCTTTGTAGATCACGCGCGGAAGCGTTCAAAGAACGGGGATGAGGAAGGCGTACTCGACGTGATCCAAATCACCGGAGATCCTAGCGCCGAACGGACGGCACCTCCGTGTTCAACACACGTACGGTCAGCGTGACGTCTCCTCCTTCTTGATCCAGCAAGGGGAAGAAGAGGTTGAGGAAGATGGCTCCAGCAGCAGCACGACGGCGTGGTGGTGGTGGAGCTGCAGTACTCCGTCAGGGCTTCGCCAAGCTCTACGGAGGAGGAGGAGGTGTTGGAGAGGGAGAGGGAGGCGCCTGGGCTCAAGGTGTGGCTACCCTCCCTTCCCCCCACTATATATAGGGCCAAGGGAGAGGGAGGCGCAGCCTTGGCCCTTCCTCCAAGGAAGGGTGCGGCCAGGGAGGAGTCCATCCTCCCCAAGGCACCTAGGAGGTGCCTTCCCCCTTTAGGACTCTTCCTTTCCCTTATCTCTTGGCGCATGGGCCTCTTGGTGCTGGTGCCCTTGGCTCATATAGGCCAAGGCGCACACCCCTACAGCCCATGTGGCCCCCCGGGGCAGGTGGACCCCCTTGGTGGACCCCCGGACCCCTTTCGGCACTCCCAGTACAATACCGATAATGCGCGAAACCTTTCCGGTGACGAAAACAAGACTTCCCATATATAATTCTTTACCTCCGGACCATTCCGGAACTCCTCGTGACGTCCGGGATCTCATCCGGGACTCCGAACAACATTCGGGTTACTGCATATACATATCCCTACAACCCTAGCGTCACCGAACCTTAAGTGTGTAGACCCTACGGGTTCGGGAGACATGTAGACATGACCGAGATCGCTCTCCGGTCAATAACCAACAGTGGGATCTGGATACCCATGTTGGCTCCCACATGTTCCTCGATGATCTCATCGGATGAACCATGATGTCAAGGATTCAAGCAACCCCGTATACAATTCCCTTCGTCAATCGGTATGTTACTTGCCCGAGATTCGATCGACCTCGTTCAATCTCGTTACGGGCAAGTCACTTTACTCGTATCATAATGCATGATCCCGTGACAAGACACTTGGTCACTTTGAGCTCATTATGATGATGCATTACCGAGTGGGCCCAGTGATACCTCTTCATCATACGGAGTGACAAATCCCAGTCTTGATCCGTGTCAACCCAACAGCCACTTTAGGAGATACCCGTAGTATACCTTTATAGTCACCCAGTCACATTTTGATGTTTGGTACACCCAAAGCACTCCTACGATATCCGGGAGTTACACGATCTCATGGTCTAAGGAAAAGATACTTGACATTGGAAAACTCTAGCAAACAAACTATACGATCTTGTGCTATGTTTAGGACTGGGTCTTGTCCATCACATCATTCTCCTAATGATGTGATCTCGTTATCAATGACATCCAATGTCCATAGTCAGGAAACCATGACTATCTGTTGATCAATGAGCTAGTCAACTAGAGTCTTACTAGGGACATGTTGGTGTCTATTATTCACACATGTATTACGATTTCCGGATAACACAATTATAGCATGAATAAAGACAATTATCATGAACAAGGAAATATAATAATAATGCTTTTATTATTGCCTCTAGGGCATATTTCCAATAGCCAAGGCGGTCGCCGAGCGTCGGGTGATCAACAGGCGGTGGAGAGACTCGCCTTTCCCTTCGAGGGGGAGGAGGCGGACAGTCGTCCCGTCGTTCCAGTGTTCTTGGGTGGCCGTCTCGGTCGCGCTCTATGGTGATGCGAGTCCGACTGCGGCTGGCAGCCGGCTCCTTATCTTTACTTCCCTAGATGCCGCCAGTTGGCGTCCGAGACTCCGCGCCTTGGTCTCAACGCGGAAGCAGGTTTTCATTCTGTCGGCGCGGCGCATCAGTGTGGCAGCCAGCCTCATTCTGCTCAGCGGCCGCGTCAAGGAGTCGCTGGACGCACCCCGTCATCAAGCAACTCTCTTCGCCCTCGAACTTTTCTAGCTCGTCCGCCGCCGCCTGGGCGGCTCGAATGTTCTCCGCAGGCGTGGTGTAGACGGGGCGATTCGCCCCGAACAGATCGGCGATAGCTGCGCCGCACTGCCGGACCGTGCCAAGGTGGCTGGGCCCAGCCGCAGCCGGCGTGCCGCTCACAGCGCGGTCCATTGCGCTGGTAGGCTTCTGACAGGCGTCTCATGCTGGCCAGCTTTTTGGCGCCTTCGACTAGCTGAAGGCGCGTGCCTCCAGCGTCTCGGCATCGGCGTCTTCGAGGATGGGCACCGCCAGGTCTTGTAGCGCAGCGTTGAGCGGGTCATAATCACCCCGGCCAGAGTGCTCGTCATGATCAATGACAGGCACTTCCGTGACGTTACTTCCGCCGCTCTCCGCGCGAGGAAGCGGTTCGTCGTAGACCACCACGTTGGTGGGGAACGTGTCAAGCAACGCGGTGTCGGAGTCGACCAACATCGGATCGATGGAGCCTACGGACTCCAAGTCCCCAGCTGGATCGCTGGCGACGTGGAGTTGATCGAGGAGGCCTGCAAGGAGGCTCTCGGGGCCGCCCGTGCCTGCGTCGGATGCGGGCTCGTCGGAGAGGCGGACCTTGCCGACAAGATCGGCGATGCAACTGGCTGCGTAGGCGACTTCAGCGCCACGCAGTACGTCGGCACAGACTCCGTCTGGCGTGCCGGGCTGGCTGCGCTCGCCAGGGAGAAAAAGGGTTCCTGTCCAGAACAGGTCTCCGGACGATGGTGCACCAGGCCCCATGGTGGGCGCCAAATGTTGGGGGTTGGGTGCGACATATGCCAATGGATGGCCTATCATGGTGGGGGCGAGTAAAGCATCACCGGTGCCTAGAAACGGGATGAGGCGTAGACACAAACGCCGGCGTAATTTACCCAGGTTCGGGGCTCTCTTAGGAGATAACACCCCTAGTCCTGCTCTGCGGGGTCTCCGCATGATCACCAAGGCAAAGTGAGTACAGAGGTGCTCCTCGAGCTGTATCTGTGGGTAGGAGGAGGCAAGGCTAGTTCTCTCCTTCCTGTAAGGTCTGGTCTAGTTCTAATGAATCGGAACCCTTTGCATGGGTGTCTTGGGGGGTTTATATAAGCCTACCCCCCAGGGGTACAATGGTAAATTGTATGGATGCAGGGCCCAACTATCAGTCTCTTCGCCTATGGGCCCTCCTGCCAACTGCTGGGGCCCACCGATTGGTGGGCCCAGCCAATTGGTCTGGTACGGAGCCGACAGGCCGCACCCGCCGCTGGTGGGTCCTGCCGGCTGCTGATTACTGTAGCCGTGCTTCTAATGACGCAGGCTTGGTCATGGGGTCGTGGCTACAGTCCTGCCGCCTGGCAGGCGATTACTGTAGCCACTCCCGGTCTCGTCTGGTTAATGGCGCGTGGGACCCATGGGAGGGGCAGGCCTACTTCTGCGGGCCAGCTCCCTACGGGTCCGACTGGTGGCACCCTTGCCGTCTTTCGGACTCTCACTGACTGGTAGGGCCCGTCTTCCATGGATCGTACCGTCAGGCCGTCGTGGGTACAGGACTCCGCCCACTGTTGCTGACGTCAGGGATGGCATGGCAATAGTGTTGTGCCAGACGAAGATCTCCGTTGGTACAGTGCATTGTGCCCTGGCCATCCCCTCGAAAAGGGGAGGGAGTGGGCTTTACTGTCGCCACTCCCTGTCCCATCCCCCCTGACGAGGGCGTGGGCTTTGCTGGTGTCGCGGGCCGACTCCCTGTGGCCGGCTTCTCTGGAAGCCGCCAGTCGGAGTCGGCCGGTCTTGATCTCTTCTCTAGGACTCGGACGCATATGGGCCGCCGGCTGTTCCTCCAGCCGCCCTCCTGAAGTCGGCTCTCCATCTGTTGTCTTGAGGGGCGCAGTCAACCCCGATGTCCTAAAAGGTTATGGGCCTCGGGTTAGCCTACCCGTGGCCCATTACTCCGACAATGGTCTAGTAACATGACTTCCAAAACAGGATTACCGTACCACCCTGGTGCAGAATGTACTCTGGTTGACCTACGAGGTTTGGTAGTAACTTGATTTGAAGTTTCATGATCATCATCATTAACTTCCTCACTAGTTGGTGTAGGCATCACGGGAACGGTTTTCTGTGATGAGCTACTTTCCAATTCGAGGGGAGGTACAATTACCTCATCAATTTCTACTTTCCTCCCACTCACTTCTTTCGAGAGAAACTCCTTCTCGAGAAAGGATCCATTCTTAGCAACAAAGATCTTGCCTTTGGATCTTTGATAGAACGTGTACCCAACAGTTTCGTTTGGGTATCCTATGAAGACACACTTCTCTGATTTGGGTTCGAGCTTATCAGGCTGAAGCTTTTTCACATAAGCATCACAACCCCAAACTTTAAGAAACGACAGCCTAGGTTTCTTGCCAAACCACAGTTCATACGGTGTCGTCTCAACTAATTTAGATGGTGCCCTATTTAACGTGAATGCATCTGTCTCTAATGCGTAACCCCAAAACGATAGTGGTAAATCGGTAAGAGACATCATATATCGCACCATATCTAATAAAGTACAGTTACGACGTTCAGACACACCATTACGCTGTGGTGTTCCAGGTGGCATGATTTGTGAAAGTATTCCACATTGTTTTAAATGAAGACCGAACTCGTAACTCAATATTCGCCTCCGTAATCATATCGTAGAAACTTTATTTTCTTGTTACGGTGATTTTCCACTTCACTCTGAAAACATTTGAACTTTTCAAATGTTTCAGACTTGTGTTTCATTAAGTAGATATACCCATATCTGCTCAAATCATCTGTGAAGGTCAGAAAATAACGATACCAGCCGCGAGCCTCAACACTCAACAGACTGCATACATCGATATGTATTATTTCCAATAAGTGAGTAGCTCGCTCCATTGTTTCGGAGAATGCAGTTTTAGTCATCTTGTCCATGAGGCATGATTCGCAAGCATCAAATGATTCATAATCAAGTGATTCTAAAAGTCCATCTGCATGGAGTTTCTTCATGCGCTTTACACCAATATGACCTAAACGGCAGTGCCACAAATATGTTGCACTATCATTATCAACTTTGCATCTTTTGGCATCAATATTATGAATATGTGTATCACCACGATCGAGATTCAACAAAAATAGACCACTCTTCAAGGGTGCATGGCCATAAAACATATTACTCATATAAATAGAACAACCATTATTCTCTGATTTAAATGAATAACGCCGACACCAAATAACAATTTTTCAGGTCTAAAACTAATCCTGAAGGTAGATGTAGAGGTAGTGTGCCGACGGCGATCACATCGACCATGGAACCATTCCCAACACGCATCGTCACCTCGTCCGTACCCAATCTTCATTTAATCCATAGCCCCTATTTCGAGTTGCAAATATGAGCAACAAAACCAGTATCAAATACCCAGGCGCTACTACGAGCATTAGTAAGGTACACATTAATAACATGTATATCAAATACACCTTTGTTCACTTTGCCATCCTTCTTATCCGCCAAATACTTGGGGCAGTTCCACTTCCAGTGACCAGTCCCTTTGCAGTAGAAGCACTCAGTTTCAGGCTTGGGTCCAGACTTGGGCTTCTTCCCGGGAGTGACAACTTGCTTTCCATTCTTCTTGAAGTTCCCCTTCCTTACCTTTCCCTTTTTCTTGAAACTAGTGGTCTTGTTAACCATCAACACTTGATGCTCTTTCTTGATTTCTACCTCCGCAGCTTTGAGCATAGCGAAGAGCTCGGGAATTGTCTAATCCATCCCTTGCATATTATAGTTCATCATGAAGCCTTTGTAGCTCGGTGGTAGTGATTGAAGAACTCTGTCAATCACACTATCATCCGGAAGATTAACTCCTAGCTGAGTCAAGTGGTTATGGTACCCAGATATTCTGAGTATGTGTTCACTGACAGAACTATTCTCCTCCATCTTGCAGCTATAGAACTTGTTGGAGACTTCACATCTCTCAACTTGGGCATTTGCTTGAAATATTAACTTCAACTCCTGGAACATCTCATATGGTCCATGACATTTGAAACGTCTTTGAAGTCCCGATTCTAAGCCGTAGAGCATGGCACACTGAACTATAGAGTAGTCATCAGACCGTGTCTGCCAAACGTTCAAAGTGTCTACATTAGCGGGAGGGGGCTTTTCACCTAGAGGTGCATCAAGGACATAATTCTTCTGTGCAGCAATGAGGATAATCCTCAAGTTACGGACCCAGTCTGTGTAGTTGCTACCAATATCTTTCAACTTAGCTTTGTCTAGGAATGCATTAAAATTCAAGGGAACGGTAGCACGTGCCATTGATCTACAACATAGATATGAAAAAACTATCAGGACTAAGTTCATGATAAATTAAGTTCAATTAATCATATTACTTAAGAACTCTCACTTAGATAGACATCCCTCGAGTCATTTAAATGATCACATGATCCATATCAACTAAACCATGTCCGACCAGCATGTGAGATGGAGTAGTTTTCAATGGTGAACATCTCTATGTAGATCATATCTACTATATGATTCACGTTCGACCTTTCGGTTTCTAGTGTTCCGAGGCCATGTCTGTACATGCTAGGCTCGTCAAGTTAAACCCGAGTATTCCGCACGTACAAAACTGTCTTGCACCCGTTGAATGTGAACGTAGAGCTTATCACACCCGATCATCACGTGGTGTCTTGGCACGACGAACTGTCACAATGGTGCATACTCAGGGAGAACACTTATACCTTGAAATTTTAGTGAGGGATCATCTTATAATGCTACCACCGTACTAAGAAAAATAGGATGCATAAAATATAAACATCACATGCAATCAAAATATGTGACATGATATGGCCAACATCATCTTGTGCCTTTGATCTCTAATTCCAAAGCACCATCATGATTTACATCATCGCCGGCTTGCACTAGTATGCGTCGGTGCTATAGAAATGGTTTTTAACCCCTTTCCGCAATGGCATTTGGAACCGTCGCCTAGTGAGTGACGGCGATAGGGGGGTCCTTCCCACACGACCTAGAAACCATTGGGGATAGGAACCCTATAGTACTCCTACTCATTTCTTCTCGCATTGCCATCGTAGTCGGTATTCTGTGGTGTTTACGATGAGCGGCCCATCACAAACGGTTCACTATTATAGAATGTGTATGATAAGCATACAATCACACACATTCGGTTTTCCCAAACCATATGCGATTACTAGTTAAGAAGATTAGCTAATCGTCGTACAAATGTCGGACAGGATTACGAAACGTCGGACCGTCGTAACATCATCGTACACAACAACTATCGCACACGCTATTATGTGGTGCAACGTTTACGATGCATACTTCATCAAAAACAGTTCATGGTTGCGAATCATGTATGATAAGGCAACTAACACAAACGTTTAGTTTGCTCGCACCGTTTGTGATATTGTCTGACATCGCACACGCTTTGCAAACGGCAACTGTGTGCATGCTTGCACACATTTCCTCTCTATGAACCGTCTCAGATTATGGTGTATATCACAAACATTTGTGTTTTACCAACCGTGTGTGCCATAACAACCTGGAGAGTGTAATTTCACCGTAATTTAATTGCTGCCATTTCAAATTGTACTGGATTTGAATTTGAATTTGAATGTATGCTACAGCTTTATTCATATCCATCAGCTTCAAACAACCAATGCATTATTCAGTTCATAGGTGCATATGTTCAAGAATTACATAGAACCAAACAAAGAATGATGAACCATAGTTGTATACTTGTACTATTAAAGACGGTAAAGAAAGAGGTGAAATACATTCTGGTTGCTGAACAAGGTGAAGCGGAATGCCCATATTGTGCCCTCCTCCATGCAGAAGGCACGCACGACTCTAGTCCAACCCCTTGTGATGGCCGACCACCCATCCTTCCTGGTCTTCATGAAAACATCTAGATAATCATTGTGTTCTGGTAGAAATACTTTAACCTTTGCATGCTCACCAATCATGTAGTTTGGGAGGTCATCTTGAGTAAACTGCTTTGGCAACCACTGCAAAGGAAAAAGATTCAGACAATGTCATCTAACACAACTCATAATGGGCAGTAAAAAGAAGGCTGCAGAGTTCTTACTTACCATCCCGCAGTTCGATGTTGTCTTGGATAAAGTGTAAGCAAATAGTTTAATTGCCATATTTGGACACATTTTACTAACAATCTTTATCAGCTTCCTCACTTGATGCTGGTTCATCAATATCTCATTACCCCATACCCATAAAGGGTCAAAGCGCGGATCTTTACCAATGATATATGTACCTAAAAGCACCAAGTTAATATTAGAAGCTAAAAATCAATTGCACAATGATGTAGTACAACACTCTTCTATAATACTCCCTCTGTTCCAAAATATTTGTCTTTCTAGCGATTTCAACAAGTGACTATATACGGAGCAAATGAGTGAATCCACACTCTAAAATATGTCTATATATATCCATATGTGGTAGTCCATTTGAAATATCTAAAAAGACAAATATTTAGGAATGGAGGGAGTATCTTATAACATCCAATATACTCACATATTAGATGAATTAACATCTTATATTATGGGCTGGAAGGAGTTTAGTGCATTCTTACAAATTATCGGTTGATTAACTGCTGCTATATCCATGGGTTACAGTTAGTTTGAGCTAGTTCGGGCTAAAATAGCCCTAAAGTATATCTAAACATGAGGGCTAGTTTGAGCTAGTTGCATCTATAACCCTCCCAAAAAAATATCCAACCCAAGAGGTGCTAATTGGAGCTAGTTCTCCTAGTGCATTTATTGTCAATCTAACCCTGCCATCCAAACAACTCTTTGGATGGAGTGTTCAGGGTTAGTCATGAGCTAGAAACTAACTCTAACCTCTAGCTAAGTTGAGTACCCAAACAGGGTTGTGTTGTTGTTGCTGCTACTGCTCTTCTACGTATATCTAGACATCATTAGAACATTAATGTAATGCTCTTACTTGTTGCTATGTAGCCTAGGATTGCATATTTAGACATTAAGTACAGTGCATGTTGCTATGTAGGCTCAGATATATTACATATGGCCCTAGTTAACCTAACGATAAATGGGTTGCCGATATATTCAGTTAAAAGTCCGATTCACCGTTTAGTCCCTTATCAGCCCCCGGCCTATATGGTACCAGCTACCGATATCCTAAACAGTGAGCAGATATAAGCCATGGGATGAAACTAACCTCGATGGAAAACAACAGTCGTTCCCAAAATTTTCCTGTGTAGGTACATCGAGAAGCATGCTAAGCACAACAGGCTAAACATCAACCAAAATTATCCATGGAAGACAAAATAATCTCCAAAAGATAGCTTCAGTTTGTAGGTTTAAGCACGCTAGTAAAGCAAAACAAGTGGAAAGGTGTGTTAACTGCAATAGGCCTAACATTTAACAATAAGCAAATATATTCATTCAAACTAGTATTGTTCCGGTCTAAGTACACTGGTTATTGTTAAATAAAAATGGAAAGGCGTGTTAACTACAAGATGCAGCAACCAAATGTAGTCATTCATAGTGGTATTGTTGAAACTAGTATTGATGAAATTGAACTGCACATTTCATACTTGCACATATAGAACATCATATTGTGAATAACTGGAATAAACAAGGCATACTACGAACAACCAAAGATAGCATTTGAAACTGGACATATGCTAACTACAAACAACCGAACAATCAAAAAACTTTAAAAGAGGCACATGCTAGCTATAACAGGCTTAACAACAAGCAAATATATGCATTCCTATCGGTATGTTTAAAACTGGATTGATGAAATGCACTACACAATAAATAATTGCACATATAGAGCATCACATTGTGAACAACTGAAATAAACAAGGCATACTGCAAACAACCAGATATAGCAATTAAAACTGGACATATTCTCACTACACTACAAAAGGGACTCGACAAAACAAATCATGCGTTTCCCCCTGTGAAGAGGCACGGCAAAATAAATCATGGGTTTCCTCACTTGTCACAAATGGGGTCGTTCCCGTGGGAAGAGCACGGACCCTCGATGCGCTCCATGTTGTCGCAGATGGGCTCCTTCCCCTTGGAAGAGCATGGCTGTAGGGTGTGCTCCCTGATGTCGCAGACGGGCGCTTTCTCCTTGGAAGAGCAGATGGGATCTTTTCCCTTGGAAGAGTCGGAGAGGGTGCCCTCCTCGTGGTCGCCGTTGATGAGGGTCTGACTTGGAAGCTGTGGATCCCAAGCCAGCATCGTAGAACGTGTCCTTTAGAAATGACAAAAGGGGCTCGATGGCGATGTAGGATGGCAAATTGTTGACAGCGAGCCAGAGGAGATTAGCGGCGGGGCCATGGATGAGATCGACGGCGGTTGACCCCGAGGGGTTGGGGTGGGCCACTTAACCTGTGACATAGCCCGCCTCAGGTCGTCGTTGTCGATGACCTCGATGTCGTAGCTGGCGGCCGAGACATGCCTGCATACTCTAGCCGCTGCTTGAGTGTCTGCCGCCAGTAATGGTCGTCAGCTTCGTCGGCGATGTCGGGCGAAGAGACCGCAATACACCTCTTTTGGGCTAGTCGCTCCTCGAGCTCCACGGGAAGCGTGGCTGGGCTTAGGCTGCGACGCTCTAGAGTGGGGTATGGGGATGGGGATCTGTAGGAAAGGGGGCATTTGGTAGGCGTCATCTAAGAAACTCAGGGCGGCTTAGGTATGGAGATCGGTGGGTAAGCTGCACGGGCAAACTGGCAGATGTTGACAATGGAGGCCTTGCGGCGGCAGGGGGGACCTTGCTAGGGTTTCGAGCGAGGGAGGGGTGTGTGTGTGTGCACACGCCCGAGGAGGTTTTGGTGTGTGTGTGTGTGGAGGGGGCAGGGGGTGTTTGAGGAAATGACGCGGGTACTGAAAATTTTACTACGCGGGAGTCAAACGCGGGAGTGAAATGCTGGGCCTATTGAAAATTTTGATGATAGTGCATCGCACACAGTCCGGAGATAACAACCATGTGTTATGAAACAGAAAAACCCTCGAGGCGGGCAGATATTTTCTAGGGATGCAGGCGGGATTGGGAAGAAGAAACATCACACACGGTCCAGACATAACAACTGTGTGTTATGAAACACAAAACCCTCGAGGCGGGTAGATATTTTCTAGGGATGCAGGCGGGATTGGGAACAAGAAATATTGCACATGGTCCGGAGATAACAACCGTGTGTTATGAAACAGAAAAACCCTCGAGGCGTGCAGATATTTTTGAGAGGGGGAGCCTCGTGGAGCCCAATGTACTATGCGGATGTGTGCGTGACAGGGGCACCGTCGTGGCACATGGTTAGTTTGAGTGAATCGTGTCTGTTGTGTCATCCTACTTGTCTAATGTTCATAAATTTGGCGAAAAATGTCACGGGAGAGAGTCAAAACACGAACACACTTGCATGTGGACCAAATTTATGTATGAAAAGAGTGGTTTGATTTTCTAATACCAAATGCAACTTCGATGTGGCACCTATCTCGCAAAGCACACGGTATTGCTTGCCCCCACCCCCCTCGTGTCGGCACGAAGGGAATCCTAAGCTATGAATGCATGCCCCCTCCCCCCCCCCCAACCGAGGTTCACCTAGCAAAGTGCGAAATAGCTAGCAGCCCCCTCCTCCCTCGTGTCAGCATGAAGGGAATCCTAAGCTATGAATGCATGCCCCCCAACCGAGGTTCACCTAGCAAAGTGTGAATTAGCTAGTAGCCCCCCTTCCCCCGTGTCAGCATGAAGGGAATCCTAAGCTATGAATGCATGCCCCCCAACCGAGGTTCACCCTAGCAAAGTGTGAAGTAGCTAGCAGCACCCTCCCTCGTGTCGGCATGAAGGGAATCCTAAGCTATGTATGCATGCCCCCCCCCCAACTGAGGTTCACCTAGCAAAGTGCGAAGTAGCTAGCAGCCCCCTCCCTTGTGTCGGCACGAAGGGGACCCTAAGCTATGAATGCATGCTCCCCCCCAACCGAGGTTCACCTAGCAAAGTGCGAAGTAGCTAGTAGCCCCCCTCGTGTCACCACGAAGGGAATTCTAAGCTACGAATGCATGCCCCCAACCGAGGTTCACCTAGCAAAGTGCAAAGTAGCAACCCCCCCCCCCACACACACACACACACTTTCAGTCGGCGGGCTAGAGAGGCATATCTCACCAAGATGGATTGTAAAACAGACCAATAATAATCCACCTTGGTCGTACAACCTCTCTCTTGTTGTTGGTCAAAGTGATGGTCGTCCGTGCAACCCCGGACATGGGCTAGCTCGCCAATAATCACGCAAGTAGCTAGTCCCTGAAGACAACCACTACATGCGTGTGGCCCAAACATATGTATGGAGAGGTGTGTTTTTGAGTAATAATGGAACAACTTTGATGTGGCACCGTGATTTCAAACTAGAAATCCCCACACTGAGTGAGGGTTAGGTTGACGATGCATATGTATGTTACCCCACTCTTCAAGCCAACGACGAGGATTCATGCATGCATGCGTGCATAGCATATGCGCTCAAACTTAAGGTCTGAATCTCACCATGACCGATACTACGATAACACGAACCAAATGAAGAATCCGCCATGGTAACCTATCTTTTTGTTGGTCAAGGTGATCATGGATGCCACGCAGGCCCATGAATATATAGGCTTGTCGCCGATAACCATGCGAGGGAGTGTACTGATACGTCTCCACCGTATCTATAATTTTTGATTGCTCCATGCTATATTATCTACTGTTTTAGACATTATTGGGCCTTATTTTCCACTTTTACATTATTTTTGGGACTAACCTATTAACCGGAGGCCCAGCCCAGAATTGCTGTATTTTGCCTGTTTTAGGGTTTTGAAGAAAAGGAATATCAAACGGAGTCCAAACAGAATGAAACCTTCGGAAACGTGATTTTCTCATCAGATAAGATCCAGGGGACTTGGACCCTCCGTCAAGAAAGCCACGAGGTGCTCAAGAGGGTAGGGGCGCGCGCCCCCTAGTGCGCGCCCCCTGCCTCATGGGCCCCTCGAAGCTCCACCGACATTGTCGGTGTCAAAACCGGCGGATCTCGGGTAGGGGGTCCCAAACTGTGCATCTAGGTGGATGGTAACAGGAGACGAGGGACACGATGTTTTTACCCAGGTTTGGGCCCTCTCGATGGAGGCAAAACCCTACGTCATGCTTGATTAATATTGATGATATGGGTAGTACAAGAGTAGATCTACCACGAGATCAAGGAGGCTAAACCCTAGAAGCTAGCCTATGGTATGATTGTTATTTTTTCTACGGACTAAAACCCTCCAGTTTATATAGACACCAGAGGGGGCTAGGGTTACACAAAGTCGGTTACAATGGTAGGAGATCTACATATCCGTATCGCCAAGCTTGCCTTCCACGCCAAGAAAAGTCCCTTCCGGACACGGGACGAAGTCTTCAATCTTGTATCTTCATAGTCCAGGAGTCTGGCCGAAGGTATAGTCCGGCTATCCGGACACCCCCTAATCCAGGACTCCCTCAGTAGCCCCTGAACCAGGCTTCAATGACGATGAGTCCGGCGTGCAGATTGTCTTTGGCATTGCAAGGCGGGTTCCTCCTCCAAGTACTTCATAGAAGATTTTGAACACAAAGGTAGTGTCCGGCTCTGCAAAATAAGTTTCCACATATTGCCATAGAGAGAATAATATTTACACAAATCTAATCTGCTAACGTATTCCGTAGCGTGACACCACGACCAAGTCTTTATTCGAATCGTTTTACTGTTCCACCTCAGCGCGTTTAGCGAGGCGGTTTCCTTGGCACGTCTTGTCAAAGCAGAGATCGTGTCCCCTTATTCCAGGATTCTCATCAATACGGGCGTGGGTAACCTACCGCGCCATTTATTACGTCGCTTGGGAGATAAGCGAGTTTTACCAGGCTAGTGGGGACACATAGTCGCGTCTGCCCATATAAGGGGATAAGGATCCACCTTTTCACCCACGCCTTCTTCCTCCTTTGCCTATCCATTTCCGCGCACTCGAGATCCAGCGCCCAAGTCCGCACACCCCACCTCAACCTTCTCCAGCCATGTCCGGAGCGGGAGGCAAGTGGATGGTCTCCTCCATCATGGAGGGACACATCAAAAAACTGAGGAAGGCCGGATACTTCTCTAACGACATTGCGCACCAGCTTCCCGAAGAGGGGCAGCTCATCCCCACCCCTAGGCCCCATGAGAGGGTGGTGTTCCTCCCCCATTTCCTCCGCGGACTGGGCTTCCCTCTCCACCCATTTGTCCGGGGGCTCATGTTCTACTATGGCCTGGATTTCCGCGATCTGGCCCCGAACTTTGTCCTCAACATCTCGGCGTTTATCGTCGTGTGTGAGGCCTTCTTCTGCATCCGCCCCCATTTCGACCTATGGCTCAAGACTTTCAATGTCAAGCCGAAGGTGGTGCGCGGCACCCAGGCGGAGTGCAGAGGTGCCATGGTGGGCAAGATGACCAACATCCTATGGCTCGAGGTCTCCTTCGTGGAGTCCCTAAAGGGGTGGCAATCGGGGTGGTTTTACATCACCGAGCCGCGCAACCCTGAATGGGTCGCAGCCCCCGAGTTCCGATCTGGACCCCCTACGCGGCTCGCCTCCTGGAAAGAGACGGGCCTGTCGTGGGGTAAAAAAGGAGAGCCGACCGGACTCCAAACATGCGTCCAAACCCTGGTGGACAAGAAGCTCAAACTTGTTAACGTAGTCTAGGTTATGCTCATCCGTCGGATTCTCCCGTGTCAACAACGGGCTTTCAACCTGTGGGAGTTCGACCCGGCGCGGCACCAAACTATGAGGAGGCTCTTCGACACGACGTATGAAGATGCCTGGAAGGTGCTTTTCAAGGGCGCCGAGGCCCCCGCATCCGCTACCGAGGATCACGGATTTAGCACGCAGCGTCACGCTCGTGCGGTAAGCTGTTTTTACCTTTTATAGGGTATTAGTTTTTCATAGTTTGACTCCATGCGGGATCTAAGCTCCCTTACCTTTGACAGGATTGGCAGGAGACGTCCGGACAGATCAACTGTCCGGCTCCTTTGCCCGAAGGCCCAGCGGACGCTCGCTTGGCGAAGCTGCTGGTTCCGGCACCCTATGTGGTGCCGGAGAAGAAGGCCAAGAAGAAGGCCACCGGGACTCGAAAGAGTGCCCGGCACCAGGAGGTGTCGGATTCATCATCCGACGACTCCAAGGCGCACTCCTCCCATGAAGACGAGGAGGAGGAAGAAGAGACCTCTCCCCCTCCAGCGGGGGGAGGGAAGAAAAGGAAGGCCGCCCCAACTAGGGAGGCCGAAGGGTCCAAGAAGGGGAAGACCCCTCCTCCGGACTACTCCACCAACGCCGACAACGGCAAAGAGGAGTGGCCACATAGGGCCAAGCCCCTGGCGAGATCGTAAGTATCCGGATACCAGAGTGATTCATAGTATTCCCCCATTGCACAGCTTTTCCTTACGTCGAACATGTTTATGCAGTCCACCCAAAGACCGGCTCGACGTGTCGTCGAGCGATTCCCTGGATTCGTCGGATGTGAATTCGCTTCGGACGGCTACCTCCCCCCATCCTACGGACGACGCCGCGATGGAGTCCCAACAGGTTCCAAGCCAGGAGGAGGTGGTCCTGGAGGCGCCGCAAGGCGACCTCCCGGACTCCAGGCGTAAAGGGGATAGAACCCCCAAGGGCTCCAAGTCCGGCCTTGAGCAGGACACCGCGCCGGAACCTTCAACGGTTCCGGACTCCGGTAAGCAGCCTCCTTCCAAGAGGAGCAAGCCTACCGAGCCGGCGACCTTCGTCCAACCGGAGGCACCGGACAATTTGCTGGAGGTGCTTAACGGCGCCTCCATCAACGAGGAGCACCGCACTATTATGAGTGCGGTGATCCAGAAGGTTCAGTCCGCCAAGAGCGGACTGACTGAAGCCTATGCTAGCCTTCTAACAGGCTTTGAGGTAAGTAAAGAATATGTAAAAATATTACCACATAGACAGTAGCCCCTGTTGCTCTGTTCGGCGTTCGGAAAGAAAAGCCGAATAGAGGATCTAATAACATTCACAGGAGTCTAACATAATCAAGTCAATATGCGTATGCAGGCTTCGCTGCTGGCCTCCGCCGCACTACCTGCGGAAGTGGACACGCTGAAGAAAAACCTCACGCGGTCCGAGAATGAGCTCGGCCATGCCAAGAGGCAACTCGATGAGAAGGAAGGTAAGTAATACCTTGCGCAAGTATATAGAGAAGATGTGGTTGCAAAAAATGACAGGATCAACGTGCTATTATAGGGGCCACGACCGAGGTGGCAACCCTTAAGAAAGCGCTGTCCGAGGCCGAAAACAGAGCGGCCGCGGAGCGCACAGAGAGAGGGAAGCAGGAGGCACGGGTAGAGGAGGTGCAGAAAGAGCTCCAGGCTCTCGTGAAAAAACACGAGAGTTTGGAGCTTGACTCAAAGACGCAAGCGTCCGAGCTTGCGGCAGCCCTCGAAAGCGCGAAGTCTGCCAAGGCCAAAGCCCAGAAAGCCCTCCAAGAAATTGAAGCGATGAAGAAGATAGCGGCGGGTAAGGCATTCATTATGCAAAGCAAGCACGTGAAAGTGAATTACTTGTTACTTACCCGAGTCCGGAGCTCTCCAGGAGCATTCGCAGATTTGCCCCGCAGTGCGTCTGATGCCGCCGCCTACTACCGATCCGAGGAGGGGAGCTCGACGGAGAAGGTGTTCTGGTCTTAGTATGCTGAGGCCGGACACCTGGTGCCTTTGAGCGACCAGCTGAAGCAAATGGTCGAGCTCCACAAGGTGGCCGAACAGGCCATAAAGGGCCTCATAGTTCGGCTTTGGCCTGGAGAGGCTCTGCTTGGGAGCTACTTCGGGCTGGTGAGGCGGCTGGTGGATGCCTGTCCACGGCTTGAAGTAATCAAGCGCTCCGTCTGCATCGAAGGTGCCCGTAGGGCGCTTGCCCGTGCTAAAGTGCACTGGGGCAAGATGGATGCGGAGAAGCTGGTGAAGGACGGGCCGCCGCCGGGCAAGGAGCATCGCGTCCCGGAAGCGTATTATGAGGGCGTCCTGAAGGGTGCCCGCCTTATAGCGGATGAATGCTCCAAAGATGTAATTTTTGAGTAAACTCGCATTTGTGATCCTGTACGCTGAAAACTTGTTCATATGCGCTAAGCAACGCTTTTGAATTTAAAATATTACCTTCTGTGCGGCCGTTTATCAAATTTGAGAGATGGCGAGTCGTCGGCTTCTGCCCCCATGCCACGAGTGCTGGGGTGTTCGGGATAAACATGAGCGCTCTTTTTCCCATTCTTGGGTCCTTCGAGGGAGGCGCTCAACACAACGAACAAGGCAATCGGACTATAATGCTTGAACACTCTCACTTAGCCATAGAATTCTATAATTTTAAATTTCGGCGAAGCCCCTAGTGTTCGGAAGACCGAGTTCGGGGCGCTATCCACGCCTAGGCCGGACAAAGCCGACTCCTCGCTCTAAGCGGCATAAGTCTTTAGGGACTCGAAAACCTCTCGAACAGCGACCAGCTCTCGCCTCATCATGACGGTCAGTTTTAGCTTTCTCTACTGAGGTGCTTAGCCCAGCTCAACTGGGGCACAATCGCAGTAGTTCTCCTAGTGCTACCTTAGCCGATATAACGGAACGTAAGGTACCAAAACATAGGAGCCGGGCAAACCCAACTATTGACCCAAGACATGATTCGGAGCCGATGCATATAATGCTATAAGTTCGGGGTGCCGCACTTGTGAAAGTGTTCGGACTTCTCACACCGTATTGTGGGGTACTTAAGCCCCTGGCGTATTGGCCGTACCAAAGTGTACGGGTGCAACATGTCATTAATGAACATATATTCGTAAAAAAGAGTAATGCAATAATAGACGGAAGCTATGCATTGTTTATTTAAAAAAGCTGCGATCAAAGCAGAACGATACAAATAGTGCAATAAGCAAAAGATGGGACTATTTAACATGTCCTTCCCAGGGGCGAGCTGCGGAATGGTATGTGAAACAGGTATATTGCTCGTTATAGAGACCACCTTAGAGTTCCATACAGCGGCGTAGCTTTCTGCTCCCCTGGTTGTATCGTTTGTGCGGCAATTGTACTGCCGGACAAGCCTTCCGAAGAATGGAGTCCTGAAAATAAGAGAAAATTAAGAAATCGGCAGCCCCTAGTGCGGTTTAAGCCGCGTTTCGGGCGTGCCGTGATGGTGCCCCTCCCCCTGTGCCCATGGTATTTCCAGAGTGTAGTTATGTACGCGCAACACTGGTTTCGCAAGTTCACGGGGGTTGGGGTTGGGCCGCATTGCTACGCTTGCTCGGAACGTGCCAGGCGGTCTTGTTGTAGGTTACTCCGGGCGCGCTTGACGGTGTCCAGACGTTTAATGGCCGGACTGGAGAATTGCCTTGAGAGGCTGCTTTGTACTTCCGCTGCGATAGCCGCCGTATGCTCCTCCGTTCGGAGAGAGCGTTCGGTGTTTCCATTGACCGTGATGACTCCTCGAGGGCCTGGCATCTTGAGCTTGAGGTATGCGTAGTGCGGCACCGCATTGAACTTGGCAAATGCGGTTCGCCCGAGCAGTGCAGTGATAGCCACTGCGGAACGGGACTATGTCGAAGATTAACTCATCGCTTCGGAAATTATCCGGAGATCCGAAGACCACTTCAAGTGTAACTGAGCATGTACAGTTGGCCTCTACACCTGGTATGACGCCTTTAAAGGTCGTTTTAGTGGGTTTAATCCTCGAGGGATCGATGCCCATTTTCCGCACTGTATCCTGGTAAAGCAGGTTCAGGCTGCTGCCGCCGTCCATAAGGACTCTAGTGAGGTGAAATCCGTCAATAATTGGGTCTAGAACCAATGCGGCGAATCCGCCATGACGGATGCTAGTGGGGTGGTCCCTTCGATCAAAAGTGATCGGGCAGGAAGACCATGGGTTGAACTTTGGGGCGACTGGCTCCATCGCGTATACGTCCCCTAGCGCACGCTTCCGCTCCCTCTTGGGGACGTGGGTTGCGTATATCATGTTCACCGTCCGCACTTGTGGGGGAAAACCTTTCTGTCCACTGTTGTTCGGCGGCCGGGGCTCCTCCTCGTCATCGCTATGCAGCCCCTTGTCTCTGCTTTCGGCATTTAACTTGCCTGCCTGCTTGAACACCCAACAATCCCTGTTGGTTTGATTGGCTGGTTTTTCGGGGGTGCCATGTATCTGGCATGAGCGGTCGAGTATTCGGTCCAAACTGGACGGGCCCGGAGTATTTCTTTTGAATGGCTTTTTCCGCTGACCGGGTTTAGAGCCTCTGAATCCGGCATTAACTGCCGTATCCTCAGCATTGTCGCCGTTAATGTGGCGCTTTTGCTTGTTGCGACACGACCTGCCACTGATGTCCTTGGTATCCGAATTACCAGGGCTCTTGGTCATGTTATTGCTGCAAGCTAGCCAGCTGTCTTCTCACGCGCAAAAGCGGGTCATAAGTGTCGTGAGGGCTGCCATAGATTTCGGCTTTTCCTGTCCTAGGTGCCGTGCAAGCCACTCGTCGCGGATGTTATGCTTGAAGGCTGCTAGGGCCTCTGCGTCCGGACAGTTGATGATTTGATTTTTCTTGGTTAGGAACCGTGTCCAGAATTGTTTGGCCGATTCCTCTGGCTGCTGAATTATGTGGCTAAGGTCGTCGGCGTCTAGTGGTCGCACACAAGTGCCCTAGAAATTGTCGAGGAATGCGGTTTCCAGGTCCTCCCAACAACCAATTGATTCTGCTGGCAAGCTATTAAGCCAATGTCGAGCTGGTCCTTTAAGCTTGAGTGGGAGGTATTTGATGGCGTGTAGGTCATCACCGCGGGCCATGTGGATATGAAGGAGATAGTCCTCGATCCATACCGTGGGATCTGTTGTGCCATCGTATGATTCGATGTTCACGGGTTTGAAACCCTCGGGGATTTGATGATCCATTACTTCATCTGTGAAGCATAGTGGGTGTGCGGCGCCTCTGTATTGGGCTATATCACGACGCAGCTCAAACGAGCTTTGTCTACTGTGTTCGGCCCGGCCGGATTTACTGTATCCGGAGTGACGATTACCATCTCGTGCCGCGCCCACGCGATCCGTAGATCGATCTTGTTTCCCTTGACTTGTCCTCCAATATATCTCGCAGGTCTGGCGCATTTTCCCGTGCCTTGGTATTTTTTGAGCGGCGCCGGGGTGCGGCTTGAGTGGAGGGCCAAGAGGCCTCTCTGTCGCGGCCACAGGGTGGCCGGTCGGCCGCATCATGCGCTGGTGATGTAGGTTTAGGTGCTTCCTCCTCTAATCGGGGTAGCAACCTGCGCTTTGGGTAGCTCTTGGAGGGGCGTTCGAGTTCATACTCTTCGGCCGCAAGGACTTCAGTCCATCTGTCGGCTAGCAAATCTTGATAAGCTCTAAGTTGTTGCTGTTTTTTCTTGAGGCTGCTCGCCATGGCCATAAGCCTGCGTTTGAAACACTCTTGTTCGACGGGATCCTCCGGCACGACAAATTCGTCGTTGTTGAGGCTTGCCTCGTCTTCGGAGGGAGGCATATAATTATCGTCCTCTACCTCTCTGTCTGCCGCTCTCTCATGAGGGATGGCTTCTCCATCCTCCTGTGCTGAATCTTGCTGGAGGTGGTTGTCTTCGGCACTGTCCGGGGTGTTATTATCTCCCGTGTCGGAATCACCATTTTTGCTTTGGCGGGATTTAGAGCAGCGCCGCTGACGCCGGTGCTTAGGCTGCTTCTTGGAGGGGTCATCCTCCGCTGTTCCATCGTTGTTGCCTTCTTTTGGGGTGTCCACCATGTATATATCATACGACGAGGTGGCTTTCTAGTGCCCTATAGGCGCTGGTTCTTGATCGTCTCCTGCATCGGCGTCCATACCGTCGATGTCTTCGGAGTTGAAGTCGAGCATGTCGGTTAAATCATCGACAGTGGCTATGAAGTGGGTGGTGGGTGGGCTTTGAATTTCTTCATCATCCTCATCCCAACCTTGCTGACCATAGTCCGGCCAGGTCTCTCCTGATAAAGAGAGAGACTTTAGTGAATTCAGAATATCGCCGAAGGGTTAGTGCTAAAAGATGTCTGCGGCGGTGAACTCCATGATCGGCGCCCAATCGGGTTCGATCGGTAGGGGCGCGGAGGGCTCGGAGTCTGGAGAGGAGTCCGGCTTCTTGGAGTCACGGGCTTCGAGAGAATAGGGCTGGTGTTCGGCTCGATAGTTGTAGAGATTGCAGCCCCCGAGGCGGTGTCCAACCACCCGTCCTCGATTGGCACAGTTGGCTCCGAATTAAGGGTCGGGGCTGATGCGGGTGCGGCCTCCAGGGCACTGTTCGGCGATAGAGCTAGATCATGCCCATCGTGACAGTGCGGCGCGCTCGGCTGCGGCTCGAATCCGTCGAAGATCAAGTCTCCGCGGAGGTCGGCCGTGTAGCTCAAACTTCCAAATCTGACCTGATGGCCAGGGGCGTAGCTTTCGATCTGCTCCGGATGGCCAAGTGAATTGGCCCGCAGTGCAAAGCCGCCAAATACGAAGATCTGTCTGGGGAGAAAGGTCTCACCCTGGATCGCATCGCTGTTAATGATCGGAGAAGCCATCGGGCCTAAAAGTGACGACATGGAGGAACTCTCAATGAAAGCACCAATGTCGGTGTCAGAACCGGCGGATCTCGGGTAGGGGGTCCCGAACTGTGCGTCTAGGCGGATGGTAACAGGAGACAAGGGACACGATGTTTTTACCCAGGTTCGGGCCCTCTCGATGGAGGTAAAACCCTACGTCCTGCTTGATTTAGATTGATGATATGGGTAGTACAAGAGTAGATCTACCACGAGATCAAGGAGGCTAAACCCTAGAAGCTAGCCTATGGTATGATTGTTGTTTTTTCTACGGACTAAAACCCTCCGGTTTATATAGACACCGGAGAGGGCTAGGGTTACACAGAGTCGGTTACAATGGTAGGAGATCTACATATCCGTATCGCCAAGCTTGCCTTCCACGCCAAGAAAAGTCCCTTCCGAACACGGGATGAAGTCTTCAATCTTGTATCTTCATAGTCCAGGAGTCCGGCCGAAGGTATAGTCCGGCTATCCGGACACCCCCTAATCCAGGACTCCCTCAGACATACTTCTTCCTCCTATATATATCCACGTACCCCCAAACGATCGGGCACGGAGCCAAAAACCTAATTCCACCGCCGCAACTTTCTGTATCCACGAGATCCCATCTTGGGGTCTGTTGCGGAGCTCCACCGGAGGAGGCATCGATCATGGAGGGCTTCTACATCATCATCCAAGCCCCTCCGATGAAGTGTGAGTAGTTTATTTCAAACCTACGGGTCCATAGCTAGTAGCTAGATGGCTTCTTCTCTCTTTTTGGATCTCAATGCAATGTTCTCCCCCTCTCTCGTGGAGATCTATTCGATGTAATCTTCTTTTTGCGATGTGTTTGTTGCGACTGATGAATTGTGGGTTTATGATCAAGTCTATCTATGAATAATATTTGAATCTTCTCTGCATTCTTTTATGTATGATTGGTTATCTTTGCAAGTCTCTTCGAATTATCAGTTTGGTTTGGCCTACTAGATTGGTTGTTCTTGCCATGGAAGAAGTGCTTAGCTTTGGGTTTAGTCTTGTGGTGTCCTTTCCCAGTGACAGAAGGGGCAGAAAGGCACGTATTGTATTGTTGCCATCGAGGATAACAATATCGGGTTTTTATCATATTGCATGAAACTGTCCCTCTACATCATGTCATCTTGCTTAAGGCGTTACTCTGTTTTTAACTTAATACTCTAGATGCATGCTGGATAGCGGTCGATGAGTGGAGTAATAGTAGTAGATGCAGAATCGTTTCGGTCTACTTATCTCGGACCTGATGCCTATATACATGATCATACCTAGATATTCTCATAACTATGCTCAATTCTGTCAATTGCTCAACAGTAATTTGTACCCACCGTAGAATACTTATGCTCTTGAGAGAAGCCACTAGTGAAACCTATGGCCCCCGAGTCTCTTTCTCATCATATCAATCTCCATCACTTTACTATTGCTTTGCTTTTACTTTGCTTTCACTTTATTTACTTTGCATCTCTATACCAAAAATACCAAAAAATATTATTTATCATCTCTATCAGATCTCACTTTCGTAAGTTGAAAGAACATGCGGTGCCCCCATGTTTGGTTTTGGTAATTGATGACAATCTCTATGGACTAATGGTTGCCTTGAGTTATATTTGAAGGTTTTGTCCATAGGCTTTTCTTGGAGTACATGTGTTGGTTTCAAGGAGAGTTTGTGTCGACCAAGGTGCTATTCAAGGAATTACCTAAAGATTGGTCTTGTGAGAGGTCGATCAACACTAAGTTAAAGAGTGAATCAAGTTGATCAACCCACAAAGCGTAGAAGATGTACCGAGAGGGATCAAGTGATCCCATGGTATGGTAAGCATTGTCAATTACGCTTTGTGTACTAACCCATGGTCTTTGTGAGGGTTCTTTGTGGGGTTAGGTTGCGGTGTGCAAGTTCAAGTGGAGCACCACGAAGATATCAAATGCTTGAAGCTTGCTGTCCTTTGTGGTGACAATGGACCTGTGAAGATGTGCGGAAGAGTAGCTCACCCATAGTAGAGTATGGGGGAGCAATCAACTAGTCTTCATCGAGTCAACGCAATCAAGAAAGGTTGTGGTGTGCAAGTTCAAGTGGAGCATCACGAAGAGATCAAATGCTTGAAGCTTGCCGTCCTTTGTGGTGACGATGGACTTGTGAAGATGTGCGGAAGAAAGGCTCACCCATAGTGGAGTATGGGGGAGCAATCAACTAGTCTTCATCGAGCCAACACAATCAAGAAAGGTGGTCCAACTTAAGGAAGTCAAAATCGTCATCATCTAGCTCAAGTGGACCATGTGCAAGGCAAAGGTTTGCCCTTGATAGGTTTTCTATTTTACTGGTCTCATGATGGTAGTTGGGAGACTGGATTATAGGATCGATTGCCGCACTATCAAGGGGGGCTCTCGATGAGTAGCTTGATCGTATTGTTCGTAGAGAGCTCAAACCATTGCATCCTTGCATCAACTTTCTTGGTTCTTGTTTGGTTCTCTTTGTGAGTCTTAGAGCTTACGGTCATCTTGTTGACAAGCTTGAGTTCATCGAAAACGGAGTTCGCTTGCATCTTCTATGATGTTTTCGATGTTGGAGGTTTTGCCGGTTCTTCTCGGTTGGAGGTTTCACTCCTCTTTTTGTTAGGCATACCTCCCCTTTGTTGTTTTCATGCTACTCGTCGTCTTGTTTCCAACAAGCTTGAGTTTGCTCAATTCGGAGCTCATATGCAGAAGTTATGGCAGTTCTGATTTTCTTGAGTGTGGTTTTTGTCAGGGTCCCAGCGGTAGTACCGTGGTACCCAGTGGTAGTACCGCTGAGGAGTCACAAGCGGCAGTACCGCTCTGCAGCGGTAGTACCGGCGGTGACTCCGTAGCAGTACTACCGTTGGCTTACCAGGTCCCTACCGCGTTGATTTGAGGGGTCTTTTCTGTGTCGGATTGTGCGGTACCTCGCTGCGGCAGTACCGCTCCTTAGCGGGAGTACCGCCCTTCCTCCGCGGTAGTACCGCCCGATTCCCTCTTTCCCTTTACCCTTCGTTATGTGCGGCAGTACCGCTGAAGGGTGCGGTAGTACCGCCTAACCCAGCGGTAGTACCGTTGTCTCCTATGGTACTACCGCCCCAAGGTTCATGTTTTTTTGCTCCTTTTCCCTGTTTCTTTCGCCTGAGCGGTAGTACCGCTCATGGAGCGGTAGTACCGCTCGTGTGCGGGCTGAGCACATAACGGTTGGATTTTCCCCTCCTATAAAAGGGGGTCTTCTTCCCCATTGAACCTTATCCTTTGAGCTCGTGTTCTTCCCCCATTGTTGACCTTCTTCGAGCTTGCTAACTCTCAATCCCTACATGGATTCTTGCTAGTTTTTGAGGGAGAAGAGAGAGGAGATCTAGATCCACATTTCCACCAATCACTTTATCCTCTATGTGAGGGGAAACCCTTGGATCTAGATCTTGGAGTTCTTGGTGTTCTCTTTCTTGTTCTTCCTCTCATTTTCCTCCCTAGCATTAGTTGCTTCAGTGGGATTTGAGAGAGAAGGACTTGGGCACTCCGTGTGCCCTTGCCATTGCATTTGGTGCATCGATTTGAGTTCTCCACGTGATACGTGGAAGTTACAAGTTGAGAAGCTTATTACTCTTGGGTGCTTGGTACCCTTGAGCTTGTTCCTCTTGGGTGCTTGGGCGCCCTAGACGGTTGTTGGTGTTCGGAGCTCAATCATTGTGGTGCAAAGCTCCGAGAAAGTGTCGGGGTCTCCAATTAGGTTGTGGAGATCGCCCCGAGCAATTTGACAGGTACCGGTGACCGCCCCCAAGGGTTGCCAAAGTGTACGGGTTCGGTGACCGCCCCCAAGGGTTGCCATTTGTACGAGTTCGGTGACTGCCCTCAAGGGTCCCTTAGTGGAATCACGGCATCTTGCATTGTGCGAGAGCGTGAGGAGATTACGGTGGCCCTAGTGGCTTCTCGGGAAGAATTGTGCCTCCACACCGCTCCAAACGGAGATTAGCATCCGCAAGGGTGTGAACTTCGGGATACATCATCGTCTCCTCGTGCCTCGGTTATCTCTTACCCAAGCCCTTTTCTTATGCACTTTACCTTGTGATAGCCATATTGTTTCTTGTCATATATCTTGCTATCACATAGTTGCTTATCTTTCTTAGCATAAGTTGTTGGTGCACTTAGGTGAGCCAAGTTGTTTAAGGCTTTGTGCTTGGCAAATTAACCGCTAGGTTTATTCCGCATTTGTTCAAGCCTAAACCGTAATTATTTTAAAACGCCTATTCACCCCCCCCCTCTAGGTGACATCCACGATCTTTCATAAGTGACTGTGAAGGGATTGACAACCCCTAAGCGTGTTGGTTGCGTTGAGCTATTGTTTTTGTGTAGGTACGAGGGACTCGAGCGTAGCCTCCTACTGGATTAATACCTTGGTTCTCAAAAACTGAGGGAAATACTTACGCTACTTTGCTGCATCATCCCTTCCTCTTCGGGGAAATCCAACGCAGTGCTCAAGAGGAAGCAAGAAGAATTTCTGGCGCCGTTGTCGGGGAGTCTGCGCAAAAGTCAACATACCAAGTACCCATCACAATCCCTATCTCCTGCATTACATTATTTGCCATTTGCCTCTCATTTTCCTCTCCCCCCACTTCACCCTTGCCGTTTTATTCGCCCTCTCTCCCTCTATCATCCCTCTCTATCTGCCTCTTTTGCCCGTTTGCTCTTGTTTGCTCATGTGTTAGTTTGCTTGCTTGTCGTTATGTCTAGTTCTTTACCTTCTGCTTCTATTTCTGAAATTGGGGATACCATTGTCGATAATAATTTTGATGCTCCTACTAAAGAACCCACTATCTCACATATAAAAAGATTTCGTGTTGGTAGCGGTAATATTATAGGAAAAGGAGTTATTCAAGATTTCTTTACTTGTGCTGGTGCTTTACCTTCTATGGGTAGTTCTATTCTTCATAGAACTAGTAGTCTTGCGGACGCTATTGCCATGCTTGTAGTTGAACTTGAGAGGCAATTCATGCACTTGAATCCTTCTATACAAAGGATTTTCCTAGAATTTTCTAATATTGAGCATTCTTCTGTTAAGCGCGCATTTACTATCTTTTTGGCTCATGAGTTTCGATTCATAATTAAAGAGGCCAAAGAAATCTTTGCGCACTATAGGGTGGATGCTTGCCGTCCTCCCATAGAGACTATCCTCTTTGATCAAGAAGAAATATGTGTTTTCAATCTCTAGACTATGTTGCTTTCAATGAGAATCTTAGAAAAAGGGTTCCTACCAATGTTTTAATTGACAGAATTTCTGAACTTAATGATGATTTAGCTATTCGAGATAATGAATTGGGATATTCTCTTGAATATAGGCTCACAAAGTTCTGTCAAAAGAATGCTTATAATGATGAATTGGTTGTGCAATATGAAGGACCAAAGGAGGAACCTATACCTCCCAAGGTTGATCTTGGAGACTTTTGTCCCAACAAATTTAGCCCTTTTGATTACTTTTGCTTGCCTCAAAGAAAACTTGCTGCTGAAGGTAGACAATATGAAATGAGTTTTAACAATCTATCTTACTATTATGGCAATACCTAGATCTATTCTTGCTTGTTATGCCTAGCTAGGGGCGTTAAACGATAGCGCTTGTTGGGAGGCAACCCAATTTTATTTTTATTCCTTTCTTTGTTCTCCTGTTTAGTAATAAATAAATTATCTAGCCTCTGTTTTGGTTGTGTTTTTTGTGTTTAATTAGTGTTTGTGCCAAGTAGAACCGTTGGGAAGACTTGGGAAAAGTCTTGTTGAACTTGCTGTAAAAAACAGAAACTTTAGCGCTGACGAGAACTGCTGTCATTTTTATTTGGAGAGTGGTATTTAGTTAATTATTTTTGCAGATGATTAATAGATAAATTCCTCACGTCCAGCAATTTATTTTAGAATTTTTGGGGTTCAGATCTTGCGCTAGCTATATATAACTACAGACTGTTCTGTTTTTGACAGATTCTGTTTTTCGTGTGTTGTTTGCTTATTTTGATGAATCTATGGCTAGTAAAATAGTTTATAATCCATAGAGAAGTTGGAATACAGTAGGTTTAACACCAATATAAATAAAGAATTAGTTCATTACAGTACCTTGCAGTGGTCTTTTGTTTTCTTTCGCTAACGGAGCTCACGACTTTTCTACCTTAAGTTTTCTGTTGTGAAGTTTTCAAGTTTTGGGTAAAGATTTGATGGATTATGGAAAAAGGAGTGGCAAGAGCCTAAGCTTGGGGATTCCCATGGCACCCCCAAGATAATATAAGGACACCTAAAAGCGAAAGCTTGGGGATGCCCCGGAAGGCATCCCCTCTTTCGTCTACTTCTATCGGTAACTTTACTTGGAGCTATATTTTTATTCACCACATGATATGTGTTTTGCTTGGAGCGTCTTTTATGATTTGAGTCTTTGCTTATTAGTTTACCACAATCATCCTTGCTGTACACACCTTTTGAGAGAGCCATACATGATTTGGAATTTGGTAGAATACTCTATGTACTTCACTTATATCTTTTGAGCTTTATAGTTTTGCTCTAGTGCTTCACTTATATCTTTTAGAGCACGGTGGTGGATTTGTTTTATAGAAACTATTGATCTCTCATGCTTCACTTAGATTATTTTGAGAGTCTTAATAGCATGGTAATTTGCTTAAAATCCTAATATGCTTGGTATGCAAGATTAATAATAAAACTTTCGTATGAGTGTGTTGAATACTAAGAAGAAATTGATGCTTGATAATTGTTTTGAGATATGAGGATGGTGATATTAGAGTCATGCTAGTTGAGTAGTTGTGAATTTGAGAAATGCTTGTGTTAAAGTTTGTGATTCCCGTAGCATGCACGTATGGTGAACCATTATGTGATGAAGTCGGAGCATGATTTATTTATTGATTGTCTTCCTTATGAGTGGCGGTCGGGGACGAGCGATGGTCTTTTCCTACCAATCTATCCCCCTAGGAGCATGCGCATAATACTTTGCTTTGATAACTTCTAGATTTTTGCAATAAGTATATGAGTTCTTTATGACTAATGTTGAGTCCATGGATTATACGCACTTTCCTTCCTTCCAACATTGCTAGCCTCTCTAATACCGCACACTTTTTGCCAGTATCATATACCCACCAAATACCTTCTTCAAAACAGCCACCATACCTACCTATCATGGCATTTCCATAGCCATTCCGAGATATATTGCCATGCAACTTTCCACCGTTCCATTCATTATGACACGCTCCATCATTGTCATATTGCTAGCATGATCATGTAGTTGACATTGTATTTGTGGCAAAGCCACCATTCATAATTCTTTCATACATGTCACTCTTGATTCATTGCACATCCCGGTACACCGCTGGAGGTATTCATATAGAGTCATATTTTGTTCTAAGAATCGAGTTGTAATTCATGAGTTGTAAGTAAATAAAAGTGTGATGATCATCATTATTAGAGCATTGTCCCAGTGAGGAAAGGATGATGGAGACTATGATTCCCCCACAAGTCGGGATGAGACTCCGGACGAAAAAAAGAGGCCATAAAAAAGGAGAAAGGCCCAAATAAAAAAATGAGAGAAAAAGAGAGAAGGGATAATGTTACTATCCTTTTACCATACTTGTGCTTCAAAGTAGCACCATGATCTTCATGATAGAGAGTCTCTCATTATGTCACTTTCATATACTAGTGGGAATTTTTTTATTATAGAACTTGGCTTGTATATTCCAATGATGGGCTTCCTCAAAATGCCCTAGGTCTTCGTGAGCAAGCGAGTTGGATGCACACCCACTTAGTTTCTTTTGAGCTTTCATATACTTATAGCTCTAGTGCATCTGTTGCATGGCAATCCCTACTCACTCACATTGATATCTATTGATGGGCATCTCCGTAGCCCATTGATACGCCTAGTTGATGTGAGACTATCTGCTCCCTTTTTGTCTTCTCCATAACCACCATTCTATTCCACCTATAATGCTATATCCATGGCTCACGCAAATGTATTGCATGAAGATCGAAAAAGTTTTGAAAATGTCAAAAGTATGAAACAATTGCTTGGCTTGTCATCGGGGTTGTGCATGATTTCACTAGTAGAAAACAGGGCTTTGGTCCAGGCCGGGTCAGACCATTAGTCCCGGTTCAGTCCAGAACCGGGACCAATGTGGGCATTGGTCCCGGTTCGTGAGCCCAGGGGGCCGGCCGGGCCACGTGGGCCATTGGTCCCGGTTCATCTGGACCTTTTGGTCCCGGTTGGTGGGATGAACCGGGACCAATGGGCCTCGCTCCTGGCCCACCACCATTGGTCCCGGTTGGTGGCTTGAACCGGGACCAAAGGCTCCCCTTTAGTCCCGGCTCATGTCACCAACCGGGACCAATGAGGTGCCTATATATACCCCTCGCTCGCGAGCAGAGCACCCCAGTGCTCTGTTTTTCTCTGGCCGAGGGGGAGAGGGCTTGGTGGTGCTCTAGCTCACCTCCTATGCACACAAGGTGTTCGATGGAATGCCCGAGCCACACTACTTAAGCTTTCTCCTCTCCAAGCTCGACCTCCAAGCTCCATTTTCCATAATATTTGTCTAGGTTTAGCGGTCCGTCACGCCCCGTCCCCGTCTTCACCGCCGTCGATCACCCGCGCTGAGCTCATCGCCGGCACCACCGTGGTGAGCCTCTTGTTCTTATCTTCTTTCTGAAAGGAAAAATATTCTTACTTGTATGTTTACATAGATACTTGTATTATTTTCTTACTTTTATTATTGCATCTTATATAGTGCGATGGTTTTGGTATCCGCCCCCGTCGGCCCTCGTCCTGTCTATGATTCGGATGTGGTATATATATTATCTTTATAACTATTGGTTCATTTATTGTTTATGAAAATTATGCCGACCAACGTGACATAGATTTTATTTATGTAGGATGTATGTGAATCGGAAATGCCAACCGACCCTATTGTCGAGAGGTTAAATTTAGTTGAAGAAGAAAACAATTTGTTGAAGGAAAAAATAAAAAAAATTGAGGAGGAGAAGATGATATTGGAGTTGCATGTTGCGGATGTCGTCGATGATCACAAGATCAAGATGGATGCAATGCGCTTGAAGATTAGAAAGATTAGAAAATATGCCATTCATACCGAGGCTTGGTATCATTATGCCGTTGGATCAATTGTTACCTTGGTTGCGATTATGATCGCATTTGTTTTCGCATTGAAATGTTTTACATAGTTTCAATGTATGGTTTAATTAATTAGATGCTCTGGAGAGCTATATGTTGTTAGATGAGAACTATGTATGCACTTTGGTTTTAATGTGATGATGAACTTCTATTAATTTGGACACTTAATTATATATAATGCACGCAGATGAACCGGCAATGGATGTACGGTGACAGACACACCCGCGAGTACATTAAGGGCGTGCATGAGTTTCTCGATGCGGCTGAGGCAAACAAGCAGAATGGTTTTATGTGTTGTCCATGCACTGAATGTGGGAATACGAGGTCTTACTCTAACCGGAAAATCCTTCACTCCCACCTGCTTTACAAGGGTTTCATGCCACACTATAATGTTTGGACGAGGCACGGAGAAATAGGGGTTATGATGGAAGACGGCGAAGAAGAAGAGTACGATGACAACTATGTGCCCCCTGAATACGGTGATGCTGCAACGGGGGGAGCTGGTGAAGATCAAGAGGAACCAGACGATGTGCCCAATGATGCTGCAACGGGTGAAGCTGCTGAAGATCAAGAGGAACCAGACGATGTGCCCGATGATGATGATCTCCGCCGGGTCATTGTCGATGCAAGGACGCAATGCGAAAGTCAAAAGGAGAAGCTGAAGTTCGATCGCATGTTAGAGGATCACAAAAAAGGGTTATACCCCAATTGCGAAGATGGCAACACAAAGCTCGGTACCGTACTGGAATTGCTGCAGTGGAAGGCAGAGAATGCTGTGGCTGACAAAGGATTTGAGAAGCTACTGAAAATATTGAAGAAGAAGCTTCCAAAGGATAACGAATTGCCCGACAGTACATACGCAACAAAGAAGGTCGTATGCCCTCTAGGATTGGAGGTGGAGAAGATACATGCATGCCCTAATGACTGCATCCTCTACCGCGGTGCATACAAGGATCTGAACGCATGCCCGGTATGCGGTGCATCGCGGTATAAGATCAGACGAGATGACCCTGGTGATGTTGACGGCGAGCCCCCCAGGAAGAGGGTTCCTGCGAAGGTGATGTGGTATGCTCCTATAATACCACGGTTGAAACGTCTGTTCAGAAACGAAGAGCATGCCAAGTTGATGCGATGGCACAGTGAGAACCGAAAGAAAGATGGGAAGTTGAGAGCACCCGCTGACGGGTCGCAGTGGAGAAAAATCGAGAGAAAGTACTGGGATGAGTTTGCAAAGGACCCAAGGAATGTATGGTTTGCTTTAAGCGCGGATGGCATTAATCCTTTCGGGGAGCAGAGCAGCAATCACAGCACCTGGCCCGTGACTCTATGTATGTATAACCTTCCTCCTTGGATGTGCATGAAGCGGAAGTTCATTATGATGCCAGTTCTCATCCAAGGCCCTAAGCAACCCGGCAACGAAATTGATGTGTACCTAAGGCCATTAGTTGAAGAACTTTTACAGCTGTGGAATGGAAACGGTGTACGTACGTGGGATGAGCACAGACAGGAGGAATTTAACCTTAAGGCGTTGCTGTTCGTGACCATCAACGATTGGCCCGCTCTCAGTAACCTTTCAGGACAGACAAACAAAGGATACCACGCATGCACGCACTGTTTAGATGACACTGAAAGTATATACCTGGACAAATGCAGGAAGAATGTGTACCTGGGCCATCGTCGATTTCTTCCGACCAACCATCAATGTCGAAAGAAAGGCAAGCATTTCAAAGGCGAGGCAGATCACCGGAAGAAGCCCGCCATGCGCACCGGTGATCACGTGCTTGCTATGGTCAATGATTTACACTACGTAATCTTTGGAAAGGGTCCCGGTGGACTAGCTGTTCCGAATGACGCTGAGGGACACGCACCCATGTGGAAGAAGAAATCTATATTTTGGGACCTACCCTACTGGAAAGACCTAGAGGTCCGCTCCTCAATCGACGTGATGCACGTGACGAAGAACCTTTGCGTGAACCTGCTAGGCTTCTTGGGCGTGTATGGGAAGACAAAAGATACACCTGAGGCACGGGAGGACCTGCAACGTTTGCACGAAAAAGACGGCATGCCTCCGAAGCAGTATAAAGGTCCTGCCAGCTACGCTCTTACGAAAGAAGAGAAAGAAATCTTCTTTGAATGCCTGCTCAGTATGAAGGTCACGACTGGCTTCTCGTCGAATATAAAGGGAATAATAAATATGCCAGAGAAAAAGTTTCAGAACCTAAAGTCTCATGACTGCCACGTGATTATGACGCAACTGCTTCCGGTTGCATTGAGGGGGCTTCTACCGGAAAACGTCCGATTAGCCATTGTGAAGCTATGTGCATTCCTCAATGCAATCTCTCAGAAGGTGATCGATCCAGAAATCGTACCAAGGCTAAGGAGTGATGTGGCGCAATGTCTTGTCAGTTTCGAGCTGGTGTTCCCACCATCCTTCTTCAATATCATGACGCACGTCCTAGTTCATCTAGTCGACGAGATTGTCATCCTGGGGCCCGTATTTCTACACAATATGTTCCCCTTTGAGAGGTTCATGGGAGTCCTAAAGAAATATGTCCGTAACCGCGCTAGGCCAGAAGGAAGCATCTCCATGGGCCATCAAACAGAGGATGTTATCGGGTTTTGTGTTGACTTCATTCCTGGCCTTAAGAAGATAGGTCTCCCTAAATCGCGGTATGAGGGGAGACTGACTGGAAAAGGCACTCTTGGAAGAGACTCAATAATATGCAGGGACGGATATTCTTGGTCTCAAGCAAACTACACAGTTCTACAGAACTCTACCTTGGTGACCCCGTATGTCGATGAACACAAGAACAGTCTGCGCTCCAAACACCCGGAGCAGTGCGACGACTGGATTACATGTGAACACATCAGGACTTTCAGCAGTTGGTTGGAAACACGTCTCAGAGGTGACAACACTGTTTGTGATGAGTTGTACTTGTTGTCCAGGGGACCATCTTTGACTGTATTGACTTACAAAGGATACGAGATAAATGGGAATACATTTTACACGATCGCCCAAGATCAAAAGAGCACCAACCAAAACAGCGGTGTCCGCTTTGATGCAGCAACCGAGAGCGGAAAGGACACATATTATGGTTACATAGTGGACATATGGGAACTTGACTACGGACCTGATTTTAAGGTCCCTTTGTTTAAGTGCAAATGGGTCAATCTGTTAGGCGGCGGGGTACAGGTAGACCCACAGTACGGAATGACAACAGTGGATCTGAAAAATCTTGGGTACACTGACGAACCGTTCGTCCTAGCCAATGATGTGGCACAGGTTATCTATGTGAAGGACATGTCTACCAAACCGAGAAAAAGAAAAGATAAGGAAGCGAATACATCATACGATGAGCCAAAGCGCCACATAGTTCTTTCAGGAAAAAGGGACATCCTGGGAGTGGACGGCAAGACAGACATGTCTGAAGATTATGAAAAGTTTCATGAAATTCCTCCCTTCAATGTCAAGGCTGACCCAAGCATCCTGATAAACAATGAAGATTATCCATGGTTACGGCGCAATAAGCAAATGACACAAGCGAAGAAAAAGTGAAGACTTTCTCCCGCAACTATTATGATGATACCATGCCAACTTTGTAACACACGAACATGCTACCATTGTCCGTTTTGTACATGCACATGCTATGTGGGTGAAATTATGATACCATCCCAACTTTCAACTTTTTCAGAGTTCATTTGAAATGCTTTCATGTCTTATGGTTCGGCCCTCGTAATACCATGACCATTAGTCCCTGGCCCATGCCAACTTTCAACTTTCAACTTTCTAAAACTAATGGCACTAACAGAAAGTTTATAATTTTGCTCCTCGCCCCTGGCCCATGACCATTAGTCCCGGTTTGTGCCACAAACCGGGACTAAAGGGTTGGTCCTCGTTGCGGGCAGAGTTTAGTCCCACCTCGCCAACCGAAGGGGGCTCACACCGGTTTATAAGCCCTTCCCTCTCTGCCTTGTTGAGCTCCTCTCAAAGTGAAAATAGATGCCCTAATAGAGAAAAGTTTAACCTAAATTCATAGTGAATTTCTCTGAAATTCATAGAAATTTACTAGGAATTTAGGTTGAATTTTCTCTATAAGCGCATCTATTCTCATTTTTTTAGTAAGTTAATCACAAACTTGTGATTCAAACAATTTTCAAAGAATTCAAATTTTAACTATTCAAATTTGAAAACTAATGGCACTAACAGAAAGTTTATAATTTTTCTAAAACTAATGGCACTAACAGAAAGTTTATAATTTTGCTAACCTAAAAGCAAACAGAATTAAAAATTAAAGCAAAAAACAAAAGAAAATAAATAATGCAAAAAACAAATCAAAAAAACAGGAAAAAACTATTTTTATAGTAAAGTTAATCACAAAATAAAATAAATAAAGCAACAAAGAAAACAAAAAAACTAAAAAAGTGTTTTCAAATTTGAAAACTAATGGCACTAACAGAAAGTTTATAATTTTTCTAAAACTAAAAGCAAAAAGAATAAAAAAATAAAGCAAAAAACAAAAGAAAATAAATAATGCAGAAAACAAAACAAAAAAACTGGAAAAAAATAGCAATAATAAGTATTTTGTTGTAAGTAGAAACAAAATAAAATAAATAAAGCAACAGAAAGTTTATAATTTTGCTGACCTAAAAGCAAAAAAGAATTAAAAAATAAAGGAAAAAACAAAAGAAAATAAATAATACAGAAAACAAAACAAAAAAAACTGGAAAAAAATAAAAATAGCGACAATAAGTATTTTGTTGTAAGTAGAAACAAAATAAAATAAATAAAGCAACAAAGAAAACAAAAAAAACAAAAAAAGTGCCACCTACTGGGCACCCACGGCCTGAATACGACTAGAAACCCTACCATGGGCCAGGATTCAGGCCCGCGGGAGGCCCAGTAGGCCGACAGGCACACATTGCATGGTTAGGCCCGAAAGCCTGCTTTAGAGAGGAGCTCGAGAGGGAAGACGCACCGCACCTTATAAACAGGTGCGGCTCCCTCTCAACTAGCGAGGTGGGACTAAACATTTGGCCGCGGGGCAGCAGAAGGCCTTTGGTCCTGGTTGGTGGCACCAACCGGGACTAAAGGGGGCATTGGTCACGGTTCGTGGCACCAACCGTGACCAATGCCCCCCTTTAGTCCCGGTTGGTGCCAGCAACCGGGACCAAAGGCCGCCGCTTCCCGCCCTTTGGGCTGCTGAAAAGAGGCCTTTGGTCCTGGTTGCTGGCAACAACCGGGACTAAAGGGGGAATTAGTCCCGGTTTACGCCACCAACCGGGACTAAAGCTTGGACTATATAACAAACACTTGTGAAAATTTTCAGTTTGCATCGCCAGTTCCCCCCTCCCCCACCGACGACGCCATCAGGCTGCTCCACCTCGCCGTCTACACCGCCACAGCCAACATCGTCGCCTCCACGAGCCTGCGCCGTCCTCATCGCCGGCATCCCCGAGCCTGCCGTCCTCGTCGTCCCCGTCGCTATGTGCCTCCCCGAGCCCACCCCTCCTCGTCGCTGTCGCCGGCCGCGCGCCGTCCCCGTCACTGCGTGCCGCCCCGAGCCTGCCGTCCTCGTCGCCAGACTCCTGCCATCGCCGCCCCCCTCGAAGTGAGCCCCCCTTTCTCATGGTCCTGATCGAGTGCGGCCCTTGCTCTCTGCCCCTGCTCCATGGTCGCCGCCGGCCCTGACGCATTGAAGAGCAAAAGGAGAGGAGAAGGAGAGGAGAGGAGAAGGAGTGGAGCAGCAACAAACTTTTCTGAAATTTCTGAATTTTTTTTACAGATATGAACAGTGCATATAGAGGGTGTTTGATCAAATGCTAGATGGCTTTGGGCATTTTTAGGATTTATGATATTTTTTGTGGTGAGGTACTGATGCAAGACAAAGGTGATGGCAAAATTTCAGAATTTTTTGATTGGTTTAGAATAGGTTTTCAGCAAGGAATTTGAATCTGGTTCAAATTTCATTTGAATGAAATTTAAAAAATTTAAACTATGGATCAGAAGGTTTTTGGTGAAATGGAGTGTGGGTACTGTCATGAAGTTGGAGTAATTTTTGTGGTTGTAAAAGAGTTAGGAAAATTTAGAATGTGCTAAATATGTCAAAAATGTTTTTTTGTTCATACAAAGTTTTTTGTTCATAGAAAGTTTTTTGTTCATAGGCAGAAAGTTTTTATATATGACTATGGATATATGAGCAATGATGATCCATATATGAGAAACGATGTTTCATAGAATATTTACCAAGTATATATGTATTTTTGTTCATAGCATTTTTCCATTTATATATGTATGTGGCTATAGATGGATATATATGAGAGGTTTCCTAGTGTCAAAGTATTGAAGAAATCCATGGCTTCATCATTAGCCGGAAGTAACCAGGGCATGACGAAGTCCTCCAAAGTTATTTTGGAATGGTGTCCCGGATAGGATAATTTGCCTTTTTGTATGAATTTCAGCAAAGGCCTTCCAGATAACGATATTTGGAAGGTTCTTGCTGAACTTTGTACCAAAAAGCAAATTATCCTATCTAGGACTCCGTTCCAAAATAACTTTGGAGAGCTTCGTACCATCATGCACCTGTTACTTTCGCCTAATGATGAAGACATGGTTTTGTTGAATCCTTTGACACTAGGCAACCTCCCGACCCCTCGGCGATCCTCTCGAACATGAGAGGAAGAAGATGATCGCCGAGGGGTCGAGGGTTCCAGGGTCGTCGAGGGTTCGAGGGGTCGAGGATCACCGAGGGGTCGAGAGAGGTTTCCTAGTGTCAAAGTATTGAAGAAATCCATGGCTTCATCATTAGCCGGAAGTAACCAGGGCATGACGAAGTCCTCCAAAGTTATTTTGGAATGGTGTCCCGGATAGGATAATTTGCCTTTTTGTATGAATTTCAGCAAAGGCCTTCCAAATAACGATATTTGGAAGGTTCTTGCTGAACTTTGTACCAAAAAGCGAATTATCCTATCTAGGACTCCGTTCCAAAATAACTTTGGAGAGCTTCGTACCATCATGCACCTGTTACTTTCACCTAATGATGAAGACATGCTTTTGTTGAATCCTTTGACACTAGGCAACCTCCCGACCCCTCGGCGATCCTCTCGAACATGAGAGGAAGAAGAGGATAAAAAAAGAAGAGGAAGAAGAAAAAAAAGAGGAGAAGAAAGAATAGAGGAGTTCTTCTCCTCTATTCTTTCTTCTCCTCTTTTTTTCTTCTTCTTCCTCTTTTTTTTATCGGGAACGAGGGTCGTTGAGGGACATAGATGTAGTGCCGTCGTTGTCGATATACCCCCTCCCGATAGCTTCAACACGTGGGGGGGGTCGATATTACCCCCTCCTTGAAGCGTTCTCGAGGCCACCCCAAACCCTTGAAGCATTGTCGAGGCCACCCCAAACCCTAGAGAAGCAGCGTCGAGGCCACTAATTAATATATATGATTCCTTACTATGATTAGGTAGCTAGTTCTACGTTTGCCACTAATATATCCATCTGTCATGTTTGAATAATAATTGCCATGTTGTAAATATTTGTAGAAACTATGGACACCGCCCGAGACGAAGCAAAAGAAGCATTGTTGAGGGACATAATCGCAGAAGGAAGTGATGCCGTCTCGTTGTTTCTCAACGACACCGATGGTCTGGAAGGAGAGGGTGAAGAAGCTGGCTACGGTGACCTAATGCCGGTGCAAGAAGAAGAACATGAGGACGGCTCCGGTGACCCAATGCCGGTGCAAGAAGGAGACCGTGATGACGGCTCCGGTGACCGAACCGAGTCCGGCCAGGTATATATATTAGTTAAGCCTGTGCTGACTAGCTAATTGATGCATTCATTGTTTTGGTATGTACACATATTAATTAAGTCTTTGTTCTTTTTTCTAGCCCTCCGGATCGAGCACAACTTCGGTAAAGAGACGAGGCCCGAAGAAAAAGTTGAGCTCGGATGAAAGGTTTGAGATCATAGCAATCGCGCCCGACGGCCAACCGATTGAACCCATCCGAACAAAGAACGCATTTGTTGCTCAGTGCGGGGTTCTGGTTAGGGACAAGATCCCGATCAGCATCCAGCAATGGTTTAAGCCGGCTACAGAAGACCCTGAGGTGTCTTATGTCAATGATATGCAGAAAAATGATCTTTGGACTGAGCTGAAGTCAAATTTCACCCTACCGCCAGAGGATAATCCAGAGAACCAGTTAAAGAGCAATTAATCAAGTCTTTTGCTCTTAAGAGGATGGCAGAACTATTCAGGAGGTGGAAGAAAGAGCTGAATAAGTTTGTCGAAAATAATGAGACACCAGAATTCAAGGGCAGATATGAGAAGATCAGAGATCACTGGCCCGCATTTGTGGCCCACAAGACATCGGAAAAGAGTAAGAAGATGTCGGCGACAAACAAGCAAAATGCTGCGAAGAAGAAGCATCACCATCGCACGGGGTCAGGTGGCTACCTCGTAGCCCGGCCTAAGTGGGCCAAGACTGAGAATGATCTGATTGATAAAGGGATCGAACCAGAGACAATTAACTGGCCAGACCGTTGCCGGACTTGGTTCTTCGGGGCTGGCGGAACCTTGGACCCTGTAACAGGGAAGTGCATTTGGACGAACGATCAACTGGACATACCAGTCAGGAAGCTTCAGCAGTATATCGAAGCAGCGCAGCAAGGGACGTTCTTTCCAGACAGAGAGAACGACGAGCTCACAATGGCCCTCGGGAATCCTGAGCACCCTGGACGGACACGAGGCACGCCAGGCTCCATTCCGTGGAAGGTTGGGTTTCCGGACGCAGGCGGTTACAAATCCCATGAGAGGAGGAAAAAAGTGCAGCAGACCCAAATGCAGGCGCTGCAAGCAAGGGTACAAGCGATAGAGGAACGAGAAGCAAATCGCAGCAAACGTACTGCCGAAGCTTCCCCCGAAGCTACCCCGCCATCTCAGCGGAGAAGCAGCGTGGCTTCCACCGAGCTGCTTCAGCCGGAGCATGCCTTGACGGCTCCTGCCAGCTATCCCGTGGATGCTATCACGGAGTCTCAAAATTGCCACCTTATGACGCAATGGATGAATTTGAAGGTCAAGGCGGCTGTTGGCTCTGTTTATCCTACTGAACCCGGCGCAACTTTTCACTGCGGCCGATTCCAGAAGGATATGCTAGGGTGATGGTGGATGAAATAACGGAGGGATTTGAGGACCTCCAGCTTGACCACCCTACCGGTGAAGGGGAGACTAGGCTGGGGTCTGCTCTGAAGACACCATGCCTATGGCAGAAGGAGCTCATCAACCTTCCGAACTGGACGCCTCCGCCTCCTCCTCCTCCTCCGGCAAGTCAGGGCACTCCGCCTCCTCCACCGCCTCCTCCTCTGGCGAGTCAGGGTACTCCGCCTCCTCCACCGCCTCCTCCTCCGGCGAGTGACAATCAGGGCACTCGATCGGCTCCTTCTCCAGCGCGTGGCGGCACTCCACCTCCTTCTCCACCTACGCCAACGCGCCCGAGCAGCCAGCCTCCTCCTTCTCCGCCTCGTCAACAAGGGCGGAAGAGACCTGCCGCCGCTTCGGCTGCTCCGCCGCGTCGTAGTCCTTCTCCTCCGCCTCGTAAGCAAGTAAAGAAGACAACTGCTCCGTCTGCTCGGCCGACGTCTAGCAGTACAGCCAGAGGCGGGAGGACATACAGATTCGGTCCTTCTTTGAAGACTCCAGAGAAGTTACCATACGAGAGGACCCCGGAGGAGAACGCCGAGATCGCACGAACCGAAGTGGATGACTGGTTTCAAGGGTTGAAAGCAAAGAGACATCCACTTTCGGAGGAGAAGGTAGATCCGGTGAAAGCGAAGCGCACTCTGGCTGCCCTGACAAAACCACCCAAGTCTCCACCGAAAGGAAACTATGAGCGCATTATTGGAAAGGAATTTGCTAAAGCGGAGCGGTCGGGAAGTACTGTCAGTGATCAAAGGCTGAAAGAACGACGAGCTGGGAAACAAATTGCCCAGCTCGGCGAACAAGCAAAGCAATCGTGCCCCCCGCTCAAGGTGCCTAGCCACAACGTCGCTAATGATCCGAGGATGGTGCCCGGTTATAGCAATCTTGCAGATTACCTGCCCGACGATGTACATTATGAACCCATGGAGGTGCAGATACAAAGATACGAGTACGGGAAGCCTCTCGTCAAAGATGAAAGATCTCTATCAACGATGATGCGAAGATTGCATGATTGGTACTTGAAAATCTGCAGAGACTCTGGGGGGAGGAGTACTTTGTATGTGAAAGTTAAAAAGGAGCATGACCTCGTTGGAATTGAACTGTTGCCTGTTCCATTTGAGGAGTTCTATCAGTTTTTCAATCAATTGGCCCTCGATAAAACAACGGTCGCCTGCTACTGTCTGTAAGTAGTACTACTTCTGTCATTAAGTCTCTCTATATAGCTCAGCTCTTTCATTGCATGTATTTATAATCATCCTCACTATATTATGCAGATTGAAGATCGCCGAATTGAAGAAAAGACAAGTCGGTGATATTGGGTTCATTAACACATATCTCATAGATGCAACTCAGGTTAAATTTCATGCCGCAGCTACCGAGGCCAACTTGCTACGATCGTTGGTAATAAATGAAAACAAAGATATAATACTCTTTCCTTACAACTTCAAGTGAGTGTTACTGTCTTGTGCGTATTCGGTTTCCCTTATATATTAGTCAAGGTTATAGTAATGTAATTGATGAGTTATGCATGCGTGTGCAGTTTCCACTATATTCTCCTAGAGATTAAGCTTGAGCAGGGACTAGTAACCGTCTTAGACTCAAGACGAAAAGATCCCCAGGACTATGCAGACATGACTCAAATACTCGAGAAGTAAGTTAAATCGATCATTATCCACCATATCAGCAACTTTGTTCATTTCCTGATATATCAAGTAATTGTTTTCTTTGTCCGGCAGGGTTTGGAGAAAATTCACCAAAAAAGCTCCGGGACTGCTGAAGGAGCTGCAATTTAGACACCCAAAAGTAAGTACTATAGTAGCATGTTCCGCGCATCTACTAGTCATTCAAGCGCTAGTTTCATCAATACCATTTGGCATTCTTGCTTATCAGTTTGATTGACCTCTATTTCTTGTAAAGTGGTTGTGGCAGGAACAAGGGAATGATTTCTGTGGATACTACGTTTGCGAGTCCATCCGCCACACGACCTGTGAGCAGGGCTACACTGACGAACAATATGAAGTACGTAAATAACAACATTCACAATTTTATTTTATTACCATCATTTGTGTTGAGTTTCATTCATTCATATATATATATGTATGTATTGACCCCCTTCTTTAAATTAGATGTTTCAGAAGCGGGATGAACTCCTAGCACCAGCTCGCATGCGAGCAATTCAAGAGGAATTGGCGGCATTCTTTCTTGACCACGTGATCCCTGAAGACGGAGAATTCTATGTGGACCCTGAGTCCGTATGATTATATTTGTAAGAGATAATTATTGTATATATGTAGCCGGTAGTGTCGGATAGATATACGAGAACTTGTTGTTTGACCAATCTCTCGGAGAAGGAGAGGTGGTCGATATCACTTCTCTCTGTATGCATATATGTTCATGATGATCTTCTGTTTCTTTCGTTTGCTTACTAGCTAGCTAGCGTGTCTAGTCCTCTCTATACGTATGTATAGTACGTAGCGTCGACCAAGCACGGACATAAGAGAGGACACTTCTCTCTATTAATTATAGCTAGCTAACACAATATATGAAACACCTAAATTAACCCCCCAAAACCCCCAAACCCCCCCCCCCTTCAAAAAAAACAAAAACCCCAGCCACAGAAATGCTGACGCGTGGATGCCTATTGGTCCCGGTTGGTGCCACCAACCGGGACCAAAGGGTCTCCTGCCTGGGCTCCGCGCACAGACCACGTGGAGGCCCATCTGTCCTAGTTCTGGATTGAACCGGGACTAAAGGGACAGGGCATTAGTACCGACCCTTTAGTCCCGGTTCCAAAACCGGGACAAAAGGCCCTTACGCACCGGGACAACAGGCCCTTTTTCTACCAGTGTTTAAATACTTTGTGTGGTGAAGATAGAGCATATCCAGACTATATGATTTTGTAGGGATAGCTTTCTTTGGCCTTGATATTTTGAGAAGACATAATTGCTTTGTTAGTATGCTTGAAGTATTATTATTTCTATATCAATATGAACTTTTGTCTTGAATCTTTCGAATCTGAATATTCATACCACAATTAAGAATATTTACATTGAAATTATGCCAAGTAGCACTCCGCATCAAAAATTCTGTTTTTATCATTTACCTACTCGAGGACGAGCATGAATTAAGCTTGGGGATGTTTGATACGTCTCCAACGTATCTATAATTTTTGATTGCTCCATGCTATATTATCTACTGTTTTAGACATTATTGGGCCTTATTTTCCACTTTTATATTATTTTTGGGACTAACCTATTAATCGGAGGCCCAGCCCAGAATTGTTGTTTTTTGCCTGTTTTAGGGTTTCAAAGAAAAGGAATATCAAACGGAGTCCAAACGGAATGAAACCTTCGGAATCGTGATTTTCTCATCAGATAAGATCCAGGAGACTTGGACCCTCTGTCAAGAAAGCCACGAGGTGCTCACGAGGGTAGGGGCGCCCCCCCAGGGCGCGACCCCTGCCTCGTGGGCCCCTCAAAGCTCCACCGGCGTACTTCTTCCTCCTATATATATCCACGTACCCCCAAATGATCAAGGACGGAGCCAAAAACCTAATTCCACCGCCACAACTTTCTGTATCCATGAGATCCCATCTTGGGGCCTATTTCGGAGCTCCGCCGGAGGAGGCATCGATCACGGAGGGCTTCTACATCATCATCCAAGCCCCTCCGATGAACTGTGAGTAGTTTACTTCAGACCTATGGGTCCATAGCTAGGTGGCTTCTTCTCTCTTTTTGGATCTCAATACAATGTTCTCCCCCTCTCTCGTGGAGATCTATTCGATGTAATCTTCTTTTTGCAGTGTGTTTGTTGAGACCAATGAATTGTGGGTTTATGATCAAGTCTATCTATGAATAATATTTGAATCTTCTCTGAATTCTTTTATGTATGATTGGTTATCTTTGCAAGTCTCTTCAAATTATCAGTTTGGTTTGGCCTACTAGATTGGTTGTTCTTGCCATGGGAGAAGTGCTTAGCTTTGGGTTCAATCTTGCGGTGTCCTTTCCCAGTGACAGAAGGGGAAGCAAGGCACGTATTGTATTGTTGCCATTGAGGATAACAAGATGGTTTTTTTTATCATATTGCATGAAACTATCCCTCTACATCATGTCATCTTGCTTAAGGTGTTACTCTGTTTTTAACTTAATACTCTAGATGCATGCTGGATAGCGGTCAATGAGTGGAGTAATAGTAGTAGATGCAGAATCGTTTCGGTCTACTTGTCTCGGACGTGATGCCTATATACATGATCATACCTAGATATTCTCATAACTATGCTCAATTCTGTCAATTGCTCAACTGTAATTTGTTCACCCACCGTAGAATACTTATGCTCTTGAGAGAAGGCACTAGTGAAACCTATGGCCCCCGGGTCTCTTTCTCATCATATCAATCTCCATCACTTTACTATTGCTTTCACTTTATTTACTTTGCATATCTATACCAAAAATACCAAAAAAAATTATTTATCATCTCTATCAGATCTCACTTTCGTAAGTGACCGTGAAGGGATTGACAACTCCTAAGCGCGTTGGTTGCGTTGATCTATTGTTTTTGTGTAGGTACGAGGGACTCGAGCGTAGCCTCCTACCGGATTGATACCTTGGTTCTCAAAGACTGAGGGAAATACTTACGCTACTTTGCTGCATCATCCCTTCCTCTTCGGGGAAATCCAATGCAGTGCTCAAGAGGTAGCATGTACTGTTCGAAGGCAACCACTACATGCATATGTATGGTGGTGATGCGTGCATGCATGTTTGAATACGATTTCACAACATTGATGTGGCGTGTGCGTAAAAAATCATACACTAGCTCCCCACACAGAGCGAGATCGGTTCATGACATGTCATTGTACTAGCCACTTCGACTCGATGGGAGGTATTCATGCGTACACATGCATGTGTGTGCTCAAACTGTATCATGCATGTCATCCCAGAGCATGACCTATATATACCATATTACAAGCAAAAATAATAATCCCCTCCTAAGTCAAATTAACCTCTCTTATTGTCAGGCAAAAAGTAGTGATGGACCAAGCGGGCCCACAGATGGAAAGCATCGATATCGCTGATAACCACTTAAGTGGGTGCGAGAGGACAACCACCACCACTTTTCATGTGGGCCAAACATATATATGTTGAATACCCAAAATGCACAACTTTGATGTGCCACATGCCTCATAAACCATAAACCATGCACCCACACAGAGCGAGGTTCATGAAGCGTACTACATATGATGGTCCCCTTCCCCCCTCTTCACCGCATACTATATGCTCCTGCCATAATATGTACAACCCAAAAGAATCATCATTGATGGTGAAATTAATTAACCTCTCCTGATGTAGGTCAAAGTGATGCATGCATGCATCGAAGATGGCCTCATGGGCCCACAGATGGAAGCGTCACACGTGATTGTCCTGGCTAGGATAACCACCGCATGCATGCATGTGGACCAAAGATGTGTTGTGTGATGTTTGAATAGCCAAATTTCATAATTTTGATGTGGCACGTGCCTTGGAAACCAAAAAGTCCTCACACTGAGTGAGGTGTACTTGTTCACGGATGCATACGTATAGTATATATGCTAGTCCCCTCCCACATCTTCGACGTGTACTATGTACCACCATAACACAAACAAAAAAGATTCTACCTTGCCGGTCAAATTTACCTCACTGCCGGCTATTCATCAAAGTGTTGGATGATGACCTCGCGGGCCCATAGAAAGCGTCACACGCGAGTATCGAGTGTCAGGACAACCATCGACTGCATGTGGCCAAAACATGTATGTATGAAAGGGTTGTGTAATGTTTTAAATAACAATTTCACGACTCTGATGTGGCATTGATACGTCTCCAACATATCTATAATGTTTTATTGTTCCATGCTATTATATTATATGTTTTGGATGTTTAATGGGCTTTAATATGCACTTTTATATTATTTTTGGGCCTAACCTATTAACCGGAGGCCCAGTGCCAGTTGTTGTTTTTTTGCCTATTTCAGTGTTTCGCAAAAAAGAAATATCAAAGGGATTTACAAACGGAATGAGACCTTCACGAGGATCTTTTTTGGAACAAATGCAATCCAGGAGACTTGGAGTGGACGTCAAGGAAGCAACGAGGTGGCCACGAGGTAGGGCGGCGTGGCCCCACCCGCATGGGCCCCTCGTAGCTCCACCGACCTACTTCCTTAGCCTATATATACTCTTATACCCTGAAAACATCCAGGGGAGCCACGAAACCACTTTTCCACCGCCGCAAGCTTCTGTACCCGTGCGATCCCATTTGGGGACATTTTCCGGCGATCTACCGGAGGGGGGTTTGGTCATGGAGGGATTCTACATCAACACAATAGCCTCTCTGATGATGTGTGAGTAGTTTACCACAGACCTTCGAGTCCATAGTTATTATCTAGATGGCTTCTTCTCTCTCTTTGGATCTCAATACAAAGTTCACCTCGATGATCTTGGAGATCTATTCGATGTAATTCTTTTTGCGGTGTGTTTGCCGAGATCCGATGAATTGTGGGTTTATGATTAAGATTATCCATGAACAATATTTGATTCTTCTCTGAATTCTTATATGCATGATTTGATATCTTTGCAAGTCTCTTCGAATTATCAGTTTGGTTTGGCCTACTAGATTGATCTTTCTTGCAATGGGAGAAGTGCTTAGCTTTGGGTTCAATCTTGTGGTGTCCTTTCCCAGTGACAGTAGGGGCAGCAAGGCACGTATTGTATTGTTGCCATCCAGGATAAAAAGATGGGATTTAAATCATATTGCTTGAGTTTATCCCTCTACATCATGTCATATTGCCTAATGTGTTACTCTATTCTTATGAACTTGATACTCTAGATGCATGCTGGATAGCGGTCGATGTGTGGAGTAATAGTAGTAGATGCCAAATCGTTTCAGTCTACTTGACACGGACGTGATGCCTATGTCCATGATCATGCCTAGATATCATCATAACTATGCGCTTTTCTATCAATTGCTCGGCAGTAATTTGTTCACCCACTGTAATATATGCTATCTTGAGAGAAGCCACTAGTGAAACCTATGGCCCCCGGGTCTACTTTACATCATATAAGTTTCCGATCTACAATTCTAGTTTACTATTTATCTTGCAATCTTTACTTTCCAATCAATACAAAAATACCAAAAATAGTTATCTTATTATCTTTATCAGATCTCACTTTTGCAAGTGGGCGTGAAGGATTGACAACCCCTTTATCGCGTTGGTTGCAAGGTTCTTATTTGTTTGTGCAGGTACTAGGCGACTTGCGTGTAGTCTCCTACTGGATTGATACCTTGGTTCTCAAAAACCGAGGGAAATACTTACGCTACTTTGCTGCATCACCCTTTCTTCTTCAAGGGAAAACCAACGCATGCTCAAGAGGTAGCAAGAAGGATTTCTGGCGCCGTTGCCGGGGAGATCTACACTCAAGCCAAGACATACCGAGTACCCATCACAAACTCTTATCCCTCGCATTACATTATTTGTCATTTGCCTCTCGTTTTCCTCTCCCCCACTTCACCCTTGCCGTTTTATTTGCCTCTTTTCCGTTCACCCTTTTTCCATTCACCTTCTTTCGCTTGCCTCTTATGTGATTGTGTGTTGGATTGATTTTTTGTCATGATGGCTCAAGATAATACTAAATTATGTGACTTCTCCAATACCAACAATAATTATTTTATTAGCACTCCGATTGCTCCTCTTACCGATGATGAATCTTGTGAAATATATATTGTTGTGCTGAATCTTGTCATGAAAGATTAATTTGCTGGCCTTCCTAGTGAAGATGCTAGTACCCATCTAAATAGCTTTGTTGATTTATGTGATATGCAAAAGAAGAAAGATGTGGATAATGATATTGTTAAATTGAAGCTATTTCTGTTTTCTCTTAGAGATCATGTTAAAACTTGGTTCCCTTCTTTTCCTAAAAATAGTATTGATTCATGGAATAAGTGCAAAGATGCTTTTATCTCTAAGTTTTTTCCTCCCGCTAAGATCATCTCTCTTAGAAACAATATTATGAATTTTAAGAAAGTTGATCATGAGCATGTTGCACAAGCTTGGGAGAGGATGCAATTAATGATACGTAATTGCCCTACACATGGTTTGAATTTATGGATGATTATACAGAATTTTTATGCTGGATTGAATTTTGCTTCTAGAAATCTTTTAGATTCAGCCGCAGGAGGCACTTTTATGGAAATCACTTTAGGAGAAGCTACTAAACTCCTAGATAATATTTCCTCTTTTATGAATCTTGTGAAATATATATTGCTTTGCTGAATCTTGTCATGAAAGATTAATTTGCTGGCCTTCCTAGTGAAGATGCTGGTACCCATCTAAACAGCTTTGTTGATTTATGTGATATGCAAAAGAAGAAAGATGTGGATAATGATATTGTTAAATTGAAGCTATTTCTGTTTTCTCTTAGAGATCGTGTTAAAACTTGGTTCCCTTCTTTGCCTAAAAATAGTATTGATTCATGGAATAAGTGCAAAGATGCTTTTATCTCTAAGTTTTTTCCTCCCGCTAAGACCATCTCTCTTAGAAACAATATTATGAATTTTAAGAAAGTTGATCATGAGCATGTTGCACAAGCTTGGGAGAGGATGCAATTAATGATACGTAATTGCCCTACACATGGTTTGAATTTATGGATGATTATACAGAATTTTTATGCTGGGTTGAATTTTGCTTCTAGAAATATTTTAGATTCAGCCACAGGAGGCACTTTTATGGAAATCACTTTAGGAGAAGCTACAAATCGGTTAGTCCAGAATTTAACCTTTCCTCTTTTCTAACTATTTCTCTATACTTTTGTCACAGGTAAATTAATACTTGTCCGTCCCATGGACCTTAAGGGACTCTTTATGAGTCCGGCTTCCCCGCAAAAAACCGGGGATCGCTCCCTTTACGGAAGCCTTTTCGCGGAAGCACAGGCAGCGCAGACGTGCCACAGGAGGTCCAAAAGATTTTTTGTAGACCAAAAGTTCTATTTGAATCCTGTACAAAGCCTCTTCCCTTACCCTCGACCCTTGGCACATAAAATGGCCTGTGTGGTGGTGTCATAATCTGTAAGATTACGTTCGATGTATCAATCATATTTTAGTGAACATAATCTGTCTTTAGTATTTGCTTTTCCAAATGAACCTTGCTTCTTCGGTTGTTCCACACAGACACCTCGGCGCGAATCGCCAGGGGCTTGATTCGGCAACATATGGGTTGCCGAAAAAGTCCGAACAGCTCTATAGCACACTTTGGCATCTCGAGTTTGGCCTTATATGCATCAGCTCCGAATCATGTCTTTGGTCAATAGTTGGGTTGCCCAGCTCCTATGCTTGCTACCCTATGTTCCGCCCTATCGGCTAGGTTAGTAAAGGGAGAACTATTGTGATTGTGTTTCCGGTTCACCTGGTCAAACACCTCAGTAGAGAAAGCCAAAAACTGACTATCATGATGCGGCGAGAGCTGGTCAACCACTCGGTGACTTATCAGAATCTTTTGCAATTTCTTCCGTATTACACGAAGGACCATTTTCCGGTCACCTATGTAACACAACCATATTCAGATAACTGCGTACATACCAGGGGCTACATGGTAGACCCACCGTAAAACTCCTATGGCTAAGTGAAGGTGTTAAAGCCCTATAGTCCGATTGCCTCGTTCGCTGCACTGACACCTCCATTCCGGACCAAGACGTCGGGTTAAGAATAATCAGGTGCTATTCCGAGCACCCCCGTATTATATGCGAGGGGGCCAAAGCCGACGACTGACAAACTTTCAGGTTATAAGAAACGGTCGCACAGGAGGAAATAATGGCAAGAATATATAACACACCTTTAACATATCATCATATTGTTTTTACAATTCTGGTACATTTATTCAAATATAATATCCTTCGAGCACTGACCCTCTATCAAGCGGGGGCCCTCTAGGACGTCCTCCAAATAATTCTCCGGCGATGGTCCTTGCCCACAGGCGGACCCTCGGTTGCAACATCAGTGGCCTTCATCTTTGCCCAGTGCATCTTGACGCGGGCGAAGGCCATCCACGCACCTTATATGCACGCTAACCGCTTGACCACGTCAACATGCGGCACTGCGTCGACAAGCCGCTATACCAAACCAAAATAACTGCTCGGAATAGGTTCGACTGGCCATAGCCAAACTACGACATCCTTCATGGCAGCTCTGCACATCCTGTGTAGCTCGGCCTACTCAGCCATCTGTTCGTTTAGCAGCGCCGGACGCTTTACCTCGTTGAATTGCGACCAGAAAAGCCTCTCCGTAGCACGTCCCTCCTGTGCCTGGAATAACTGCGCCGCATCGGAAACACTCCTCGGCAGATCCAAGAACACGTCTGGAGAACTCCACATTTGGTTAAGCAAAGCATACTCTGGGTCGCCGAACTTAGTCTGTAAAAGAAAGGGCTTACCAGCCGCTATCTCCCCAGCCTGTCGGATCTCCTTCCAAGCCGCTCTAGAATCGGATCGCGCTTCTTTCACCTCTAGTAAGGCCTTGTTGAGTTCGGATGCCTTGGTTTTGTTATCCTCCTCAAGAGATTTGCACCTATTAGTAGCATCCTTCAGCTCTCGCTCCACGGTGGATATTCTGTCCTAGCACTAGCGCAGGGTGGCCTATTCGGCCTTTAAATCTGCAGCCACCTTCTTGGCAGTTGCGTCGCTCACTCTGGCCTACTCCTTGGCCCGGGCAAGTTCAGCCTGAAGGGTCTCAACCGCAGCAGCACCATCAACAGTTATGCATATGATTTTCAACCTCGTGCTCATACTACTATACATGCATAAACAAGCTACCCCAACACATACCTTGTGCTTCGTCGTGCCGCCTGTTAATAAGAGTGATGTCCTCATCCGCTAACTCAAGCTTCTGCTTTAGATCTGCAACTTCCATAGCTTGGGAGGTCTCCATGGACGTAACAGCCTGTGTTCGGATCAATAAGGTTACTTCCTGAGCATGTCTTTTTGATCCTCTGATCGCCTCCCTGTGAAAGCCGACCAGAGCCTCGGGGGCTACTATCTGTGTACACATGTGCATTTTGCATGAAAAAATAGTTAAAACTATTACATTACATACCTCGAAGCCTCTCAACAGGCCCAGGAAAGCTTCATTCAATCCGCTTCTCGCGGACAGAACTCTTTCAACCACCGTACCCATTAAGGTACGATGTTCCTTTGAGATGGACACACTTTGTAATGTGCTCGTCAGAGTATCTGGCACATCCGGATTCCTGGAGGCTGTCATGGGAGTATGCATTCCCTTCAAAGGGATACATCTGCTCGACCGTAGGGTCGTCTTCAGCTATAAGCCGGATAGTTTGGGGCCTTCATTGCTATCCCCCATAGGGGCTGCACACCCCAGACCCTTAAGAATCGAAGTACCGCCCTCGGGTGTTGTTTTCATTGTCCCCCACGCCGCTTGATGGTCAGGGGAGATTCTCCGAGATGACACCTCGAAGTCATCCGCTCTAGGAGGCGAGGAAGCATGAGAAGGCGTATCGCTTTCCATCATCCCCGGAGATAACTCCCTTGATGAGGAGGACTGTCGGGGCGGACTATGGGCCGAACTGCAAGCATATAGTTTAATATTACCCATGTAACTCGAAAAGAGCGGGATATGTCTAGAATATCCTTGTTCACTTATGATTCAGCAAGGGGCTTGTCCTTAGAGAGGTGCCTTGCGACAACGTCGGCTTCAAAATCCGAACCATAGTGTAGGGATGCCTTCCCTCTCTTCGGTGCTTCCACCTCCAAGTCTTCAGATGTAGTTCTTTTCCTCCCATGAGGGGAAGGAATATCACCTTCTCCTCCCCCTTTGTCTTTTGAAGAGGGACCTTCAGCCCCTCTGGACATAGTGTCCGTCATACCTGCAGAATAGAGGCCGCTTTCGGCCTCTTCGCTCTTTTTCTTGTCCTTTGGCGCTAGAACTTGATACGGTGCTGGGACCAGCATCCTCGTCAACACAGGATCGGTCGAGTCTTCAGGAAGTGGAGCTGAACATCTAATTCGTTCCGCTTTCTTTATCCAGCCCTGGTTGAAGATAGAACTCTTGTTACATTGCAATGGGATAATCAACCAAGTTGCGATCAGAAGTTGGGTGCTTAGCGAGGTATCTGGACGGTTGTAGTTGAGACTGGCGTCCTTTGACGTGTTCGGCCACTGCTCTTGAGTTTTGAAGAACAATTCCCACATCCCTTCATCCGTTGTGCCGAAAAATTGCTGGAGGGTCCGTGGTCCCTCCGGATTGATGAGGTCGTCGCTGGCACGGGAGGATTCGGCGGACTAGCATCACTTGGACCACATTGATGAGGTCGACGTCCCTCTCGCCCCTTATTTATCCACGATGCGAGCTGTAGTGGAGGGCCGGATCGGAAGCAGGTGCGACTGCCCATTTGGTGCCGTGGGGTTTGGTGATATAGAACCACTCTTGTTGCCATAAGTTGGAGGTTTCCACGAAGGTGCCTTTTGGCAAAACAGTGCTGACGAGCTTGCTCACCATAGCACCGCCCCACTCCGCTTGTTCCCTGTTAACTAGCTTCGGCTTCATATTGAAAGTCCTGAGCCATAGGCCGAAGTGTGGGGGACGCAAAGAAAGGCTTTACACACGACGACAAACGCCGAGATGTGAAGAAAGGATTCTGGAGCCAGATTGTGAAAATCTAGCCCATAATATAACATGAGGCTGCGAACGAAGGGGTGAAGAGAAAACCCTAACCCGCGGAGGAAGTGGGAGATGAATACAACCCTCTCGCTGGATTTTGGTGTGGGGATGACCTGCCCTTTCGTAGGGAGCCTGTGGGGGATCTCCGCAGTCAGGTATCTTGCGTTCCGAAGCTTCATGATATCCTCCTCGGTGACCAAGGAGGCCGCCCACCTACCTTGGGAGATGGATCCGGACATAACTAGAGGGCCGAATAACAATGGGAGAAATCGAATCCTGAGCGCTAGAGCTTGAGGTTGGGAAGGTTGAGGAAGAAAAAGGACGGGTCTGTGCCCCTTTTTAAAGGCGAAGAATATCAAACACCTCCTCACGAGCCTTTATGCTCGCCTATTCCCAAGGGATCTCCAACGACACAATTGGATTACCCCCGCCCATGAAAACCGCATCTCGAAACGTGAAGCGGGAGGCTAAAAGACGGTTCAAAATAATGACCGGGTGGAGACGTGGTGTCTCACTACAAAAAGATGTCAGTAGATGGGACTTGTTAAATTTTACACTTTTTGCGGTTGTGTGTGGTACTCGTTTTGCAGAGCCGGACTCGTCTTCTATGTTCAAAAGACCTCTTTGGAGTATTCGGAGGAGGAACCCGCCTTGCAATGCCGAAGACAATCTACGCACTGGACGCATCGTCATTGAAGCCTGGTTTAGGGGCTACTGAGGGAGTCCTGGATTAAGGGGTCCTCGGGCGTCCGGCCTATGTGACATGGGCCGGACTGTTGGGCCATGAAGATACAAGATAGAAGACTTCCTCCCTTGTCCGGATGGGACTCTCCTTTGCGTGGATGGCAAGCATGGCGTCCGGATGTATTATTTCCTTTCTCTGTGACCGACTTTGTGTAACCCTAGTCCCCTCCGGCGTCTATATAAACCGGAGGGTTTAGTCCGTAGAGACGATCACAATCACAATCATACAGGCTAGACTTCTAGGGTTTAGCCACAACGATCTCGTGGTAGGTCAACTCTTGTAATCCTCATACTCATCAAGATCAATCAAGCAGAACGTAGGGTATTACCTCCATCAAGAGGGCCCGAACCTGGGTAAAACATCATGTCCCCTGTCTCCTGTTACCATCGACCTTAGACGCACAGTTCGGGACCCCCTACCCAAGATCTACCGGTTTTGACACCGACAACGACCCCTTCTCCTTATTCTCGGTATTTAACTTACCGGCTTGTTTAAAGACCCAACAGCTTCTGCTGGTATGATTGTCGGGTTTATCGGGGGTGCCGTGGATCTAACATGGTCGATCGAGTATTCGGTCCAAGATGGATGAGCCCAGATTACTTCTTTTAAATGGCTTCTTCCGCTGACCGGACTTGGAGCCACTTAATCCGGCGTTGATCTTTGTGTCATCGGTATTGTCACTGTTGTTTCGACGCTTATGCCTATTGTGTTAGGGCTTGCCGTTGCTATTTTTGGCTTTAGAGGGGCCAGGTTCGCTTGCACTGTTGCTGCTATGGGCAAGCCAACTATCTTCGCCCGCGCAAAAGCGGGTCATAAGTGCCGTGAGGGCTGCCATGGACTTTGGCTTTTCTTGGCCAAGGTGTCGGGCGAGCCATTCATCGTGAATGCTATGCTTAAAGGCCGCTAGGGCTTCGGCATACGGGCAGTTGACGATCTGGTTCTTTTTGGTTAGGAACCTAGTCCAGAATTTCCTGGCCGACTCTCCCGGCTGTTGAACTATGTGACTTAGGTCATCGGCATCCAGAGGTCGGACGTATGTACCCTGGAAGTTGTCACGGAAGGCGTCTTCCAAGTCCTCCCAGCTGCCAATGGAGTTTTCTGGCAGGCTGTTTAACCAGTGCTGAGCTAGTCCTTTGAGCTTTAGTGGGAGGTATTTGATGGCATGAAGATCATCACCGCGAGCCATATGAATATGAAGAAGAAAGTCCTCAATCCATACTGCGGGATCTGTTGTTCCATCATATGATTTGATATTCATGGGTTTAAACCCTTCTGGTAATTCGTACTCCATTACTTTGTTAGTGAAGCAGAGGGGGTGTGCGGCGCCTCTATATCAAGCCAAGTCGCGACGCAGCTCGGGTGGAGTCCGTCTGTGGTTTTCGGCCCGGAGGTGGTTATGCTTGTTGTGCCCGACTAGATAGCCATCCTCGTGCATTGGGGCATGCCCCCGCAATCCGTAGATCGATCTGGTCTGACCTTCTCTATTTTCCAACTCCTGCCGTAGGTCGGACATATATCCCCGAGCTGTTGTGTCTCAACTTTTTCGGTGAGGTAGTACAGGTTGGTGTTCGGCTTGAGTTGATGTTTTGTCACGGCCACGTGGTGGCCGATCGGCCGCGTTACGTGCTGATGGTACGGGCTCCAGCGCCTCGTCATCGAATTGGGGTAGCAGCTTGCGCTTCGGGTAACTCTTGGTTGGGCTCCCGAGGTCGTATTCCTCGGCTTCCAGGACATTAGTCCACCTATCGTTGAGCAGATCTTGGGCAGCTCGAAGTTGTTGTTTCTTTTCCAGGATCCTTGCAGTGGCTATTAGCCAGCGCTTGAAGAGCTCATGTTCAATGGGTTCCTCAGGTACGATGAAGTCTTCATCACCGAGGCTCACGTCATCCTCGAAGAGTGGAAGATAATCACTATCCCCTGAGTCTTCGTTTACAGCCTGTTCATCAGGGCTAATTTGCCCATCTTCCTGATCGTCCTGTTCGGAGGTTGGCTCAACGGGGTCTTCTTGGTCTTCGGCGTCGTCTGGAGTATTGTGTCTCCGGTGCCAGTATTGGTATATTTTCCACAGCATGATTTAGAGCAGCGCCGCTGACGTCGGCGCTTTGGTTGAGTCTCAGGAGGTATATCCTCAACTGGATTTTTCTCCTTATCGTCGTTACCCTCTTTGGTTGTATCCACCATGCATGTACACGTCATACGAAGAGGTGACCGTCCAACGTCCGGTAAACAGCGAGTTTGGGCCTGCTCTTCTCTGATATCGTCGTCCATACCGTCGATGTCTTCGGAGCCATAATCGAGGATGTCAGTTAAGTCCTCGAAAGTGGCTATGAAGTGGGTGGTGGGTGGGACGTAAAATTCCCCGCTCTCAGCCCCTAGTCTGGGCTCGACGTAGTTCAGATGTTGCCCCTCTGTAATGATGAGGGGTCACATTAAGTCCAGAGCCTCGCTTAAAGGCGAGGTTCGGCCAGGGAGAAGAGAGTTCATGGAGTACGGCGGGAAGGAAACTCCTTGGCCGAGCTCACACGATGCTGACTCCGAGGGTTCGGAGGCAAAGTTCGGATGAGAGTCCGGCTTCATGATGATTGCCGGTGACGCTGTTTCCTCCAGCTCTCCTGTACTAGGCTTAATAGCCGCAGAGAGTTTGGCGGGGTCGGGAATCCCGTCTTTGGACCTAGTGACGCTCTCCGGATTTAAGGCCAGAGCAGAGGTTGGGGTCGCGAACCCTTGGAAGATCAAGTCTCCTCGGATTCAGTGACATAATCCAGATTTCCAAAACTAATCTGGTGACCTAGGGCATAGCTGTCGATCTGGTCTAGATGGCCAAGTGAGTTGGCCCGCAGTGTGAAGCCGCTGAACACAAAGATCTGGCCAGGAAGATAGACCTCCCTCAGGGTTGCATTGTTGTAGATGACTGATGGAGCCATCGATCCTTCTGATGACAACACAGCGAAACTCTCAATGAAAGCACCAATTTCGGTGTCAAAACCGGCAGATCTCGAGTAGGGGTCCCAAACTGTGCATCTGAGGATCGAAGGTAATAGGAGATAGGGACACGATGTTTACCCAGGTTCGGGCCCTCTTGATGGAGGTAATACCCTACTTCCTGCTTGATTATCTTGGATGAGTATGGGGTTTACAAGAGTTGATCTACCTCGAGATCGTAATGGCTAAACCCTAGTCGTCTAGCCTGTACGATTATGATTGCCTCTACGGACTAAACCCTCCGGTTTATATAGACACCGGAGGGACCTAGGGTTGGACAGAGTCGGTTTACAGAGGGAGGAATCTTCATATCCGAACGCCAAGCTTGCCTTCCACGTAAAGGAGAGTCCCATCCGGACACGAGAGGAAGTCTTATGTCTTGTATCTTCATGGCCCATTAGTCTGGCCCACGTCACATAGCCCGGACGCCCGAGGACCCCTTAATCCGACGACTCCCTCAGCCGCACCCCCCATCCTTGCCACACACACATAATCCTCTCTCTTTGCTTGCATCCTCGACACCGCTCTTAGTCCTCAAAGCCGTCAGTGTATGAGGATGTCGTCGAAGCGCGCCATCGGAGGGAGTGGCGACGCCGGGGCTGCTAAAGCATTGGAGCATGGCGTGGAAATGGAGACAGAGGTTGACATCACCGCCGGCGAGTTATCGCTGCACCTTGATGTCTTCAACGTCATCGAGCTTCCACAGCCGAAGGCGGAGTTCCACACCGACTCTGGTGACGACCCCGGCGATGACTCCGACTCCGATGGGCAGCTGGTTAGTCATCTATATCCATTTATGTGTCAAATAGATCATAGGGTTTCTGTGGTTATTCCTTCCTCCCCCTTTTTGGAATAGAAATCCTATGGTTATGTTCTCCCAATCCATGAAATCTGAATAAGTTTCGTTAGATCCGTGTAGTGTATTGATTGTTTGAATGGTACAAATGATAAGTGATTAGTTGTTTCATCTATGCAAATGATTTCTGCTAGTAATCCAACTAGGGTTAGTGTTCATGCTAATAATTCCTATCCAGGACTAGACAATTGATTTTGAATGACCTACATATGTTTGTGCCATTATTTTCTTCAAGATTAGTCTGTACATAGATGACTGTGCTTAAAAATCGAACCATAATCTCTGGATATGTATAAATAAATAGCCAAAACATCCTAATCCTTATTCATGGTATGTAATCACTGATTTGATGCCAAATTTGTTTTACTATTTGTATAGGTGCTGTCTGACGATGTGGACAGCGAGGATGAAGATGGCCAGAGGAGGTACAAGAGGCAAATCCCGAGGAAGCTTTATGCGGGAATGCATAACATGCGTATTAGGGCCTGGAACGGCGGCTATCGATGCCCATTTTGCAACCACAAGCTTCATGACGCGTATCTAAGTGTTCTGGTGCATGCAAGAGGACGGGCCATTGGATCCTTCAAGCAGAAGTATTCTCGCAAGGTGGCGCACGGTGCGTACGCTGAGTACCTGGAGAAGCTTTAGGATTGTGCCGACATGTGAGATGAGATGTGGGATGGATCGAAGTATGTACGCCTGAGTATGCTTAATGACGGTTGAACTATGTACTTATGGTTAAAGTATGCTTATGTACCTGGAGAAGCTTCAAGCAGAAGTATTATCTATGTTTGAGTATGTTTAATCTATGTTTACTTATGTCTAACCATGAGATATGGATGCAACCAATTCGGTTGATGGAATCTACCTCCGTCTTGGTTTACTGGTCAGCTTTGTAATTTGTGTTAAATTTTGACCAAAGGTTTAACTGACAAAATGTTAGTGCAGGTCAGCAAAAATTATATCGTTGGATGGGTATTTGAGCATAGTGTTCAATGATATAATTTTTGGTGACATGCATAAACATTTCTTAGTTAAATATTTGGTCAAAATTAGGTAAAAATTACAAAGGGAGACCAATAAACCAGGACGGAGGTAGTATGTCAATCACACATGGTTCCCAAAATTGGAACCGTGTGCAATGACATTCATTTTGCCTGTTGCGTTAATCACACATGGTTCGCTCTAGCAAACCGTCACCTCCAAAATTCTTTGTGGGACAGAAAACCCTCACCACCCAATTCAAAAAGGAAAAAAGAAACCCTCACCATCCCCATGTCACAAAAACACTCACCCCGCCCGACATGCCCTCTGGTCCCCATTCACACCTCCACAAGCTCCTCCGCGTCTAAGCCATGGCACCGCCTATCGCGGCGGTAAACACTTAGCTCGACGCCTGCCGCCAGGCTGCCGGCAAAGCCCACCGCCTTTCGCCACTTCCGCTTACCGCCACCTATCTCCATCGACTTTCTCGATGCCGCTCGCGGTCAACCCAGCTCCACTTAGTTGGGAAATCTGTCGTACTAAGGGTTCTTTCTCATGGACGACAAGGTAAATAATTTAATGAGATATTATCTCATCTCTTATCCCAGTTCATCTGCCTCTTTTAATCACCCGACAGAAATCACCGTGAATTCATTTTTATTCGAGCTGATTTGGGGGTTTTCTTTCATTCATAGAATGTACAGTGCGCCGACACATCAGGACTTTGCGACCTCCGCCAGAGATTCCTTCTCACCGTACCAGATCAGTTGAGGACGCATGCACTATGTTCAATCTCACCCTAAATCGGTTGGCATGGCTTACTTTCCTGAACATATTCTAAATATTGTTGCATTTGGATAAAAGGTGCCACATGCACCATATACGTCAAAGGGGGTTTCCCCCTCTTCTTTCTATATTAGGAAAATTAATGATGTATTGTTCTTTCGATTACTCTCATATTTCCAAGACATCATGTTTACCCTATCTGTTTAATTATAGATTTTTGTCCTTCGATTTCAACTGTTGTACAGTTCTTTCAATTTGGGCCCATATTTGCATGTTACCATATTTTCTTTAACAATCCTACCATTTTCTGCAGGGCATCCCTTGCTATGCAACAGATTATGTAGTGCACAATCTTTCCCTTTACATAGATCAAGACTGCACGGATGTCATACTGCACACAAACCATGGATTTACAATCGTTGCTACTGTAAGACTTGATGAACGTGGTGACTCCTATTTTGGCACTGGCTTTTGGAAAGAAATTTCTAAGTTTTATGTACTGAAAGCTAACACTAAAATTGAACTGCACATAAAAGGGCCTAGTCATGAGATATATGCTAACTTCCCCGACAAAATCATCAGTCCAGACTTTGTTTGAAGTAAGTTTTCTTTTCAACTATCTGCATGTTGACTTACGTAGTATTTAAGCAACCAACTGTTATTCCCTTTTCTTACTATATTCCTACCTAATAACTTCTAGTTACCAATACACTTTTCTGTTGCCCTGTTTTAACTAAATATTCCCTATACTCCCATTTCTATCAGAAAGTGCCGCTGACAAGGAGACTCCGGAGGTGGAGAACGGGGATTCCAACAAGCGGAGGCGGGCGAGCTAGAACCGCAAGTGACTCCAGCAGGCCTATACTTCATCAGCAGCCTCCCCGATGATATGTTGACAATCATCATCTCCCTCCTCCCAATCAAATATGGGGAGCGGACAACCGTCCTTTCCCAGCGGTGGCGCCCCCTATGGAACTCCAGCCCTCTCGACCTCATCGGCACCCACGAGCTCTGCCATGGCTATCGCAAAAGATTGGATGCGTTCTCCAAGATCCTCGGCAGTCACCTTGGCCCAACTAGAGGCCTTACAATGGGCAAGTTCCATTCCAACGGCAAGGACTGAGCCAAACTTGATAACTAGTTTCGATCCCCCACCCTAGATCAACTCGAGGAGCTCACTTTTGATAATGGGCATATGCGGTCACTTCCAACGTCCGCACTCCGCCTCACGCCCATGATGCGCGTCGCCAAGTTCAGGAACTACCATCCCCCTTAGTGACGCGCCCGCTCTTATTCTACCACGACTGAAGCACCTCGAAGTCATCGCCATTTGCCTCTCAAACGGTAATATGGAGCGCCTACTCAGTGGATGTACTACACTCGAGTACCTTTGTCTTCAGGCGATCAATGGGTTGAGTACCTTCCAAATCACCTCCATGACTCTCCGGACTATTTATGTGTGTTGCTGGTGTGGCAGGAAGACATCACAAGATGTGTACTGCGGTATGGTCATTGAGTACACACCTGCACTTGAAAGATTAGTTGTAGTTGACCAAGAAGGTCCAACAAGAATCAATGCCATTTCTGTGCCGAAATTGACAGTGGTGGGCTACTCGTCTGACAAATACTCTGAACTTGTTATTGGATCCACACCCGTTCAGGTAAAATAGCCACCTTCTACCTCTCCTTCTACAAATTAACATTATTTCTATTTTTGAAGATTTTTATTTGTCTGTCATTCAGAAAATGATTCCGACAAGCTTGACCCCGAAACTGCGCATAGTGAAGGTCTTGGCACTAGAATCTATCGGCCCCAACCTGGAGCAAGTTATTAGTTTCCTGAGATGCTTTCTGTGCCTAGAGAAGCTATATATCGAGGTGATGTTCCTTTCCTGTTAAATGTTAAACGTAAGAGAGTTCAATTTGTGACGGCTTTTTCCAAGTTTACAATGACAATATACTATGATTTCTGAAGGATTCTTTTGGAGGATTTCGGTACATACATGTTCCACCCCCCCATATTGGTTGCTTGAACCATATGGTTACAATCAATAAGCATTTCTCCTTTGGATTCATCTGTACTAGTTTCCTTAGGGAACTTCTCATCCACTCCAACCTCTTGTGAAGAAGGCTACATTTTTCTAGAATGTAATCAAATGCCCATGTTAATCATGTCAGATTGAAGAAGGCATGTTAGTGCATTTTACAAATCCTGCAAACCAAATAGGCCTGTAGTAATGTTCAAAATTGCATGTAGGCACTAACACGTTTTCTTCTTTTGTAGATAAAATTAGGCCCAGTGGTGAATAATGTGATACAATATAACAATCACGTCGAATGCCTAGATCTGCATCTCTCAGAAATTACTTTGAACTCCTACCGAGGGACCTTACCGGAGATTATATTCGCCAGGTTCTTTGTTCTCAGAGCAAGAGTGTTGAAGGAAATGAGGTTTTCCCAAGATTTATTTTGCAAAAATGAATGGTTTGTTGATTAGTGTCGGCGCCTGTGGCAGAATGGAATAGGCTCCAAAAATGCTGAATTTCATTTTGGACCTTCCCATACATGACTTCTCAGTGGCTGACCCCTTTGCAAAAATTGTGAGGTTTCGAAACCAGACTTAGAAGTGGTAATATTAGTTTGAACCTCTCTGATATCCATGTTCAGTGGATCAACGAGAGCGTTTGCAGCTAATGAGCTGAATTTCATTTCTAATATCAGTTTGAATCTTGTAATCTTCGAATTTGAGCCATATAACTCTGGAATTTGAACCTTGTAATATTTTGAGCTTTTGTGGTACAATCATTGAAATGGCGTCAGATGAGACTCGTATATTGGTAGCACTATTTTGACCTTAATATGCAATGGTCTTAGATTTTATTAACCATTCTCGAATCTATTTACCTTGTCGATTTCACAGCACACGATCTGTATAGCTAACTCGACTACGATCTTCGGCATTATTGCACACAGTTGGTTTCTTCCACCATGTGCCTTGTAGAGTGCAGAATTAATTATCGCACTCGAGTGTCCATCATCACCCTTCTGTGTAACTTTGACCTTATCACCCATGGATAAACTTATGAAGGAAGTCATTCCACACACTTTGTTTTTACAAAGCTTTTTACCAATAAACGCCCATGATTTGTCCCTCTTCTAGCCGGCGCGTGGCCAAACTAGCCGGGTGGGAACCTTGCATGGTAAACTACATGGTAGCGCAGGAACATGCTCACCGATGATACATTTGGCGCCTCTTCGAGCCCACGCGTGCGGTGCAGTGTGGTCAAGCGTGCACTAGAATCCTCCACTATGAACGATGTGACAAGACGTGACGATTACAGGCCGGCCAGCCCCCATTTATTACAGCGGCCAACCTTTCGATCGCGCCCCACCATTGCAAGAAGCACACCAACCACGAGAAATTCTTAGATGGTATCATGTGCGGCTCCAATGGCGCTACGAGCGGCTGCTGACGACGAGCAGCAGTTCACCATGCGTGCCATGGTGGACACCCACAGAAGGTTCATGGACCTCTAAGTGATGTACACCAACGACCCGGTCTGGGTGGAGCACTCCATCCACATCATGGAGTTGTTGCTTGCCGAGGAGAAGTACAAGGTGGTCGGGTTCGACCTCGAGTACACCCGCACTCGTGTCGGGTCTTGTCCCAAGGTCGTTGTCGCCCAGATGTGCATGCGCCACCACATCCTCGTCTACCACTACTTCCTGGCCACAAGACCTTACGAGCGTTTAGCTAGGTTTGTCAATAGCCCCCACTACATGTTCACTACAGTGGACATCACCAACAATGTAAAGGCGCTCGAGAATTCGGGCATCGCCTGCCAGAATCTTGTCGACATCCAGGGCCAATACAAGATCTGGGACAGCAAGGAGCATGAGAAGGACTCACTGGTTCACCTCGCCAAGGCCATCATCGACCCCTACTATAGAGACGTGAAGGATTCGTGCAACAAGGACAAGCGTGCCTGGCACTCGGCCTGGATGGAGAAACTCGACAAAGCTCATGTCGTGTACGCGGCCAAGGAGGCGTACACGAGCTACGATATGTACAGGCAGATCATTGACATGAGGAAGTGCCTCCTTCCCCACAACGGCCAGGGATCCAGCCGGAAGCAGAGCAATGGCAGGCGTTGTCGCAACAATAAGTGGATGATTAGATCCTCGTTTCTCCTACTTTAGTATGCATGTAATTGCTTACTTTGGTGTGTGGAAATGTTATGTGTGTAGTCACTTGTGTAATTGTATGCTTAATTTGGTTATGCAATCCTGTCTTTTTAAGTATATATGTTGATGCTCTGTAGATAAAGCATAGATGTTGTGCGGACAAAGAAAATCACATCGCACATGGACTAAACAATGGAACCCGTCGATGATGTTTTCATCAATCACTCACAATGGTATACCAGCAATCATTTGCTCACAACACACACGGCTTGTTAGCAGTAATCGTCTGTGTTGTTATCGGTCTTCGCACATGTTTCCGATCACAGAGCGGTTTACCGCGTATCACACACATCTTGTTAAGTTGAACCATTTCTGTTCTCATGTCTCAACGCAAACAGTTCATCCGAGTGAACCACATGCCGTATATCGCACACACCTTGATCTGGCTGACCGTTTATTTTGTGTTGCCTAATCACAACAGTTCTTTCGAGTGAACGTATGATGTATATCGCACACACCTTCATCTGGCTGCCCGTTTCTTTTGTTTCCTCCTCATCACAAATAGTTAATTGAGTTGAATCGTATGCCCTGCATTGCACACGCAACTAAAATCTGAACCATGTTTGATGCATCCTCCATCGCAAATGTTTTGCACCTTTTTGACGGTTTTTTACACCACCGTTTGCGATTATGGCATCGCACACAGTTTCATAGAAGGGTCTCTGATCGTAGTGTCGTGTTAGTAGCATCCTGCAGTAGTGTTGACAAATTGATCTCCATCATAGCGTCGTTGTCGTCTCACCAACTATTGCTTCTACAACTATCGCTAACGCATAGTGATAAAGTAAAGCAATTACATGGCGATTGCATTTCATACAATAAAGCGACAACCATAAGGCTCCTGCCAGTTGCCGATAACTTCTACAAAATATAATCATCTCATACAATAACGTATATCACATCATGTCTTGATCATATCATATGACAACATGCCCTGCAAAAACAAGTTAGACGTCCTCTACTTTGTTGTTGCAAGTTTTATGTGGCTGCTACGGGCTTCTAGTAAGAACTGTTCTTACCTACGCATCAAAACCACAACGATGCTTTGTCAAGTTTGTTGTTTTAACCTTCAAGAAGGACCGGTTGTAGTCAAATTAGATTCAACTAAATTTGGAGAAACAAACACCCGCCAGCCAGCTTTATGCAAAACAAGTTGCATGCTTGTCGGTGGAACCGGTCTCATGAATGTGGTCATGTAAGGTTGGTCCGGGCTGCTTCATCCAACAATACCGCCGAATAACAATAAGACATTGGTGGTAAGCAGTATGACTATCATCGTCCACAACTCTTTGTGTTCTACTCGTGCATATCATCTACACATAGACTTGGCTCGGATGCCACTGTTGGGGAACGTAGCATGCAATTTCAAAAAATTCCTACGATCATGCAAGATCTATCTAGGAGATGCATACCAACGAGAGGGGGAGAGTGTGTCCACGTACCCTCGTAGACCAAAAGCGGAAGTGTTACTTTAACGCGGTTGATGTGGTCAAATGTCTTCTCGATTCAACCGATCAAGTACCGAACGTACGGCACCTCCGAGTTCTGGACACGTTCAGCTCGATGACGCCCCTCGAACTCTTGATCCAGCAAAGTGTCGAGTGAGAGTTTCGTCAGCATGACGGCATGCTGACAGTGATGGTGAAGTGATCCACGTAGGGCTTCGCCTAACCACTACGACAATATGACCGGAGGAGTAAACGGTGGAGGGGGCGCCACACACGGCTTGGAAAAATTGATCTATCATAGAGCCCCCCCCCCCGCCCTCGTATATAAAGGAGGGAGAGGGGAGGAGGCCGGCCTAGGTGTCGGTTCTATATCCTACGTATCTCGTAATAGGGGTCCTAAGGTAGGCGTCTTGGAGCGATGGTAACACGGACACGGGATTTTACCCAGGATTCGGGTCCTCTTGATGGAGGTAAAACCCTACATCCTGCTTTTGATTATATTGATATGGGTGTAGTACAGGGTACATGTATCTACCATGAGATAATTCTAATGAATATGAGATCGTCTATTGACTAGCCTGGCCTCGGTTTATATAACACACTAGAGGCCTAGGGTTTAGGAGAGTCCTCGTCTTGTGCACCAAGTCTCGTGGGATCTTCCTTGTATGCGGCATGGGCTGCCCGAAGTGGCCCATGAGTGAACCACCATGGGGGGTCCTCGGTCCAATCCAGCTAGTCGGGAGACGACGTGGTGAGTACCCCCTAGTCCAGGACACCGTCAGTAGCCCCCTGAACCGGTCTTCAAGTTGGGGACGCTCCTCGATTCTTCCGAAATGTTCTTCACCTTCGGTCGTCGGTCTTGAAAATTGGTTCAACAAATCTTCTCATCTTCGATATTGAGGATCGCCAAAGTGAATCCAAAGAGTTTACACGTCAGGTATCTGAGGACCCTTTAAGTCTTCGACCTTTATCAATACCTTGTTATTTTTATGCCACACCTCGGGTTTGAAGTTGTTCCCAGGCGGCAGTGTCCTCTTGCGTCCGAGCTCCAATGCCAGACTGCATTCGAGGTATCTTTTGCAGCCGAGCACCAATGCCAGACTGCTTCCGAGCTCCAACGCCGGAATGTATCCGAGCTCCAACACCGGGCTGTATCCAAAGAGTATTGTTAAGGCCGAGCTCCAACACCGGACTATGTCCAAGCTCCAACGCTGGACTATATCCGAGGTGTCATAGATCACCTTGGTTCAAAAGTTGAAGGAGTTTAGCCGAGCTTAATGCCGGAAATGCCCTCTATGGAGCCAGCCACTAGCGCCTGAGCTTTATGCCGGACTGCTTCCGAGGTGGTGCACCACCCCGACTACGGGCCGATTTTTTGTCAATATTTTTTATTGATGCAATTTATTCTCTGCCGAGATATATAGCCAGTAGCCCTCAAGGTGTGTATCGGTCTAAAACCCGAGATGCACCTGAAGGATGACATAAGACCGCTGATCCCAGTAGCCTCTGAGACTCATGTTGATTTGCAAAATCGGCCTGAGGATCAACTCCTAGCTCGGCAAAATACTTCGGGACACAAAAAGAGGTGTGCAAAGTCCTCGAGACTCAGGTTGGGTGCAGCCGACCAACCTGAGGATCATAATCTCCTCGAAAACTATATTGCACTTAAATTTTATGCATTGGATTGCCAATGCAGTAGCCCCCCGAGAATTGGGTTGGGCAACATGGCCAACCCTAGGATCGTACCTCCTCGGGAACTAGTTCAACTGTCATGTATGGTTTGACAATACCAAGGTGGGGTTCGGCAGAAAAGATGTCGAACTGTAGTTTTAGAAAAGAGTTTCACGCCGAACACCTCAACCAAGAGAATGTCCTGCTTCCTGAAAGGGAAACATAAAATAGGTGAAGAGATGTTATGAGCTCAAAGGCCAAAAACATGTGTAAAAAACTTTACGTCTAGATTGAATCAAGCTGTTTAGGTGCCAATAAGAAATTGGTCTTAAAATTGTACTTCCGTCATGCTTTGACATGACAAATCTGATCTCTAGACTTCACGTGGGTCAGCCTTCGGCTTCAACCTCCCTATCCCGAAGGCGGAGTGTTTCTCAGGCTAGTTTAGCGAACTAAACGCGAGCGGCTTTAGAGAGAAATCAGGCTACCCGGCTATTGATCATACACCTGAGTCGATAAAGGAGTGGTAGAAAAAGATTTTGCAATGACTAAGAAGAGAACATCTATTACAAAACTGCTCATATTAATTTAAGAGCCCCCAAGTGCTTTGGGTAAAAGAATTTTATGTATAATGATTGCATGTACCAAAGTACTTATATAATATATGTGTTCACCCGAACTTTAAACGCGTCTTAACCGACCATCGGCTTCTTCCTCTTCGGTCAAGGGCCGAAAATTGTTATGCACTCCACCTATCGAGAATATCGACAGTGTTTCCGATAACCAGGCAATCAGGCCATAAGGCTATAACAGACAAAGCGCACTTAGGGAACTTATGCTATATTACTGAAAGTGTAAGAAGCATCTTCGAAGAAAATAGTACCTCCACCGATACCTTTCTTTGGTTGCTCATTATTACTATGAGACTTGTGCAATAGATTTTTTGTACTCATGAGTTCCCTTGTGTGCCAACCATGATTGAAAACAATAAGAGCGCTAGCTTTCGGCTTCACCCAGTCTGAGGTCCGAGCTCGGATGACCCGATCATGACAATCGCAGAGGTGCTCCCTTTACTCCCTAGCCGAACAATCGAGAACATAGGGGTAAACACAGGAGCAAGACAAGCCAGCTTGCGTAACACTTAAGTCAACATGATGTATATTGTGGCGTAATACACGAACAAGGAACAAAGCCATACAAGTATAATCATATGCAAGAGGAAAGGCTTCACGAAGGAAGCCCCCAGCTAATATGGGAAAGGAAGTGTTTTTAACAAACAATGCTTTTCACAAACAAATTTTAACATAAATATAATGCATGGTCAAACCAAACGGAAACTAAAAAGCTTGAGCATGAAAGCAACTTAGCTGGTGAATGTGTTTGGTGTTGACAACGTGGTCCGAGCTTGCGGCGAGACGATAGCCCAGCCTCCAAGCCCGAGGTGGCCGAGCGAAGAGCTCAACACTCCAAAGAGGTGAAGCTCCCAATCTAGCCGAGGTGATGGAGTAGGTCGATGGGTGATACTGGAATCACCGGCCGAGTATGTTGATGGAGCAACGACGCGGGGTTGCCAACACAGGGCAGTGCTCCAAAGCGACGACACAATTTGGTCAACGAAGCTAGGGCGACGATGCCGGGCGCCGAGGCGACAGCGCGGCCCGGTCTAAGTCAATTGCCTGCACAGTTAAAACAGTGCAAGCCTGAAATGATAATAATAATGAAAAATTGTAGCAAAATGAATAATTTATGCAAAGTGATAAATAAAAGGAATATGGCCCATGTGCCGAACACTCGATGAGGTAAAGCTCTGTTAGCGACGTCGAAGTCCTCGAGGCAACCGGAAATGTTGGTATGGTCATTCGACCAACAAGGTGCTAGCCGAAGTTGGTTCACCCGTGCACATAAAATAGTGCCAGACAAAGGTAATAACAAGTAATAATAATAATAATATTTTGTAAAAAAAAATATTTTACTTAATTAATTTAAGTGAACTAAATATGGCCTGGGCGTGGAGGTCGGCCCGGGGGAGTGGTGTGGTGTACAAAAATAGGGGCGCATCTTTGTACCCCTTTTTCTGTGCACGGGCAGTCAGAGCCGCGCCCACGGCCACACCAAGCAGAACGAGGGAGGTGAGCTAAGGTAAGATCGAAGCCCAAGGCAATCAAAGCAACGCCAAGGCCAAGACCACAAAGAGCAGAGGGACGAAGCAAGTTCCCTCGGCAAGACCCTTGCCGGGTGGCCTCAGCGGCCCCGGCAAGACTCTTGCTGGGGCAGCTCGCCCCACACGAGCGAGCTACCCTTGAGCCCACGGCCCCCAGTGCCATCATAGGCGTGGGGCCAGGACTCGGGAAGGCACCCCTGTGGTGGCATATAGATCTTTGTGAAGACATATTCAAGATCAGATCAAAAGACGATGATTCTCGGCAAGATCCTTGCCAAGGAAGGCCACTAGACCCCCGGCAAGATCCTTGCCGGGGATGACAACACGCCACAGTGAGACCCTTGCCGGGCCACCCGGTAAGGCCCTCGCCAAAGACACCGGCAAGGCCACTGCCAAGCCCACGTCGACCAAGCTTCCACCACCATTCACATGTAGATGCCAGCCCAACCAGCTGGGCGGGCACCTGCGTGGCAACATGCAGCCCCCAGGCCAACTCATCAAGCGCCTGCGTGACGGCATGCTGAAAGTGCTAGTGATCGACTAGAGGGGGGTGAATAGGAATTTTTATGAAGTCTTCAAAACATGGAAGTTTCGAAGACAAACGATAGAAATAAACCTATTACCATGCAGCAGAAGGTAGACTACACTAAGCAAGCCATAGTCAAATATTCAATGAAGTGAAAGCACAATGACTAATAGCAGCTAGGCAGTTTAGATCAGATAGGAAGATAGTGTGAAGCCAATCAGAACAAGCAGTCACTCAGTGAAGACAAAAGATAATGCAATCATACAATGACTTCACCAGGGCCAACCGTAAGTAAAGGAAGGGAAGGATGAAACCAGTGACTCGTTGAAGACAATGATTTGTTGGACCAGTTCCAGTTGCTGTGACAACTGTACGTCTGGTTAGGGAGGCTGAGATTCAACTCAGAAGACCGCGTCTTCACCTTATTCCCCTTGAGCTAAGGACACCCAGTCCTCGCCCAATCACTCTGGTAAGTCTTCAAGGTAGACTCCCAAACCTTCACAGACTTCGTTCACCGGCGATCCACAATGACTCTTGGATGCTCAGAACGCGACGCCTAACCGGCTGGAGGATTCACAGTCCTCAAGTGTAATAAGTCTTCAGATCACACAGACAGGAAGACTTCAGTGATGCCTAACACTCTTTGGCTCTGGGTGGTTAGGGCTTTATCCTCGCAAGGAATTCTCTCTCAAAGGCTTCGAGGTGGGTTGCTCTCAAACGACAAAAGCCGTACACTAACTCTGAGCAGCCAACCGTTTATGGTTGTAGGGGGTGGGCTATTTATAGCCACTAGGCAACCCGACCTGATTTGTCCGAAATGACCCTTGGTCACTAAGGAACTGACACGTGTTCCAACGGTCAGATTTCAAACACACACGGCAACTTTACTTGGGCTACAAGCAAAGCTGACTTATCCAACTCTGGATAAGATTTGCTCTCATTGTCTTCACTCGAAGACATAGGATTTTGGTTAAGCATCACTTCAGTCATTCTGACTGGTTCTCTTGGACCCCACTTAACAGTACGGTGGTTCCTATGACTCAACAAAGAAAAACACAGAACGACGAAACTGCTAAGTCTTCGCGCTCCATAGTCTTCACGCGATGTCTTCTCTTGTCATAGTCTTCAATGTGAATGTCTTCACATACCACCTTTGACTTCAATGTCTTCATACATTTTTAGGGGTCATCTCTGGTAGGAAAACCGAATCAATGAGGGACTTCTACCTGTGTTATCCTGCAATTCTCACAAACACATTAGTCCCTCAACCAGGTTTGTCGTCAATACTCCAAAACCAACTAGGGGTGGCACTAGATGCACTTACAATCTCCCCCTTTTTGGTGATTGATGACAAACTGGTTGAAGTTTTCAACGGGGAATAAAAGTATGTGAAATGTAAAGGATTAGGTATTGTCTTCATAAGTGGCAAAGGCTCCCCCTGAAGATGTGCATATAAGTAATTTGCTTTTGGAATGCAAATGCACATGGCAGGTTGTACTTGTGGAGATCCTCTTCAACTTATGATGACAATTCATCATGCATGAAAGTATGTGAAGATAATGACATGCATAATGAAAAATGGACGTCTGCAGAATGACCTAAGTGCGGAAGTTATCATCGCACATGCGGAATTTATCATCGCATCACAGAAAAGCAAATAAGTAGCAGACGACCATCGAGTTTGAGTGTTACAACTCAAAGAACCAAATGTATCAAAACGCGAGAGTTGTAAACACTAGGCAAAATATAAAACCACCGCCCATATGGACCCGCTTGAAGACTATCAAACTCATATGCTTCTCCCCCTTTTGTCAGTAAGGACCAAAAAGGTTTGAAGACATAGAGCACCTACTCGTTCCCATGAGGAGTTGGTGAAGCAGCAGGGTCGTCGGAGTTGGTTGGCGGTGCAGACGAACTCGGTGTAGTGGTGATTCGCGCTGAAGGTGGTGAAGTAGCATCGTCTTCATCATCGATGACACGTGCATTCACTGTTGCAGCAGAGGAGGAGAACTCAGAGTCTTCAAGAGACGGAGTACGCCGCAGCAAGGTCCTTCTCGGAGGTGTTGAGTCAAACTTGAAGCGTTCAGAGAAACCATCATCTTGAAGATCATCTTCAGAACACATAAGCGTCAGCCCTTTCCATGTACGCCGAAAAGTTTCATGGGAGACAAGGGCATTCTTGGTGGCAAGGTTGCGAATCCTGTTTACGTCCACCAAGAGGCTTTGCATTTGGCGCTTCAGCCAGTCATGATGCTTATCCTGTTTCTGATGAAGGGCAACCAGAAGCTCTCGGTCATTGAGAACACGAGATCGCTTCTTGGGCCGTTGTGCAATGGTGCTTTCAGTGGCTTCAGTGAGGGCACGATGAGGTGCACGGGTAGTACCAGCCAGAGGATAAACACGAGTGACTGCTGGGTCGCCTTCAATGTGTTGTGAGAAACTTTGCTTATCAGCATTCTGAAGACTAAGGGGCTCCTTGGCAGGCTCTGGATAGATGGCTTCAACTGACATATCGACGTCAGGCAGAAAAATCAGATGATTGCGAGCAGAGGGCTGATAGGTGACAGCTGAGTGTAGTTTGATCAGACGCATAATCCATGGAGCGTAAAACTTCAAGCCAAAGAGATCAGATCCTGATGCAGCAAGTTGGTGGATGAAGAAGTCTTGTGCATTGAAGCTTTTGCCGTGAAGAATATGGAAGACCAAAGTCATAATTGCACCTTCCAGCTTTGCATGTGGAGAATGTCCTTTGATGGGCCAGAGAGTTCGCCTTATAATGTGATAGATAGTGCGTGGCAGATACTCAAGGTCTTCAACAAAGAACTCCTTAGGATATTCAACATCTAGAGGCAAGGGCTTCATCATGCTAAGCATCTGACTCATGTTGGGTTCAGGCTTGTGAAAAATGCTTTCCATAGCAGCACTGTGAAGCTGACAACCAGGTTCATAAAGATCTCCTGGAGTGGGCAGGCCAGTGAGCTCAATGATATCAAAGGCTTTGGCTTCATGATGAACATTGCCTGTCATCCACTTAAGGACCCAAGTCTTCGGATCCCTGTTGTAGCCACGAATATGAAGAGTGGCATAGAATTGGAGCAGCAATTCTTCGTTCTGGTGCTCCTTGTCAGTGACGAACTGCAACAAGCCAGACTCTCTGAAGTAATCCAGTGCTTCTTCCAAACAGGGCAGACCAGTTATGGCTTCAGTGTCAAGACGCATATGGGGAAAAATGCGACCTTGATTGTACAAGATGCATGAGTAATAACTGCGCTGCTGATAGCTCCAGAACCGATCAGAAGATATTCTTGCCTTAGAGTAGGGGTTCTTGGTGCTATTGAAGAAGGTGTTGTGTGCTTTGAAGCCATTGATATTGAATGATCCGGGTGCAGATGCAGTGCCTGGAAACCTAGGCAGCCTTGGCATTGGCTTCTGAACCTGAGGCCTGCGCTCGACGTGATAGTCAAATTGGGGACCAGCAGCAGGTGGAGGAACAAGAAGAGGCCATTTGACAGTGATGAGCTGACCATAGTTGTATGCTTGCTCAATAGTATGTGGCCTTGGTGGCGGAACAGGAGCAGTGGCATCAACAGAGGCGTCAGGCTGCACATCTGTTGCAGGTGCATCATTGGCTTCATTGGCTTCTGGCACAGTGTTTGGTGCAGGCTCCACATTGTCTTCAGCCATGACCACGTCATTAGCTTCAGTAGTGTTAGTGGTGGCAGCCTCAGGATTCTCAACCTCCACTTGAGGAGCTGGAGGGTCGGGCACCGACATGTTCACTTTAGAAACAGCTTCTTCAGTGATGGGGGGAGTAGGGACACGTTCTTCTGCTTGTTTTTCTTTGGCTGATGTAGCCGGATTGTCTTCAGCAACTTTAGCTTCAGACTCGGAGACATTCACAGTAGGAGTGGCTTCTGGGAACACCTGATGTGCAACAGATTGGTGGTGCACTTCTCCTTCTGGAACGCATGAAAGAGGGACTTGGGGCCTTGGTCCTTTGCAAAGCCTGCATAATGTTGGCGACGCCTGTGGAGATGGAGTTGGATGGGCCTCAAGGTCATCTTCTTCTTCTTGCATTGGTGGGGTGACTTGTTGTTGGGGAGTACTCGGGGTGTCTTGTTGTTGTGGGTGATCAGCCCATGATGCATCTTGAGCAATTGGCGTCACAGGACGACCAATGCTGATGAGTTTGCTATTCGTGAGAACAGGCGATGATACCAAGTTGTGCTCGATCTGAGGAAGAACTACATCATCTTCAACATTGTCATGGTGACCAATGTCTTCAGTAGCGGTGTGGTCAATTACTGGAATGTATTCAGCTTCAGGAGCCTCTGTGGAAGCAGGCTCATGAACTACCATCCGTCGTTCTTGATGCAAGGAGTCAGGACGAGCAACCGAGATGGGCTCGACAACAAGGGGCTCTGTGGGAGTAGCCCAATCTTTCTTGGTTTTGTGCTTCTTCTTGGAGGGAGCGACATCAGAAGCTTCAGGATTTTTCCTCTTTCTGGCTTCAGCCTCGGCGGCCTTTGTCTTCTTCAGTTCTGAAACGGTTGACTTGACCTTTGGCTTCGAGCCGGACATGCTGCTTGGGAAGACAATGCGAGGTTCTTCCCGCCTTGAAGGTGCAGATTTGTCAGTTGATGGCTTCTTCTTCTTTGCAGCCATTCTGGGGTCGATGCCAGGACGCCCAAGAGCCTTGCGCTTCTCAGCTTCATTGTAGGCTTGCACGCACTTGTCAGCCAGACTCTTCATGCGCTCACGAGAACCTTTAGCTTCTTCTCGTTTCTTGAGAAAAGCTTCCTTGAGCTCATGCAGCATAACCTTGAAGTTTTTGACATCTTGCACGCTGAGCTTTGCCATGTGCTTCTTGAATTGAGCTTTCTCATAGTCGATCTTTTGCTTCAGTTCAACGATGCGCTGAGCTAGAGCTAGCTCAGAAGCAATGGCGCCAGTGAAAGAGACGCTGAGGCCAATTGGAAGTTGCAGATCGTCAAAGCTGAGATTGGGGGTTTCAAACCACTCATCAATGAAGTTGTGGATGATTGCCACGTCAAAGAGAGGCAAATCATTGAAGATTTCTGCTTCTTCCTTGCTCTTAATCAGTTGCTCAAGAGCGTCATCTGCAAGATCTTCATCACTGGACAGATCAATGTGTTCGTCTCGCAGAATGGCAGCAGGGGTCAATGCCTGATCAGTATTCTTTTTCATCTCCGTCTTCTTGGAGATACGTGATAGATTTTCAGACTGCACACTGTCTTCAGGAGGTGCAGTAGCCAGTGGCTTCACACGTGAAGCTTTTGGAGGAGCAGCTGACTTTGAAGCTCTAGCCTTCTTTTGCTTCTGCGGCTTTGGAGTAGGAGCTGGGGCTTCATCAGTGTCGGCATCATCATCAGAATGATCCACTTTGGCACCTTGAATAGAAATGTGAGTGATAAGGCCATCAAGGTTGTAGAAAGGTCCGATGATATTGGGTTCAGCATCGCGTGTGCCGTCAGCCCGGGGAGCAGAAGGACCAGGGTTGAAGTCTAGTCCCAATGACTTCTTGTTTTCCTTGGCCAATGCCTTTGCGTGCTGGAAGTTGCGCTTGAAGAGATTATCGTCACGACACAAGAGCAGTGATGATGGGTCGGCATTTTCAGGCTGTGGTCCACGGACCATATAGGGATAGAAATCCTGAGCAATAGCTTCAGCTCTGGTCTTGGGTGGAAGGCTTCGGAAGAGAATGTCACCTGAAGGACTCTTGATGGCATTCTTCTCAGCATACTCTTGGGTCACAAACTTGTATTTAAACCATTGTTCGGCCCAATATCTTCGAATCCATTGGATTCGTGTCTTGCGTTGATTGTAATCCTCTTCTGGATCTATCTTGTACAGCTCTGAGAGGTCATCAGGAAGATCTCTTGATGTTCCCCCTCGACGTTGTCTGCCACCCTTCCTTGTTGATTTCTCTGTAGCCATGAACTTCAGAACGAATGGCTTCAACACGTTCAAAGGCTTCAAAGGCTTCCGCTTGATAGTCAAACAGGAACTGGCTTCAGGAGAGTTAATGTGATGCTGTAAGAATTCTGCAAACGAATGCAGACTATGAGAACCAAGGGATTCTCCCACGGACATGTACCTGTGACAGCATTAGATATGCGAGGGAAGGGGAGAGGTCATATGCATTCTCAGAAGATTTTGAAGATAAATCAGTTTGAAGACATTGACCTCATGGTGCGAAGACATTCACTTATGTGTTTGAAGTTGGTTCCAAATTTGTACGAATCCAGGAATAGGTACAAGTGAGGAATCTAACTCGTTATGAAGCTTAAGTTAATATACTAGGGATTATATGAGATGCAGACATGATAGATCTAACATTGAGTAGGTAGAAACCACTTTCGGTAAACATGATGAATCTTTTAGGATCAAAAAGATGGTAAAAAGAGAGTTTTATTTACCACACGATGAACTGCTAGATGGGAAGAGTAGGAGACCGAGCAGTTCAATCCACCGTGCCCTAACTTGGCGACGGAGGACACCTACGGCGGCGGCGGAGAGGACGATGACCGCGGCCGGCGTGAGGACGGCGTCGGTGAAGTCGCGACAGCTAAGCGCTTCGTCGCCGGCGTCGTCAAGAGCTAGCGGTGGCGCTAGGGTTTTGATGAGGTGGAGAGGTGGAAGAAGGTTTTCTTGACCGCAGGGGACATGTATTTATAAGGAAGTATCAGCACAGCATAATTACGCAGGTGCCCCTGGCGGTTCACATCTGAGGACACGTGGCAAGCATGCAACATACTCGGAGTTGTCCCATGTTCCCACGCCCGCCCGAACTGTCGGATGGTCGTTCCGGCTTCTCCAGATTTCAGGCAATAAGGATAGAGCATTTAAAATAGACTTAATGTTTGTCTCTTTATCTTCTGCTGACAAGGACGCAGAGAAGACATTCGACAGTTTCAATAGAATGCATATGATTTGGACAGATAGAGTTTGAGATAGAAAGCATAGAGAGATTAGGGTCCGATCACATTCACTTAGTTCAAAAGATTCAACAAGGAAGACGTAGCTATAAGTGAATGTTGTAGAGGACAGAACACTAATATGTATATATCATAAGACAATCAAATCAACATAGTGAAGATAATCATGAAACAAGTTGAAATTGAAGACAAACCAAATGTGAAGACATAGCAAATGTAACGCCATGAGTAAAACACTTCAAACAGAAGAATTTGGTGGTGGCGTTACCCACCGTATAGGAAGTATTAGACCCAGACATGGCGCACAATTATCGTGGCGCTCCGAAGTCAAATTCCACGTTAATGTATTCACACTCAGAATGTAAGTCTTCATTGATTGAAGATATACTTTACTTCGTGTGTTGCACATCTATGTCATCAACATGCTTAAGTGTTAGGATGTGTGCCTGATCACAGGACATTTGAGGATTCCAAGATATTTAGCTCACACCGTAACTTGCAAAACCTCTTCTCATCCAAGGGCTTGGTGAAGATATCTGCCAATTGCTCTTCAGTGTTGACGTGTATGATATCAATATCTTCCTTCATAACATGATCTCTGAGAAAGTGATGACGAATTTCAATGTGCTTTGTCTTCGAGTGCTGAACTGGGTTGTTGGCAATCTTGATGGCGCTTTCGTTGTCGCAGTAGAGTGGCACTTGCTTCAGATGAATGCCATAGTCTTTGAGTGTTTGCTTCATCCATAGAAGCTGAGCGCAGCAAGATCCAGCAGCAATGTATTCAGATTCAGCAGTGGAGAGAGATACACAGTTCTGCTTCTTTGAAGACCAACATACAAGTGATCGTCCCAGAAAATGACATGTGCCTGATGTAGACTTGCGATCCACCTTGTCACCAGCATAATCAGCATCCGAGAATCCAACTAGATCAAACTCTGAGCCCTTTGGATACCATAATCCTAGTGTTGGGGTGTGAGCCAAATATCTGAGAATTCGCTTCACAGCTAAGTGATGCGATTCCTTTGGTGCCGCTTGGAACCGGGCACACATGCAAACACTAAGCATGATATCTGGCCTAGATGCACATAAATAAAGCAAGGAACCAATCATGGAGCGGTATACCTTTTGATCGAACTCTTTACCATTGTCGTCGGGACCCAGATGATGTTTGGCTGGCATTGGCGTCGTGAAGCCTTTGCAATCTTGCATCCCAAATTTCTTCAGGCAATCTTTGAGGTATTTCTCTTGAGATATAAAGATGTCGTTGCGTTGCTGACGTATTTGAAGACCAAGGAAGAACTTCAGCTCACCCATCATGGACATCTGATATTGCTCTTGCATCATATATCCAAACTCGTCAGTGTATTTCTGATTGGTGCAGCCGAAGATAATGTCATCCACATATATTTGGCACACAAACAGTTCACCATCATATGTCTTCGTGAAGAGAGTGGGGTCGAGGGAACCAGGTTTGAAGCCTTTGCTCTTCAGGAAGTCTTTGAGTGTGTCATACCAAGCCCGAGGGGCTTGTTTGAGGCCATACAGTGCCTTGTTGAGCTTGTACACCATGTCAGGATGTTTTGGATCTTCAAAGCCAGGCGGTTGTGCAACATACACTTCTTCTTCAATCTTGCCATTGAGAAAAGCGCTCTTCACATCCATTTGATGCAGAAGAATGTTATGATGATTTGCATAGGCCAGCAGTATGCGTATGGCTTCAAGCCTAGCCACAGGAGCAAATGTTTCATCGAAGTCAATCCCTTCAACTTGAGTGTATCCTTGAGCAACGAGACGAGCTTTGTTTCTGACAACTTGACCATGCTCATCTTGCTTGTTGCGATATATCCATTTAGTGCCTATTATATTGTGCTTACGAGGATCAGGACGCTTAACCAGTTCCCATACATTATTCAGCTCAAACTGTTGAAGCTCTTCTTGCATAGCTTGAATCCATTCAGGTTCCATGAAGGCTTCATCAACTTTCTTGGGTTCAGATATTGAGACGAATGCGAAGTGCCCACAGAAATTTGCTAGCTGTGTTGCCCTTGAACGAGTGAGTGGACCTGGTGCATTGATGCTATCAATTATTCTCTCAATCTGTACTTCATTTGCAACACGAGGATGTACAGGACGAAGATTTTGCTCTTGCTGATCATTGTCATCGTTAGAAGGATTGTCTTCAGGCTGAGCATTGTCTTCAGGTTGATCAGGTGCGGAGATGATAAGTTCCTCTTCAGGCTGAGCTTCAGATGGTATGATTTCTCCAGTTCCCATAAGTTTGATTGATTCACTGGATGGAACTTCATCTAGCACATTTGGCAGGTGCTCTCTTTGCGAGCCGTTAGTCTCATCGAACCGCACATCCACAGTTTCAACCACTTTATAGTGAAAGAGGTTGAAGACTCTGTAGGAGTGCGAATCCTTTCCATATCCAAGCATAAAACCTTCATGTGCTTTCGGTGCAAATTTTGAAGTGTGATGTGGACCCTTGATCCAGCACTTGGCACCAAATACTCTGAAGTAACTGACATTTGGCTTCTTGCCAGTAAGGAGCTCATAGGATGTCTTGTTGAGAAGCTTGTGAAGATAAACACGGTTGATGATATGGCATGCAGTATCAATGGCTTCAGGCCAGAATTTTCTTGGAGTCTTGTATTCATCAAGCATCGTCCGGGCCATCTCAATAAGTGTTCTGTTCTTGCGTTCCACGACGCCATTCTGCTGTGGCATGTACGGAGCTGAGAATTCATGTGTGATGCCCAAAGTATCAAGTTACGTATCTAGGCTAGTGTTCTTGAATTCAGTGCCATTGTCACTTCTGATGTGCTTTATCTTGACGCCATAGTTGTTCATGGCTCGATTGGCGAAGCGTCTGAAGACATCCTGCACTTCAGTCTTGTAGAGGATTATATGCACCCAAGTATATCTTGAATAATCATCAACAATGACAAAGCCATAGAGACAAGCAGTAGTAGTAAGAGTTGAGTAATGAGTGGGACCGAAAAGGTCCATGTGGAGCAGTTCGAAGGGTTGAGTCGTTGTCATGATTGTCTTCGAGGGATGCTTGGCCCTCGTCATCTTTCCTGCTTCACAGGCACCGCATAAGTGATCCTTCTTGAACTTGACGCCCTCGATGCCTATGACATGCTTCTTTCTTGCAAGAGTGTGCAAGTTCCTCATGCCAGCATGCCCTAGCCTCCGATGCCAGAGCCAGCATTCTGAAGCTTTTGCTAGAAGACATACGGCAAGTTGTGGTCCTGCTGAGAAATCTACCATGTACAAATCATCTTTCCGATACCCTTCAAAAACTAGAGACTTGTCAGATTCCATTAGAACAAGGCAACGATATTTTCCAAACATCACAATCATGTTTAAATCGCAAAGCATTGAGACAGACATTAAGTTGAAACCAAGGGATTCAACAAGCATGACTTTATCCATGTGTTGATCCCTTGAGATTGCAACTCTACCTAGACCCAATACCTTGCTTTTACCAGTGTCAGCAAATGTGATGTGACTTTTGTCAGATGGACGTAAGGTTGAGTCCATAAGAAGACTTCGCTTGCCAGTCATGTGATTAGTACACCCACTATCAATAATCCATTCTGAAGCAGCTGGTGTCGTACCCTACAGTGCAGTTAGGGGGATAGGCTTCACGAAGAGAATTGTGAAGCATAAACATTTGACGAGCAAGTGGATTATGAAAGCTTAGATCAAGGTTAGGACTGATAGGGCAAGTAGCAAGCGACTCAGGAACAAAATACATAATAAGACCATTTGGGCATTTGATCTTGCGCCCTACAAGATGTTTAAGGTCCCAGCAATAGCTTCAGACGATTTTGGTTTTCGGCTGGAGACCTTTCCCTGCAAAAGAGAGTTAAGCTTTCTTAGCCACCCACATCTTCAAGGGTGGCTTCGAAGCAATGAGTCTAAGTGCAGCATCTGAGAACTTTGGCTTTGGAGCCCTAGCAAAAAGTCTTGCAGGTGGACAATAGTACTCATAAGAATAAGCAGAGTAGTTCTTGGTCTTATGAACATGGCGGTTTGATGAAACGCGCTCATATTCATAGGCCTGAGTAAGGTTTCCCTGCAAAACATTTGCGTTAGTGCGACTCAGGTGAGTCCTCTGTCTGTATGAAGCCTTTGGACCGTATGAAGCCTGTGGTCTGGGGTTTGTCTTCTTCATGTGTGGTGTCATGACGACATTCACAGGAAGATTCTCCAAACATCTTTTCGGCACCCAGACTTTCTTCATAGGCGGCCCATTCCTGCAGTTAGTACCAATATACCTGGCAAACACTTCACCATTCTGATTCTTAAACAGTTTATAGTTTGCATCAAAGGATTCATCAATAACAATGGGATTAGCACAAGTGAAGCCAGATAGGGTGGATGGATCCGCTGAAGGTTCCTTTGCAGCAACCCATGTGGTTTTGGGGTACTGCTCAGGTTTCCAGTAAGAGCCATCAGCATTCATTTTCCTTTCGAACCCAACACCCTCTTTCCTAGGGTTTCGGTTCAGGATCTGCCTTTTGAGAACATCACATAGTGTCTGATGCCCTTTGAGACTTTTGAACATCCCTGTTTCAAGCAATGTCTTCAACCTAGCATTCTCATCAGCAATAGCAGTGGCATCCTCAGCAGAGGGGTTAGTTACCACATCAGCAGTTGAAGATATTGCAACAGTAGCAGCAGTAGAACATTCAGCAACAGAAGTAGCGTTATCACGCTCAATGCATTTAAGACATGGTGGTTCAAATCCTTCCTGAGCGGAACTGATCTGTTTGGCGCGAAGTGACTCGTTTTCCTTTTGAAGATCTTCATGAGCCGCTCTCAATTTCTCAAGATCTTGCTTCCTTTGAAGATAATCATAGGAAAGCTTTTCATGAGTTGTTGAGAGCGTTTCATGACGACTTTCAAGTTCCTCATACTTAACATGAAGATTTTTTATGTCTTCAATTAAGGACTGAGATCGAGTCATTTCAGCGTCTAACAGGTCATCGCTTTTGTCTAATAGTTTTTGAATATGTTCCATAGCTTTCTGTTGTTCAGTTGCAATTTTAGCAAGTGTTTTGTAGCTGGGTTTGGAACCACAATCAGAGTCATCTTCACTTGATGTTTGATAGTGAGTGGCGCGTGAGTTTACCTTGGCACCGCGTGCCATGAAGCAGTAGGTGGGAGTGGAGTTGTCCTTGTCATTAGCATCGGCGTTGGTGACGGAGTCATTGTCTTCAGTGTTGAAGATGGACTTGGCAACGTAGGCTGTAGCCAGACTTGCAACGCCAGAATCGGACTCCTCCTCAGACTCCACCTCCGCCTCCTCAGAAGCGGACTCCTCTTCTGAATCCATTTCCTTGCCAACAAACGCACGAGCCTTGCCAGATGAGCTCTTCTTGTGTGATGAAGACTTTGAGGAAGACTTGGAAGAAGACTTTGAGTATTTCTTCTTCTTCTTGTCGTCAGAATCATACTCCTTGCTCTTCTTTTCTTCTTGTTCTCATTGTCCCACTGCGGACACTCAGAGATGTAGTGGCCAGGTTTCTTGCACTTGTGACATGTTCTCTTATTATAGTCATGAGCAGAAGCTTCATCATTCCTTGAGCTTGATCGTGAAGACTTTCTGAAGCCTTTCTTCTTAGTGAATTTTGGAACTTCTTCACAAGCATAGCAAGCTCCTTTCCAATGTCTTCAGGATCATCAGAACTGCTGTCAGATTCTTCTTCAAATGAGGAGACAGCTTTTGCCTTCAAGGCACGAGTTCGCCCATAGTTGGGACCGTAGATGTCTCTTTTCTCAGAAAGCTGAAACTCATGTGTTTTGAGCCTCTCAAGTATGTCAGACGGATCGAGTGTCTTGAAGTCAGGACGTTCTTGAATCATCAGGGCTAGGGTGTCAAACGAGTTGTCAAGTGATCTCAGGAGTGTCTTGACGACTTCATGCTTGGTGATCTCAGTAGCGCCGAGGGCTTAAAGCTCATTTGTGATGTCAGTGAGTCGATCAAACGTGAGCTGGACATTCTCATTGTCATTTCTCTTGAAGCGGTTGAAGAGGTTGCGAAGGACACTGATTCTCTGATCTCTCTGGGTTGAGACGCCTTCGTTGACCTTGGAGAGCCAGTCCCAGACTAGCTTAGATGTTTCCAAAGCACTCACACGGCCATACTGTCCTTTGGTCAGATGACCACAGATGATGTTCTTGGCAGTGGAGTCCAGTTGAACGAACTTCTTGACATCAGCAGCGGTGACACCTTCACCAGCCTTGGGAACGCCATTCTTGACGACATACCATAGGTCGACATCAATGGCTTCAAGATGCATGCGCATCTTATTCTTCCAGTAGGGATATTCAGTTCCATCGAAGACGGGGCACGCAACGGAGACTTTGATTATCCCTGCAGTCGACATAGCTAAAACTCCAGGTGGTTAAACCGAATCACACAGAACAAGGGAGTACCTTGCTCTGATACCAATTGAAAGTGCTAGTGATCGACTAGAGGGGGGTGAATAGGCGATTTTTATGTAAGTCTTCAAAACATGGAAGTTTCGAAGACAAACGATAGAAATAAACCTATTACCATGCAGCGGAAGGTAGACTACACTAAGCAAGCCATAGTCAAGTATTCAATGAAGTGAAAGCACAATGACTAATAGCAGCTAGGCAGTATAGATCAGGTAGGAAGATAGTGTGAAGCCAATCAGAACAATCAGTTACTCAGTGAAGACAAAAGATAATGCAATCATACAATGACTTCACCAAGGCCAACAGTAAGTAAAGGAATGGGAAGGAGGAAACCAGTGACTCGTTGAAGACAATGATTTGTTGGACCAGTTCCAGTTGCTGTGACAACTGTACGTCTGGTTAGGGCGGCTGAGATTCAACTCAGAAGACCGCGTCTTCACCTTATTCCCCTTGAGCTAAGGACACCCAGTCCTCGCCCAATCACTCTGGTAAGTCTTCAAGGTAGACTCCCAAACCTTCACAGACTTCGTTCACCGGCGATCCACAATGACTCTTGGATGCTCAGAACGCGACGCCTAACCGGCTGGAGGATTCACAGTCCTCAAGTGTAATAAGTCTTCAGATCACACAGACAGGAAGACTTCAGTGATGCCTAACACTCTTTGGCTCTGGGTGGTTAGGGCTTTATCCTCGCAAGGAATTCTCTCTCAAAGGCTTCGAGGTGGGTTGCTCTCAAACGACAAAAGCCGTACACTAACTCTGAGCAGCCAACCGTTTATGGTTGTAGGGGGTGGGCTATTTATAGCCACTAGGCAACCCGACCTGATTTGTCCGAAATGACCCTGGGTCACTAAGGAACTGACACGTGTTCCAACGGTCAGATTTCAAACACACGCGGCAACTTTACTTGGGCTACAAGCAAAGCTGACTCATCCAGCTCTGGATAAGATTTGCTCTCATTGTCTTCGCTCGAAGACATAGGATTTTGGTTGAGCATCACTTCAGTCACTCTGACTTTGTTCACTTGGACCCCACTTAACAGTACGGTGGTTCCTATGACTCAACAAAGAAGAAAAGGAGACAACGAAACAACTAAGTCTTCGCGCCCCATAGTCTTCACGCAATGTCTTCTCTTGTCATAGTCTTCAATGTGAATATCTTCACATACCACCATTGTCTTCAATGTCTTCATACATTTTTAGGGGTCATCTCAGGTAGATAAACCGAATCAATGAGGGACTACTACCTGTGTTATCCTATAATTCTCACAAACACATTAGTCCCTCAACCAGGTTTGTCGTCAATACTCCAAAACCAACTAGGGGTGGCACTAGATGCACTTACACATGCAGATCTTTGTGAAGGCTCCACCACTGCGCCAACTCAGCTGTCTGCCTGCCTACATGGCACCGCACGCATCCCCGGCCGAGGTGCGTGTCGAAACGAGGAGGAGCGGTGACGGACGGGACGGGCCTCGCCCCCGTCCCCGATAAAGCAAGAGGACACCTAAGCGGTGCATTAAATGCACCTTGTCTTGTAATACGAGGGATAACCTCATGCCACTGTAGACCTTTCCACCTCCTGTATGCCACTGTGGCAACCCCTTTTTCCTATAAAAGGAGGCCCGAGGCGACAAGGAGAGGGATTCGGCTCTTTGGAACCACACGCTGACCACAGCTAGTTCGAGAGCTCAAGAACTCTCAGAAATACACCCACCAAAGCAGGACTAGGGTTTTACGCATCCTTGCAGCCCGAACCTTGGCAAACGATCCTTGTGCTGTCTACTAGCCCTGCTCTCCTCGCAACCCTGTGCCTCGGCAACCGTAGTAGGGATTCTTGTGATCCCATAGGTGTCATTCCACACCGACATCCTTGGCGCGCCAGGTAGGGGGACGCAATTGTGAGAATCTGGTCTAGTAGTTAGCCTAGCAGTTCTTCGTCGCCATGGCCCCTAAGAAAAAGACGGCCACGGCGGTCGATTCATTGGGAGCCGAACGACCCGTGCCGGTGCGGACGAGCAGCGGACCGGTCGCAGACAGGACCTGGGCCGCGGCCCGCGAGCACCAGCATCGCCCAGGCAGGCGGAGCCTGGCAAGCGGCATCGTTCGCGCGCCAGACGACCGGCTACACGTTGCCGGATCCAAGGACGGAGCCGGGGCCCCTGCAGGCGGCGCGGGGCCCTCCATGGGCGTCGTTGTGCCGACTCCGGGCGGCGCGGCGACCTCCAGGACACCTACACTGGCGACCGCCGCGCATTCTTCCCATGGTGTGCGCGCCGAGCAGCGTCACCATGATGGTGACCCTGGGCACCGCCGTGGGAAGAGCCTTGTGCGTCATCGGTAAGATGAGGGGGTTCAGCACGCTCACCGAAGCGCTGGCGAAAATGGCGCGCATCCGCTGGGTCGTGACGGAGCTCCTTCTAACGTAGTTAGAAGTCGAAGCACACTGCGATCCACGCAGTTGTCGCCGCCGCCCACGCCAGCGGAAGCTTTGGCACGCGCACAGCTGCTCCTCGACTTACCTCCTGCTGCGGAGAAGCTCGACGAGCGGAGGGCCACCATCCGGAGCCTCGTCGATGTCGCAAACAAAGACGATCTGCGACCAGCAGGGCCCTCGGGCCAGCGCTCCACCGAGCCACTACATGCTAGCGCTGGGAGGACCGGGGGAGCTGCAGCCATGGTACACTCCCCTCCTCCTCGCCGGCCGCCGCGGGCGTCGGCCCGTCGCGACGATGCTTGTGAGAACATCTCCATAGCGTCGTCCGATCCGCGGACCCTCCGCGACCAGTGCCAGGTCCTTCGGGAGCGAGCTCATGAAGACGCTTGAACCACCTTCGAGCACCGGCGTGAAACACGCTGCCAGTCGGACAAGCGAGCGGGACCCCCTATGGACCACCCGTCATCAGGGGGCCACGGCGGCCTAGCTTACGAGGTGGGCTGCCCGGCTTTTACTCGTGAGCTGAGGCAGTTCCAGTGACCGTCCCACCGCATATTCAAGCCCGACGTTGGTGAGAAGTACACCGGCAAGACCCATCCGTCTGAGTTCCTCAGCATCTACACCATCGTGATGCAGGCCGCTGGGGCTCGCGACGACAAGGTGCTTGCCAACTATTTCCCGCTGGCGCTCAAGCCCAATGTGATGTCTTGGTTGATGCACTTGCCGGCAGATTCCATTTCTTCCTGGTCAGATCTGTGCCATGAGTTCGTTGGCGCCTTCACAGGAGGCCACCAAGCTCATGGCCAGGCCAGTGATCTGCATATCATTCCCCAGAAGGAAGGGGAGACCCTGCACAAGTACATCCAAAGATTCAGCCGGGTGCAGTACAACATCCTCGACGTTCATCCCGCCGCTGTGATTAGCATGTTCCACCAGAACATACGCAATTGCAAGATGCGCGAGGAGCTGGCGATGACCAAGGTTAAAGATGTGGCCGAGCTCTACGTTCTAGCCGATAGGTGCGCCCGGACTGAAGCGGGAAGGAAGTGCCCCCCCGAAGACGCCGGCACGGAAACCAACTCTACTGATGAAGACGCCGCCACCCCGACGAAGACGAGCCAGCATCGCAACAGGAAACGCAAAGGCAAGGCCATGCCTGCCATTGAGGAATCTGACAATACCGGTGCCGGCAAGAAGGTCAAGGCAGACGCCCCCGGCAAGGAGATTGCCGGGTGCGTCGCCTGCCGGGCCCTGGCGGCTACCGACAAGCCAGGAAGCTCTGGCAAGCAATACTGCAAGATCCACCGCACCAAGGGCCACGACCTCCAGAACTGCCGACAAGTCGAGCTGCTTGCTGAGAAGCAAAAGGCTGAGTACGAAAGGCGGGACAAGGAGAAATACCAGGACGGTGCTGAGGGATCCGGCAAGAAGCGTGGCGGCAAAGGAGGCCACCCGGGCAAGGACAACCAGCAAGAGAGGCCCGCCCGGGGCCGCAACAAGAAACAAGAAGACGACGGTCATGGCGAGGACGACAAATCTGGTGAGCAAGGGTTCCAGAAGGCTACGGAAGCCATGTGCGTCGATGGCGGTGCCTCGCTGCATACCTCTCACCGCCGGCTCAAGCAGTGGGCGCGTGAGATTACAGCAGCAGAGCCGTCGTTCGACGCTCAGAAGCCGCTGAAGTGGTCCAGCACGCCCCTCATCTTTGACGCCGAGGACCACCCTGACCGCACTACCGCGGTCGGGTGTTTTCCATTGTTGGTCTCGCCAAAAATACGCAAGCTCAGGGTGAACAAGATGTTGGTTGACGGCGGGGCCGGCCTGAACCTGATCTCGCCTGCCATGATCAAAAGGTTGCAAATCCCTGATGGAGACCTCGAGGAAACGGGCACATTTCAAGGGGTCAATCCAGGGAGGAGCCAGCCGAAGGGAAAGGTCACACTTCCCGTGGCATTTGGAGGAGAGTTGAACTACAGGATGGAGAGGATCGTGTTCGACGTGGCCGAGATCCCCTTGCCCTACAACGGGATCCTCAGCCGCCCGACATTGGCCAAGTTTATGGCGACGTCACACTACGCCTACAACATGCTGAAGATGCCCGGGCCGTTGACCATCATCTTCGTCCCCTCCGACAAGAAGGACGTGTTGATCTGCACCGACTAACTCTACTGGGAAGCAGTTGCAGCAGCTACCGTCAAGGCACCTGCTCCTGCCGCTGACGGCCCGGGAGGGAAAAAGGAGCCCGGCAAGACCTCTTGCACCCACTCCGGCAAGCGCACCTCCTCGGTGTGTTGTGCTACCGTTGAGGACGTGCCAGAGAACTCTACCGACAAGAGCAAGAGATCCAGAGCCGAGCCGCCGCAGACCAAGAAGGTGCCCGTCGGGGAGGATGGCATGGGAGGGGCCTTCATCATAGGCTCCACCCTCATCAGAAAATAGGAAGGCGCGCTCATCACCTTCCTGCGAGCAAATGTCGACGTGTTTGCATGGCAAGCGTCTGACATCCCCGGTGTTCCCAGGGAGGTGATTGAGCACCACCTAGTTGTCTGCCCCCACGCGCGGCCCGTCAAGCAGAAGGTCAGAAAGCAGGCTTTGGAAAGGCAGGAGTTCATCACAGAGGAGATCAGGAAGTTGGAAGCGGCAGGTTTGGTGAGAGGGGTGCTTCACCCGACGTGGTTAGCCAATCCAGTAGTGGTGCGCAAGGCGAATGGGAAGTGGAGGTTGTGTATTGATTACACAGATATTAACACGGCTTGCCCTAAGGACCCCTTCCCGTTGCCGTGCATCGACCATATTGTTGACTTCACGGCCGGGTGTGATCTGTTATCATTCCTCGATGCCTACTCAGGCTACCACCCAATCTTCATGACAAGAGAGGATGAAGAGAAGACGACATTCATCACCCCATGTGGTACGTATTGCTTTTTACGGATGCCTTTCGGGTTGAAGAGTGCCAGCTCAACGTTTGCAAGAGCAGTCCAAATTGATTTTGAACCTCAGCTCCATAGAAATATGGAGGCCTACATGGATGACATAGTGATCAAAACCAAGGACGGGCCAACTCTTGTGCAAGATCTGGAAGAGACATTTGCTAACCTACGCAAGATCAACCTCAAGCTGAACCCTGAGAAGTGCGTCTTCGGCGTTCCGTCCGGCAAGCTTCTCAGATTCTTTGTGTCGCAGCATGGGATCAAGGCAAACCCAGACAAGATCAAGCCTATTGAGCAGATCGAGGCGCCCAAGCGGATCAAGGATGTGCGTTGGCTCACCGGCTACGTTGCCGCCATGAGCCGGTTCATCTCCAAGTCCGCCGGGCGCGCACTTCCCTTCTTCAAAATCTTGAAGAAGACAGGCCCAATAGAGTGGACACTAGAAGACGAGGCAGCACTGTAGGATATGAAGAAATACCTTTCCTCCACGCCGATACTGGTTGTGCCTAAACCACAAGAGCCGTTGTTGCTGTATCTGGCGGCGACGAATCAAGTGGTCAGCATCGCACTGGTGGCATAGAGGGAGGTCGACGAGGAGGCAGCAATGGCGGCAGAACCAGCGGATGGCAAGCCAAAGATTCCCCCCGCAGGGCCTGGTGCCGACAAGGCACGGCCCCCGGCAGAGTCTGGTGCCACTAAGGCAATGCCCGCGCAGTCGAGTGAAGTGGTGCCAAAGAAGAAGATGATGCAGCACCCGGTTTACTTTGTCAGATCCCTCTTGCAGAGGACTAGGTCGAGGTATTCTGGCAAAAATTGCTCTTTGGCCTCCTTATGGCCTCGAGGAAGCTGCATCACTACTTCTAGGCCCACGAGATCACTGTCGTCACCCGCCTCCCATAGCAACGGATACTGCACAACCCGGACACAACCGGAAGGATTTGTGGAATGGGCCTTGGAGCTGTCAAGTTTCGGTTTGAAGTTTGAAAGTACCTTGACAATTCAGAGCAGAGTCTTGGCGGAATTCATCGCAGAATGGACCTCGACGCCCGACGAAGAAGTCCAGGAGACCACTCTTCCCGGCAAGGAAGCAGACCATGACTGGATCATGTACTTTGATGGGGCCTTCTCGCTGCAAGGCGCCGATGCCGGTGTGCTACTCGTCACACCCACCGGAGAACACCTCAAGTACGTGATCTAGATGCACTTCTCCAGGGAGATGTCTACCAACAACACCGCCGAGTACGAGGGATTTCTTGTCGGTCTCAGGACCGTGGCAGACCTCAAGTTTAAGAAGCTCATCATCAGGGGCGACTCGCAGCTCGTTATCAGGCAGGTCAACAAGGATTATCAGAGCCCATTGATGGAAGCCTACGCAGATGAGGTGAGGAAGCTGGAGGAACGCTTTGACGGTATCCAGGCGGAGCACGTCCCCCGAGCGGAGAGTGACATCGCCGATTACCCGTCAAAGCATGCCACATTCAAGCTACCTGTGGAACCAGGTACCTTTTTGCTGCGGTTAACTCAACCATCTGTCGAACCATCAATGGGGTAGAACAAGCAGAGGAAATCAGGTCCCGGCAAGTACTTTCCTACCGAGCCCCTGGGGCCGCCAGCAAGGATGCTGCCGTGGACACTGAGCCTGCACAAAAGCGACTGGCTCCGATAGGGCGTCAAGCCCTGGCCATAGAGACAGTCGCTCTCATGGCGTAAGAAATGCCTTTGGTCCTTACCGTCGAGCCCCAGGCTCCGTCATGGGCGCAGCATACCGTCCACTTCCTCCAAACAGGGGAGCTTCTTGAGGAGCAGGAAGAAGCAGAGAAAGTAGCCCGTCGGTCCGCCCTGTACCAGTTCGTCGATGACGTCCTGTACCGGAGGAGGCCAAACGGTGTGAAACTCAAATGCATCCCCCGGGAGAAAGGACTGGAGCTGTTGGCGAAGATACATGGGGGCATATGTGGCTCCCGCATAGGGTCAAGGCCCTTGCCGGGAAGGCATTCCGGCAAGGTTTCTTCTGGCCCACCGCCCTCCAGGATGCGACGACACTAGTAACCAAGTGTGAAGCGTGCCAGTTCCATTAAAAGAAGCTTCATCAGCCGGCTCAAGCCCTTCAAACAATCCCTCTCTCCTGGCCATTCTCGGTCTGGGGGCTCGATATACTGGGCCCTTTCCCCCGCGCTGTCGGGGGCTTTGAGTACTTGTACGTTGCAATCGACAAGTTCACAAAGTGGCCGGAAGTGGAAGCAATGAGGAAGGTGACTGCTCAGTTAGTTGTCAAGTTCTTCAAAGGACTGGTCTGCCGTTTTGGTGTGCCAAACAGAGTCATCACCGACAACGGCACGCAGTTCACAAGCAACACCTTCATGCATTACATCCAAGACCTCGGCAGCAAGGTCTGTTTTTCTTCCATGGCACATCCACGGAGCAACGGCCAAGCGGAGAGGGCAAATGCTGAAGTGTTGCGAGGCCTGAGAACGAAGACCTTGACAAGCTGCACAAGAGTGGAAGGCGCTGGATTGTTGAGTTGCCGGCGGTTCTTTGGTCGATCAGGACAACGCCAAATCGAGCCACTGGCCAGACACCTTTTGCCCTGGTATACGGGGCAGAAGCAGTTCTCCCCATGGAACTCATATACGGGTCACCTCGAGTGCTCTCTTATGATGAGCTTGAGCAAGAGCCGTTGCGCCAAGATGACGCGACGACGCTCTTTGAGGAAGATCGTCTTCGGGCGGCTGTGAGAGCGGTACGCTACCAGCAAGCCTTGCACCACTATCATAGCCGCAAGGTTCATGCCCGAAGCCTCGAGGAAGGCGACCTTGTTCTTCGACGTGTTCAGTCGGCCAAGAATTTCAACAAGTTGACGCCGAAGTGGGAAGACCCTTATTGGGTAATGCGAGTCACCAGGCCCGGCGCAGTCCGCCTGGAGACCGAAGATGCCGTCCCAGTGAGCAACTCCTAGAACATCGAGCATCTTCGCAAGTTTCACCCATAAGGCGCGGCTTGCCGGGCCTCCTGGCAAGCCACCTTTTGTACAAGCTTTGCCGACAAGGCATGTGACCCTTTGTACAAAGCCAGGCGTAGACCCTAAGCATAAATAAATGAAGCGCTGGCGCCCTAAGTTATAGCATGCATGCTAGGTCGAGTCTCTTCCTTGGTCAGGGTTGGTAGAGCTTAGCGGCGACTAACCCCTAGCCTAGAGGTCGAGTGTGCGTCTGTCTGTTCCTTTTTTGTCCTCCTTTGGTTCGCAGGACACGTGAGCACTTCTGATGAGCTACTCGGAAAGAAGGAAACGGACTGACGCCCCGACCCCGGCAAGCCAGAGTTGCCGGGGGCTGCAAGCACAAGGATCCAACCGTGGCAAGATGAGATTGCCAAGGGCTGCAGATCCAGATAAGTCTTTTATCCTCTGTCATGCATTTTGGAACCGGACTGGGGCATGTGAAACCTCGTTTTTATCTCTAGGCTGTCGTGCTCCCCTTTTTCCTATACCTAGGGATTATTCCCTAGGTCCGGATTTGGTCGTAGACGCGGCGGCAAGGGGGTGGGACGAGGAGCCTAAATCCCACTTCATCCCTGCCACCGCCAAGAGCGTGAGAATGGTTGAGTGGAGTGGGGGGCGGCAAGGCCGGTTGCCAGGCGAAAAACGTTTATCTTAAAACAATAATAAGGATTCGCTCCTTGTCACGGGATTTACCCACGAACGAAAAACTCGGCAATCATCCTTTTTTCATTAAAAAGATCCCATATAGGTACAGTTCGTGCGAGATGAAAAACATGAGCAAGGGGATTACAAGTTTTAAATTTAACAAAGGCCCGCAGGCTTACAAACTAAAAAAGAGATAAGATGCCCGTAATCCCTTTCTTGTCCCTCTCCTCAGGAGGCAGGTCAAGGAGGCGAAAGGGCAAAAGGGACGCCTAGGCGAGCTACGAGCAGCAGAAAGCACCAAGAGAACATCTCGGTGGCCACCCATGGGCGGGCTGGTGATGACGCTGCCGGAAAAGGAGCTGGAAGACGAGGCGGCAGGACCGAAAATACGCGATGAAGGCGTCGGTGCCCGCGTACTCCGAGTTGACGGCCTTGCCGCCCGCCCTCTTCCTCTTCCACAGCCTCCAGACGCCAGCCGCCCAAGGAGACAGCCCCGCAAGGTTCAAGGAGCTGGCCCTGCCCCCGGACAGCTTCTGCCGAAGGAGCGTCCAGGTGCAGATGCTATTGCCGCACCTGCCCAGGCGCGGGGCGTCCGACGCCTAGTCAGACTCGTCCCCACTGTCCGCCCCGTTGTCCTCCTCATCACCGTCGCTCGAGGACGAGCTTCCATCGTCAGAATCTCCATCAGAGGAGCTCTCCACACAACATTTCAAACGAGTTCCCAAGTCTCCGAAGACCTTGACGGAGAGCAGGTCGTCCTCCATTAACTTGAAGTAGAGGACGAGCCCCGCCGTCAGGCTATGGATGCGGGCGAACGTCTTCCATCCACGGTGAAGATACATAACTCGAGGAGCCGGGAAGTCGACGTCGACCCACGTGCCCCCGTTCCCGCAGCCCCTCATGTGCAACCTAAGGGTCTGGGGCGGGGCACGCTCCATCACCCGAGAGAACGGAGTGAGAAGATGAAGACGACGACGTGGGGGGCCGACGGAGCCTGATGAAGAACTCGCAAGGCTTGTCTTCAATGTGGCCCTCCATCGGGAAGGGCATCATTGGCAGGGCGAGGCTGGCGCGCTGCCCCGTCCTCCTCTTCCCCGAGCGCTACGGCCTCTGCCCCGGCCTCGCCCCCTCCCCCTTCCCCTCGCGGTCGGTTGCACCACCACGGGTTCAGGAGGGGGAGGGACGCGTTGTCGAGCGACGACCTTCGCCGCCACCGTCAAAGGACCAGGGTTCCCTTTCTCCATGGCGGATGAGATGAAGGAGCAAAAGCAGAAAGAGATAGAAGATGGAATAATGTGGGGTGCCGTTTCCCCTTTCTCCTCTTTATAAAGGAACGGGGTTGAGACTCGGCCGTCCCGCTCGGCCAATCCAGACACCGGAGGCGCGGGGAATCAGGACCGACCCGCCGCCCAACCAGCGGCGGCCCAGTTTCTCGCCTCCACCATTTGCCACCACAAGGACGCGTGGTAGACGTGCAAAACTAAGGGGACGGGTGAGGCAACCTCTCCCCACCCCGTGATCGTGAGGAGTGGACGTCTTGAAGACCGCACCCCGACTCCGCTTAGTAAATGAGCCGCGCCTCCACGCCTCCCTCTTTTTATGGGGAAGACGCGAGCCGCCTCTTTACTGCGATGTGACACATGCGTGTGGAAACCGTCCCACGCATGCCGCCCATGTCACGCACACCCTTCTACGCCACGCCTCGCGCGCGGGTCATGGGAGGCGGAGCGCGCGAAGAATCTTACCACGGTAAAAACCACCCCACCTGCCCGCGCACCGTTTTGGGCCTGGCCCAACAACGCGTCGCGCTTATGTGTGGCCCAGACCAGGGGGCTCCTGTTGGTGTACAAAAATAGGGGCGCATCTTTGTACCCCTATTCCTGTGCACGAGCAGTCAGAGCCGCGCCCACGGCCACACCAAGCAGAACGAGGGAGGTGAGCCAAGGTAAAATCGAAGCCCAAGGCAATCAAAGCAACGCCAAGGCCAAGACCACAAAGAGCAGAGGGACGAAGCAAGTTCCCCCGGCAAGACCCTTGCCGGGTGGCCTCAACGACCCCGGCAAGACTCTTGCCGGGGCAGCTCGCCCCACACCAACAGAGCGAGCCACTCTTGAGCCCACGGCCCCCAGTGCCATCATCAGCGTGGGGCCAGGACTCGGAAAGGCACCCTTGTGGTGGCATATAGATCTTTATGAAGACATATTCAAGATCAAATCAGAAGACGATGATTCTCGGCAAGATCCTTGCCAAGGAAGGCCACCAGACCCCCGACAAGATCCTTACCAGGGACGACAACACGCCACGGCGAGACCCTTGCCGGGCCACCCGGCAAGGCCCTCGCCAAAGACGCCGGCAAGGCCATCGCCAAGCCCACGTCGACCAAGCTTCCACCGCCGTTCACATGCAGATGCCAGCCCAACCAGCTGGGCGGGCACCTGCGTGGCAACATGCAGCTCCCAGACCAACTCATCAAGCGCCAGCGTGGCGGCATGTAGATTTTTGTGAAGGCTCCACCACTGCGCCAACTCAGCTGCATGCCTGCCTACATGACACCGCACGCATCCCCGGCCGAGGCGCGTGTCGAAACGAGGAGGAGCGGCGACGGACGGGACGGGCCTCCCCTGCCTACATGGCACCGTACGCGTATTGGGGAAAAGAGAGGGAGAGAAATGGAGCTCGTCCTCCCGCACATGCCGCCTCCTCATCTCCCCCGCGCCGCCGCCGCCGCCCCCCGCGCCGCCTACTCGCCCTCATCTCCTACCCGTCTGGCTCGTCGGAGCAGCGGCCGGCAGAGAGCTGCGGTGGTCCGCACTGGAGAAGCAGCAGCGGCCGACGGCGGCGGACACGATGGCCGTCACGGGCAGAGCAGCGCGAACCCGGCGCGGCTGCCGGGCACCATCTGGAGAGCCGGTGGCCGGTGGTGCGCGATCTGGGCGATTTGGAGGCGAGGCGACAAAGTTGACTAGGACGTCGACGGAAATCTTCATCGTGCCGCTTGGAGAGGTGCTCGTCCGGCTCGTCGACGATCCCCTCTTCTCGACGGATCCGCGATGGAGGTGCTCGAGGAGGAGCTTCTTCTCTGGATGCCATGGAGATCGTCAAGGTGCTCCCCCACTCCCCCTCCCTCTGTCTGGGTATTTGTACTGACCGCCTCCGTCCTCGCAGCGCCTGAGATCACCGGCCCGAGCAAGGTGCCACCGAGCACTGCTCCTAGGTCCTCGCAGCTAAGACACATACCCTCTACAGTTAGATTGGTACAATGATCTCTGACTTGGTGACTTGTGCTACATCTGAATTTTGCAAGTAATTGAAAATCTGATCTCTCCTGTTGTACTGCGAGCTAGAAAGGTGGGTATCTTAATTCAGAATGTTATTAGAATCTTATGGACTGCCATTTACTTGCACAACATATGCAGTCATCTTATTTGATCCTTCACTGTCATATCACGTCAGGCTGGGGGAATTGTAACAGGAAAAAACCTGGGTTGTCTCTCCTGATTGCAATGATTTTAGCCCACAATTTTCATTTGATTGATGTTCTGAAGTAGCTTACTCAAGTCCAGGTTCTCCAATGATGTGCAGAACTCTTGCAGGCACCTTTGTAATTGCAAAAATTAAGACAAGCTATGAAGGGACCTTTTCTTGATCCCTTCATAGCTTGTCTTAAGTTTTGTTATGAATCTGTTCTTGCACTAATATCATATCATCCTAAATGTGAAACCCAGCTACATGAACTAAAATTTCTCATATCGAAAGAGTCGAGAAGGGAAGCTACTCAATATTATGTTAGGCACTTTGTCATGGTTCGTCCTCAGAAGCTTCTATACATCGCCATTGGTAGCTGGTACGCATTTCGGATCTTTGTTATGGAGGGAATTCTCTCGCTGATCTTTTCCATTTGATGTAATTCATATGGTCATATACTCTGGTTTAGTGGTTGAAATTAGGACTGCTAAATATACTTAACTCGGTTACTCATTAGGAGTGCCAAATATACTTTATCATGCAGAACTTCTTGCCATAATACAACTATGTAATATATATACGATAATATGATAGTTCGTCCTGATGTTTACACTCGCATGATGGTTTCCTTTAGTGTTGTAATTGAAGTTATCATCAGTGTCTTGGTTATACTGAAGTTTGCCATCTTTCTGAAATATATGCAGTTGACTGTTGCAAGGACACGAACCATATCACAGTTGCAAGAGAGAATTCGATATTATCATCGGGTTTGAAGGAAAGATGTTGCATGGCCCTCTTGTTTCAATTGTGTCCTGGTAGTGATTTAGAGGGCACTGACATCAAAGGTAATGAATCTCCATTTTGGTTTTTGGTATTCTTCTCAGGTATATAATAAATTGTTCGGTTCCTCCAATTTTCTTCTTGTTATTTTTCTGAACACAGTCGCCCCTTCCCCAGTTCTGTAAGGATGTGCGGTTTCTGTTGATGACCTCGTGGTTGATTGCAGCTTGACGGAACACAGTTTCATCAATAAATATGTCCGTGTTGCTACCCTGAGAGTTAGCTTGTTTGGTAGTTGACTCATGATAGTTCTTTTCCTTTTAAACTGTTTTTTGATCAGTAGTTGATAAACCATGTGCAAGATTGGGAGATTAAATAAAGAGCTAGGCTGAGGTTTCACCGCTCAGCCTATCAGTTTGTGTTTGGCTGACAGAAACAATATTGTTTGGTTTATACAATGATTACCTGACAAGTTCATCTTCCTCTTTGCAAATATTACATAATAAGTAATGGGACTGCTATATTTAATTCTTTCATGGCAATCAGGCTAGGCACATACAAGAGCGCACACCTCCGCCTTAGGAGTAAGAGGCGTGTGACATGTGTTTTAGTTTCTAATAGAAACACAAAATATGTCTATTTCGCTCGTTAGATAATTGTTTTTCATTGTGTGCGCGCGTTGCACACTCATGTCATGACCGTGAATGGAAATGCACAAAGCAAATGCATTATGACCCGATGTTGTAATTTATAGCACCTATTGGTCTGGTAAGATATGCGTTGTTGCAAATACAGAAATCCAACACAATAATGTGCGGGAGAATAGCGCCTCCTTGCGCATTCCACCTCATCGTTTTTTACTGTGCTAGCGAGAGAGAGAAAAACTGAGAGGGTAAAAAGGGGTGGACACTACCTAGCGGGGACGCAATTGGGCGAGAGGAGGAGGCGCTTCTCCTGCTAGATCCGTGGCCATCACGTCGCCATCGACATCCACCCTCCTCAACAGATCGATCGACCGGACGTCGCCGTGATGTCTCTCTTTGTTGCGGATTCATGTGTGTTGTATGTTCAATCCAACCCTTACTGCAGGGCCTAGCGAAGGGAATGAAGAGGCACACCCTCAGCCACGACTCTGTCCTTCAGCTACAAAAGCTAGATAGATTGTAATCAGTTGCGTGATTGAAACAACATTTAGGTCATCACAAAGGGCTCAAAATGTTATTAAGCCAAACCATTGATTTTGTGTTATTACAATATTATGTATTAGAGATGTGATGTGATTCGCCATGTCCAGCTCATCCATTTGTATCTAAGTTCAACTGGCTAAAAAAGAAGCTAGATTTGGTACAAGTGTTTTTTGGGAGATATGTCCATGATAATCGTAGTAATCTTAGTTCTTGGCCTTTCATTTGGGAAAAAAGCTAGATCTATTCATGATAATCGTAGTTCTTACCTTTCATTATTTATCTTTAGGTATGCAAAGAGGTTGGCTTTGGTACAAGTCTTTTTTGGTAGATTAGTTACACTGAAATTCGATAAACATTTGCTGAATATACAGTATCACATGAATCCTTGTATTAGCTTGTTTCCAAATGCTCAGATTTATGAGAGGAGGATTTTAGATGGTTCAAATGTCCTGCCTCCTAGCTATAACAAGGATTATACATGCCTCTTGTTTGGCAGCTACACTCTTATAAATGACAGGATGGAAGGGAAGACAAGGAGGGCACAGGAAACAGTCGACAAAACATGGTTGAAGTTGTTGTTCTGCACCTCATCCAAACCATCTTTAGATGTATGTCTTGAGCTGAACCCTCACTTTTCTTGCAACCTTGGTATATCATGCCTCGATGTCCTTGGTAGTTATTAATTTGTTTCTATATTAAGTGACTTCGCTGATATAACATGGCATCTTTAGAAGCTTATAGGGTCTTCCTTTCTTGTATTACATGTCGCATAACCTTCATTGATAGAAAGGTGATCACACAATACTTTGTGTTCAACAATCCAGTTGTTACCTGTGTATATCTTGTGTTCTGTTAACTCCATCAATCTGAGTTTATGAAAATCCAGTTCCCTGTGTATATTTGTCAGCAAGTCCACTGTCATCTATTTCCTTGTTTAATAGATAATGTTACATATTTTTTTGCAAAACTGAGAACATTAAGTAGATGACATGAAAGATGAAACATAGCTCTATGAGAGTTGTTGGCCACTACATGTACTCCCTTTTTGGTAGTATTTTCTTTTACCTTCAGAGCTGAAAAGTGATGTTGTGCTAGTTGTAAGCTGACACAGAATCAACTTCAGTTTGCTAAAGAAAATTCTCCTTTTCTTTTTGTTTAATGCCGATCTTTATAAAGCACACGTGATGATGTTTAATCAGTTTGACTTTGACCATACTTTCATGTGATCCCTCTAGGTGTGCTTTTCTTTTCCTCCTTATCATTTTATTAGTAGTTTAGGTTGTAGATTTTTCCTGTTTTTGACAGTACCTTGGGTGGCTGCCAAATTTGCACCATTTTGTAGCATTTTTGAACCCATGCTCGTGAATTTTTTTTAAGTTGGTTTGGTTATGCACATTTAGTGTACTGTAATGCAAACCACATGTATGCATATTAGTCTGATATGACTCATGCTTGTTGTCCAAGGAGTACTGAGTTTATTGCATATACAGTTTCTTTATAACATGTGGCTTTTTGTGTGGTCATGAACAAATGTGTGTCTACTTCTTGGAGTCATCCATGTGGTTCACTTGTCTCTGTTATGTTGTTTGTAATTAAGATTTGCAAGGGCATGTGCTATTTTGCCTCATGCATCTCTCTCGCGTCCCTCTCGTCGTCGGCTTTGTGCCTCACGATTCCCGATTAGAGAAGATTGGGAGAATGTCATTATGTCAGTTCAATTGGAGAATAGAATGGTGGTGATTACTGATTAGGACAGAATGTCATTATCTCAGTACAATTAGAGAACAGGTGGATTGTGCATGAACCGATTAGTTGTGGAGTTTTAGGAAACAAAAGAGATGTCTTTTTGTGCCTGCTTGTGAGTTTTTGTGGTATGAAAAACATGTACGATGAACTTCTTTACTGAAATAATAGTTATATGTTTCTTTTCTACATCTAGAAATGCTCTTACTATGCACTAGAAGGCGCATTGAGAAGGCGCAGATCTACTCGATGCACGCTTCTGATGGATCGGTGCCTTCACCTCTTATAGTTTGTTCACCACATGATATGCCAAACACAATTTTTGATGGAATCTGGATGGTGTTGCACCTCGGCTTAGCGATGAACAAGGCGGTGCGCTCATGTTGTCTCCCTGGTATGGCCCCTCTCACTTCTGCAGCATTTATCTCAACTTATAAATATCCCGCGTTCTTAAGCTTTTGGCCATACTCAATTCTTTTACCTATTTTCCATGGAAACATCCGATCGGCATATCAGGGCTTGTTAATCTTGCAATGAGGCGCAGACCAATGGGCACTACAGCAGTATAATGGGAGACAGAGGTCCTGATAGAGTATAAGTAGTTCATTAATTGAATATATTCAGGGGTGATATGCCTTGCATTATGTTTGGCGCATGCATGTGTGGAACACTGTATGTCCAGTTGCTGATGATAAAAAACCAAGGTAATTGTAACTAAGCTAGATGAACTTACTGGCAAAGTAGATCATCTGAAAGGATGGCAACCACACAACCTGATTTCTGTGCTAAGCAAGCTTTATCAAACCCTTGAATGCAATGTATGAGATCTGTCCGGCATATAAACAATGCACTTGCTGCAATAAAATAAATCTCTTAAATATTCTTAAAGGATGTAAGAAGAAGAACCTAAAATATCAGTCTTTGTGTTGTATCCAAGTCATTGGATTGGAAATGGTTAGAAAACTATCAGATGATTTTAATTGCACACTGTCCAATAGACGTAACAAGACTAGGTACTTAGGTTGGTCAATATAACTCATTTTGTCATTCTATCGACTATAACTATTAATTATGATTCATTTCAATCATGTTTATACACAGCAAGCTTGTGCTGATAAAAGTCCTATGTCAGCTGATGGAGCACTTGCAGGTTCAAGTTTGTTTAAGATCATCGTGGAGTCACATTTGAAGGGTACAAACCTTTTCATTTGAAGTTGCCCTGCCCTCGAAGACATTGATAATTATGCTTATAGAGTGTTTCATCTGTTGTTCTCATGTTGTGCTACATACTGACTGCGCTTCTTTTCTTTTACATAGTTGCTGTTGATTCTGCATTTGAGGATAATGATGATGCTGAATACTTTCGTGTTTCTGTTTCAAGTATGTTGAAATTTTTAATAAATATTTCCTATTCAGAGCACCCTCCACTTCGTGGCTCCTTCATTTATACTAATGAAGTACTTCTTGGTGCACAATGTGATGAGCAATTGGCCTTGTATGCTCTGATTGCACGCGTAGCTGCTGACACCACCATACCCTTGAGCAATTGTTTTGTGAGTGATTTGCATGGCTAAGTCAGGTCTCCTTCTTAGCTTCATCTTGTGACTTATCTTGGTTCAAAATTACCTATGTGTCCCTGCTATAATAGCCTTCTTTCCATGATAATGATCCCACTCATACATTGGAGAAGATGTATTGGCTGTTTTCTTAGCTGAAAACAATGAGAGAATCTATCACTATGGCATTTCAATTAAATAAATTAATGTCTGTACATCAAGATTACCAGCCATGTCCTAATTTATTCAGGCGAAGGAGAAACACTGCTTGTAGATAATTCAAAGCTTCCTTCTTTGTACTTATGTTTTCATTTTTTTATAAACTATTTGCAGTTCCATCTACTTCTCATAGTTTCTGCAATTTTCAAATTTGAATTGTGTTATAGGCTTTAGTTCTTGTAACATATGGTACTCGATTGATCATCGTGTATATTGTGTAAACATAAAATGATGCACTGAATGCACTATGCTCTTTCCAATTGTTAATTGTGTTTTTCTCTATCCGCTAAGATAAAAATCACAACTCTCAAAGTTTTAACAATTAGTTATTTTTGTCACAGATTTCTGAGGCTTTACATTATGGATTCACCAATGCAGTTGAAGTAGCTCAACATCCTGTAGTTACATTTTTTCATGGTAGTAATGTTTGCTTAATGGTGGCTTAATAGAGCTAGATGTTTGCTAGAATACATTAAACGCCTCATTTTATACCTGGTAATGTATGTGTCATCGCATGTTCATACAAATGTAGTGTGCTAATGAGTTCACATGTCATGGAGCTGACAAAAACGACTGCCAGATGAGTGTGTCCTACCCTGGCCTGGCCAGTACATAGTAGAAGGACAGTACATGATATATATAGGAAAGTGAAAGATGCGCATCCCACCCGGTACCGCCCCAACTTCCTCTCAGGCGGCGCATGTATACACTAGGAAATATGCCCGTGCGTTGCAACGGGAGAAAAATAATATCTCAGCATTCCTCATATCCCCACACACACTCTTCCACGTCCTCTATGTGAACACATCGCCTGATCTATATTGTCGCTTATCCTCCTTGCCATCATCGGCGATGGTAGTTCAATCTTGTGTCTCTGAAACGACATGTGCGGCGGCCGTCAATAATGGGAGGAGATAGTCGGCAATAGTGCATGGCCGTGTCGGTTGGGTGTCGTCGGTTAGCTCCTCACCCATTGTCACCTCCTGCAGCGCATAAATTTTATTTTGTTTGACTGGCATAATTGGCACATAACCAGACATGAATGTCCCTTCATTAATAGGGTTTATTCTTTTTGGCTATTTTTGCGCAAAACCAACATATTATCTTTTATTAGCACATGCCCACAATTTTTTGCAATTATAGATTATAGCCAACAAGCATATTGTCTTTTATTGGCACGTGCAAGTTACCTCTGGCAATAATTTGTGGAGTGTCGCGTTCTGCACATGATTCTCGAGACAACTTTCATATTCTCACACAACCTTCTTATTTAACGACTTAGGGACATATAAAAACTTGTGTGATGTAGTATAAAATTCCAAGGTGAGATTGTTCCTATCATAATTGCAAGCTAGTTGAGTTGGCTTTGTCCGTCGGTACAATAGGGAAGGTTCATAGTTCAATCCCCTCGCGCCCTTAATTTTTTGCTGCTTTTCAGTGTGATAGAAAAAGAAATGCATCGTAGGCCCAGTTGGGGATAAATAAATAAAAATGGGAAACTACGTGTGGAATGGGTGAAACAAAATCTATACGTATATTTTTGCTTTTTCTTGGGGCAGCTGTGTGGGAGCTACTATATGATGCTAGTTGTGTCAAATAGCGCGTGGAAGGCACAGCCGATCGCATTTGGGCCAGCTACTGCCAGGCACTGATATGATCTGTGTTTGCAAGGCACGAGTAATAATCCAAAAAACGACTAGTTGAACAATCGAACACATGGCCTTAAAGACTCGACCAGATGTTGTTGGCCATGGCAACAAATGCCTATTGCTAACCAATGGCCGACGCGAATATTAAAGAACATACTGCAACATTAGATTTTTTTTTGATTTTTTAAATATGAATTGCCAAATATTTTTGGAAAATATAACATTTTGATATTACAAACAATATTTATAATATTCCACCCATTTTGGAAAAACATGAACAAAATTTGAAGCAACATCATTTTCTGAAGACATGAATCTTTGATAACAACACAATCATTTTTTGAAGTTCTACCGACTTTTGAAAATGGAACATGTTTTGAACATTCAGAACAATGTTATAAAATGTGTTTTTAAACACGGACATTATTGAATTTCGGAACATTTTACTAAAACAAGAAAAAAATTTGAATTTTGAATATTTTTTAAAATGTATTTTTTGGGAATCCCGAACAATTTTCAAAAATACAAAAAAAATATGTCCTAAATTTCGAAAGAAAATCAGAACGAGAGAAAAATATATTTTTTCCAAACATTTTTAAAAACGGGAACACAATATTTAATTGTAATATTTTCCAAAAATTTTACAAAAATAAAATGCTGATTTAAAAAAAATTATTACAAAATAAGTGAAAATAAAAATAAATTTGGAAGAAAAAACGAAACAGGCTTGCACAGATTTGGGGTCCGTGTGTGAATCTCTGACTATCTACCGCGTAGGGCGACAAATAGAGTTTTTGCATCTTCATGAGCGAGCAAATAAGTGGGCTGGCTTGGCTGGGCCACAGGGTCTGCGGCCCAAGTCGAAAATCTGGATTGTAATATAAAAAACAGACAGACAGACAAAAATTTAGTACCACCTCGGATAGAAAAATAAATTTCGACGGTGAACAGATGAAAATTTTGGCAAAACGCACCTTGCTTTATTACTAGGTATAGATGGAATCGATTTAGATGAAGTTGTTGGGGAACATAGTAATTTTAAAAAAAATCCTACACACAGGCAAGATCATGATGATGCATAGCAACGAGAGGGGAGAGTGTTGTCTACGTACCCTCGTAGACCGAAAGCGGAAGCGTTAGCACAACGCGATTGATGTAGTCGTACGTCTTCACGGCCCGACCGATCAAGCACCGAAACTATGGCACCTCCGAGTTCTAGCACACGTTCAGCTCGATGACGATCCCTGGACACCGATCCAGCAGAATGTCGGGGAAGAGTTCCGTCAGCACGACGGCGTGGTGACGATCTTGATGTTCTACTGTCGCAGGGCTTCGTCTAAGCACCACTACAATATTATCGAGGACTATGGTGGAGGGGGACACCGCACACGGCTAAGAGATCAATGATCAATTGTTGTGTCCATGGGGTGTCCCCCTGCCCCCGTATATAAAGGAGCAAGGGGGGAGGCGGCCGGCCTAGGAGGAGGGCGCACCAAGGGGGGAGTCCTACTCCCACCGGGAGTAGGACTCCTCCGTCCCTTATTGGGGTAGGAGAGAAGGAAAGAGGGGGAGAGGAACAAGGAAAAGTGGGCTGCACCCCTTGTCCAATTCGGACCAGAGGGGGGGCGCGCGCCTCCTTTCTTTTGGCCTCTCTCCTCTATTCCCGTATGGCCCAATAAGGCCCATACACTCCCCGACGAATTCCCGTAACTCTCCGGTACTCCGAAAAATACCCGAATCACTAGGAACCTTTCCGATGTCCGAATATAGTCGTCCAATATATCGATCTTTACATCTTGACCATTTCGAGACTCCTCGTCATGTCCCCGATCTCATCCGAGACTCCGAACTCCTTCGGTACATCAAAACTCATAAACTCATAATATAACTGTCATCGAAACCTTAAGCGTGCGGACCCTACGGGTTCGAGAACTATGTAGACATGACCGAGACACGTCTCCGGTCAATAACCAATAGCGGAACTTGGATGCTCATATTGGCTCCCACATATTCTACGAAGGTCTTTATCGGTCAGACCGCATAACAACATACGTTGTTCCCTTTGTCATCGGTATGTTAATTGCCTGAGATTCGATCGTCGGTATATCAATACCTAGTTCAATCTCGTTACCGGCAAGTCTCTTTTACTCGTTCCGTAATACATCATCCCGCAACTAACTTTTTAGTTGTAATGCTTGCAAGGCTTAAGTGATGTGCATTACCGAAAGGGCCCAGAGATACCTCTCCGACAATCGGAGTGACAAATCCTAATCTCAAAATACGCCAACCCAACAAGTACCTTCGGAGACACCTGTAGAGCACCTTTATAATCACTCAGTTACGTTGTGACGTTTGGTAGCACACAAAGTGTTCCTCCGGTAAACGGGAGTTGCATAATCTCATAGTCATAGGAACATGTATAAGTTATGAAGAAAGCAATAGCAACAAACTAAACGATCAAGTGCTAAGCTAATGGAATGGGTCTTGTCCATCACATCATTCTCCTAATGATGTGATCCCGTTAATCAAATGACAACTCATGTCTATGGCTAGGAAACATAACCATCTTTGATCAACGAGTTAGTCAAGTAGAGGCATACTAGTGACACTCTGTTTGTCTATGTATTCACACATGTATTATGTTTCCGGTTAATACAATTCTAGCATGAATAATAAACATTTATCATGAAATAAGGAAATAAATAATAACTTTATTATTGCCCCTAGGGCATATTTCCTTCACTCTCCCACTTGCACTAGAGTCAATAATCTAGTTCACATCGCCATGCGATTTAAGATCAATAGTTCACATCGTCATGTGACCAACACCCAAAGGGTTTATTAGATTCAATAATCTAGCTAGTTCACATCGCTATGTGATTAACGCCCAAAGAGTACTAGGGTGTGATCATGTTTTGCTTGTGAGAGAAGTTTAGTCAACGGGTCTGCCACATTCAGATCCTTAAGTATTTTGCAAATTTCTATGTCAACAATGCTCTGCACTAAGCTACTCTAGCTAATTGCTCCCACTTTCTATATGTATCCAGATTGAGACTTTGAGTCATCTGGATCAGTGTCAAAACTTGCATCGACGTAACCCTTTACGACGAACCTTTTGTCACCTCCATAATCGAGAAACATATCCTTATTCCACTAAGGATAATTTTGACCAATGTCCAGTGATCTACTCCTAGATCACTATTGTACTCCCTTGCCAAACTCAGGGCAGGGTATACAATAGGTCTGGTACACAACATGGCATACTTTATAGAACCTATGGCTGAGGCATAGGGAATGACTTTCATTCTCTCTCTATCTTCTGCCGTGGTCGGGTTTTGAGTCTTACTCAACTTCACACCTTGTAACACAGGCAAGAACTCCTTCTTTGACTGTTCCATTTTGAACTACTTCAAAATCTTGTCAAGGTATGTACTCATTGAAAAACTTATCAAGCGTCTTGATCCATCTCTATAGATCTTGATGCTCAATATGTAAGCAGCTTCACCGAGGTCTTTCTTTGAAAAACTCTTTTCAAACATTCCTTTATGCTTTGCAGAATAATTCTACATTATCTCCGATCAACAATATGTCATTCACATATACTTATCAGAAATGTTGTAGTGCTCCCACTCACTTTCTTGTAAATACAGGCTTCACCACAAGTCTATATAAAACTATATGCTTTGATCAACTTATCAAAGCGTATATTTCAACTCCAAGATGCTTGCACCAGTCCATAGATGGATCGCTGGAGCTTGCATATTTTGTTAGCACCTTTAGGATTGACAAAACCTTCTGGTTGCATCATATACAACTCTTCTTTAATAAATCCATTAAGGAATGCAGTTTTGTTTATCCATTTGCCAGATTTCATAAAATGCGGCAATTGCTAACATGATCCAGACAGACTTAAGCATAGATACGAGTGAGAAACTCTCATCGTAGTCAACACCTTGAACTTGTCGAAAACCTTTTGCGACAATTCTAGCTTTGTAGATAGTAACACTACTATCACCCTCTGTCTTCCTCTTGAAGATCCATTTATTTTTTATGGCTTGCTGATCATCGGGCAAGTCAACCAAAGTCCACACTTTGTTCTCATACATGGATCGCATCTCAGATTTTATGGCCTCAAGCCATTTCGCGGAATCTGGGCTCATCATCGCTTCCTCATAGTTCATAGGCTCGTCATGGTCAAGTAACATGACCTCCAGAACAGGATTACCGTACCACTCTGGTGCGGATGTCACTCTGGTTTACCTACAAGGTTCGGTAGTAACTTGATCTGAAGTTTACATGATTATCATCATTATCTTCCTCACTAATTGGTGTAGTAGTCACAGGAACAGATTTCTGTGATGAACTACTTTCCAATAAGGGAGCATGTACAATTACCTCATCAAGTTCTACTTTCCTCCCACTCACTTCTTTCGAGAGAAACTCCTTCTCTAGAAAGGATCCATTCTCAGCAATGAATAACTTGCCTTTGGATCTGCGATAGAAGGTGTACCCAACATTTTCTATTGGGTATCCTATGAAGATGCACTACTCCGATTTGGGTTTGAGCTTATCAGATTGAAACTTTTTCACATAAGCATTGCAACCTCAAACTTTAAGAAACGACAGCTTAGGTTTCTTGCCAAACCATAGTCATACGGTGTCGTCTCAACGGATTTAGATGGTGCCCTATTTAATGTGAATGTAGCTGTCTCTAATGCATAACCCCAAAACGATAGTGGTAAATCGGTAAGAGACATCATAGATCGCACCATATCTAATAAAGTACGGTTACGATGTTCGGACACACCATTACACTGTAATGGTGTTCCAGGTGGCGTGAGTAGTGAAACTATTTCACATTGTTTTAACTCAAGGCCAAACTCGTAACTCAAATATTTTACTTCTGCGATCATATCGTAGATACTTTTATTTTTGTTACGATGATTCTCCACTTCACTCTGAAATTCTTTGAACTTTTAAAATGTTTCAGATTTGTGTTTCATCAAGTAGATATACTCATATATGCTCAAATCATCTGTGAAGATCAAAAAATAATGATACCTGCCGCGAGCCTCAATATTCATCGGACCACATACATCAGTATGTATGATTTCCAACAAATCTGTTGCTCACTTCATTGTTCCGGAGAACGGAGTCTTAGTCATCTTGCCCATGAGGCATGGTTCGCAAGCATCAACTGATTCATAATCAAGTGATTCCAAAAGCCCATCAGCATGGATTTTCTTCATGCGCTTTACACCAATATAACCTAACCGGCAGTGCCACAAATGAGTTGCACTATCATTATTAACTTTGCATCTTTTGGCTTCAATATTATAAAAATATGTATCACCACGATCGAGATCCAACAAACCATTTTCATTGGGTGTATGACCATAGAAGGTTTTATTCATGTAAATATAACAACAATTATTCTCTAACTTACATGAATAACTGTATTACAATAAACATGATAAAATCATATTCATGCTCAATGCAAACACCAAATAACACTTATTTAGGTTCAACACTAATCCCGAAAGTATAGGGAGTCTGCAATGATGATCATATCAATCTTGGAACCACTTCCAACACACATCGTCACTTCACCCTTAACTAGTCTCTGTTTATTCTGCAACTCCTGTTTTGAGTTACTAATCATAGCAACGGAACTAGTATCAAATACTTAGGGGTTGCTATAAACACTAGTAAAGTATACATCAATAACATTTATATCAAATATACCTTTGTTCACTTTGCCATCCTTCTTATCCGCCAAATATTTGGGGCAGTTCCATTTCCAGTGACCAGTTCCTTTGCAGTAGAAGCACTCAGTCTCAGGCTTAGGTCCAGACTTGGGCTTCTTCACTTGAGCAGCAACTCGCTTGCCGCTCTTCTTGAAATTCCCCTTCTTCCCTTTTCCCTTTTCTTGAAACTAGTGGTCTTGTTAACTATCAACACTTGATGGTTTTCTTGATTTCTACCTTCGTCGATTTCAGCATCACGAAGAGCTTGGGAATCGTTTCTGTTATCCCTTGCATATTATAGTTCATCATGAAGTTCAACTAACTTGGTGATGGTGACTAGAGAATTCTGTCAATCACTATCTTATCTGGAAGATTAACTCCCACTTGATTCAAGCGATTGTAGTACCCAAACAATCTGAGCACATGCTCACTGCTTGAGCTATTCTCCTCCATCTTTTAGCTATAGAACTTGTTGGAGATTTCATATCTCTCAACTCGGGTATTTGCTTGAAATATTAACTTCAACTCCTAGAACATCTCATATGGTCCATGACGTTCAAAACGTCTTTGAAGTCCCGATTCTAAGCCGTTAAGCATGGTGCACTAAACTATCAAGTAGTCATCATACTAAGCTAGCTAAACGTTCATAACGTCTGCATCTGCTCCTGCAATAGGTCTGTCACCTAGCGGTGCATCAAGTACATAATTCTTCTGTGCAACAATGAGGATAAATCTCAGATCACGGATCCAATCCGCATCATTGCTACTAACATCTTTCAACTTAGTTTTTCTCTAGGAACATATCAAAATAAACATAGGGAAGCAACAACGCGAGCTATTGATCTAAAACATAGATATGCTAATACTACCAGGACTAAGTTCATGATAAATTTAAGTTCAATTAATCATATTACTTAAGAACTCCCACTTATAAATACATCCCTCTAATCTTCTAAGTGATCACGTGATCCAAATCAACTAAACCATAACCGACCATCACGTGAAATGGAGTAGCTTTCAATGGTGAACATCAATATGTTGGTCATATCTACTATATGATTCACGCTCGACCTTTCGGTCTCAGTGTTCCGAGGCCATATCTGCATATGCTAGGCTCGTCAAGTTTAACCTGAGTATTCCGCGTGTGCAAAACTGGCTTGCACCCGTTGTAGATGGACGTAGAGCTTATCACACCCGATCATCACGTGGTGTTTGGGCACGACGAACTTTGGCAATGGTGCATACTCAGGGAGAACACTTTTATCTTGAAATTTAGTGAGAGATCATCTTATAATGCTACCGTCAATCAAAGCAAGATAAGATGCATAAAAGATAAACATCACATGCAATCAATATAAGTGATATGATATGGTCATCATCATCTTGTGCTTATGATCTCCATCTCCGAAGCACCGTCATGATCACCATCGTCACCGATGCGACACCTTGATCACCATCGTAGCATCGTTGTCGTCTCGCCAATCTTATGCTTCTACGACTATCGCTACCGCTTAGTGATAAAGTAAAGCATTACAGCGCAATTGCATTGCATACAATAAAGCGACAACCATATGGCTCCTGCCAGTTGTCGATAACTCGGTTACAAAACATGATCATCTCATACAATAAAATTTAGCATCATGTCTTGACCATATCACAACACAACATGCCCTGCAAAAACAAGTTAGACGTCCTCTACTTTGTTGTTGCAAGTTTTACGTGGCTGCTACGGGCTTTAGTAAGAACCGTTCTTACCTACGCATCAAAACCACAAAGATAGTCTGTCAAATTGGTGCTGTTTTAACCTTCATAAGGACCGGGTGTAGCCACACTTGGTTCAACTAAAGTTGGAGAAACTGACACCCGCCAGCCACCTGTGTGCAAAACACGTCGGTAGAACCCGTCTCGCATAAGCGTACGCGTAATGTCGGTCCGGGCCGCTTCATCTAACAATACCGCCGAACCAAAGTATGACATGCTGGTAAGCAGTATGACTTATATCGCCCACAACTCACTTGTGTTCTACTCGTGCACAACATCAACGCATAAAACCTAGGCTCGGATGCCACTGTTGGGGAACGTAGTAATTTCAAAAAAATTCCTACGCACATGCAAGATCATGGTGATGCATAGCAACAAGAGGGGAGAGTGTTGTCTACGTACCCTCGTAGACCGAAAGTGGAAGCGTTAGCACGACGCGATTGATGTAGTCGTACGTCTTCACGGCCCGACCGATCAAGCACCGAAACTACGGCACCTCCGAGTTCTAGCACACGTTCAGCTCGATGACGATCCCCGGACACCGATCCAGCAGAATGTCAGGGAAGAGTTTCGTCAGCACGACGGCATGGTGACGATCTTGATGTTATATTGTAGCAGGGCTTCACCTAAGCACCACTACAATATTATCGAGGACTATGGTGGAGGGGGCCACCGCACACAGCTAAGAGATCAATGATCAATTGTTGTGTCCATGGGGTGCCCCTGCCCCCGTATACAAAGGAGCAAGGGGGGAGGCGGCCGGCCTAGGAGGAGGGCGCACCAAGGGGGGAGTCCTACTCCCACCGGGAGTAGGACTCCTCCTTCCCTTGTTGGAGTAGGAGAGAAGGAAAGAGGAGGAGAGGAACAAGGAAAAGTGGGTTGCACCCCTTGTCCAATTCGGACCAGAGGGGGGCGCGCGCCTCCTTCCTTTTGGCCTCTCTCCTCTATTCCCGTATGGCCCAATAAGGCCCATACACTCCCCGGCGAATTTCCGTAACTCTCCCGTACTCCGAAAAATACCCGAATCACTCGGAACCTTTCCGATGTCCGAATATGGTCGTCCAGTATATCGATCTTTACGTCTCGACCATTTCGAGACTCCTCTTCATGTTCCCGATCTCATCCGGGACTCCGAACTCCTTCGGTACATCAAAACTCATAAACTCATAATATAACTGTCATCGAAACCTTAAGCGTGCGGACCCTATGGGTTCGAGAACTATGTAGACATGACCGAGACACGTCTCCGGCCAATAACCAATAGCGGAACCTGGATGCTCATATTGGTTCCCACATATTCTACGAAGATCTTTATCGGTCAGACCGCATAACAACATACGTTGTTCCCTTTGTCATCGGTATGTTACTTGCCTGGGATTCGATTGTCGGTATCTCAATACCTAGTTCAATCTCGTTACCGGCAAGTCACTTTTACTCGTTTCGTAATACGTCATCCCGCAACTAACTTTTTAGTTGTAATGCTTGCAAGGCTTAAGTGATGTGCATTACTGAAAGGGCCCAGCGATACCTCTCCGACAATCGGAGTGACAAATCCTAATCTCGAAATACGCCAACCCAACAAGTACCTTCGGAGACATCTGTAGAGCACTTTTATAATCACCCAGTTACGTTGTGACATTTGGTAGCACACAAAGTGTTCCTCCGGTAAATGGGAGTTGCATAATTTCATAGTCATAGGAACATGTATAAGTTATGAAGAAAGCAATAGCAACAAACTAAACGATCAAGTGCTTAGCTAATGGAATGGGTCAAGTCAATCACATCATTCTCCTAATGATGTGATCCCGTTAATCAAATGACAACTCATGTCTATGGCTAGGAAACATAACCATCTTCGATCAACGAGCTAGTCAAGTAGAGGCATACTAGTGACACTCTGTTTGTCTACGTATTCACACATGTATTATGTTTCCGGTTAATACAATTCTAGCATGAATAATAAACATTTATCATGAAATAAGGAAATAAATAATAACTTTATTATTGCCTCTAGGGCATATTGCCTTCAGAAGTGTCTTCGGATAGGCGCACACTGCCGATCTTAATGTTTGCCTTCGGTTCTTACTGTTTCGATCTATAATACACCTGCGAATAACACAATCCAACCGAAGATAATTTACCAGGAAATTAATATACAAGGAACATATCTAATTGAAAAGATATCACCTGATCATCCCATCGATCCACGACGATCACCCAGCAGGCTCTCAATAAAAGCACCAATGTCGGTTCTATATCCGACGTATCTCGTAGTAGGGGTCCTAAGGTAGGCGTCTTGGAGCGATGGTAACATGGCCACGTGATTTTACCCAGGTCCGGGCCCTCTTGATGGAGGTAAAACCCTACATGCTGCTTTTGATTATATTGATATGGGTGTAGTACAGGGTACATGTATCTACCACGAGATAGTTCTAATGAATATGAGATCGTCTATTGACTAGCCTGGCCTCGGTTTATATAACACACCAGAGGCCTAGGGTTTAGGAGAGTCCTCGTCTTGTGCGCCAAGTCTCGTGGGATCTTCCTTGTATGCGGCATGGGCTGCCCGAAGTAGCCCATGAGTGAACCGCCATGGGGGGTCCTCGGTCCAATCTAGCTGGTCGAGAGACGACGTGGTGAGTACCGCCTAGTCCAGGACACCGTCACTAGGCGCGCGCTCCAAGTGGGAGGAGTCCCAGTTGGGCTCCTAGTCCAATTCACCCCCTTCCTTCTATTGGAGGGGGAAAGGGGAAAGGAGAGGGAGGAGGAGAAGGAAAGGGGGGCGCCGCCCCCTCCCCTTGTGCAATTCGGACTCCTCCCTTGGGAGGGCATCACCCCTTGTGGGCTGGCCTGCCTCCCTCCTATAGCCCATATGACCCATTTCTTCCCCCAGGGGGTTCCGGTAACCCCCCCCGGTACTCTGATACGTACTCAATACATTCCGAAACACTTCCGGTGTCTGAATACTATCGTCCAATATATCAATCTTTACCTCTCGACCATTTCGAGGCTCCTCGTCATGTCTGTGATCTCATACGAGACTCCGAACAATCTTCATTCACCAAAAGACATAACTCATAATACAAATCATCATCGAACGTTAAGCGTGCGGACCCTACGGGTTCGAGAACTATGTAGACATGAGCGAGATAGGTCTCTGGTCAATAACCAATATCGGAACTTGGATGCTCATATTGGTTCCCACATATTCTACGAAGATCTTTATCGGTCAAACCGTAATGACAACATACGACATTCCCTTTGTCATCGGTATGTTATTTGCCTGAGATTAGATCGTCGGCATCTTCATACCTAGTTCAATATCGTTACTGGCAAGTCTCTTTACTCGTTCCGTAATGCATCACCCCGTAAGTAACGATAATTAGTCACATTGCTTGCAAGGCTTATCATGATGTGCATTACAGAGAGGGCCCAGAGATACCTCTCCGATACTCGGAGTGACAAATCCTAATCTCGATCTATGCCAACCCAACAAACAACTTCGGAGATACCTGTAGAGAAACTTTATAATCACCCAGTTACGTTGTGACATTTTATAGCACACAAGGTATTCCTCCGGTATTCGGGAGTTGCATAATCTCATAGACAAAGGAATATGTATAAGTCATGAAGAAAGCAATAGGAATAAAACATAACGATCATTATGCTAAGCTAACAGATGGGTCTTGTCCATCACATCATTCTCCTAATGATGTGATCTCGTTCATCAAATGACAACACATGTCTATGGTTAGGAAACTTAACCATCTTTGATTAACGAGCTAGTCTAGTAGAGGCATACTAGGGACATTGTGTTTTGTATATGTATTCACGCATGTATCAAGTTTCCGGTTAATACAATTCTGGCATGAATAATAAACATTTATCATGCTATAAGGAAATATAAATAACAACTTTATTATTGCCTCTAGGGCATATTTCCTTTACATCCAAGAGGCCATCTCCAAGTATGGCGGGCACTTGAAGCATCTCATCGCTCGGTGGCCTAGTGGTGCACAAATGACCGGGCAAGTAAGTTGATCACTACCCGGATATGCTTTAGTTTTGTTGATCACTAGCTGGACATGTAATTTTTTGTTGCTCACTAGATGGATATGCATTATTTCACTTTGTAGCCTACTCGTGCTTGTGTGGTGTACTAGAAGTTGGAGAAGAAGTCCTTCACTATCATGCATTGTTGGTTGAAATTTAATGGGCAACCGAAGTGGAACCTTTTTATTGCCAAGACCACCGTCCAAGCCAATGAGGAAGAAACAAGTGACCCTACCGGCCCAACCCAAGAACCGCCAAAGAAGGTTAGAAGAAACTTATGGGGCAAGAAGTGGGAGAAGGAGAGGGCGAAGCGAGAAGGTGCGGCGGCAAAGCTGACTGAGAGGTTCAAGGAGATCTTGGAAAAGAAGGAGGAGGCATGCGTGAGGCACTCGGACATCAAGGAAGAGAGGAAAGCAGAGAAATTCCATCAGTTGATGGAGGCGACGGAGAAGAAGATCAAGCTCGAAGAGAGGAGGACCATGATCGAAGAGAGGAAGGCGGTGCTCGAGGAGAAGAAGGTCGCGCTCGAGGAAAAGAGGGTGAAGATCGCCGTAATGCGGAGGACGCCAAGATGTTGACCTTGAATATCGACTCTTTGAATGCTGACGCTAGAATTATCGTGCAATCCATCCGCTACCAGATGTTGGAGCGGCAGAAAGATGAGTTGGCGGCAGTGGAAAATGAGGACGCGGCGGAGGCGGACGCGGAGGCTGCCTATGCGGCGGCGACGACACCTCCTTGATAAGGGGGCAGCTTGCTGAGACGGCCGGTCCGGCAAGGCAGAAATGCACAGACTGTTGTACTGATATTCTTTTGGATCCAGGCGTGTAAAATCTAAGCATATTATCTCTTTTTGGTTGTGATAGGGGATGCGATCCGGCACAGATGTGATCCGGCGCGTTGTGTGGATCAACGTACATGTAAAATCGAATTCACTTCGATTGGATGGCGTCCTCCCGCATCCATGTCCGTGGACTGGGCCCTCCTTTTTCGGTAATACACTTAAGAGCGTATCTTTGCATTGATAGAGGGGAAGAACATACAGGGTCACACCGCGTTCACGTACACAGGAAGGCGTGTCCGTGGCGATCAAGCGAGCAGAAAGCAAAAGAGGATGCTCAGCGTCGTATACAGTTTCAGGCTACAGGGATGAAATCGGTAAGTCCTTTGGCTCCGACATTTGCCCTGGAGCGAGCCTCATCCTTGATACTCCCTCCTTCCATATATATAGGGCCTAATACATTTTTTGAGGCTGCCTTTGACTATTTGATAAGATTAATAATATATGAGATGTATAATGTGAAAATTATATCATTAGAAGCTTCATCCACTTACGAATTTGATGGTGTACTTTGTGTAAGTTGCATGTTATATATTATTGCTCTAAATTGTGGTCAAAGTTAGCCTAGAAAAATGTAATAGGCTCTATATAGATGAAAGGAGGAAGTAGCAGCGATGACTGTCGAGGTGGCGGGAGTAATCTTGTCGAAGATGACTATGTTACGATGGCGCCAAAGTGCCCAGGCTGTGAGGCCGGCCATGGTACTGAGGCCGCAGCGATCGCCAGCTGGCAGATTGGGCCCTCCTATTCGCGTCCGTGGACGAATGCAGGAAGAAATTTGCGTGTTACCGTTGATGATGCCCTTACATCAACTTTAACAAAGATGGATATATGCATCACAATAATGCAGAGCCTCGGAGTTTCTACCTAATTCAAAGAAAATGTAACATGCGCGTTGTAGCAACACTTGGGTAGAGGTAATGCATAAACTTGGTTAAACTTTATAAAAATTAACTACAGTGAAATGAAAGCTAATATGTGAGTAGTTCTTTCAGACACATATACAGTTGCGGACGCGGACTACAAAAGTATGGCCAACCAAGTGCCCCATTGTTTGTTTGTCTATCTATATCCATGAACGTGGCATAGACACCTAACCGCCCAAAGCGCATACGCATGTCGGCATCCACGTAAACCAACACCCGTGGCACACGGTCGACAACACGTTCACACCTCCTCACAGATCAACCATGACAGATACCGTCAACCATCCAACAAGCCTACGCCCCTGTGCATCGTTCCCCAAGACGCTCTAGCCGCTCAGTGGGCACGCAGCAGCAAGTCGGCTGCACTCACACGCCGACAAGCCGTCCCATCCGGACGCCACGTACGCGATGTGGCGCGACGCACCCACCGTCCCAGCGTGGTATAAGATGGCCACCATGCGCTAAAGTTACCAGCACACGACACCATCCTCACACCATCTCTCCATCTGCTTGTTCTCACGCCTTAAGAAGTTTTGCGTAGTTACGCCCGACCGGCCGCAGGATGTGGATGAGGAAGAAGAAGGCGGCGACGACGACGAGGCCGGCGGCCAGAAGGAGGGCGCCGACGTCGCTAGGGGCGCTGTGGCGGCGCGTGGTCGGGCCGGCCCGCGGCGGCAAGGCCAAAAAGACCAAGACCAAGAAGAGCAAGATCGGGTCGCTCTCGCGCGCGTTCCGGGTCTTCTCCTGCGTCCGCGGCCATGGCAAAGGGAGGATGGCTGCGCGCCGGTATTGATGGGCCTGCGGCGCGCACGCCCACCGTCCGGGCGTCGAAAGAGTTGCAACTAGCGGCTGCGAGTCTCGGTTGTAGCTGCGGGTCACAAATTTCATGTTAATAACTTTGTACTATATCTTGTATCCACGTGTTGTGGCTGTACTGCCTTCTGTTTTGTGAAAGAAAAAAACATGTGTTTCCGTTCCAAAAATGGTATTCAAATTGAAGTGCGGTTCGTTATCTGATTTCGAAATAGTTTGTGCGGGGGAAGTTCTGCGCGCATGGCGGCGGCGGTGTTGGTCGACGACACTGTTCATAGCGGTAAATGGTCCATGGAGCAATCGTGTCCGTCTTTTATATCAAAATAATATTTAGACTAGCCATAGGTGAAGTAATTTCAGCAGTAACATCGAGTCCAACTCAACAAATTTGCTTATGTGGCAATGAGTTAATGAGGAGAGAGGTAGTTTGAATAACTTAACTAGTTACTGTAACATTACATGTCCCAATGCAATATGAGTCTATAACCTAATAAATAAGGCTTTGCATATTACCATACTTATGTTGCTATCCATTATGAAAGGTAGTAACATAGTCTAGAAATATATGCGTATGTTACTAGTGTATGTTATTTTTCATTGTGGCTAGTTTTAGTGTCTTTGTACAACTATACATCCATTCTGTAAAATAATATTTCCTTCGGCCTAAAATAAGTGTCTCAATTCTAGTACAATTTTGTATCAAGGACCAATTTTTTTGGCAGCTTAAAAAAGTCACCTCCTCCCTAATTTTTTTTCATAAACATCTTTCTTATTCATTAAGGCTTGTAAACTAGTTGTGAGATAATTAATTTAAAAATCTCGACAAATTCAGGAGGCACCTTATTTTTTAAACTGAGAAGAGGGAGCTCATTATTTAAGCCGTCCAAAAAAACTAACGCTAAAGTTTATATAAAGTTAAGACAATTATTTTGGGAGGGATTGAGTACTTAATAATAGTAACCCATGTCGAAATAATACTTAAAAATGGTAACTCATTAACCCATGTCAAAAGTTTCTTCCTGAGCACCCTCTTCCCTGACCGTCTGCAGCCACTCCGGCTCCAGTGGCCATCCCTCCCCCCTCCGATGCCATCGTCCACCCCTCCTCTCTCTCTCTCTCCCTCTCTTTCTCGGACGCCCAGATGGCTTCATGTGTTTCCCTCTCCGTGTATTCGGCCTCCTCGAGCTCCCCTCCACCTCCGCGCCCCCCTCTCCACTCCATCGTCGTCGTCCCCGGCGTGGTAGGCACGGCCTTGGGTCCCATCACCCATAGTGGTGTTGACACCTCGTGGAGGCCGCCGGCTGCTGCGCCAGAGTGGCGGACCAAGTCGAATCGCCGCTAGCGGGACCCCGTGTCCCTGCCATCGCCTGCCCAGACGGGAAACCGCGGCCCCACCATTCCCAGCTCCAAGCTGCCGCAGATGAACATCCCGGCCTGTCTTCATGGCTGCTACTACAACTGCGGCGACGGGGGGCATATTACAGACGACTGCTGGAAGGAGACAGTCTGTGTTCACTGTGGGGGCGAGGGGCACATCGCCCGGGAATGCATGATGCCTTGTAGCCCATCGCCGGTGGGTAGGCCTGCGCTTCCATCACCGGTGGTTCGCCCGTCTTTGGGCCCAACCCAGGCATCGGCCCTTTTCCCCAGGAACGTCGTGTCGCCACTCCAGCAACCCCTGCCTCCCAGCTTCGCTCGGCCAATGTCCTGCTCCCTCTCCCCTCCCCTCCCCCCATCTGGTCCACCACCACCAGGCACGGTTTAGATCGCGCAGACGTGGAGCCAGGTCACCATGGCTTCATTGGTGGCCAGCATGCCAGGGACGGACTTCTAGGTTCCGTTCACCGGCTCCGCGACGACTGCTGCGGTGTACTCTGTGGACTCGGTGGTTGATGACCCACAAGTGTAGGGGGTCTATCGTAGCTTTTCGATAAGTAAGAGTGTCGAACCCAACAAGGAGAAGAAGGAAATGATAAGCAGTTTTCAGTAAGGTATTCTCTGCAAGCACTGAAATTATCGATAACAGATAGTTTTGTGATAAGGTAATTTGTAACGAGTAGCAAGTAATAGAAGTAAATAAGGTGCAGCAAGATGGCCCAATCCTTTTTGTAGCGAAGGACAAGCCTGGAAAAACTCTTATATGAAGGAAGGCGCTCCCGAGGACACATGTGAATTATCGTCAAGCTAGTTTTCATCACGCTCATATGATTCGCGTTCGGTACTTTGATAATTTGATATGTGGGTGGACCGGTGCTTGGGTACTGCCCTTACTTGGACAAGCATCTCACTTATGATTAACCCCCATTGCAAGCATCCACAACTACAACAGAAGTATTAAGGTAAACCTAACCATAGCATGAAACATATGGATCCAAATCAGCCCCTTACGAAGCAACGCATAAACTAGGGTTTAAACTTCTGTCACTCTAGCAACTCATCATCTACTTATTACTTTCCAATGCCTCCCTCTAGGCCCAAACAATTGTGAAGTGTCATGTAGTCGACGTTCACATGACACCACTAGAGGGATGACAACATACATCTCATCAAAATATCGAACGAATACCAAATTCACATGACTACTTATAGCAAGACTTCTCCCATGTCCTCGGGAACAAACTTAACTACTCACAAAGCATATTCATGTTCATAATCAGAGGGCTATTAATATGCATAATGGATCTAAACATATGATCTTCCACCAAGTAAATGAACTAGCATCAACTACAAGGAGTAATCAACACTACTAGCAACCCACATGTACCAATTTGAGGTTTGGATACAAAGATTGGATACAAGAGATGAACTAGGGTTTGAGATGAGATGGTGCTGGTGAAGATGTTGATGGAGATTGACCCCCTCCCGATGAGAGGATCGTTGGTGATGACGATAGTGGTGATTTCCCCCTCCCAGAGGGAAGTTTCCCTGACAGAACAGCTCTGCCGGAGCCCTAGATTGGTTCTGCCAAGGTTCCGCCTCGTGGCGGCGGAGTTTCTTCCCCAAAGCTTGCTTATTATTTTTTCTCGGACGAAAGACCTCATATAGCAGAAGATGGGCATCGGAGGGCCACCAGGGAGCCCACGAGGCAGGGGGACGCGCCCAGGGGGGGTAGGGCGCGCCCCTACCCTCATGGCCAGGGTGTGACCCCCCTCTGGAACTTTCTCCGCTCAGTATTTTTTATAATTCTGGAAATAACTTCCGTGAAGTTTTGGGACTTTTGGAGATGTTCAGAATAGGTCTCTAATGTTTGCTCCTTTTCCAGCCCAGAATCCCAGCTGCTGGCATTCTCCCTCTTCATGTAAACCTTGTAAAAAATAAGAGAGAATAGACATAAGTATTGTGACATAATGTGTAATAACAGCCCATAATGCAATAAATATCGATATAAAAGCATGATGCAAAATGGACGTATCAACTCCCCCAAGTTTAGACCTCGTTTGTCCTCAAGTGAAAGCCGAAATTGAAAAATATGTCCACATGTTTAGAGATAGAGGTGTCGATAAAAATAAAATACGGACATGAGGGCATCATGATCATTCTCAGAATAGCAACATATATATATATATATATATATATATATATTGACATATGATCTCTTATGCTAAAGTAATAATTCAATCACAATTTCAAGTATGAATCATAAACTTCATTGAGAACCAATAAACTCTAATCTCAGCCATTGAGGCAATTGCAATTTATCATAACATAGGAAAGAGTCAATATAAGAGCTTTTCAGCAAGTCCACATACTCAACGATCTTTTAGTCTTTCATAATTGCTAACACTCACGCGATATTTATGGTTATGAAGTTTTAATAGGACACAGAGAAAGATAGGGGCTTATAGTTTTGCCTCCCAACTTTTTATCTCAAGGGTAATGTCAACAATAATAGTTTATGAAAACTCACATCCAATTAGCTATATATATATATATATATATATATATATATATATATATATATATATATATATATATATATATATATATCAGGACCTTTCCAACACATTGTGCTTGCCAAAGGATAAAATGTAAAAAGGAAAGGTGAATATCACCATGACTCTTATATAAGGTAGAAGATAAAAGTAAAAGATAGGCCCTTCGCAGAGGGAAGCAGAGATTGTCATGCACTTTTATGGTTGGATGCACGAACTCTTAATGCAAAAGAACGTCACTTTATATTGCCACTTGTGATATGGACCTTTATTATGCAGTCCGTTGCTTTTATTTCTTCCATATCACAAGATCGTATAAAGCTTATTTTCTTCACACTAATAAGTCATACATATTTAGAGGGAAATTTTTATTGCATGCACCAATGACAACTTACTTGATGGATCTTACTCAATCCATAGGTAGATATGGTGGACTCTCATGGAAAAACTAGTTTTAAGGGTATTTGGAAGCACAAGTAGTATCTGTACTTGGTGCAAAGAAATTGGCTAGCATGAGAGGGAAAGGCAAGCTCAACATGTTGGATGATCCATGATAACATAATTTATCTCAGATGTAAGAAAACATAACCCATTACGTTGTCTTCTTTGTCCAACATCAACTCTTTAGCATGTCATATTTTAAAGAGTGCTCACAATTATAAAAGATGTCCAAGATAGTATATTTATATGTGAACCTCTTTTTTTATTACTTTGTATTAATTGCAACGATGACCAAAACTATGTTTGTCAACTCTCAACAACTCTTATTCATCATACTCTCTATATGTGAGCTCATTACTCTCCATAAGATCCATATGATCTCTTTATTTCTTTTTATTTCTTCTCTTTTATTTTATTCCCTCAAGATCATAGCAAAATAATCAAGCCCTTGACTCAACACTAATCTTTATTATATATATCTCACGGACTCGATTACATGGGAAGATCATAAAGCAAAACTCACAACTAGATCATACTAAAACTTTATTCTACTAGATCAAGATATTATCAAAAGGGTCGAACTAAGAAAAACGGTAAAGATAAAAGTGATGGTGATACGATACCGGGGCACTCCCCCAAGCTTGGCAGTTGCCAAGGGGAGTGCCCATACCCGATGCTCAGTTCTTATTCGTTGGTGAAGAAGGTGTTGGTGATGATGGATTGTCGCACATCAAGCGTAGGAGATCCTCCAATTTGTGGATAATGCCCTTGAGTGCGATGATATGCTCCTTCAACAAAATATTTTCACTTGTGAGATACTTGTTTTGAATATGAGCTAACTCAATCATCTTGAAAGCCTCAATCTCCGTTGGAGTAAAGAGAGTGTGGTGAGGTGGAAGGATGTCTTCTTCTGCTACTGCCGGAACTTGGTCCCCCATGGCCTTCTTGATCCCATCATCCTTGTTGATCTCTTCGGGTTCTTCTCTCTTCAGCTTTATCTTCATTAGACAAGCATCGTTACCCTCATTGTTGGAGGAGGAGGGAGACGACATGATGCTTGGCCTTGACAACCCTGGCAGAAAACAGCTCGAAACAAGAACATGAGATTTTTGCGTGATACGATGGTAAAAACCTTCAGGAGATTATATAGTGAATTTTTACCGACCAAAAGAAGTATCGTGCAAGAAAACGGAGTCCAGAGAGCACACGAGGTGCCCACGAGGCAGGGGGCGCGCCCTCCACCCTCATGGAAGCCTCGTGTCCTTTCCGGTCTGCTTCTTATTTTCCTATTTTCTTAAACATTCCAAAACGGAGAAAAATTGCCATTAGAACTGTTTTGGAGTCGGTTTACTTACCGTACCACGTACCTGTTCCTTTGCGGAGTCTGAAACGTTCCGGAAAGTGTCCCTTATGTATTCCTCCGGGGTTACGATTTCAATAATATTAGTTTCAACATTTATGGGATTACCTGAGATATAATGTTTGATTCTTTGACCGTTCACCAACTTCGGATTTGTGCCTTCGAAGTTGTTGCTTTTTATGGCACCGGAACGATAGACCTCCTCGATAACGTAAGGACCTTCCCATTTAGAGAGAAGTTTACCTGCAAAAAATCTTAAACGAGAGTTGTATAACAATACATAATCACTTACGTTAAACTCACGCTTTTGTATCCATTTGTCATGCCATCTTTTAACTTTTTCTTTAAACAGTTTGGCATTCTCATAAGCCTGGGTTCTCCATTCATCAAGTGGGCTAATGTTAAAAAGCCTATTCTCACCACCACAAGTCAATAAATATCTAGGGACTCCAAACCTCGGAAAAATAACTTCCTTAAGCATCTTAATAGAGGTGTTATGATCAACATTACTAGTTGGAATAGCTTCTACCCGCTTAGTAACATAATCAACAACAACTAAAATATGTGTATACCCATTAGAGGAAGGAAACGGTCCCATATAATCGAAGCCCCAAACATCAAATGGTTCAATAACAAGTGAATAATTTATAGGCATTTCTTGACGTCTACTAATATTACCAATTCTTTGACATTCATCATAAGATAAGACAAACTTACTGGCATCCTTGAAGAGAGTAGGCCAATAAAAACCGGATTGCAATACCTTGTGTGCAGTTCTATCTCCAGCATGGTGTCCTCCATAAGCCTCGGAGTGACACTTACGTAGGATCTATTCCTGTTCATGCTCAGGTACACAATTTCTAATAACACCATCTACTCCTTCTTTATAAAGGTGTGGGTCATCCCAAAAGTAATGTCTTAAATCATAGAAGAACTTTTTCTTTTGCTGGTATGTGAAACTAGTTGGTATAAATTTAGCAACAATGTAATTAGCATAATCAGCATACCATGGAGCAGCACAAGAAGCATTTATGACAACTAATTGTTCATCAGGAAAGCTATCATCAATAGGCAGTGGGTCATCAAGAACATTCTCTAACCTAGATAAGTTGTCTGCAACGGGGTTCTCAGCTTCCTTTCTATCAATAATATGCAAATCAAATTCTTGTAACAGGAGAACCCATCTAATAAGTCTAGGTTTAGCATCTTTATTTTTCATAAGATATTTAATAGCAGCATGATCAGTGTGAAAAGTTACTTTAGAATCAACAATATAAGGTCTGAACTTATCACAAGCAAATACAACTGCTAAAAATTCCTTTTCAGTAGTAGCATAATTTCTTTGAGCACTGTCTAGAGTTTTACTAGCATATTGAATAACATTTAATTTTTTATCAACTCTTTGTCCTAGAACAACACCTACAGCATAATCACTAGCATCACACATGATTTCAAAGGGTAAATTCCAATTAGGTGGCTGAACAATGAGTGCAGAAATCAAGGCTTTCTTAAGTATTTCAAATGCTTCTACACAATCATCATCAAAGACAAAAGGAATATCTTTTTGTAATAGGTTAGTCAGAGGCCGGGAATTTTTTGAGAAGTCCTTAATGAACCTCCTATAAAAACCGGCATGATCAAGGAAACTTCTTATACCTTTGATGTCCTTGGGACACGACATCTTTTCAATAGCATCAACTTTAGCTTTGTCAACTTCAATACCTCTTTCAGAAATTTTATGCCCCAAGACAATACCTTAATTAACCATAAAGTGACACTTCTCCCAATTCAAGACAAGGTTTGTTTCTTCACATCTCTGCAAAACTTGATCAAGATTGCTCAAGCAATCATGAAAAGAGGATCCATAATCAGAGAAATCATCCATGAAAACTTCACAGATCTTTTCACAAAAGTCAGAGAATATAGCCATCATGCATCTGTGAAAGGTAGCAGGTGCATTACATAAACCAAAAGGCATACGTCTATAAGCAAAGGTACCGAAAGGGCAAGTAAAAGTAGTGTTTTCTTGATCATCAGCTGACACAGGTATTTGAGGGAAACCAGAGTAACCATCTAGAAAGCAAAAATGTGTATGTTTGGATAATCTTTCTAGCATTTGATCAATGAAAGGCAAAGGGTAATGATCCTTTTTAGTAGATTTATTTAATTTGTGAAAATCAATTACCATCCTATAACCTGTAATAATTCTTTGCGGAATCAATTCATCTTTATCATTAGGAATGGCAGTAATACCTCCCTTCTTAGGGACACAATGGACAGGGCTTACCCACTGATTATCAGCAACGGGATAAATTATACCTGCTTCAAGGAGCTTTAATATTTCCTTTCTTACCACTTTCATCTTACGATTTAGCCTTCGTTGGTGATCAATAACTGGTTTGACGTCTTTCTCCAAATTTATTTTCTGTTGACATAGAGTGGGACTAATGCCCTTAAGATCATCAAGAGTATATCCAATAGCAGCACGGTGCTTCTTCAGATTTTTCAATAATCTCTCTTCTTCATGCTCTGAAAGGTTAGCACTAATAATAACAGGATATATCTTCTTTTCATCAAGATAAGCATATTTAAGAGTATCAGGCAATGGTTTAAGCTCAAACACAGGATCACCCTTGGGTGGAGGAGGATCCCCTAGGATTTCAACAGGTAAGTTGTGTTTCAGAATAGGTCCCTGTTTAAAGAATACTTCATCTATTTCCCTTCTTTCATTCATGAACATATCATTTTCATGGTCTAGCAAATATTGTTCTAAAGGATCAGTAGGAGGCACGACAATAGAAGCAAGACCAATAATTTCATCTTTACTAGGCAATTCTTTATCATAGGGTTGATACGAAATTTAGCAAAATTAAAATCATGAGACATATCCCCTAAACCAACAGAAACAATATCCTTATTGCAGTCTATCTTAGCATTAACAGTATTCAAGAAGGGTCTACCAAATATAATGGGACAAAAATCATCTTGTGGAGAACCGAGAACAAGAAAATCAGCAGGGTATTTAACTTTCCCACACAAGACTTCAACATCTCTAACAATCCCAACTGGTGAAATAGTATCTCTATTGGCAAGCTTAATTGTAACATCAATTTCTTCTACCACAGCAAGTGCAATATCATGCACAATTTCTTGGTATAAGGAATGAGGTATTGCACTTACACTAGCACCCATATCACATAAGCCATGATAACAATGATCTCCTATTTTAACAGAAATAACAGGCATGCCTACAACAGGTCTATGTTTAGGTTTAGCATCAGGTCTAGCAATTCTAGCAGCTTCATTACAGAAGTAAATAACATGCCCATCAATATTATCGGCCAAGAGATCTTTAACCATAGCAATCTTAGGTTCAACTTTAATTTGCTCAGGGGGTTTAGGTGTCTTAATATTACTTTTGTTAACCACAGTTGAAACTTTAGCATGATCCTTTATTCTAACAGGGAAAGGTGGCTTCTCAATATAAGCAACATGAACAACAGGATCATCATAAGTGATTGTCTTTTTTTCAATTTTAATAGGTGCAACTACTTTTACTTCAATGGGTTATATTTCAACCACTTCTCATTAGGGAGATCAACATGAGTAGCAAAGGATTCACAGAAAGAAGCTCCTATCTTAGAGTCAAGTCCATATTTAGTGCTAAATTCACGGAAAACATCGGTATCCGTAAAAGATTTGACACAATCAAACTTAGGTGTTATACCTGACTCCTTACCTTCGTCGAGGTCCCAATCTTCAGAGTTGTGTTTAATTCTTTCCAATAAATCCCATTTGAATTCAATAGTCTTCATCGTAAAAGATCCAGTACAAGAAGTATCAAGCATAGAGCGATTACTGACAGAAAGCCGAGCATAAATTTTTTGAATAATCATTTCTCTTGAGAGCTCATGATTGGGGCATGAATATAACATTGACTTAAGCCTCCCCCAAGCTTGAGCGATGCTTTCTCCTTCGCGAGGCCAATAATTATATATATAATTACGATCACGATGAACAAGATGCATAGGATAAAACTTCTGATGAAATTCCAATTTCAATCGCTTGTAGTCCCATGATCCCATATCATCACATAGCCTATGCCATGTCAATGCCTCTCCCTTCAAAGATAAAGGGAAGATCTTCTTCTTTATAACATCATCGAGCATACCTACAAGCTTAAATAATCCACAAACTTCATCCACATAGATTAAGTGTAAATCAGGATGCAATGTTCCATCTCCTGCAAAAGGATTAGCTAGCAGTTTCTCTATCATACCCGAAGGAATTTCAAAGTAGACATTTTCAGTAGGTTGAGGAGCAACTCTTTGCTCTACTGGTCGAGGTGAAGATACCCCGAACAAGCCCCTCAAAGGATTATGTTCCATAGTAACAAGTGACAGTAAATTTCAGCACACTATATAAATTGTTCCTTACCAAATTCCACCTACCAAAGGCGCTTCACTCCCCGGCAACGGCGCCAGAAAAGAGTCTTGATGACCCACAAGTGTAGGGGGTCTATCATAGCTTTTTGATAAGTAAGAGTGTCGAACCTAATGAGGAGCAGAAGGAAATGATAAGCAGTTTTCAGTAAGGTATTCTCTGCAAGCACTGAAATTATCGGTAACAGATAGTTTTGTGATAAGGTAATTTGTAACGAGCAGCAAGTAATAGAAGTAAATAAGGTGCAGCAAGATGGCCCAATCCTTTTTGTAGCAAAGGACAAGCCTGGACAAACTTTTATATGAAGGAAGGCGCTCCCGAGGACACATGGGAATTATCGTCAAGCTAGTTTTCATCACGCTCATATGATTCGCGTTCGGTACTTTGATAATTTGATATGTGGGTGGACCGGTGCTTGGGTACTGCCCTTACTTGGACAAGCATCTCACTTATAATTAACCCCCATTGCAAGCATCCACAACTACAACAGAAGTATTAAGGTAAACCTAACCATAGCATGAAACATATGGATCCAAATCAGCCCCTTACGAAGCAACACATAAACTAGGGTTTAAGCTTCTGTCACTCTAGCAACCCATCATCTACTTATTACTTCCCAATGCCTCCCTCTAGGCCCAAACAATGGTGAAGTGTCATGTAGTCGACGTTCACATGACACCACTAGAGGAATGACAACATACATCTCATCAAAATATCGAAGGAATACCAAATTCACATGACTACTTATATCAAGACTTTTCCCATGTCCTCAGGAACAAACGTAACTACTCACAAAGCATATTCATGTTCATAATCAGAGGGGTATTAATATGCATAATGGATCTGAACATATGATCTTCCACCAAGTAAACCAACTAGCATCAACTACAAGGAGTAATCAACACTACTAGCAACCTGCAGGTACCAATATGAGATTTGGATACAAAGATTGGATACAAGATATGAACTAGGGTTTGAGATGAGATGGTGCTGGTGAAGATGTTGATGGAGATTGACCCCCTCCCGATGAGAGGATCGTTGGTGATGACGATGGTGATGATTTCCCCTCCCGGAGGGAAGTTTCCCTGGCAGAACAGCTCTACTGGAGCCCTAGATTGGTTCCGCCTCGTGGCGGCGGAGTTTCTTCCCCAAAGCTTGCTTATTATTTTTTCTCGGACGAAAGACCTCATATAGCAGAATATGGGCATCGAATGGCCACCAGGGAGCCCACGAGGCAGGGGGCACGCCCAGGGGGTAGGGCGTGCCCCCACCCTCGTGGCCAGGATGTGGCCCCCCTCTGGATCTTTCTCCGCTCAGTATTTTTTATAATTCTGGAAATAACATCCGTGAAGTTTCAGGACTTTTAGAGATGTGCAGAATAGGTCTCTAATATTTGCTCCTTTTCCAGCCCAGAATCCTAGCTGCCGGCATTCTCCCTCTTCATGTAAACCTTGTAAAATAAGAGAGAATATGCATAAGTATTGTGACATAATGTGTAATAACAACCCATAATGCAATAAATATTGATATAAAAGCATGATGCAAAATGGACGTATCAGTGGTGTGCGGTTTCTTGGAGGATTCGGAGGGTCTCAAGCGTGTGGAGCATGAACTGTCCCGTGCGGTCGTGGTGACCATCACCTGCATGAGGCCGCTGGTGGACTTGGCATCGGTTGCTGTTGCTCTTCGCATTGAGTTTGGCATCGACCCAAATGACATGTCCATCCACCCCTTCTACCCTGAGGACTTCCTCATCATCTGTGAGCATCCGATCATCTGGCAGCTTATTGTGGATCGTGGCCATGCTCCTGGCCTGGGGTTCTCGCTCTCACTACGGTCGCGGACGCGTCAAGCTCAGGCATCTGAAGCTTCGTCGCCCTTCATTGTTCCTCTAGAGCTCATTGGCATGTTGGCCCATGCGTGGACAGCCGTACGATAGAGGTGGTTCTGAGAGGCTGCAGCTTCATGGCTCGTGTGGCAGAGCGCACTGTGCAGCGTTTCGACATGGCCAGCTTCCAGGTCTGGCTCAACATGGCAGATCCGTCCTTGATCCCGACCCATTGCCTCCTGTTCGTCCCGGGGCCGGCTGATATTCTTCGGCAGGGCGGATCATCTGGTACATTGGATGCCTTGTGTTACCCAATCACAATGAGAAGGCTTGCGCCACCGGCGGAGCTCCGCGGTAGATGTGCCCCCACCACTGCCACTATTGCCTCTGACAGATGATGACTTGCATGACCATGGTGATGCCAGCAGTGTTGGGCCTATGAGGTGTGGATGTATGCAGATGGCCGTCACCAGGGATAATGGAGGCTCGCCAGTTTCCTCGATGGTGTCGGCACCACCTACAAGGCAGACGACTGTTCAATTGGCGAATGCTGGACATGTTGGTGGTTAGGATCACTCGCCGCCGTCATCCTATTGCGTTGTTGCTTTGGGTAATGACCAAAGCGGTGGGGGCCAATCGTGGAGCGCCCGCTGTTGCTTTTGACCAGTCCTGTCAGGGATTCTGAGGTGCACAATGCGGTGGGCGTGCAAGGGCCGTTGCAACCCGCGTCGTCTTGCGGTTTGCGAAGTAGAGAGGAGCCGTTGGCGCGCATGGAAGATCCGGCAAATATTCTGGTGTCCCCACCGCCAGCCACTCTAGGGCGATGGAAGGATCGAGAGTCCGGTCAAGACATGCCCATGGTAGCTGCCGCTTTTTGGTGCCATCGCAGGCTGCAGCCGGCGCGGTCTAGGAGGGGATGGATGAGGCCAATGGGAGGCCAGTGCAGACACTTCTGGTGGGGTCCTTGCCGCTACTGTTGGATGGGACGATCGAGCCATGTCGAACTGGGAGTGGGGAGCATAGCGATCATGTGATATCCCCCGGGCAAGACCAAATGCTGCTTTGCCCTATGGATGATGTTGATCCTGAGGGGCAGTGTCTGGTGAGTGCAGCGACAACTTTGCAGCGGAGAAGTGGAGCCCGCGTCCTCGTCCCCAGTACATGTGGGGAACGCCTTCCTCGTGACCCTATCAGATGGAGTGGAGGCGGCCTCTTGTCCAGCCTCGGTTGGCACTTTCTATCACCTCATGCACGTTGGGCAGCAGTGCAGCCTACTAGACGAGCTGTGCGGCGAGCTGAGGTGGGTTTTAACGCCCATTTTGGCTGGGTTCCCTAGAAGACCGGCAACTGCAACTAAACCACGACCACGACAGAAGCTGATACATCTTCAACGTATCTATAATTTATGAAGTATTCATGCCATGTTTACAACAATTTTATATGGTTTTGGTATGACTTGAATGGAATTAATTCGGACTGACGCTGTTTTCAGCAAAACAATCATGGTGTTGTTTTTTATGCAGAAATAAAAGTTCTCCAAATGCAGTGGAACTTTTTGACATGTTTTTTGGTACTAGAAGCTTCATGGGAGGACCAGAAGGTGAAGGAGGTGGCCACTACTCACCAGGGTGCGCCCGAGGCCTTGGTTGTGAGCTGGTGCCTTGTGAACCCACCTTAGCCCATCTTAGCGTTGGACCTGCCCCCCTCTCACCTGCCTCCGATACTCTCTAGATTCTTCTCATGGAGAAAAATACCATATTAAATCCGTGTGATGATTTGATTCCTGTAGATATTGATTTTCTGCGAAACCAAAAACATGCAGAAAACATCAACAAGCTATAGGCACTAAATTAATAGGTTAATCCATAAAAACAATACAAATTATGATAAAAAGTATACAAAAATGATATTATAATATCATGAAACAATAAAAAAGATACATTTAAGACGTATCAAGGGCCAGAGCCCTGACTCGCCCGCGCGCACCATCCAAAGCCGTGCTCAACCATTGGCAACAACATGGGAGGCAACCATGGGAGGAGCAGACCAAGCCCATGCTGCCACGTCAATCCGGGGAGGAGCTTTGCCAGATCAGAGCGAACGGTCCGGGCTGTGTGCGGGAGAGGGGGTGTCACCGGAGCGCCGCTGCCACAGATCCGACGGGCAGGGGCCGAGCGCCATCACTGAAGGATAGGGAGGCGGCACGGGACGAGGGTGCAGTGGTAGAAGGGTGCGAGTCAGATCAAGGATTGGATGGGGGGCTCTGCCGCCTGGGAGGGGGACCCTCCTCCCGCTACCAACACCGGGCGCGACACGGCTTTGCCGGTCGGCCAACGACGGTGCTACGGGAAGCGGTGGTGGAGAAGGGACCTCGGGCGGCGGCGTGGGTTTTCTCTATGTGGCCAGACGCGAGGCAGAAGCAGGAATTGTGTTTCGCTCCCAAGAAACTTGATAAAACCTACTCCTTCTGTTCACTTTTATAAGACCTTAAAGACATTTCAGACAATGTATAAAACAGTCTATTTTAAGTTGTCTAGAATGACTTACAAAATAAACAGAGGGAGTAGTATAAAGCAGACATCATTTCTAAACTATGAAAATGGAACGCGCGTGGCACACCATAGCAGCTTGCAGGTTCGTAGGTGCAGCTCATGCGCATCAAATCGTTCTGACGAAGCCACCGACGCCACGTATAGCTCCGAGGGCATCCGACGCGTACACACGCGTCGGACAGCTGCACAGACGCTTCTATCCGCAAGCACACGTGCCGTCCCGCGAAGCACCGTGCCCCGCGAGTGTATAAAAATGGCCATGGAGCCGAGCACATATCCCACACCAGACACCACCATCGATCTCCCATTTGTCCACTCGTGCACTCGCCATCTTGAAGCCTTTCACCGTACAACCGGAACTCCGCAAGAAGGCTCGACTTGACTAGCTAGCGCGCGATGCCGTCGCTGTGGCGGAGGAAGAGGGCGGCGACAACGACCCCGGCGGTCCGGACGAGCCGGCGGATGCCGTCGCTCGGGGCGCTGTGGCGCCGCCTGGTCCGGGTGCTCTCCTTCGGCCGCGCTGGCCGCGGGAGGACCGCCGTGCGGCTGTGATCAGCTGGAGCACGCTAGGTGCTGACCGGCGCATGACGATGACGACGAGTCCGCCGTATATGCACTGGTGCACCGGTAGTTGTGTCAAGAGTGTTGCAGTGGCTAAGAATTTTTCGTGCCTAGCTGCGAGACTAAAATGTATGTTAACTTTGTAGTAATTTCGTATGCAAACGCGTTGTACTTGTACTCCCTCTGTTTATTAGTACTTTATAAAGAAAAGAAACATCTACGATTTATTCCCTCTGTTTCAAATTACTTGTCACAGGTATGGATATATCTAGATGTATTTTAGTTCTGGATACATCCATTTCTGTGATAAATAATTTGGAACAGAGGGAGTACCTTTCAAGAGGACTCAGCACGTGCCAATTCTACATTTTCTAAATGATCTTTGAGCAAACTGCACCTGCACAAGTAATTAAAATTGTCATTTTTTCGTCTGTTTGCGGAAGTGGCAATTATGTAAATTTGTCTTTTGTTTGTTTGTTAGGGAAGTGGCTATCTCTACTACTATTAAAAGAGCCAATAAGAGACAGACGAAAACTACCCTCCAACATTCGGCAAATAAAAAATTGTCCACTAGCAAAAATTAATGCTTATATGCTTACAAGAAAAACATCAGGTAATCTCCGAATGATTTATTCAACTGCACAAAAACAAAACAAAAAACTGAGCCAGCCCTCCATGCATTCAGATTGAACTACGCCCTACACAGTCGGTGACAGACGCGACGACGAGTACGCCCTACACAGCCGGCGACGGACGCGACGACGAGTACTTCGTACTCGTCATCAGCCCATCACAGGTCTATGCTCTTTTGGATTTCGTGAGGCTTTTACATGCTACCACCATTCAATGCTACCACCATTCAGGCTTGGTGACGCTTTAAAACGTCACGCTTTTACATGCTGCCACCATTCAGGCTTGGTGACGTTTTAAGACGCCGCCGCCCAGGCTATCTTGCCTTATCACCGTTGAGCTCATACCACGATGTCATGATCCACGAACTCCTCTGCAATGCAGGTGCACCCTCACTTCATCTTGTTTTCATCCTGCGATATATACTAAAACACATCAGCGGCGGTCAGTTTGTAATTTAACCAATACATAAAAGCACTGAAGAACCATTGTTACATATCAAATTTGTTACTCTTTGTAAATTGCAGACGAATAATAAGGCACCTATGAAAACTTATCCCTTACTGAAGATGAATTTCATAAGAAAATTAGTCAGAACTTTCAGAAAAAATTAGTACTTTTAGATCTAAAAGTCCTCAGTCAGATGCCACTTCAAATATAATTATATTATAACAATTTACCATTCGCAGGGTTCAAGAACTTCGTATGGTCCTCAGTCAGATGCCACTTTAAATATAATTATATTAGGTAAGTGTTTACAGCCGGTACGCCGGCTGAAAATTGCGCCGGACGCACCCCCGTCTTGTGAGGTCCCGTCTCATGGGGCCCCGCACCGCTCTGCCCCTTTCCCTTATCTTCTTCCTTCGATCTAGAGTGTTCTGGCCACAATTCCCCACCGCGGCTACCCACCACTCCTTCTCCTTCTTCCACCTTCCCTCCCTATCGGTGCTGCCCACCTCTCCCTCTCCTTCCTCCACCTCCCTCACCATTGGCGCTCCCCACCTCTCCTCCTCCTTCCACCTCAAGCCGCCAGCGCTGCCACAAGCGGGCGGGGCTGCGACGACTGTCCAAGGGCAACTGCTGCGAAGCTTCAGCACCGGTGCTACGACGGGGCGTCAACCGGTGTTGTGGACGGGAGAAGCCTTCGGCACCGTGGACAGGAGAGCCCACCGATGGTTGGACTTCAACGACGCCCATTGCTGGAACCGGCTCATGGCGGTGCTGGAACCAGCACTGATTTTTGCTACCATCGACACTTTGGTTTGCTAGCACCGACATCAACTTTTTGCATTTTGCTACAATTGGTGTTTTGATTTGCTGGAACCAGCTTCAATTTTTGGTACAACTGCCACATTCGCTTTTTGCTGGAAGAACGCCCATTTTTGCTACTTTGCTACAAATGGTGTTTTAATTTGCTGCAATCAGTTTTAATTTTTGCTACCACCGATGTCTTTGATTTTGCTAGAACATCCTTCCACAAAGGCCCCATTTTTGCATTTTTGCTTCCACTGTTTTTGGTTTTGCTGGAACTAACACAAAGATTTGCTACTACCGCTGTTGGCTCCGAGCCATGGTTTTTTGCTGGTGAGGTTTTTTTGCTGGAGCCATCATTTAATTGTGCTGGAACCGATATTTTTTGTTGCAACCGCCTTCGCGTTTTGCTACGACCAGCAAAGCTTTTTGCTACATCCATGCATGGCTCCAGAGTCGGCGAGAAACACAGGAGACGACGACGGCGAGGGGCGGCGACCGGCTGCAAGGGCGGGGACCGGCGAGACGCGAGCGCCCTGCTGCAGGCCGCGGTGGCAGCGCTGCGTTCCCACGAGGAAGGAGGAACCGAGATAAAAAACGGAGCGCGATGGAACTTTTTTTTCCTGTTGCGAGACCCAGATCGAATGGGTCAAATATGCTGAATCAGACGCTCGTGCGATGACCGGTCCAACTGTTCGGCCGGTGCACCGGTGCCTATCAGCGCCCATTATATTATAACAATTTACCATTCACAGGGTTCAAGAACTTCGTATGGTTCCTACCACTCTCAACGAAGGCCACTCTCATCGAAGGAACCGGCTCCTCTACCATGCCGTGCCCGCTGGGCACGGCAGAGTGCCGTGCCTTCTTACGCAACAACATGTCCATATGGGCCAGAAAGGCCTCCTGATGCATCACGCGGCAGCAGGTCAACAATTAACTATTTTCTTTTGCTAAAAAACTAATTAACTACGTACTTCTCAGCTCCTAAGAAAACTATTTCTCTTGTCTGGAAGAAAAACTATTTCCCCTATGAAATACTAATTTACTGTTCTTGTCTCAAAAGACTAATTACCTACTCCCTCCATTTTTAAATATAAGTCTTTTTAAACATTTTAATATGGACTGCATACAAAACAAATTAAGTGAATATACACTCTAAAATATGTCTATATACATTCGCATGTAGTTCGTATTAAAATCTTGAAAAGACTTACATTTAGAAACGGACAGAGTATTAATTAATGTATATGAGCAACATTTTAAAATTAAAATGAACTCATACTAGAAAAATGCTTTTATTTGTATTGGTATTGTTTCGTTTCATTTTTTTAGCCAACATGTTCAAGCATACATGTGTTAAAGTTTCTTCCTTGATGACTGGGGGCGGCGGGGGTTGGTGTAGTGGTGCTGGATGCCGCCGCGCCCTTGATCGTCGGGCATTTGACGCCGCTCCGGCGTGAGTAGTTCTCGCCGCCTGCACACCTCCACCGCACGCACCTGCTGCGATCGCGGCACCGGGATCCGCTACGGATCCAGATGCGAGTCGTGCGGTAGGGTCACATCCGGGTACGACAGCAGTTTTCTATACTGGTAGTGCCATCGCGCCTGGTGCACCGGAATGTGCGGCCGCTGCCTGGTGGGGCGGGCAGGCGCTGGCGGCGGCGGAGGAGGAAGCGTCGGGGGTGAGCTTCCCCTTGTTCTTAGCGGAGCCGCCGAAGAAGCCCATGGCTAGGGTCACGCGTGAGCCCCCCCCGCCCCCACCCACACACACGCTAGATTTAAAAAGGACGACCCTCGTAGTTTCTAGTCGCTGACGCGTGGGCCCGCGGTAGGTGGCCGCATTAAATATGACCGCGTGCGGTTGGCTGACCGACGTGTGGTGCTGCGGCGGAGACCGAGGGGACGCACGACACGTCTTTGGGCCTAAAATGCGTCTGCGCGGACACGAAGCAGGCGCATTTTGCATTTGGGTCGGCCCGTTGGGCCGACATTTTTGGCCGCGGCGATCCAAATGGACATGGGCGGTCAAAATGGGTCGTCCCGTTGGAGTGGTTCTTAGTATTTTATAGAGGAAATAGTTTGTTAGGGGTTGGGAAATAGTTAATTACTCCCTCAGACTCACAATATAAGAGCGTTTTTGACACTACACTAGTATAAAAAACGCTTTTGTATTATGAGACAGAAGGAATAGTTTTTTAAGGAACGGGAAATAATTGAAGAAATGAGGGTATGAAAATAGTTAATTAGTTGGCCTGTGTAGCCCTGTGATGCATCATGTTTTTTTTAAGAAACTTTAATGCATAAGATGAACGGCTGGGCTGTTAAGATAGATTTTCGGCCAGGAGTGAGGCCCTTCTAGCCCATATCAATGCACACACACTGGGTGTATGAAGGCACGACACTCTGCCGTGTCCATCGGCACGGTAGAGGAGCCGGTTCCCCCAACGGGACGCTCACATCGTTCCAGGATATAACCAACACCCACTTTTTGGGTATTTAAACCAATCACTCGATTTTCTTATTTATTTTGCTCAGTTGCTGAACTGTGTCATGACTTGCAGACCATAAAGAGATAAAAAGGCAGATGGAAAGAGAGTGGTATGCAAAAAATAGGGATGAGATAAATAAGAGACGGCATGAAGCCTACAAACAAAACAAAAATGGTGCAACGGACATCAATGGACTAGAAAACAAAACACACACACAGTCAGCTGTATCACAAGGTAATGATTGTCGACTTTGGTGATGTATAGCCCAATGGTATTGCCATATAATGATCTACTCTTTGTCTATTTAGACCATAATGGGCTGGAGATACGGGGGAAAGGGAGCAGTATGCACACAATACAGATGAACTATTAAGGGGACAACCCAAATCCAGCGAGAATAATAAGCATATTGATGCCGTCGCCGATGGCAGTAACATTATCTCAAAGGTGCGAGCTACCGGACAAACGACAGTCACACAACTGCAGACCATAACATGTGCAGAAGAGTCTACACCAAATTCAATGCAGCTCAACGAGAATATTTATGACGACAATGAGACCGATTGATTGCACAGAAATGATGCATACCAGATGCAGCGACATTCACGACGATTGCCATTCACCCAATTGTCAGGGGAGGAGAACCCCCAACTCAATACAACCGTGAACCTACATAACCCAGAGGAGTCTTTACAAAACAAAGGTTAGTTCATTGAAATATTTATGCTACAATATATAATAGTTCATTTAGCTACAATAATGTCATGATGTTCCAATACAATATATAATACAATAAAATGGGCCCTCTTTTGAGTGAATGTACTGAGTTGGGGGGTTCTCTTTTGTTCATTCAGGTCTATTGTTGCTACAATAATTTCAATAGTGTTCATTTCTTCTGTATTTGGGCCCTCTTTTGTTCATTCAGGTACAAAGTCTATTTATGGAACCAAACAACTTGTATCGATCCAGCCAACTTACAATAGTCCAGGAATGGAAACGATCCCTGACGCGGGTTGTGCCACTCAGAGTCTAATTGATATATTTTTACTAACACCTGGTTCATAACTTCAATTCACCTCTGATTCTTACTCATTTTCCCATATAAAATGTTATTAGGCGACAACCACGACGAAGATCTATATGGAATACTAGAGCCTGATGCACACACGATTAATATTGATGGTACGCATAATATCATTTTAAGTCTCCTCTCCCCCGGTTACCTTTGTTTCATGTCCTAAGCGTTATCTAAAACACCTTTTGCATTATCGAATGTGTTGGCGGCTAGACTGCTTGGCAGGCGACAACCTTGGAGATGATGACCCTGATGAGGAAGCTAGGATGTTCGCCCAACCAGGTGAATTGTTGCTATCATGATCTACCAACAGAATATATCATACAACAAAATGGTTTGTTTTGTAAATTAATTTAGTGCAAATGTCTACACTTTTCCAGATGTTGATTTTCAATCCTACCTTGTGCATCGGAATCATGGTGATGGAACTCGCACTAATGACACTCATGATAGAGTATACATGAACCTGCCCAAAAAGCACCATGTCCTTAGAAAAGTTAGCGACTGCTGCCACTGTGGAGCATTGCGGTTTCAATATGAGGGGCCTGCATTTTGTTGCACAAAGGGCAAACTGGGTGTGTTTACTCCAGAAGTTTCTGACGAGTTGAAACAGTTGTTTACAAGTCAATGGGATGAGGATGCTAAATATTTCAGAGAGAATATACGTTATTTCAACTCTCACTTCTCATTCACAACTCTTGGTGTCACTCTTGATCATCAAGTCAGCACTGCCGCAGGAACCGGCGTCTACACATTTCGTGCGTGTGGCCAGTTGTACCACGCTCTTGATGACCTGATGTCCGCTGAATATGGCCCTCGGCATCTGCAGCTATATATTTACAATACAGATGAAAATTTGATTCACAGGGTTAAGAGGTCTCCAGATCTTAGGCTAGATCTCATATAGAAGATTCTGACAATACTACAACATAACCCTTATGCTCAAGCTTTTAGAAGCATTGGTGCTGTTCCGAATCTGGATGAATATAGGATCTCACTGAACACAGATATCAACCTTGATCAATGAAGGTACAATGCCCAACTACTTCCCAAGTAGCAGCAATATGGGTTGAAGGAAGTGACCCTCAAAATACCTTTGATAGGAGTGTTGTCGTGTTCGGCAAAGGAGCTGTTCCGTGTATATTAGAGCATACTATGGCTGCTATGACCCTTTGTCATATCCACTATTCTTCCCACGTGGGGAGATTTGTTGGAATCGTTGGATGCCATATATTGGGCTCCCCGATGCCACAACCCAAGGTTCAGTGCATGATTCTGCACCACAAAGTAACCAAGCCATTGACTTTGATTCAGGTATGATGTTCATAGCAGATTTATATACATATTGGTCAAATTAAAGCTTAGACAGTCCTGCATCTTTCAGACAACAACATGATGGGAGAACAAGTTGGTCATACCACACAACTTGAAGACCAGGCCAGTGATTTACCTGCAAGTATTGCACGTAGTTGCTGTTTTTTATATTCTTATGATTCTATCTATCATACCAACTTTTTTTGTTAATCAACTTTTAGATGACAACGATGATAACCTGGAGGAGTTTGGAGACAATGAGATTAATGCCACAAAATCCAGGAAACTTGTTAGCGCGACGGAGTACTATTGCTTCAAGCTACAGGTCCGAAAAAAGCTTTTTAACATCATCTTATTCGGGGGGTGACTTTTCCAACAGTGGGCTGTTGACATGTACATCAAGATTGAGACAATGAGGCTTGACTGGTACTCATGGCCAGAAAATCAAAAGGTTATACGTGCTGACCTATACCAGGTAACATGCTTCTGTTAATACCAATAAATCACATTATATATGCTGCACTCTTTGCTTCAACCTTGTACACTACTTAGCGTCAAATATTGATTCATTATAGGGTCTTGTTGACACCGTCTATGCCGGCGAGTCACGTGGTGATCGGATTGGCAAGGGAATAGTGCTTCCACGTACATTTCCTGGTGGTGACCGTGACATGCAGCGCAGGTTTCTGGATGCAATGACAATAGTACAACAATGGGCTAAACCGGATTATTTTATCACCATGACATGCAATCCCTACTGAAGGAGATAACTAAGGAAATGTCGCCTGTACAACTGCCGCAAGACCGTCCAGACCTTGTGGCAAGAGTATACAGAGCTAAACAGCAAAGTATGATGGACCTACTAATTAAGGGTAAACATTTCGGAGAAGTTGCGGCTTATGTACATGTCACCGAGTTTCAGAAACGAGGTCTCCCTCATGAGCATATACTTTTAATCATGAAAGCCAAAAGAAAGTTAAGGACCCCAGATGACTATGATCGGGTGATATCTACAGAGATACCCGACAAGAAGAAATATAATGTTCTCCATGATCTGGTAGTCAAACACATGTTGCACGGACTATGTGGTGCATTGAAAAAGAGTTGCCCTTGCATGATAGATGGACAATGTCGGTTTCATTACCCATGAGATTTCTGTGATGCCACATTACAAGGGAAAGATTCATATCCATTCTACAAAAGGAGGGACGATGGGGTTCGAGTTAGGATCGAAGGAGCAGATTTGGACAACATATGTGTGGTCCTTTACAACCCCTTCCTGCTAATGACATACAACTATCACATTAATGTCAAAGCATGCTCGAGCATCAAGGCAGTCAAGTACTTGTTCAAATACATCTACAAAGGGCATGATAAGGCATCATTTGCATTCGAGCAGGATATTATCAATGATGGGGGAATCATCAACGAATCCGATAGTATAGGGATGCACGCTATATATCTCCTCCGGAAGCTATTTATAGGATATTTGGCTTTAAAATGTTTGGTGTTGGTCCATTTGTGTTGCAGCTCCAACTTCATCTACCAAACATGCATACAGTTGCAGGGCTTATGAAAATCTAGAAGATGTTGTCGCTCGGCCATCTTCTTCCAAATCCATGCTTACCGAGTACTTTGAGATGAACCAAAAGTATCCAGAGGCACGGAAATGGCTGTATAGAGAGATCCTAGAACATTATAGGTGGATTACCGGTAATAAGAAGTGGCAACCGAGAAAAAATAATAGACCACAGATTGGAAGACTGGTGTATGCACACCCTGCTGAAGAAGATAGGTACTACTTGCGGGTGCTCCTCAGCCATGTCCGAGGTGCCACTTCATTTGATGATTTAAAAATAGTGAATGGCAATCCATGCAGTTCCTTCAGAGAGGCGTGTGAGCACTTAGGACTCATTGAGCATGACAGGACACTTGATGATTTCATGACAGAGGCAACAACATTTCAGATGCCTTCTGCTCTTAGACGGTTGTCTGCAACTATACTGTTATTCTGTGAGGCAACATAAATCCGTCAGTTATGGGACAAACACCTAGCATCGATGTCTGAAGATTACCGCCGTACTCAATCGAATGAGGCATCACTTGAGCAGATGGTCCTTAGGGATATCAGGGATCTGATGCAATCCATGGGGAAGGATATTAAAATGTATGGGCTTCCGGATTTGGTTGACACAGATGGTTCTTCAAACGCCGAGTATAGGGAGGTAACAGAGGAGAGGCAAGTCAAAGCAGATAAAGAACATCTAGATCTATTCAACTGCGTGAACAATGAGCAACTGGCTAGTTTCAATGACATAATGGATCATGTGATGAACCAAAAAAGCCAGATATTCTTTGTTGATGGTCCTGGAGGCACTGGGAAGACGCACTTGTACAAGGAATTTCTTGCGAGGGTTCGTTTGATGGGCCTAATAGCGATCACAATTGCTACGTCCGGTATTGCAGCATCGATAATGCCCGGAGGCCGGACTGCACACTCCAGGTTCAAAATTCCAATCAAGCTCACTTACAGCAGCATGTGTAGTTTCACAAAGCAGAGTGGTACGGCAGAGTTGCTTAAACAGGCATCCTTGATAACTTGGGATGAAGTTGCTATGACAAAGCGTCAAGCAGTTGAGATGCTTGACAGATTGCTAAAGGATATAATGGAATGTCCTCTACCATTTGGTGGAAAGGTTGTCGTCTTTGGTGGGGATTTTAGGCAGGTCCTCCCCGTTGTGACCCGAGGGACAAGGGCACAGATCACGGATCACGGATGCTACACTTTTGAGATCCTATTTGTGGGAGAAGATCCACAAGATACGCCTCACGCATAATATGCAAGCAAAATCGGACCCTTGGTTCTCCTAATACCTCCTTAGGATAGGCGATGGAATGGAAGAAACAATTGGCGACGACTATGTGCGTCTCCCTGAAGACATTGTGATTGCTTATACCGAGGATGAAGAACCTGTTAACAAGCTCATCGAAGATGTCTTCCCATCCCTGCACACCAATGCTATGTCCAGAGAGTATATGAGCCCACATGCAACCCTCTCAACCAAAAACAAGCAAGTGGATGACCTGAATGACAAGATGATCTCTAGGTTTCTGGGCGAATAAAAGGTGTACCACAGCTTTGACTCTATCGAGGATGACTTCCAGAATAATTACACGATTGATTTGCTGAACTCGCTCACCCCAAACGGGTTGCCCCCGCATGTGTTGAGAGTAAAAATGAACTGCCCGGTCATTTTGCTATGGAACCTCGACCCTCATAATGGGCTATGTAATGGAACACGACTTATGATCAGAGCTTTCTAGGATAATGCAATCGATGCGGAGATTGTTGGTGGTCAGCATGCTGGAAAGAGGGTGTTCATACCTAGGATCCCTATGTTACCCTCGGAGGACACCTCACTTCCCTTCAAGCTTAAGAGAAAACAGTTCCCCATCCGCCTGAGTTTTGCAATGACCATTAACAAGGCACAGGGTCAAAGCGTCCCAAATGTTGGTATTTACCTTCCAGAGCCTGTATTCTCACATGGCCAGCTATATGCTGCATTGTCAAGAAGTGTGTCAAGACAGACAACGCGGATTTTAGCCAAGCCTAATAGGGAGGTTGATAAATCTGGGAGAAGCACCAAAAACATTATGTACAGAGATGTTTTAGAGGGGTGAGGTTCGTGCGATCGTTCGTGTTTTCTTTGCACCTTTTTCTTTTCTATAACTAATTCTGTACCTAGCACTTATCTTTTTTCTTTACTTCCAAGTCTTTATCAGATCACTGCATATAATAATCATGAAAGAAGAAGGATGTCGATTTGACCTTCGACTCTGCATATCTGTGTCATTTATTTGTGTGATTTAGTTATTTGTAAATAAAAAGCAAAGCAGCACACCCGAAGTATTGTAACTTTATGATGGCTGGATTTACTAGCATTTATCTTTTTTTTACTTCGAGGTTTTTATCAGATCGCACTATATAATAATCATGAAAGAAGAAGGATATCGATGTGACCTTTGACTCTGCATATCTGTGTCATTTATTTGTGTGATTTATTTATTTGTAAATAAAAAGCACACCGGCACACCTGAAATATTGTAACTTTATGATGGTTGGATTTACTAGCACTTATCTTTCTCTACTACTATTAAAAGAGGCAACAAGGGGCAGACGAAAACTGCCCTCCGACGTTCGGCCAAAAAAATTGTCCATCTCTACTACTATTAAAAGAGCCAACAAGGGGCAGATGAAAACTGCCCTTCGACGTTCGGCAAAAAAATTGTCCACCTAGGAAAAAATAATGCTTATATGCTTACAAGGGAAACATCACGTAATCTCCGGATGGGTTGTTCAACTGCACAGAAGCAAAAAAAAATTTGAGCCGGCCCTCCAGGCATCCAGATTGACCTATGCCCGACACAGCCGACGAGGCACCCGGCGACGGACACGACGACGAGTATGCCCTACGCAGCCGGCGAGGCAGCCGGCGACGGATGCGACGATGAGCACTTTGCCATCACAGGTCTATGCTCTTCTAGACTTCGTGAGGCTTTTACATGCCGCCACCGTCCAGGCTTGGTGATGCTTTAAGATGCCGCCGCCCAGGCTGTCTTGCCTTATCGCCCTTGAGCTCATACCATGGCGTCACTGAGGGAGTCCTGGATTAGGGGGTCTCTGGACAGCCGGACTATATCCTTTGGCCGGACTGTTGGACTATGAAGATACAAGATTGAAGACTTCGTCCCGTGTCTGGATGGGACTCTCCTTGGCATGGAAGGCAAGCTAGGCAATACGGATATGTAGATCTCCTCCCTTGTAACCAACCTTGTGTAACCCTAGCCCCCTCCGGTGTCTATATAAACCGGAGGGTCTAGTCCGTAGGACAACAGACAATCATACCATAGGCTAGCTTCTAGGGTTAGCCTCTACGATCTCGTGGTAGATCAACTCTTGTAATACTCATATCATCAAGAACAATCAAGCAGGAAGTAGGGTATTACCTCCATCAAGAGGGCCCGAACCTGGGTAAACATCTTGTCCCCCGCCTCCTGTTACCATCCGCCTTAGACGCACAGTTCGGGACCCCCTACCCGAGATCCGCCGGTTTTGACACCGACATTGGTGCTTTCATTGAGAGTTTCACTGTATCGTCACCATAAGGCTTGATGGCTCCTTCGATCATCGGTAGCGATGCGGTCCAGGGTGAGGTTTTCCTCCCCGGACAGATATTTGTATGTGGCGGGTTCGCACTGCAGGCCAATTCGCTTGGCCATCTAGAGCAGATCGAGAGCTACGCCCCTGCCCATCAGGTTAGATTCGAAAACTTGAACTACACGGCCGATATCCGCGGAGACTTGATCTTCGACGGATTCGAGCCCATGTCAGGTGTGCCGCACAGTCACGACGAGCATGACATAACTCTGCCGTCGGACAGTATTCGGGAGATCACATCTGCAACTACTCCGGCTGTCAATCCGGAGCAAATCGCACCATCCGAGAGCAGAGGGATAGACCACACCACAGAGGTCGCGCTCTCAGCGGCGATAGAGCCGGATGCTGACTTCACCCTTTACGGGAGCCGTGTCACCGAACCACTGGATTCATCCCCGGCCACGGACTCCGAGCCGCTTACATCCGTGCCCGTCGAACCCGACCGAGCGCTGATCATGGAGTTCACCTCCGCGGATATCTTTCAGCACTCACCTTTCGGCGATGTGCTAAATTCATTAAGGTCTCTCTCCCTATCAGGAGAACCTTGGCCGAACTATGTCCGACTAGAATGGGATGCGGACGACGAAGAAATTTGCTGCCCACCCACCACCCACTTAATAGCCACTGTCGACGATTTAACCGACATGCTCGACTTTGACTCCGAAGACTTCGACGGTATGGACGACGATGCAGGAGACGAACAGGAACCACCGCTCACAGGGCGCTGGACCGCCACCTCAGCATATGATATATACATGGTAGACACCCCCAAAGAAGGCAATGGCGACGAGACAGCGGAGGATGACCCCTCCAAGAAGCAACCCAAGCGACGATGTCAGCGGCGCCGCTCTAAGTCCCGCCATAGCAATAGTAGTGATACCAGCATAGGAGATAATAACACTCCAGATAGTGCCGAAGACAACAACAATCCCCTCCAGCACGATGCAGAGCCGGAGGACGAACAAGCTAGCCCTCCAGAGCGGGCAGCAGATGGAGAACTGGAGGAGGACAATTACACGCCTCTCTCCAAAGACGAGGCGAGCCTCGGCAACGAAGAATTTATCGTGCCTGAGGACCCTATCGAGCAAGAGCGCTTCAAGCGTCGTCTTATGGCCACGGCAAATAGCCTGAAGAAAAAGTAGCAACAGCTTCAAGCTGATCAAGACTTGCTAGCAGACGGATGGACCGAAGTCCTTGCGGCCGAGGAGTACGAACTCGAGCGCCCCTCCAAGAGTTACCCAAAACGCAGGTTGCTACCTCACCTCGAGGAGGAAGCAATGAAACCTCATTCACTAGTGTACGATACGGCTGATCGGCTATTGCTTGGCCGAGCTAGAGAGGCGTTTCAGCCTGAAGTTCAGCCTGCACTCCGCCGCCACTCAATCAAAAATACTAAGGCCCGGGGCAACACAGGGGACCTGCGAGACGTATTGGACAGTAGGGAAAAAATCGCAAGGTCAATATACGGGTCACGGGCACGTGCGCCAACATGGGACGATGATCATCGCGTCGGATACACCAAGAGTAAATCTGGCCGGGCCGAATACAACAGACAAGACTCGTATGAACTGCATCGGGATATAGCCCGGCACAGAGGCGCCGCACACCCCCTATGCTTTACTAATGAAGTTATGAATCACGAATTCCCGGAGGGTTTCAAACCCATAAATATCGAATCATACGATGGTACAACAGATCCCGCTGTATGGATTGAGGATTTTCTCCTTCACATCCACATGCCTCGCGGTGATGATCTACATGCCATCAAGTACTCCCACTAAAACTCAAAGGACCAGCTCGGCATTGGCTCAATAGCTTGCTAGCAGACTCCGTAGGCAGTTGGGAGGATCTGGAAGACGCATTCCTGGATAACTTCCAGGGCACTTATGTGCGGTCACCGGATGCTGATGACTTGAGCCATATAACCCAGCAGCCAGGGGAATCGGCCAGACAATTCTGGACACGGTTCCTGACTAAGAAAAACCAAATTGTCGACTGTCCGGATGCAGAGGCCCTAGCGACATTCAAGCATAACATCCGTGACGAATGGCTGGCTCGCCACCTAGGCCAGGAGAAGCCGAAATCTATGGCAGCCCTCACAACACTCATGACCCGCTTTTGTGCGGGCGAGGATAGCTGGCTAGCTCGCAGCAACAACACATCGAGGAATCCGGGAACTTCGGATACCAAAGATGCCAACGGTAGGCCACGTTGTAACAGACCAAAGCGCCGCAATAACGGCGATAACACCGAAGATACGGCAGTCAATGTCGGATTCAGAGGCTCTAGATCCGGTCAGTGGAAAAAGCCATTTAAAAGAAGTACTCCGGCTCCGTCCAGTTTGGATCGCATACTGGATCGCTCATGTCAAATCCACGGCACCCTCGACAAGCCAGCCAATCACACCAACAGAGAATGCTGGGTGTTCAAGCAGGCCGACAAGTTAAATACCGAAAACAAGGACAAGGGGCTGCATAGCGATGACGAGGAGGAGCCCCGGGTCCCTCCCCACAAGTGAAGACGGTGAACATGATATACGCAACCCACATTCCCAAGAGGGAGCGGAAGCATGCACTAAGGGACGTCTATGCGATGGGGCCCGTCGCCCCAAAGTTCAACCCATGGTCTGCTTGCCCGATCACCTTTGATCGCAGGGACCACCCCACTAGTATCTGTCATGGTGGATCCGCCGCATTGGTCCTAGACCCCATCATCGACGGATTTCACCTCACTCGAGTCCTTATGGACGGCGGCAGCAGCCTGAACCTGCTCTATCAGGACACAGTGCGAAAAATGGGTATTGATCCCTCGAGGATCAAACCCACCAAAACCACCTTTAAAGGCGCCATCCCAGGTGGAGGCCCATTGCACATGCTCAATCACACTGGAAGTGGTCTTCGGATCAACGAACAACTTCTGAAGCGAGGAGTTAATCTTTGATATCGTCCCATTTCGCAGTGGCTACCACGCACTGCTCAGACGAACAACATTTGCAAAATTTAATGCAGTGCCGCATTATGCATACCTCAAGCTCAAGATGCCAGGACCTAGGGGGGTCATAACAGTAAATGAAAACACAGAACGCTCGCTCCGCACGGAAGAGCACACTGCGGCCCTTGCAGCAGAAGCACAAAGCAGCCTTTTAAAGCAAACCACTAATTCGGTGTCACAGCCCCCGGACACTGTCAAGCGAGTCCAGAATAAGCTGCAACAGGAACGCCTGGCACGTTCAGAGCTCGCCTAGCAATTCGGCCCCCGTCACAGTCCCAGTCAAGCGACGAAATCCATGCCGCGCGTACATAACTACGCACTGAAAATACCATGGATATAGACGGGGGCACGATCAGGGCACGTCCCACAATGCGGCTTAACCGCACTAGGGCCCGTATACCTTTATTACTTCTTTTCTCTTTCAGGACCTAACCCCCTGGAAGCCCTTTCCGGCAGTACGATTGGCAGACACATTATGGGAAGCAACAACCAAGGCGGCAAGAAGCTAAGATAAATACGGGAACCCCCAGGTGGTCTCTAATAATCGATACACCCACTTTTTGCTATCCACGTGCAGCTTTCCCTGGATAGGACATTTCGAATTGTCCTACTTTCTGCTTATTGCACTACTTGTACCAGTATGCTTCGACGTATTCTTTAAATAACAATGCATACCATTATTCTATTATTGCATTTTTTTATCCTTTTCTCTCTTATATGTCCATTCACGACAATCTGCACCCGTACATTCGGGTACGGTCAGTACGCCAGGGGTTTTCGTCTACCCCATAATATGGCACAAGAAGTCCGAACACTTTCGACAGTGCGGCACCGCGAACTTATAGCATTATATGCATCAGCTCCGAATCATGTCTTTGGTTAAATGTTGGGTTTGCCCGGCTCCCATGCTTTGGTACCTTACGTTCCGCTATATCGGCTAAGGTAGCGGTGGGAGAACTACTGTGATTGCATCCCGGTTCTTCCGGACAAGCGCCTCAGTAGAGAAAGCCGAAAACTGACTGTCATGATAAGGCGAGAGACTGGTCGCTATTCGAGAGGTCTCAAGTCCTTAAAGAATTTTTCCACTTCGGGCGAGGAGCCAGCCTTGTCCGGCTTAGGCGAGTATAGCGCCCCATATTCGGCCTTCTGAACACTAGGGGCTTCACCAAAGTTTAAAATTGTTGACTTCTATGGCTAAGTGAGAGTGATAAAACCTTATAGTCCGATTGCCTGGTTCGTTGCGCTGAACACCTCCCTTGAAGGACCCAAAATTGGGGTAAAGAGTGCTCAGGTTTATCCCGAACACCCCAGTACTAGTTACATGGGGGTAGAAGCCGACGACTGGCCAACTCTCAGATATTATAAACGACCCCACAAAAGGTAATATTTTAAAACACAGAAAGCGTTGCATAGCGCAGATGAACTTGTTTCACATTACAGGACCACATGAGCGTGATCATTCAAAAATTACATCCCTGGCACATTCATCCGCCACAAGGCGGGAACCCTTCAGGACACTCTCATAGTACATCTCGGGGTGGCAATGCTCATTGCCCTCCGGGGACCCCTCCTTCACCAGCTTCACGACGTCCAGCTTCGCCTAGTGCACATTTGCCCGGGCAAAAGCCCTGCGCGCACCCTCGATGCAGGCTAACCGCTTTATGACTTCAAGCCATGGGCAGGCCTCCACAAGCCGCCTCACCAGACCAAAGTAGCTACCGGACTGGGGCTCACCAGGCCACACCCGGACTATAAGGCCCCTCATGGCCTGTTCGGCCGCCTTGTGAAGCTCGACCAATTGCTTCAGCTGGTCGCTCAAGGGCATCGGGTGTTCGGTCCCAGTATACTGAGACCAGAACAACTTCTCCGTCGAGCTCCCCTCCTCAGCTCGGTAAAACTCCGCGGCATCTAGTACACTGCGGGGAAGATCTGCGAACGCTCCTAGAGAGCTCCGAACTCGGGTAAGAAAAAGGAAAGTTTCCTTCACATGCTTGCTTTGCATAATGAATGCCTTACCCGCTGTTATCTTCTTCACCGCATCAATTTCCTGGAGGGCTTTGTGGGCTTCAGCCTTGGCGCTCCAGGCGCTTTCAAGCGCCTGTGCGAGCTCAGACTCTCGTGTCTTAGAGTCGAGCTCCATGGACTCGTGTTTTTTGGCGAGAGCCTCGAGCTCTTGCTGCACCTCGCCCACTCGGGCTTCTTGCTTCTCCCGCTCGATGCGTCCCTTGGCCGCTTTGTCTTCGGCCTCGGACAGCACCTTCTTTAGGGTCGCCACCTCGGTCATGGCCCCTGGCAAATTCATGGTGGTCCTATTATTTTACAACAGAGCTTCTTTTCCAAAGTGTAGACAAGGTATTGGTTACCTTTGCTCTCCTCGAGCTGCCTCTTGGTAAGGCCAAGCTCGTCCTCGGACCGCTCCAGGTCCTGCTTCAGTGTAGAGACCTCCACAGTACGTGCGACAGCGGCCAGCAGGGAAGCCTGCACTTACACATAGACATATTCTTATTAGACTCCTGACTCGTCATTTGATCCTCTATTCGGCCTTTCTTCTCGAACACCAAACAGAGTATCAGGGGCTACTATCTATGCGGTAATATTTTCTTTTATATATATATTGATTGCTTACCTCAAAGCCTGTTAGGAGGCTGGCGCAAGCTTCGGTCAGCCCGTTTTTTGGCGGACTGAACCTTCTCGATCACCGCACTCATGATAGTGTGGTACTCTTCGTCGATGGAAGCGCTGCGAAGCGCTTCCAGCAAGTTGTCCGGTGCCTCTGGATGGACAGAGGACACCGGCACGAGTGGTTGGCCCCCCTTAATAGGGGACCGCCTGCCGGAGTCCGGAACCATCGAAGGTTCCGGCGCAGTGTTCGGTTGGGGGCCGAACTCGGAGCCCGTAGGAGCCTCGCTCCCTTGGTACCCAGGGTCCAGGAGGTCGCCTCGAGACGCCTCCAGGACCACCTCCCCTTGGCTCAGTGCCTTTTGAGACAACACCTCGGCGTTGTCCATACGGCGAGGGGTGGAAGCGGTCGGAAGAGAACCACTGTTCATATCCAACGAGTCCAATGAGCCGCTCGACGAGGATACGTCGAGATGAGCTCGGGACGGACTGTATAATCATGTTCGACATGAGGAGAAGCGGTGCAATAAAACATACCATGAAGTGCTATGGTGTTCGGACACTTACGACTTCTCCAGGGGCTTGACCCTGGGTAGCCACTCGTCCCCGCTGTCGGCGGCCGTCGTGGAACAGTCCGGAGCACGGGTCCTTCCTTTCTTGGACCCTTCGGCCTCCCCGCTTGGGTCGGCCTTCCTTTTCTTGTCTCCCCCATCCGGGGGGAGAGAACTTTCCTCCCCCTCCTCGTTTTTATGGGAGGAGGGCGCGTCAGAGTCATCGTCGGATGATTTCGATACAACCTTGCGCCGGAGACCCTTTCGGGTTCCCGTGGCCTTCTTCTTGGTCTTCTTCGCCGGCACCTCGTAAGGTGTCGGAGTCAGCATTTCTGTCAGGAGAGCATCTGCGGGATCTTCAGGCAGAGGGGTTGGGCAATCAAGCTGCTCCGTTGTCTTTATCCAGTCATGTTAATGGAAAGAAAGCTTAGATCCCGCACATCATTTAACCAGGGCAAATAAATACCCTGCGAGGTACGAAAACTTACCGGATTAGCGCGGCGCTTTGCATTGAGTCCGCGGTCCTCAGAGAGGGAAGGAGGCACCTCAGCGCCTTTAAACAGCACCTTCCAGACGTCCTCGTGCGTCATGTCGAAGAGTTCTCGCGACATTTGGTGCTGAGCCGGGTCGAACTCCCACAAATTGAATGCCCGTCCTTAGCACGGGAGAATCCGGCAGAAGAGCATGACCTGGACCACGTTGACGAGCTTGATTTTCTTGCTCATCATGTTCCTGATGCAGGTCTGGAGTCCAATCAGCTCTACCGAAGAACCCCAGGACACACCCTTCTCTTTCCAGGAAGTGAGCCACGTGGGGATTCCGGATCGAAATTTGGGGGCCACCACCCAGTTTGTGTCGCATGGCTCGGTGATGTAGAACCACCCCGATTGCCACCCCTTTATGGTCTCCACATAAGAGTCTTCTAGCCAGGTGACGTTGGGCATTTTGCCCACCATGGCGCCTCCGCACTCTGCTTGCTGGCCGACCACCACCTTCGGTTTGACATTGAAGGTTTTTAGCCACAGGCCGAAGTGGGGCCTGATGCGGAGGAAGGCCTCGCACACGACGATAAACGCCGAGATGTTGAGGATGAAATTGGGGGCCATGTCATGAAAATCCAGCCCATAGTAGAACATGAGCCCACAGACAAACGGGTGGTGAGGAAATCCTAGTCCGCGGACAGAGTGGGTAAGGAAAACTACCCTCTCATGGGGTTCAGACGTAGGGATGATCTGCCCCGCAGCTGGCAGCCGGTGTGTGATGTCCGCAGCCATATATCCGGCTGCCTGTAGCTTTGTGATGTCCTTCACCGTGACGGAGGAGACCATCCACTTGCCTCCCGCTCCGGACATGACTGGTGTGGTTTGAGGAGAAATACGCGAACTTGGGCGCTGGAGCTCGAGTGTGCGAGAATGGATAAGCAAGGAGAAGGAGGGCGTGGGTAAAAAGGGTGAATATTTGTCCCTTTATAAGGGCGGAGGAGGCGATGCGCCTCCCCACTTACCTGTTAAACTTGCTTACTCCCCGAGCGTCGTAATAGATGGCGCGGTTGGGTTACCCATAGCAGTACTGATGAGAATCCCATGATAAGGGGACACGATCTCTGCTTCAACTAGACGTGTCAAGAAAACCGCCTCGTGATATGTGCGGTACTAGTTGAGGAAAACGGTTCGAATAATGACCGATCCATGACATGATGTGACGTTGCTAAACGTGTTAGCAAATTAGATTTGTGAAAATATTATTCTCTCTACGATGGTATATGGAACTTATTTTGCAGAACCGGACACTATCCTTGTGCTCAAGATATACTATCGAGTATTCAGAGGAAGAACCCGCCTTGCAATGCTGAAGACAATACTGCGCGCCGGACTCATCGTCATTGAAGCCTGGTTCAGGGGCTACTGAGCGAGTCCTGGATTAGGGGGTCTCCGGACAGCCGGACTATATCCTTTGGCCGGACTATTGGACTATGAAGATACAAGATTGAAGACTTCGTCTCGTGTCCGGATGGGACTCTCCTTGGCATGGAAGGCAAGCTAGGCAATACAGATATGTAGATCTCCTCCCTTGTAACTGACCTTGTGTAACCCTAGCCCCCTCCGGTGTCTATATAAACCGGACGGTTTAGTCCGTAGGACAACAGACAATCATACCATAGGCTAGCTTCTTGGGTTAGCCTCTACGATCTCATGGTAGATCAACTCTTGTAATACTCATATCATCAAGAACAATCAAGCAGGAAGTAGGGTATTACCTCCATCAAGAGGGCCCGAACGTGGGTAAACATCTCGTCCCCCGCCTCCTGTTAGCATCTACCTTAGACGCATAGTTCGGGAACCCCTACTCGAGATCTGCCGGTTTTGACACCGACAGTCACCGTCCACGAACTCCTCTGCAACGCAGGTGCGCCCTCATTTCATCTTGTTTCCATCCTGCGATATATACTAAAACACATCAGCGGCGGCCAGTTGTAATTTAGCCAACACATGAAAGCAGTGAAGAACCATTGTTACATCCCAGATTTGTTACTCTTTGTAAATTGCAGACGAATAATGAGGCACCTATGAAAACTCATCCCTATAACTGTTGAAGATCAATTTCATAAGAAAATTAGTTAGAACTTCCAAAAAAAGTCAGTACTTTTAGATCTGAAAGTCCTCAGTCAGATGCCACTTCAAATATAATTGTATTATAACAATTTACCATTCACAGGGTTCAAGAACTTCGTATGGCCCCTACCACTCCCAATAGGGCGTGCACACCATTCCAAGATATAACCAACACCCACTCCTTGGGTACTTAACCCAATCAATCGATTTCTTATTTATTTTGCTCAGCTATTGAACTATGTCATGACTTGTAGACCGTAAAGAGATAAAAAGGTAGAGGTAAAGAGAGCGGTATGCAAAAAATAGGGATGAGATAAATAAGAGACGGCGTGAAGCCTACAAACAAAAAATGGCGCAACAGACGTCAATGGACTGGAAAACAAAACACACACACAGTCAGTTGTATCACAAGGTAATGATTGTCGACTTTGGTGATGTATAGCCCAATGGTATTGCCATATAATGATCTACTCTTTGTCTATTCAGACCATAATGGGCTGGAGATATGGGGGGACAGGGAGCAGTATGCACACAATACAGATGAACTATTAATGGGACAACCCAGATCCAGCGAGAATAATAAACATATTGATGACATCGCCGATGACAGTAACACTATCTCACAGGCGCGAGCTACCGGACAAACGACAGTCACACAACTGCAGACCACAACATGTATAGAAGAGCCTACACCAAATTCAATATAGCTCAACGAGAATATTTATGATGACAATGAGACCGATTGGTTGCACAGAAATGATGCGTACCAGATGCAGTGACATTCACGACGATTGCCATTCACCCAACTGTCAGGGGAGGAGAACCCCCAACTCAATACAATCGTGAACCTACGTAACATAGAGGAGTCTTTACAAAACAAAGGTTAGTTCATTGAAATATTTATGCTAAAATATATAATAGTTCATTCAGCTACAATAATGCCATGATGTTCCAATACAATATATAATACAACAAAATGGGCCCTCTTTACTGAGTTGGGGGTTCTCTTTTGTTCATTCAGGTCTATTGTTGCTACAATAATTTCAATAGTGTTTATTTCTTCTGTATTTGGGCCCTCTTTTGTTCATTCAGGTAGAAGGTCTATTTATGGAACCAAACAACCTGTACCGATCCATCCAACTTACAATAGTCCAGGAATGGAAACGATCCCTGATGCGGGTCGTGCCACTCAGAGTCTAATTGGTATATTTTTACTAACACCTGGTTCATAACTTCAATTCATCTCTGATTCTATATAAAATGTTATCAGGCGACAACCATGGCGAAGATCCATATGGAATACTAGAGCATGATGCACACACGATTAATATTGATGGTACACATTATATCATTTTAAGTCTCCTCTCCCCCGGTTACATTTGTTTCATGTCCTAAGGGTTATTTGAAACACCTTTTGCATTATCGAATGTGTTGGCAGCTAGTCTGCTTGGTAGGCGACAACCTTGGAGATGATGACCCTGATGCGAAAGCTAGGATGTTCGCCCAACCAGGTCTATTGTTGCTATCATGATGTACCAATAGAATATATAATACAACAAAATGGTTTGTTTTGTAAATTAATTTAGTGCAAATGTCTACACTTTTCCAGATGTTGATTTTCAATCCTACCTTGTGGATCGGAATCATGGTGATGGAACACGCACTAATGACACTCGTGACAGAGTATACATGAACCTGCCCAAAAAGCACCATGTCCTTAGAAAAGTTAGCGACTGCTGCCACTGTGGAGCATTGCAGTTTCAATACAAGGGGCCTGCATTTTGTTGCAGAAAGGGCAAAGTGGGTGTGTTTACTCCAGAAGTTTCTGACGAGTTGAAACAGTTGTTTACAAGTCAATCGGATGAGGATGCTAAATTTTTCAGAGAGAATATACGTTATTTCAACTCTCACTTCTCATTCACAACTCTTGGTGTCACTCTTGATCGTCAAGTCAGCACCGCCGCAGGAACCGACGTCTACACATTTCGTCTATGTGGCCAGTTGTACCACGCTCTTGATGATCTGATGTCCGCTGAATATGGCCCTCGGCATCTACAGCTATATATTTACGATACGGATGAAAACTTGATTCACAGGGTTAAGAGGTCTCCATATCTTAGGCTAGATCTCATACAGAAGATTCTGACAATACTACAACATAACCCTTACGCACCAGCTTTTAGAAGCACTGGTGTTGTTCCGAATCTGGATGAATATAGGATCTCACTGAACACAGATATCAACCTTGATCAGCGAAGGTACAATGCGCCAATAAATCACATTATATATGTTGCACTCTTTGCTTCAACCTTGTACACTACTTAGCGTCAAATATTGATTCATTATAGGGTCTTGTTGACACCGTCTATGCCGTCGAGTCACGTGGTGATTGGATTGGCAAGAGAATAGTGCTTCCACGTACATTTCCTTGTGGTGACCGTGACATGCAACACAGGTTTTAGGATGCGATGTCAGTAGTACAACGATGGGGTAAACATGATTATTTTATCACCATGACATGCAATCCCTATTGGGAGGAGATAACTAAATGTTGCCTGGACAACTGCCGCAAGACCGTCCAGACCTTGTGGCAAGAGTATACAGAGCTAAAACGCGAAGTATGATGGACCTACTAATTAAGGGTAAACATTTCAGAGAAGTTGCGGCTTATGTATATGTCACCGAGTTTCAGAAACGAGGTCTCCCTCATGAGCATATACTTTTAATCATGAAATCCAAAAGCAAGTTAAGGACCCCAGGTTACTATGACCGGGTGATATCTACAGAGATACCCGACAAGAAGAAATATCTTGTTCTCCATGATCTGGTAGTCAAACACATGTTGCACGGACCATGTGGTGCATTGAAGAAGAGTTGCCCTTGCATGATAGATGGACAATGTCGGTTTCATTACCCACGAGATTTCTGTGATGCCACATTACAAGGGAAAGATTCATATCCGATCTATAGAAGGAGGGACGATGGGGTTCGAGTTAGGATCAGAGGAGCAGATTTGGACAACAGATGGGTGGTCCCTTACAACCCCTTCCCGCTATTGACATACAACTGTCACAATAATGTCGAAGCATGCTCGAGCATCAAGGCAGACAAGTACTTGTTCAAATACATCTACAAAGGGCATGATAAGGCATCATTTGCATTCGAGCAGGATATTATCAATGATGGGGGAATCATCAACGAAATCCAACAGTATAGGGATGCATGCTATATATATCATCCGGAAGCTATTTACATGATATTTGGCTTTAAAATGTTTGGTGTCAGTCCATCTGTGTTGCAGCTCCAACTTCATCTACCAAACATGCATAAAGTTGCATTTAGGGCTTATGAAAATCTGGAAGATGTTGTGGCTCGGCTATCTTCTTCCATATCCATGCTTACCGAGTACTTTGAGATGAACCAGAAGTATCCAGAGGCACGGAAATGGTGTACAGAGAGATCCCAAAACATTATAGGTGGATTGCCAGTAATAAGAAGTGGCAACCGAGAAAAAATAATAGACCACAGATTGGAAGACTGGTGTATGCACACCCTGCTGAAGGAGATAGGTACTACTTGCGGGTGCTCCTTAGCCATGTCCGAGGTGCCACTTCATTTGATGATTTAAAAACAGTGAATGGAAATTCATGCAGTTCCTTCAGAGAGGCATGTGAGCACTTAGGACTCATTGAGCATGACAGGACACTTGATGATTGCACGACAGAGGCAGCAACATTTCAGATGGCTTCTACTCTTAGACGGTTGTTTGCAACTATGCTGGTATTCTGTGAGGCAACAGAAATCCGTCAGTTGTGGTACAAGCACCTAGCATCGATGTCAAAAGATTACTGCCGTAGTCAATTTAATGAGGCAGCATTTGAGCACATGGTCCTTAGGGATATCAGGGATCTGATGCAATCCATGGGAAAGGATTTTAAAATGTACGGGCTTCCGAATTTGGTTGACATAGATGGTTCTTCAGACGCCGAGTATAGGGAGGTAACAGAGGAGAGGCAAGTCAAAGCCGATCAAGAACATCTAGATCTATTCAACTGCCTGAACAATGAGCAACTGACTAGTTTCAATGACATAATGGATCATGTGACGAACCAAAAAAGCCAGATATTCTTTGTTGATGGTCCTGGAGGCACTGGGAAGACATACTTGTACAAGCCATTGCTTCCAAGGGCCCGTTCGATGGGCCTAATAGCGATCGCAACTGCTACGTCACGTATTGCAGCGTCGATAATGCCCGGAGGCCGGACTGCACACTCCAGGTTCAAAATTCCAATCAAGCTCACTAACAGCAGCATGTGTAGTTTCACAAAGCAGAGTGGTACGGTAGAGTTGCTTAAACAGGCATCCTTGATAATTTGGGATGAAGTTGCTATGACAAAGCGCCAAGTAGTTGAGACTCTTGACAGATCGCTACAGGATATAATGGAATGTCCTCTACCGTTTTGTGGAAAGGCTGTCGTCTTTGGTGGGGATTTTAGGCAGGTCCTCCCCGTTGTGACCCGAGGGACAAGAGCACAGATCACGGATGCTACAATTTTGAGATCCTATTTGTGGGAGAAGATCCGCAATATACGCCTCACGCATAATATGCGAGCACAATCGGACGCTTGGTTCTTCAAATACCTCCTTAGGATAGGCGATGGAATGAAGAAACAATTGGCGACAACTATGTGCGTCTCCCTGAAGACATTGTGATTGCTTATACCAAGGACGAAGAACCTGTTAACAAGCTCATCGAAGATGTCTTCCCATCCTTGCACACCAATGCTATGTCCAGAGAGTATATGAGCACACATGCAATCCTCTCAACAAAAAACGAGCATGTGGATGACCTGAATGACAAGATGATCTCCAGGTTTACTAGCGAAGAAAAGGTGTACCACGGCTTTGACTCTATCGAGGATGACTTCTAGAATAATTGCATGATTGATTTGCTGAACTCGCTCACACCAAACGGGTTGCCCCCGCATGTGTTGAGAGTAAAAGTGAACTGCCCGGTCATTTTGCTACGGAAGCTCGACCCTCATAATGGGCTATGTAATGGAACAAGACTTATGATCAGAGCTTTCCAGGATAATGCAATCGATGTGGAGATTGTTGGTGGTCAGCATGCTGGAAAGAGGGTGTTCATACCTAGGATCCCTATATCACCCTCGGAGGACACCTCACTTCCCTTCAAGCTTAAGAGAAAACAGTTCCCCATCCGCCTGAGTTTTGCGATGACCATTAACAAGGCACAGGGTCAAACCATCCCAAATGTTGGTATTTACCTTCCAGAGCCTGTATTCTCACATGGCCAGCTATATGTTGCATTGTCAAGAGGTGTGTCAAGACAGACAACGCGGATTTTAGCCAAGCCTAATAGGGAGGTTGATAAATCTGGGAGAAGCACCAAAAACATTGTGTACAGAGATGTTTTAGAGGGGTGAGGTTCGTGCGATCGTTCGTGTTTTCTTTGCACCTTTTTCTTTTCTATAACTAATTCTGGACCTAGCACTTATCTTTTTTCTTTACTTCCATATTTTTATCAGATCGTTGCATATAATAATGATGAAAGAAGAAGGATGTCGATTTGACCTTCGACTCTGCATATCTGTGTCATTTATTTGTGTGATTTAGTTATTTGTGAATAAAAAGCACATCAGCACACCTGAAGTATTGTAACTTTATGATGGCTGGATTTACTAGCACTTATCTTTTTTTACTTCCTGGTTTTTATCAGACGCACTATATAATAATCATGAAAGAAGAAGGATGTCGTTGTGACCTTCGACTCTGCATATCTGTGTCGTTTATTTGTGTGATTTATTATTTGTAAATAAAAAGCACACCAGCACAACTAAAATATTTTAACTTTATGATGGCTGGATTTACTAGCACTTATCTTTATTTTGTACTTCCAGGTTTCTATCAGATCGCACTATATAATAATCATGAAAGAAGAAGGATGTTGATGTGACCTTCGACTTTGCATATCTGTGTTGTTTATTTGTGTGATTTATTTATTTGTAACTAAAAAGCACACTAGCACATCTGAAATATTCTAACTTTATGATGGCTAGATTTACTAGCGTCTATCTTCTCAATGCAAATTTTCCTTTTACTCATGACCAGGGATAATGAAAAAACAAAATTACGAAACTCACCTTGATGGTTACACATCAATGCCAAGAGTTTTCAGCTGTAGTACAACATTTGCGATGTTACATCCTTCAATCTCAGGAATATTAGATTCTGCCGGGTTAGGAAACTCATAACTAAAGGCACTTCGCTGGACCCTCCTATCCAGCACGGCCACTGATGGTACAATAAACGGACAAGAGAAAGTAGACAAGAATTATATTTTTTACAGAAAGGTTTAAGCTTTATCTATACAAAATGGTAAAGGAAAGAAGACACAAAATCAAAGAAACGTTCCAACTAGCTTAACTCGATATTTCTGTATAAAATGTATTACGAAAATAACTCAATTAATTTAATGTGCTTGGATATAAATAAAAGGAAAAACAATGTTGGCCTGAGATAAATCAAAGGAAAGCATGGGGCCAGAGATAAATCAAAGGAAAGTGTGGGGCCTGACATAGCGATCATGATTCCCTTTACTCCTCACGCTATGGACGTCCTTCCCATGACTTCTGCCTTGTATATTGCCTAGACCTAACGACCTCTCGATCAGGATCCCAAATAAGCAAAGGGTTTTGCACCATAGGGTTTCCCTTCAACCTCCCCTGAATCCTGCTTTGTGAGCTCGTTGCCGCATCCTCACACTCCTCCACCGCAAAGGTCTCCTCCGCCGCGAAGGCCTCCACCTTACCGCACACATCTGCTGACGGTGACCTACCATCGTCCTCCATGTCCGCGCCACAATCCTCGGTGGCCTGTATGGATCAATCTACAATAATCATGGTAATGGTATCTCTCTGCAATTTCATCCTATTCATGATTTCACATCTGCAAAACAACATAGTCACCAGAGGGGATCCAACTAAGTAAAACAACATGATCTATGTGACCCTACAAAATTACCAACATGCTCTGTGTGACTTAGGAAATTCTTATTATTGCAACATCCAGATGATCTATGTGACCCTACAAAATTACCAACATGCTTTGTGTGACTTAGGAAATCCTTATTATTGCAACATCCAGATGATTAGTCACGCAAGTGAATCTCAAAGGGTTGACTGGATAATTGAACAAAGAAATAGATCATTATAATTTAGGTGGAAACAATATTCTGGTAGCACTATGTTACAGATATCTGCATCCAGTTGTGATGTACTCCCTCCGTTCCAAAATAGATGACCCAAATTTGTACTAACTTTAGTACAAAGTTGGGTCATCTATTTTGGAACGGAGGGAGTACAAAACATAGGGTCTAATGGTAAGAGCAGATCAGAAAGTGTGGTTTCCACACACAAATAGGAGTGCTTATTTACCACATTAGCTCTGCCATCAATTCATTCACCAATTTAGCCCGAGTAACCATTGAACATGAAACAATGGCAAAATTATGTCAGATGGATATCTATTCCAGAATAGAATTTAACTTGCCTGGCCGTGCGGTGCCACTCATATCGGGACTATACTAACCCTCTGAATATAACACAACTTCAGTTCAGTAAACAACGCCATTGTGTAATCAGAACATCCGCAAATCCATAGAATCTGTAGGTGCGTGATATATATGTATTTAACAGAATATCATACCACCACCAGCATACGATTTATATATGCTTGGGTTTTCAGGAACTCATTGACAAGGGAGCCAAGGACGAGCATACACAAAATATTCAGATTGAAGGCATGATAATCAGAGATGAGGATATGAACACCGAGTTAACAAAGGCAATAGAAGAACAAACCATCAAGGATGATACAGAAAATATGGAGATTGATCAAGTGATACTCTAAGTCGACAAAGGCGGTTTTTATTTTCACATGTCATTATTATTTTTATTCTGGTGGGACAAAACAATATGTAATTTGTAGTATAATAATATCATGCCTACAATTCTTTACTCACCTTAATAATATTTTCTGTTTTATAATTACTGGATAATATTGTATTATTGTGTGTTTCAGTTAGTAAGCGAGGAAGAATCAAATGGAATAGACAACAAAGATGGAGTAGAGAAAGATAATAGCACACAAGCTACTGATTGTGAAGTGACAAAGGCATGCTTTCTTTTCGGGTATCCCAAATAGTTCTAATTCTAATTATTTTATATCCTCCATGCAAATTATTCTTTGTAATGTTCCTCTCAGGAATTAACCTTCAAGGAAACAAGTGAACAAATGCAGCCAACTCAAGACGATGAATTAGCACAAAGATTCGACAACAAAGGGGGAGAAAACATAGGGGACAAGCTGGCAGAATCAAATGGAATAGCCGACAAAGATGAAGTGCACAAAATGAAGAGCTCATGGTTCACTGAATTCGAGGTGACACAGGCATATATATTTTTTCAACTATGTCCCAAATAGTTCTAATTCTAACAATATTATATCTTGTAATGTTGCTCTCAGGAATTAATCTTCAACGAAACAAGTGAACAAATGAAGCCAGCTCAGGATGAGGAATTAGCACAAACATTCGGCAGCGAAGGGGCAGAAACTATAGGGGAGGCGATGCCAGAATCAAATGGAATAGCTGACAAAGAAGAAGTGGAGAAAAGGCTTATCATGCAGTCCACTGATTCTGAAGTCTCCAAAGTGATAGAGGCATCAGAGGACAAAGAATTAGCACACACATCCGGCATGAAAGGGGCACAAACAGGGAAGCCTATCCCTATCCGAATGCATAACAAACCTAAGAAGGCACAAGACCACATGGTGGCTCCAGAAGGCATGAAAAAATCCTTCTATTCCCTACTTTTGCTACACTAATTTTCTTCATTATTAGTAATTCTTCTTGCTTACATCATGATAGATTACGCCTGCACCGGTGATGATTGGTCCGTGATTGAAAATATCATGTCTGAACCAAGCGATAAAAGAAATTTAGTGAGCATCAACGACTCATATCTAAAAAAACAGTTACTACGTCTTTTAACCGCCGGAGAATTTGTTGGCGACGAAGTAAGTATATGTAGTTTTATGACAAGACGATTTTTAACATAAGTTCCTATATCTCTTATGACCAAGGTGTGCACTTGATATTGTAGATCATAGACGCATACATACATTGCATAAGTGCTAAAGAGCATCTACAGATGAGGTCAGGTGGAAGTGTGTTCTTAGAGAATGCATGCATCTCAAAGATGATAAAGGAATTTAACTCTATACGGAATGACGTACCAAGATGAGTGTTAAAGAGAGCTACAACTTATTTAGAACATGATATGGTGATCTTAGTTCCGTACATATTACTATGATGAATTCAATCGAGGACGGATGTTTGTGTAGATGAGACCTAAACTAACAAATCCATTTTTTCAGATATTCATTCCAGTAAACATTGAACACTTTCATTGGTACCTAGCAGTTATAAATACCAGGGTGAAACGTACCCATGTGCTCGACTCGCTAGGCCTAGGAATGCCCCGCGAAGACCTTACCGCTATGGTTAGTTATTAGTCCCACTGCACCATCTTTTGATAAGACAATTTCTGTCATTCTTTGCTTCTGATGCTAATACTTGGTCATTTATTCATGTAATAGCTGGAATGACTGAACAATATGTTCCAATATGCATCGCTTCAAATGGAACTAAAATTGGATAAGTGGAAAGACGTAAACATCACAACATGGCCAAGGGAGGAGTGTCTTCATATCAAACTACAGACATATGGGTATACCTCTTTTGATTGAAACTTGTTGCTCTCATCCCCTTTAGGCACCTCCTTGTTCTCCTTTAGGATATCTGAATTATTAAGGGCCACATCCCCAACAGTGGCGCCGAAGGCAGTGCCTGCTCGGAACACGCCATGGCCCCCGAACAGCTAACCCTAGGGGACGAACATTGCACAAAGTGAGGCTATATCCAGCAATTTGATGAGGAGGAGCAGGCGGTGGGGTCAGAGAGACTAACCTGGACCCGGAAGAGCGAGGAGAAGCGTAGGGAGGGTCGTCCCCTGAGCAGCAGCACAACACGTGGAGGTCTTCATGGTCATCTTAATCAAGATGGAGGTCGCGAGCAGCAACTGCTCCTGCTCCTGACCGAATCAAACAGGGAAATTTAGATGGGATCGGAGAGTAGAGCATCCGGATCAAGGGGAGAAGAAGACTTGGAACCTGACCCTGATAGCATCCCGAGCAGGCGGGAGGGAAATTCGTGTCGCGCAGGAGAGGTTGGATAGGCTCCTGGTGGCTACATCGCATCAGAACGACGGAGGGCCAAGGCGTCGCCGGCGACCATGCCAACCTCGAGCGCCCCGGCGTCGCCAGGAGGAGGGAGGGGCGGGGCGGGGTAGAGCAGGGCCTACCCGTCCGCCGGCATTAGTGACGAGGGGGGCGGCCACCAGAGAACGCACGCGGTGGATGGCCCCGACGTTGCCAGGAGGAGTGAGGGGCGGCGTAGAGAATATCGTCGGGCCGCCGGCTGTGGATGGGGATCTCGTGGCCACGAATGAGGGAAGAATGGGGATAGGAGAAATGAGTGGGCGGTGGGAGTTTGACTGAGCTTTGAGTGGGTGCGGCGTTGTCCAAATAAAAATATATTGTACTATATTAGATCTTCTAAATAAACATTACATTTCATAGTGCATGTCCGGTTCACTAAGTTTGTGAAAAATTTGTTTTCATCACGGCTTGTTTCAGTCATGATCATTTGATGATTCTAAAAGTTGTTTTATACAAATATCTATAAATTTGATAAAAAATGATTGAGTTTATTTAAGTTTTATATTTGTAATCGTGCAGGTCATCTTGTGGTCTGTGGATGGTAAATTTAATGGAGTACTTCACAGGAGATATATTGTCTGACATTCCTACACAGGTATTTTTTACTGTGTATCATTACATTTATTCTATGTTCTATCACTAATTAACTCTTATTACTATTTTAATAGGAACATATGACAGATTTTAGAACAAAACTAGCTGTCATTTTAGTGGACTCATAATTGAATGATGATAATATAAGAAATTGAGACATGGAAGAGGACAAAAACAACACAGATCCCATAGAATGTATGATTCTGGATAGACCCCCTGAGAATTTCAAAACATCAAATACATCAACAGAAGTTGAGCTCATCTTGCGGTCATTTATTCTTTCACCGTCTGTCAACCCAACAAACGATGATTTAATAGATGAACTTTGCTTGTTCATCAGTATGGTTGATGATGTCGCTCTACTAGAGTAAGACATATTTTTTAGTTCATTTTGTATTCCAACAAATTACTTTGATGTCATTATAATTTATAGAATTTTGATTTTATAGGAGCGAATGGGTGAAAAGCTGTGATCCGTACCCTATTAGCTTAAATTTGAGACAAATTAAAAACATATTAAGCAATGATGAATACGTGGATATTCATTGCTTTAATATGGCTGTGCGAATACTAGCATGCCACGAAGTCCAGCTTCTCAGAGACATTCCATCTCACTATATGGATCTGAATTTTTGTGTAAGTTACTATAATCACGTACTACGTTTTTTCTCATTGCACTAATATTTTCTCATTCTTACTTTAGTCCATGTTCCACTATGCACGAGACTCAAGTCATGGTGAACATATGGAAATTGCTACATTGAAACGGTTGTTTCATAGCTGGCCTGACAGTAATGATTATCATATCTCTCAATGTGATATGGTAAGATTTTTTTCATTTGTAATAGTGCTTTACTTGGTCTTAATTAATATTCTATGTATTTCTAAACTATTTCATCATTGCAGATTTTATTGCCTTGGTATATGTTTGGGTTATTTCTATTGTTTGTCTTGGATCAAAATAGAAAAGTTGTCTCAATTTTTGATCCGATACCAATACCTTCTTTCGGGAAGAATGTACTTAAAACCGTGGCCGACAATCTAAACATTGCGCTTGAAGTTGCAAACTCTGCATTCAAGGATGATATCTCTAAATGGGAATGCATAGTTCCTGATGCTCCAACAAACTCACACGGGTATGAATCTTTTAAACGCATTGCAATATTAATTGATTCATTCAACACACATTATGTGTTTATTTCATACATGAAGTGCCTTGTCTGGTTATTTGGTTTTTAATTACATGCACTCGTTGTGCGATGGAAAGCTATATTTTCCCATACCCCAGGTGACTATTTACACCATGCTTATTTGTATACACATTGCACATACAACTTGTTATAACAATGTTGTATAATGCCAATGTACGATGATTTTCAACTGAGGAAGCAATTTTTGGTGCATATTTTAAAGTACAAAGAGAATGAAGTTCAAAACAATATCCCATACATTGAAAGAAGCATCATTGATGGCATCTATAGATGGACCCTCATTGATTCAAAAGATGGACCTTCAAAACATGCTTAGTTGCGGATTTGAGAATATATTCTTGTAGCAATTATAATACAATTATTATGTGACAATGAATTTTATGCGAAGACATGTTTATGATATGTGTGTTGGATCACAAATATGTCGCACTTTTTGAAAATACAATTTGAGTGACATGATAACATTTTGTAGCGATCTGGATTTTTTGTAAAAATCATTTTAGTATTATATCATGTGAACATGTTTTGTTTGAGACGTGCATTGCACGTGCATGCTTACTAGTTCTGTAGTAATACACTGCCTGCCGGCGAGGTAGGGGGACAATGACAACAACGAACGCATGCCTTTTACTCCTTTATTACTCGTCGCTATGTAGTCTACTTCTTTAATATCCATAGTCGTTACTTTATGGTCTATAATGTAATTTGTTCTTTTTACTTTTATTTGATAATTAGACAAAGAAGTCTTCTAAAAAATATTTATACAACTGTGGAAATTGTCTTTACTAAATATTATTGAAAATTTAAGTACTCCCACCATTTCAAATCGTCGAGTAAATTGTATTTACTAAATATCATTGAAAATTTAAGTACTCCCTTCGTTTCAAATCGTCGTGTAAATTTGAACTAAACCAATAGTAGTTATTTTGGTATGAAGGGAGTAGTAAACTATAGAAAATCACATTGAATGTCTAGATTTGCCCTTAAGAATATATTTTATTCATCATAAACCACTAGTTTAAAATAACTACTTCTTATGATCCATATTAATTGTTGTTGATCTAGTACAACTAGTAATTTTGTTTTTCCACTCTTTTTGAGACAATCAAGAAAGTACCAACATGAGCATAGGTCCTAACCTTGGCATTACCAGAAGTCCCCTTCTCCAAGATATCATCGCAGTCCCTTCCTCTCTCATGTTCGACGATTTGAGTGGGGCATGTTTTCTTTTCTAGCAGATCCTTGTTTTGCTTAGATTTTGGTTTCCTACTTTAGTGATTTTGGTTTCTTAGAAGCACCGTCTTGGTGACGGTGACAATGCCGTGTTGGAACAAGATTTCTTCGGCCCCCTTATGTTCGATCTAACGCGAGGAACCTGTGAGGATACATGCCGGATCCATTGTATCTCTTCAAATATTAACATTGTGTCTCTTCAATATTAACAGTTGTCGCGTAGTTAAGGAAAACAGTTGTCTAACCCTTCGTGCGATGATTTTAATATATTTTTATTTTACTATGTCATGGCTTGATTTCTTGAACTTTTGGTATTTGGCGGTAAAGCATTGTAAGCTTGCGAAACTATTGTTCTGCACCGAGCTCACATGAGCTCGGGTGAACAATAAAATTCAAAAATATAGTAAAAAGTTTCAAACAAAACTTAGTTTGATGTTTTTTCCACATGCATGCAAAAATTTCGCTACAAAATCACATTTGTGTAGGTGTAGGAAAAAAGACTGCTATTTTTGGATGTGTCCATGTAGGTGCAGGAAAAAAAATGAGGCATCACAACAAACATTAATTGAGACATCACACACACAACACGTCGCATTGATGTTAGAATTGGAAAGTTGTTCTCGATATTATCTTCTCCACCTGAATTATTAGGCCCCTTGCATTTTGGGTCAAATTTTGACCCTAAATTTGACAAGAAAAATATAAATGATATGCAAAAAAGTTATATTGTTATATATGTATTTAAAAAAAATTCTCAATGGTATAAAAGTGCCATTCTGCTCCGAGGTGCAAATACATCTAGGTGAATAGTAAATATTTCAAAAAATAGCAAACAGAATACAAAATCCAATTTTTGTACACAAACATTTATAAGTGTTCTTGCTATGTATAAATTTTCATAAAGAGGTCACAACGGTGAAGCTTTGGGTAAATAAACAAAACAGGCAGCCCCTAATGCTTAAAAAAACTAGAATATTTGACTTTTTGGCCATCCTTTTAGATTCTATTGTTTATATGGGTGGATCTGCACCCGGAAGCAGAAACTCCATGTTCTCAATCGTGTTATTTTTACTATACATAACTTAAATTTTCTCATTAGAATTTAGCACAAAATACGAGGAAATGGTAAACCAGGATGAATGAAGTACTTAGGGCAACTCCAACGCAGATCATCAAAAGTGTTGACGTATAAATGTATTGCCGAGTCCCATTCATTAGATCGGTCTTTTGATTGAATTGGTTAGAGCATTCACTTCTACATGGTATCAGAACTAAGAGGTATTAAGTTCAAGACCCAACTGGTGCAATGTTGAGGCCTGAGGGAGCCGCACGTAAGAGGGAGTGTTGACTAATAAATGTATTGCCTAGTCTCTTCCATCAAATAGATCTTTTGGTTCCATTTGTTAGAGCATTCAATTCTACAAAAAGGACATCATCGAATTACCATGGACAGGTACAGATGTGTCCATGTATAGTGGGCTTGGCCATTCAATTGTAGGCACCAAATGTTCGCCCCATGTCCGGACTTCTCCCTTTGACATGGATATCTAGACTAATAGCAATTTCACCATAAAGCATCGGATGTTCAACAAGTTGTTACCTCCAAAACTTCCAGTCTGGATGTCCATGCCAAAGGCCTCAAATTTTGCCTCCTTTTCACCCTTTATTTGCACAAAGCACTTCAACATGGTAGGTTGTTGTTTGGCACATGCTTTAATTTGTCGCATCAGGATCCAAGTCCGTTGCCTTCACGAACAACATTGGAATTCCTCAAAATATTCCTTCATCTTAATCTTATTCTCCTCGAGCTTGAGCTTCTTATGAAAATGCCAAATCTCTTCACCTTCTTTTCCTTCTTGACCTCATAGAGCTTGGCACATGTCCCCTCCTTTCTTGTCGATGATGTCTGATACGTCTCCAATGTATTTATAATTTTTGATTGTTCCATGCTATTATATTATCTGTTTTGAATGTTTTATATGCATTAATATGCTATTTTATATGATTTTGGGGACTAACCTATTAACCTAGAGCCTAGCGCCAGTTCCATGTTTTTTTCCTTGTTTTAGAGTTCCGCAAAAAAGGAAATACCAAACGGAGTCCAAACGGAATAAAACTTTCATGTTGATTTTTCTTGGACCAGAAGACAACCAGGAGACTTGGAGTACAAGTTAGAAGAGCCACGGGGCGGCCAGAAGAGTGGAGGGCGCGCCCAGGAGGGTAGGGCGTGCCCCCCGACCTTGTGGGCCCCTTGGTGACCGCCTGACCTAGATCTTCCTCCTATATATATTCACAAATACCCCCAAAAACTTCCAGGGGAGCCATGAAACCACTTTTCCACCGCCGCAACCTTCTGTACCCGTGAGATCCCATCTAGGGGTCTTTTCCGGCATCCTGCCAGAGGGGGATTCGATCACGGAGGGTTTGTACATCAACACCATTGCCTCTCCGATGAAGCGTGAGTAGTTTACCACAAACATACGGGTCCATAGCTAGTAGCTAGATGGCTTCTTCTCTCTCTTTGATTCTCAATACAAAGTACTCCTTGATGTTCTTGGAGATCTATTCGATGTAATACTCTTTTGCGGTGTGTTTGCCAAGATCCTATGAATTGTGGATTTATGATCAACTTATCTATGAATATTATTTGAATCTCCTCTGAATTCTTATATGCATTATTTGATATCTTTGCAAGTCTCTTCGAACTATCGATTTGGTTTGGACAACTAGATTGGTTTTTCTTGCAATGGGAGAAGTGCTTAGCTTTGGGTTCAATCTTGCGGTGCTCAATCCTAGTGTTACAAGGGGAACCGACACATATTGTATTGTTGCCATCGAGGAAAAAAAGATGGGGTTTTCATCATATTGGTTGAGTTAATTCATCTACATCATGTCATCTTGCTTAAGGTGTTACTCCATTCTTTATGAACTTAATACTCTAGATGCATGCTGGATAGCGGTCTATGTGTGGAGTAATAGTAGTAGATGCAGAATCATTTCGGTCTACTTGATATGGACGTGATGCCTATATTCATGATCATTGCCTTAGATATTGTCATAACTTTGCGCTTTTCTATCAATTTCGCGGCAGTAATTTGTTCACCCACTGTAATAATTTCTATGTTGAGAGAAGCCTCTAGTGAAACCTATGGCCCCTGGGTCTATTTTCCATCATATAAGTTTCCGATTTACAATTCTAGTTTCCTATTTACTTTCTTTACAATCTTTTACTTCCCGTTCCATAAACCAAAAATACCAAAAATATTACTTTACCGATTATCAATCTATATCAGATCTCACTTTGCAAATAACCGTGAAGGGATTGACAACCCCTTTATTGTGTTGGGTGCAAGTTGGTGTTTGTTTGTGCAGGTATTCGGTAGCTTGTTGAGTTGTCTTCTACTAGATTGATACCTTGGTTCTCAAAAGCTAAGGGAAATACTTACTCTACTTTACTGCATCACCCTTTCCTCTTCAAGGGAAAAACCAACACAAGCTCAAGAGGTAGCAGGAAGAATTTCTGGCGCTGTTGCCGGGGAGATCTACGCCAAGCCGAGACATACCAAGTACCCATCATAAACTCTCATCTCTTGCATTACATTATTCTCCATTCGCCTCTCATTTTCCTCTCTCCCACTTCTAAAACGATTTTCAAAAAGATTTGCCATTTTCTTCGCCCTTCTTTCGTTCGATCTTATGTTTGCTTGTGTTGCCATGTGCCTTGTATTTGTTTGCATCTTCGCTTGCTAAAAATCTGCTGATATGGATCCTCATCCTCTTGCTAATCTTTTTAAAAGATTGAGTGCACTAGATTATATTTACGAGGTTTTGCTTGAAATTCGTGAATCTAAAAATTGTGATGAAGTGTTGAAAGAAGAAATTTATGAAGTGATTCACGATAGCTCCTTGAATGAAAAGCATGATTGCAATGATATTATTATAAATTCTATTAATGTCAATTGTGTTAATGATATGCAAAACCCTAAGCTTGAGGATGCTAGTTGTGCTATGTCCACTACTTGTTGCAATGATCATGATTGGGGTGATTCTTCTTACAATCTTGAAACTTTATTTAATATCCATGATGAATATGAGATTGATAATAATGTTTGCAATAATATTGAAAGTGGGTTTGGAAAAGTGTCAACTTTAGATCGCACATATTTTGATAATGTTCAGTCTTATGAAGTTTTTGATAAAAGTGGGCTCGAAGAAGTCATGACTTTATTTTATGATAATCCCACTATTTCGGAAGAGTGTCAACTTTGCATGCATGTGGATCATGAAGAGAAAATTTTATGTGATAGCTATATTATTGAATTTTATTATGATCCTACATGCAGTTATTATGAGAGAGGAAAATATGGTTGTAGAAATTTTCATATTACTAAATTACCCCTCGTTGTGTTGAGATTGCTATTGTTTCTTTCTCCTTCCTTGCATATGCTAGTTTTTGCTTGTATTGATAATTTTTTGCTTATATAATGCCTATGCATAGGAAGTATGTTAGACTTAGATGTGTTTGTCACGTGTTTTTTATGCTCTCTTTGTGCTTAAATTCTTGTCTTTCGTGTGAGCATCATTGAAATCTCAATGCCTAGCTAAGGGCGTTAAACAATAGCACTTGTTGGGAGGAAACCCAATTTTCTTTTTCTTTTTTATTTTTAGGTTATGTTTTGCATTACATATTTCATCTAGACTCTGGTTAGATGCGATTGTGTTTTAATTAGTGTTTGTGCCAAGTAAGACCTTTGGGATAGTTTATGATGATAGTTGATTTGATCTTGCTAAAAAACAGAAACTTTTGCGCCCAGTGATAGAATTGATCTGAGTTGCTGGAATGCGATAAATTATTGAATTTTTTTACACAAGATTAATAAACAAATTGTTAAGGTCATCCTAATGTTTTAGGATTTTTGGAGTTACAAAAGTATGGGGGATTACAGATTGCTATAGAATGTTCAGTTTTTGACAGATTCAGTTTTTCGCATGTTGTTTGCTTATTTTGATGCATCTATGGCTAGTATCGGGGGTATGACCCATGGAAAGGTTTGAATACAGTAGATATTATACTAATATAAATAAATAATGAGTTCACAACAGTACCAAAAGTGGTGATTTATTTTCTTATACTAATGGAGCTTATGAGATTTTCTGTTGAGTTTTGTGTTGTAAAGTTTTCAAGTTTTGGGTAAGGATTTAATGGACTATGGAATAAGGAGTGGCAAGAGCCTAAGCTTGGGGATGCCCAAGGCACCCTAAGGTAATATTCAAGGATGCCAAGACCCTAATCTTGGGGATGCCCTGGGAAGGCATCCCCTCTTTCGTCTCCGTTTATCGGTAACTTTACTTGAGGCTATATTTTTATTCACCACATGGTATGTGTTTTGCTTGGAGTGTCTTGTATGATTTGAGTCTTTGCTTTTTAATTTGCCACAATCATCCTTGTTTTACACACCTTTTGAGAGATACATGCATGAATTGTGATTTATTAGAATGCTCTATGCGCTTCACTTATATACAGTACAAAAAAAAGACACATCCGTGACATTTTGGGCCGAACGAATTTTTTTTCTGTCATACATATGACACTTCTATGATGATAATTGTGAAAAAACCCGGTATCATCATAGATGTGGTGGGTTCCTACTTCTATGACAAAAAATCATGACAGAAAATGGGCTTTTCGTCCTGGGCGGGCCGGAGACGCAGCTGCATGACATTCTTTGGGCCATCCATGACGGAAAAAACCGTGGTAGAAGCAAGGGGGAGAAAAATTTTAGGGAGTTCCCGGTTACGGTGGGAGGTCGGGGGCCGAGCGATGCGCGTTTCTCTCGTACACGTACGCGCATGTGTGCGAGGCGTTGGCTCTAACTGAACCCGAGCGAGGCATTGGGCTCTAACTGAACCCGAGCGATTGCACTGCAGGCTACGTGTTACTGAACCCGAAAGATCGATCGATGGCTGTTAACTGAACCTGATCGAGCGATTCCTTCGCTACTGCTGATAACTGAAACCGATTGATTGGATGAACAGTGAGTGTTGCCGGGGGGGTTGGATGAACAGTGAGCGGTGGCGTTGCCTCTGGATGAACAGGACCCCGTGGTGTGGAGGGCTGGATCAACAGTAGACGGTGGAGGGGTGCCCGTAGAGGGGTGGTTGAACAGGACCCCGTGGTGTGGAGGGCTGGATGAACAGTAGATGGTGGAGGGGTGCCCGTGGAGGGGTGGTTGAACAGTAGTCGGTGGAGTAGTGCGCGGTGGAGGCTGGATGAACAGGAGCCCGTGGAGGCTGGAGGAGGTCGACGGTAGCCCGTGGAGGCTGGAGGAGGTCGACGGTGGAGATGAACAGTATCCCATGGAGTCCCGTTTTGCAGTACGCCACACCCCTCCCGATGAACAGGACCCCCATTTCGACCGTAGCGCTCCAACACAAGTCTGTTTCCTCCGTTTTATGGTATGCCACACCCCTCCCGATCAACAGGACCCCCGTTTCGACCGTAGGGGGTCCGTTTCCTCCGTTTTGCGGTACGCCAGACCCCTCCCGATGAACAGGATCCCGTTTTGAACGTGGCCGGTCGAACACAAGGCCATTTCCTCCATTTTGCAGTACGCCAGGCCTCGCTTCAATCGCCTGTTCTGTCCAAGCCCTCCATATGAACACGACCATGCATTCCATTCCGACCCAGCCGGTTGGCTCCCACACGTTCCACTGCCTCCCGATGAACACGACGCATTCCGTTGCCTCCCCATGAACATGACGCATTCCATTGCCTCCCCATGAACACGAGGCATTCCGTTGCCTCCCCATGAACACGACGATGACGATGTTTCTCCGTCCCAACCCAGCCATGTACACGAGCCCTGGCCGTACGTATGCGCGAGTAGGCGTTCGAGACCCCGCCTGTATGTACACATACGTGGCCGTATTTTCTTTCTTGCATCCTGGCCGCTGTACGTACGTGTACATGCTACGTGTGCACCTCTACTACGACACGTGCGCGCCTCTACTACGACACATGCGCGCCTCTACATCGACCAGTATGTACGTACACGTTCGCGACCAGAATAACAACGCTATTTACGCTTCGACCAGGTGGTTCCCAACTGTCAGGCACTTCCTTGCCTGCGAAGATGTAGGTGGTGGGTCCCAGCAGTCAGGGGGGCAAATCATTTCTTTAGCCCGGACGCACTTCCTTGCGTGCGAAGGTGTAGCTGGTGGGTCCCAGCAGTCAGGGGGGCGAATCTTTTTTTGCCCGGACGCACTTCCTTGCGTGCGAAGATGAAGCTGGTGGGTCCCAGCAGTCAGGGGGAAACGTTTTTTCCGTGAAATACAGTGGCCCGTCCGGTGGGTCCCAACTGTCAGGTGGAGGAATCATTATTTTCCGAGTAATAAGGAGGCACTTCCTTGCTGCGGCCGTGGACCCAGCTATCAGCCTCTCCACGTACATTCCATGTTCGATGGAAGTCGTTCCTTGACCACATTGACCAGGCCACGCCGAGAGCACCATGGCGATGGACGATGGTGAGGCCTAGGAAGGGGACGATGTGGAACCGGGGAAGACGCGGCAGTTGAAGCCCGCGCAGAGAGGAGTATGAGGGTTCACTAGTTCGACTGCGGTGTGAGGCTGCCATCGCCGTAGGGCCTGGCCAGCGGTGGGAATAGTAAGGGGCGGTGAGGCCTCCGCGGCAGCACAGCCGGCCACGGGAGGCAGGAGCATGCGGCACGACCAGCGTTGCTTTGGGCGGCTAGAGCAAGAAGACCAGAGGTTGAAGAAGCACTATGGCCGTTGGATGGACATCATACGGTCATTGAAGCTAGAATCGTTCATATTGACTAAGTTGACAAAGCCCTCCGTCCCCGTCAACTTAGTTGGCCCACAAGTCATCCTCCTACTATGGTGGGTCCCAGCTAGCAGGGGGGTATTCATTTTTTGTGCGTAATAAGGAGGCACTTCCTTGCATGCGAAGATATAGCTGGTGGGTCCGACATGTCAGCGGGGGGAACGTTTTTTTCACGAAATACAGAGGCCCTTCCGGTGGGTCCCAACTGTCAGGTGGAGGAATCATTATTTTGCGCGTACAGTCCACGGCCGATGGATGTCATTCGTTAACCACGTTGACCAGGCCGCGCCGAGAGCACCATGGCAGTGGACGACGGCGAGGCCTGGGAAGGGAACGACATGGAGCCGGGGAAGACTCGGCAATGGTTGCCCACGCGGTGGGGAGTACGAGGGTTTACTGGTCCGGTTGCTGTCGCCGGAAAATAACAGGAGGTGTGGGTGAGTAGAGGAATGGCCTGGCCAGTAATGAAGTAGGGTGGGGCGGTGCGGCCTGTGCGGCAGCACAGCCGGCCACGGGAGGCGGGAGCAGGCAGTCCCACTAGAGCTGGTTTGGGTGGCTGGAGCAAGAAGATCAAATATTGAAGAAGTAGCACGACCGTTGGATTAACATCCAACGGTCATTGCTACTAGAATCATTTGTGGACTAAGTTGACAAAGCCAAAGTACATGTCAACCTAGTAGACCCACAAGTCAGCCTCCAAATCTGTCCCAAACAGCATACACCCCGAAATTTCTAGCCAGATTCAAATTAATTTTAAATCTGAATATACCTTAATTTACATTCAATGAAATTTTACCCGCACAAAAACAGCGAAATTTAAAATATCAAAATCCGAAAGAAAACAGTATTTTGGAACTAATTGCCTGTTTGCTGTATTTTTTTCATTTTACAGCCCATTTATTATTACTTATAGCCCATTTCTTATTACTTATAGCCCATTTTCTGGGCAAAATGCATCCCTCCTCGTCTTGAAAGATTGCCGGCCCAGCAGGGCCTAGAAAAGCAAGTAGGCCCATGTTGGTTATTCTGCAAAAAACAAAATAGCTGGCTAGCGATTTTCAGAAAAGAAAAAAACAAACTGGGCTGGTCATGTGCTAAACATATGAAATAAAAGCCTGAGCTAGACGGGCCACGGGTCCCGCATAACCTAGTTGATACCCTTCTCCGTCCCGAAAAAACAAAATTACTGCGCGTGCTGCTGGGTCCCTACTGTCATCCTCACCATGTACAGTCATATCCTTATTCCTCTCGGTTGTTGACCACGTTGACAACACCGGAGGGCGGCGCCGCGGCGATCGAACCAAGGCGGAGGACAATGGTGAGGCCTCAGACAGGAACGAACAGGAGCCGGGGAAGATCACAACCAGCCGTGGGAGGCGGGAGCAGGCGGTCCCGCCGGCGCTGGTTTGGCTTTGGCGGCTCGAGGAAGAAGAGACTGAAGAAATGCGACAGACGTTGAATGTCAATCCAACGGTCAAGGTTGGCACAATCATTTGTTGACTAAGCGGACACCAAGTAGCATACTTTTTTATATATAGGAAGAAAACTGCAAGGAAAATGCGTTCGTCTGCCGTCCTCCTCACAGGAAACGTTCACCACATAAGTGACTAGCACTCTTGGTTTTCAACCAAGAGGTCTTGGGTTCGAGTCCCAGGAACTCTCAATTTTGTCCTCCTTCCTTCCTCGCAAAAAAGGGAAAGAAAATCAAAGACTTGGGAAGGCGTACAGAACAAGCTAGTGTACCAGTAAAGAGACATTGCCGAGGTTTAGAAAAAAGAAAGGCGTGCTCCTGTAGCTGGTTCGAATCCAAACCTAGACTATGACTATATATGGTGCTATGCTACTCTGCAAGTAATGAAACTGACATATCCAACGTTCGCTTCTCCTCTTCTGTACTTACTCTGCCTAGCATCAGAAGCTCTGGCCGCAACAACCATGTCCGCTGGCTGCTCGTCCACCTGCTCTTCAGCAGGCAACAACCAGATATGCGCCAAGTCGCCACCCGTACCAACGCCTGTGGGTCTCATCACACCCCCGTCGGCACACGCACCACAGCCGATTGCTCATCGCAACCCGCTGTCGTTGGTGTGGTGCCACTGCTGCAAATCACGCAGAGTCATCCATCGCGTCTCAACCACAATCCGCAACCCTAGCCGAGTCTTCTACAAATGCCCGAATCATGGGGTAATAATATGTTTAAGTGTTGTTCTGCTGCTTTCAGTTGCTGATTTTTTAATAGTTTGGTTGATGATCTTCCAATTTGATTCATGCAGAAAAGGGAAGATTCGTGTAATTTGTATTTCTAGGAAGTTGCTGATGTGGGGGACTGCAACTACGCTGATTATTTGGTTAGCCGAGGAATCCCAATACCAGCAGGTTGGGGTGTTGGACAAGTTACTGAAGGAACGACAGAAGAAGAAGATGCAGAGCAGAAGGTTAAAGATGCAGTTCCTCTGATCATGGCCAAGCAACAGCTGCTGAACGGCCTTGACAGCAATGAGGAGATGAAAGAGCTTGTGAAGATAATGGGCAAAATCGATGTGCTCTGTAGGATGATTGTCTCTTTATTTGCAGTGTATGTAGCACTCGTGATGTACTTAGTGGCTACGACATGAGCACTTTGCTGAAACTAGTAATGAATGAAACCTGTGTAGCAGGCTGGGCGTAGTGTTGTGAACATCTAATGATTTCTATTAACGGAAATCAAGGGGTATCCCCTTTTGCTCATATAAATAAATAAATAGCAGAGCCTGTCGGGTCAGTTTTATTCTCATTTGAAGACATCGAGCAAATTGCAGTCCAACAGCAAACTATGTCATCAAATTCAAGTTTCACAGCCAAATATGAGTACAACTAAACAACAATAGCATCATGTTTTAGTTATCATACAATCAGCAAACACAAATCAGCATACATAACAAGTGATGTTCTCACAACAAAATACTAAACAACATGTTCATCAGGTTTCAGTTGTCATAGCAAACACAATTTCACATAGTAGATAAAAAACGTCTTCTGACAGGCAAATACGACAAAAGCAATGTAATCATCATCCGCAGCAATAGCGTCAACATCTTCGCCATGTGTATCAGTCTGAATTGTAATTCCCCATGGTGTCATCTTCTTCTTCGTCCTCAACGTCCTCGAACGTTGGCTTTTTCTTGATCAAATCTTGTATGTCCACAACTCGACAGGCAATCTTTTCGCTAGCGTCATGACGTGATGGTTCTCAAAGATATTAGGAACATCTATGTTATATTGTACATCAGAAGCAGTGTAAGCATCATCTTGTTGTGCAATTCATTAAACGAATTCCTCTGCTCAAACCTTTGCAATACTCTCCAGTCATCGCTACGTGCAAATGTGTCTTCCAAAAAAAATATCTGTGTTGCTTGATTTGCCAAAATAAAAGGCTCGTTGGTCTGGTACGCCGCCTTGACATTGATGGATTTGAAATAATCATCAGCTTTGAGTTTTGTGATCTTGGAAAATAGGTTATACCGACGACAGCACAACAGAACCACACACCGATGATCCTCGAAACTGGAGATATACTGCAACTGAACAATGTCTGTTATGTTAGCATACATTTCAGTTGTCTCTTTGTCATACGTAGCCGTGCTCATGATGGCACCGTTTTGTGTCTTCCTGCCTCCGTCTCGTGCAAGGGTGTTGTAGCGCACATCTCCAACAACGCAAGATTCATAATGTCTTACCCGAGTATCAGGACCCATTGCTAGTGAGTAAAGGGCATCATCAACTGCCTGCCCATCCTCCCGCATCTTCTTAACCTATGGTTAGAAAATAGACAAGCTGATCATCTTATGTACTCAATATATTAAAAAAACTGACAGTGCACTTCAAAAGCTTACATGGTTCTTGAACCATTTCGCAAATCCTGCCATAACTAGTTTGTCAATGTTTCTTGGATTTTGCGGCAGTAACTCCTCTTTGTAGATGATGCACAACATAGTGATCGCGTCAAACATCTAAATATATAAGAATGTGCTGCAAGTTTAGTAGATTACGATGTATAAGCTGCAGTACTGCACTTACTTGATATAAGGTAGTATCTCAGGACAGTTATTCAACACATACCAAACCATTTTGTCCAAATCTTTAGGTTTGTCCTCTTGTTGACTCTTCCTTGTAACTCAAACAAAATAATCAAAAACATTGAGCCCGGGATTGTCTTCACCCACCTCTTTGCTAAGCTGATCAGCTGTTTCAATGTATTTTGAGCAGAATGTCAACGCTTTTGTAGCAATGTAGGCCTCTGCAATGGAACCCTCGGGTCTAGCTCTGTTCCTAACATAGCCCTTGAAAGTGCCTAGCCGCCTTTCAATAGGGTACATCCAGCCATACTGTACTGGACCTCTAAGTAGTGCCTCATCAGGTAGATGAACAGCCAAATGCACCATCACATCAAAGAAGGCTGGAGGATATATCTTCTCAAGGTGGCATAGGATAGTTGGTATCTTTTCTCTAAGACGCTCCAAAGCAGCTATCCTGATATTCCTACTGCAGAGTTCCCTGAAGAATTGTCCCAACTCTGCAACTTCTCTGTATAAGTCAGGGCGGCCCAATCCTCTAAGGATAACAGGTAAAACCCTTTGAAGTAGGACGTGGCAGTCATGAATTTTCAACCCTTGTACCTTGTTTCCATCTGCACTGACTCTCCTTTCAGGGTTGGAAGCAAATCCATGTGGGAATCTCACACGTGATAGGACCTCGCAGAATTCTTTTCTTTTTACCTTGTCCAAGACGTACACAGCTGGTGCCATATCCCGTGGTTTACCTTCATCTTGCACCTGCAAATCCTTTCTGATACCCAGGTGTGTCAAACAATCCTAGATTTTAAGGTATCTTTCGTCTTGCCTTCAATATTAAGAAGTGTGCCGATAATGCTGTCACATATATTTTTCTCAATGTGCATCACATCAAGATTATGCCGCAGATCCAAATCTTTCCAATACTCCAAGTCCCACAAAGTGGACCTGCGGGTAAAAAATAATCTCTCTTCTACCCTGCCACGCTTCCTTTTCCCGCTACCATTACCAGGATGGTTTCCTGGTGTAATATGCCTAACCTTCTCTAATTCCACTTGCAACTCATCGGCAGTGAGCCTCTTTGGTGCATCACGGTTTTCATGCTTTGCATTGAACACATGTCTTCGGTATTTTCTAGGATGCGGCTTGTCCTTTGCAAGGAAATGACGGTGTCCAATGTAACAGATCTTGCTAAGTATTGCGTATGACAGCGGATTCCTGTCACAGCGAACACATGCATTGTAACCATATGCCGTTCGCCCTGACATAGTGCCCAAAGCCGGATAATCATGGATGCAGCAAATTATAACACCACGCAGAGAGAAATCAGCTGGTGGGCTGCTATATAGGTTTCAAGTGAGAACACCCTTCCATAGTTGTTGAAGTTCCTCCACAAGAGGCTCCATGAACAAATCAAAATCCTTTCCAGGACTTTTTGGACCTGGGATGAGCAAGGCCATCATGTAGTTTGATTCTTTGGTGCAGACATTTGGAGGCATGTTGTAAGGGATAACAAGCACTGGCCACATGCTATATGTGGCGCTCTGGTGGCCAAATGGGTTAAATCCATCTGAAGCTAAGCCAAGTCTAATGTTTCTCGGGTCAGCAGCAAACTCTTTGTGTTTATCATTGAAGCTTTTCCACTCACTACCATGAGATGGATGGCTCATTACATTCTGATCTCTGTACTCCTGGTTCCTAGAATGCCACAGTACATCCTCTCATGTTTCAGCATCATGAAACAACCTCTGCAATCTTGGTGTAATTGGAAAATGTCTCGGAACATTATGAGGAATCCTCTTCACAACATCGCCATCTTTCCATCTTGATGATTTGCATTTCGGGCATTCACTTAAGTTGGCATAATCCTTCCAAAACAGAACACAATTATTCTTACAAACATGGATCATATCATATCCAATTCCAACTGCACGAAGGAAATTTTCATTTTACTGTAGGTGTGTGGCAGCTCAGACGCATATGGGAAAGATTTGCGGAAAGCAGCCAACATCGCATCGAATGATTTGTTTGTCATCCGCTCAGATGTCTTCACCTAAAGAAAGGTGACCATAGCTGAGAATACTGACAGCTTATTTTCTGGGGTGATAGCAACGTTGCATTGTTCCAACATGCGAGACCACCGTTTTTCTTCTGCAGGTGAAAGTTCATGGAATGCACGAGCATTTTGTAGCATTGTTTCAATGTTGGTTAAACTCACTGACTCCACCACCACCATCTCCTCCTCCTCTTCCACCTGAGCATCAGGCAGATCAAGATGGTGATCTGCTGCTTCCACGTAGTCAATAACATTGACGTTCATAGCTTCACCATGATGAACCCACCTAGTATATGTGACCTACATCCCATACAAGTGTAGATGATTTTGCACAGTTGACTGGGGTCTTGTAACTAAATTCATACAACTGCTACACGGGTAGAGCACATCTGATTTCGGACCACCGTACTCAGCTCTGATAAAGTTCATGAAGTTTTCAACCCCCTCGACATATGCAACGGAGAATCTTCGAGCAGAAGTTATCCAAGTCATGTCCATCTGTTAGACATACAAATTAGTTCTTCTACTAGATATTACAGGAAAAACATATATGCTTTTTTATGAAGTCTAGAAAAAAAATACCTAGGTCGATGTCTAAAGCTATGGCAAGATATTTGGACGAGCAGATCTAAGTAACGAAATATATGTAAAGCTAATTCAGCAAACAAATTTGAGTGCCAAATTATGGCAGGTTGTTTCAGTAGTCAATGAGGCCGAGCACATAGCCATCGAACTATCGAAGGCCATCGCAGCAACAAAGATCGAGTATAAAATGGTGTAGAGCTATTTCACCTAATAGATTGGCTACAAGACCATGGCAATGTACGTCACAATAAATATATGGCAGGATATTTTAGCAACTAATCAGCCTTGGCATGCCATCTCAGCTAAGCAGATTGAGTGCAGAACAGGGCAAGGAAGCTTCTTAAGCAGAGCATATTGACAGTAAACTACTTCGGCAAACAGTGAGATTAACAGCGTCTATCAGCTAACATTCAGCGCTACACCGACATGAAGGGGGCCTCAGTCTAGAATGCGCATACCATGGGAGAAGCTGACCGCCGTGCATCTCCACACGAGCGTCGCCAGCGTTGGCGACACTGACCGCCGTGCGCCTCCACAAGAACGTAGCCAGAGGTGGCGGCGCGGCTAGAGGACGATAGTCTACGAGAGCGTACTGTGGGAGCGAGAGGATCGCCGAACCGCGGCACCGACGTATCAGCGCGGCGAGGAGGGCGGCTTTGGCGGAGCAAATGGAGTGGAGGGGGACAGGGGGGAGGGGGTTTGAGGAATATTATTGGCTAGTTGGCCGAAGGGCGGTTGAATCGGATTTGGGGGGAATTTTTGGGTGTGTGTGGGGGGGGGGGAGGATTTTAGCGCGATGGGCGGGGGGAGTTTGGCGCATGGTCGGTTTCTCCAAGTGCAGTCCCACGTTTCAGTGAAGAGGCAAGCCGAAGCGCGTTCTGTTTGCGTGAGCCGTGTGCAGGACTGAACATGTGTGGGGTGCAATGCAACCGCGACAGGAGTGCTGTGAGTGTACTGCCTTTTTTCCATTTAAACTAGGTGCTTCGCCCCCTCAAAAAAAAATTATTGCTTCGCGCGATCCATCGATACTACTACTAGTAATCCGGTAATCCCGACTAAAACGGCGCGGCCGGGTCTTTTCCCGCGCGATATGCTGGGAGGTTCGCTTAGTTGGGTTTTTTAGGACGAGTAATGCTACACCTACGTAATCCCAGTTACATAATTAACGTAATGTGAAACGTGTGAGCTGTTGATTGTAGATTGGGGGGAGGGAGGAGGGCCCACCACAATGAAAATTAGGGGAGGAGAGAGAGAGGCAATATACGTTAACCCTTTCGTAGGTTCCCATAGATGTAGAAAGATGTGAAATGCGTGAATGTGTAGTGGACGTACTATTGGAGTGCCTAAGATAATTTGTGTATGTATAGACCCTATGTGTTTATTTTACTTCGCATGTTAGATTTGTCTTGGTTCAATAAAAAGCAGAGTTGGTGATGATGGTGTGCCTGTCATCCTGCAATATAGGCCGTCTGATATATATCTAACAGATAGGAAGGAAACTGTGACAATTTACCCACACTCCTCTCCACATTTGCAGATAAGGCTTTCCCTCGTTCATCCTTTTCTCCCACAAGATCTTGATCTTCCGTGCAACGCACGGGCATCTTGCTAGTACTCCTACAATATGTATATTATTGTGAAAGTTCATATACACTGGCCGAGATTAATGCAAACACGACAGATTTTCATTACATTTCGAACTTTTTTAGGATAGAAAAATAAAAGAAACCCGACCCTAAACCTATTCTACGGGGGCGACCGACGTCCTCCATCTGCGATCTCTATGTACGGGGGCGGGGTTCAAGACCCGTGAAGTGAAGGTGCGGTTTCCGGCGAGGAAGAGTAGAACACAGGATACAGACTGGCCAGTTGGCACACCATGCCCTGCCGCCTCCCATGCCATACTCACCCTCGGAGGAGTCCCCGACCTCGGCGGTGCCAGACGTTGGACGGCGGCAAGTAGGACGCGTGGCTGACGGTGCTCCCGTCATCGGCTGCCAGCGTGGCCACCGCTTGTGTGGTCGCGTCCGCGTCCGGCTACGCCGCTATTGCATCGCGAGAGGCGACTTGAGCGAGGGCGGCGACCTCGAGCTTCATCCCCGAAGACAAGCTCTCTCGCAGAATGTTCGCACTTGTGGTCATGGTGGATGTGGTGCCAGGTAGGAGGACGATGTGCTATGGTGTGGAGGTTAGCTGGGCATTGCCGCTTTAAGTAGCGCATTCTGGTGAGGCCAAGCGTACGGGTGCGTCATTAAGTCGCCGGAGTTGGTTCCTCGGGCACCGAGCCTCTTAATGACGACATACGAATGGACGGCATGAATGCGGGCAGCTGGCACCGGCTGGGAACGCACCGCGCGACGGCGCGAGGGACGGGGGTTTTGGTGTGCCAGGGTAGTCAGCTGCGGTCGTGGAAACATTGGAGATGCCCTTTGCTCACATGCGATCCCTGCATGTCATTGAAAAAGCAAGATGACCTGGCATGGTCTCAGGTCCAGAGGATGTAGTTGGCCACGCTACACCACTCCGCGGACGCGTCGCGACGCCCCGTGCATCCTCGACGAACCGGGTGTTGGGGTGTGTTTGGATTGTGGCCAAAGTGCACCTTACCAAAATTTTGGTCATGACCCAAAGATTGGTCTTTGTTTGGATGGTTGCCATTTTTTGGGCATGCCAATGAACTCTAGCCAACTCTAGTTCATTTTTCTTGCCAATGTCGGCCAAATCATGGGCAACCAATACCTCAACCAAAATTTTGGTCATGACCCAAAGATTGGTCTTTGTTTGGATGGTTGCCATTTTTTGGGCATGCCAATGAACTCTAGCCAACTCTAGTTCATTTTTCTTGCCAATGTCGGCCAAATCATGGGCAACCAATACCTCAACCAAAATTTTGGTCATGACCCAAAGATTGGTCTTTGTTTGGATGGTTGCCATTTCTTTGGCATGCCAATGAACTCTAGCCAACTCTAATGTCGGCCAAATCATGGGCAACCAATACCTCAACCAAAATTTTGGCTACCCAATGCTTTGATGGGGCAACCTTGGGCACAAACCAAACATACCGTTGGTCATGCCACAACACTAACGCCACCCTCGGCACACTGAAACCGACCGTGTCTAGCAACGATATGAGCATGTCGCTCACCGCGGTCGCCGTGTCCAGAGGCGGTGCTGGAGCTGCGCCCCGTTGTTGGCCCCAACGACCCACATGAATGGTTGTCGGTGGCGAGGAGGTCGTGGGCCAGCTCCTCCATTGGACTAGTCTGCGCTACGTCATCCCGACGGGTGTGCCCCACTTGTCGGTTTCCCTGTTTCCCCGGCCATATTCGAGCGTCAGTGCTCCGTGTTGTGCATTAGGCCTTTCACTATGTAGGCCAAGCGAGACAACTTATTGTTTATTTGAGCCGTTCAAGTATAATCATGTGGTGTTTGCTTATTTCTCATTCCTCTCCAACCCTCTTCTCCATCGATCATGTCGCCCTCCAGTCGAGTCCATCCTCCCGCATGCCTCATTTGAACATTCCACTGAGTATCATTCGCATGTACCCACCCTAGTCCTCTTTCAATAGATCTCCGGACCCCGAGATGAAATCGAGAGGGAACGAGTGGGGGCACGTGATACCTAAGGCAGATTCAAAATTTTGAACCGGTGATCATAGCATCCGCAAATCATATATAAAGGGTATTCAATGTTCGTTTCATTTTTGAACGTACAATATACTCCCTCCTATCCTTTCTAGTTTACATATAAGTTTTATGTGTAGTCAAAGTATCTCTACTTTGATCAAAAAGGTATCAACATTAAACAACGCCCAATCAATATTGTTAGATTTGTACTCGAGATGGTTTCCAATTTGACTATTGACAAGATTAACAGTATATGAGATGTATAATGTGAAAATTATATCATTGGAAACTCCTTTCACATATGAATTTGACCGTATGCTTTGTGTAAGTTGCATGCCATATATTATTACTCTAACATTTGGTCAAAGTTAGCCTTGAAAAACACATTAGACCCTGTATGCTTTGTGTAAGTTGCATGTCATATATTATTAGTCTAACATTTGTGTAAGTTGCATGTCATATATTATTACTCTAACATTTGGTCAAAGTAGTATAATGGAAGTGGATCCTCTGATGTAGGTATCCCTGCCTTACCCTCCCTTTTGGTCACTTACTGGCGGACCCCATGCTTGCTAGGCCCCGCATGTCAGTTACTCAATGGGTTCGACCACGTCAGGGGATCCTCATCCTTAGTATACTCCCTCTGTTTTTATTTACTCCGCATAAAACGAAGGGAGTGGTGGTATAATAAATGATGCGGGCGGGGGAGGGGGAGGGACGTCGATTTGCTCTCAACTGCGGTCCCACAAGCGAGCGAAAACGCAAGATGAAGCGTGTTTCATTCAGTGAGCGATGTGGAGGGTCCAGCGTGCCGGGCTGCAACGCGAATGGACAAGAGCGATGTACAGTCAAAACGGATTGACCGGTCGTCACCGGAACCACTATTCACACCAGAACCTTCGCTGCTCGGCCTACACCAGCCACTGCCCTAAAACCACACCAAATCTCCAGCCCATTCCCCCACCTTTCGATCCCCTAGCCCGCATCAAGCGTCCCCTAGTTCGCCAGAAAGCCATGATGCGCCGCAAGATCATTACTACAAGATGCTGACGCCGGAGCACCGCGCAGAAAACACGTCGGCGGTCGGCGCCACAGACCTCCATTCCCAAGCTCGCTTTGCGGCGGGCCAATCCCCGAGTTCTCTGGAGCCAAGCTACAAGGAGGAGGAAGCCGATCCAATGTTCAAGGCGGAGGTCGTGCCGCAGAAGGCCCCTGATGGGTATGAGATGATGGACGTCGACTTCGTGCCGGCGTTCGAGTCCCCCATGGTGCAGGCGGACCAGCGGTTCAACATGGTGATACTAAATGAGGACCGGGAGGCAGAGGCTCAACTCGACGCGGAGCGCGCGCATGCCGCTGCCATCGAGGCTCTCCTGCAGGCGGAACCGGATGTCGTGGATGTGAACCGGGCGGCGGAGGCTCAACTTGAGGCGGAGCGCGCGGATGCCGCTGCCATTGAGGCCCTCCTGCAGGCGGAACCGGACGTCCTGGACTTGAACCAGGCGGTAGAGGCTCGACTCAACGCAGAGTGCGCGGATGCCGCTCTCATCGACGCCCTCCTGCAGGCGGCGGAGGCTCGACTCGATGCGGAGCGCGCGGATGCCGCTGCCATCGAGGCCCTGCTGCAGGCGGAGCCGGACATCCTCGACTTGAACCGGGCTGTGCTCTCGTCCGTGCAGAGCACCCGCACGCTCCGCTTGAACGAGTAGCTGGAGGCCGAGGACAACCACGGTGCGGAGACACACGTCGGCAACGACGGCTGGTTCGCGTCGGCAGCCAAAGACGACGAGGTCGTCTCTTTCCGCGAGTACTGATAGTTTTTCTTTATGTTGTTGTTTTTATGGATCTTTTGCTGTGTAAAAACATATATTTGTTATGCAAGTCGCCTGACTTGGGTCAGTCTACCATTTCAGGCAGTTGGATGAATATCCTACGTCTCCTAACCCTTCTTTCCTTCTTTCTCACCTCTTCTTCTTCCCCAACAGACCACCGCACGGGCCGTACGGATACTCCCCAGCATGCGGTTGGATAAACATACTCTATGAACGAAAATTATGTGTCAGCGATAGGATGGCTGAGTTTGGTTTGTTCACATGCGACATCACGTGTCAGTGAGGGTGTGTTCCCTTGGTTGGGTTTGCGGCATGGGGGAGCGACTGTGTGAGGGTGCGGTGCGACCGCGGCGTGCAGGAGCGACCGTGTGAGGGTGCGGTGCGACCGCGACAGCCATGCACAAGTGTACCTCCCTCTCATTTTGAAAACTTTAGGCAAGCTTGGCAAAAATGTGTGGCGAAGTTTGGCAATGCAAGGCCTAGACCCAAACAGGATAAGTACGTACGTACTAGGAGTACTAGTGTTAAAAAAGAAAGGCGGGGTTTTCCTTCGCGGGATTTAATCGATACAAATCCTCGTTTCACGTGTCAATTAATGCGTATTTTTTTCTCCAAAGACCGAAGAGCTAACCATCTCACTCCTCATCGCTTGATTAATGTAGCGTCATGCAAACCAACCTTCTCACTTCCGCATGCATGCAGGGGATATTAATGTCCTTGGTTGCTAACCCCATCAATTTTGCCTTGATTAGTGTTAGTGGCCCTTTGCAAATTTTAATTCTGATATACTGGCCTTGTGTACAAAAAATGGAGGTAGTAACTATATTTGACTTCCTTCCCCATTGCGGTGACGTCGACGATATCTTTTTTTGGTGGTCTGGCGAAGTGCGTTCGACGGAGAACACCATTGAGGGAGACCAAGGTAAGTCGTTCGCAAGTGCCGCCTGCATGCCGAGACAACCGCCTTATGTGCACCCAGGAAGTCCTTTACTAGTACTACTAGGAGTACTAGTGCGGTGAGATGGTTTCTCAACGAAGACAATGGAGAAGCGGAGTCGGCGAAGAGTGAAATGATGGTTGCTTCATCCGTGCTTTTGTGATTTGATGCCTCACTACTTTGTGATTTGTGATAGAAGGGACAGGAGAGTAGACTCTATGCTCTATACTGTACTATATGCGTCCAAGCATGGGAGAAAGAGGAGAGACGTTGCATTTTTCTATTCCTTCAATCAATCAATCAATCAATCAGGGAGCTTCGGTTCCATCTTTTTGGCTTTGGCAACACCGTCCATAATGGTTCCCACGATGCCAAAAGCTATTTTCACATTTGGCTACACATTGTGGATGCCCTTAACCGTACCACTTGGTTTTGCTCCTATGTGCTATCTATACAAATCTCAATTATATTGATCTAAAAAATTATAGAATCAAGATTAGTAAAAAGGAGGTGATTTTGCCACGCGGATGGCGGGGGAGGTTTCTTATTTGAGCAATGCTACATCCACGTAATGGTTTACGTAAAGTTATAAACTGATGTGATGTGGGACTATTTGATTGGATTAAAGGAGAGGATTAGGCCCACCCCACCTGAAAATCAGGGGGCATATATAGATTAGATGGAAAGTATACGTAGCTGCTACGTAGCCCTTTGTAATTCTAGGATTAGGCTTCTTATTTTCGGAGGACGTTGTCCTGGCGGTTTGCTAACATGCGGTCCCACGTGTCAGTGCTTTACCAAGCCGATCCGCGTCCCACATGAGGCAGAACAACGGCAGAAGCAACACGTGGTTAAGTTGAAGAAGATGAGGGAGAAGCGGATTCAGCAACGAGTGAAATGATGGTTGCTTCGTCCCTCCAACTTAACTGCCGGAAAGGTGCAACTTTGTGATTTGACGCCTCATTTCTCATTACTACGCCGACGCCATGACTGGGGTGCTTCACCCCAGCTGCTCTGTACTGTATTCCGGTATGGCACGTGGACCCGGTAGCTCGATGTCCCACATGTCGGCGAAAGGGACTAGAAGATTTATGAAAGCGAGCGCTCCACTCTTACAACGGAGGAGTAGACGACACGACAACCCGGTGAACTATCACTTGTACTGTATAGTACTATAGTTTTGCTGTTTCGCACGATCCATCGATACAAACCCGATTAAACAGGAAAGGGTAGGATTTTTCCCGCGTGGTAGATGATACTGGCCATACATTTCAAAGGCAATTTTAATGTATGCAAACTGAATAATTATAAGTAACAATATGATATCTAGTAAAACTAAAAACACATATGATTTATTGTGTTAGAGTGTAGTAGTAGTGCTGTATTGCATAGTTGTTAGATGTAACATGCGAGAACATGTAGATATGTAGTTTTGGAGGGCCTACAGAGAGAAAAGCATAATACGGTCACCGAACTTCAGAATAAGCTGATTACGGTCACTATATACGTTTTGCGGTGATTATACAGTCACTTGCTCATAGTTCAGCATCGGATTGCACTCTGTTGACCGGCCAAATAGTCTGCGTGGCGCCATGTTGACTAGTTAAATTGAACATGTTCCTTGTGGGTCCCACCTGTCAGTTCACATAGGAAAAAGGTCAGATAAACACAAATTTATGCAGGCACGACAAGGCTCCAACCCGTGCGCGGGAATCACCTGGTTGTGTATGTGTCTGTCAGGGCGTGATGTGTGCGCATGCACATGTAGGTTGACCACTTGAGCGTGCGAGTGTGTGTTGGTCGTGTGGTGTACTGGTGTGTGCATGCATGCGTGCATGTGTGCGTGTGAGTGTTGCGTGCGTGTGTGTGAGTGTTGCGTGCGTGCGTGGCTGCGTGTGTACGTGTGAGTGTTGCGTGCGTGCGTGGGTGCATGTGTTTGTGTGAGTGTTGTGTGGATGCAGTTCATGTGCATGCGTGTGTGTGTGTATAATCACCACACCAGCTCCTGTGTGTTAAAACAGACGGCTCAGCATACCAATACAAGGCCACCTTGTCCGCTGTGCCCGCGGTCATGACTTCGAACCACCGTCCAAATATATTTTTTGTCGTTTATTTTCATTCTTACTAGCAAGATGCTCGTGCGTTGCACGTAACATCAAGATGCATTTGTATGACTTGTTTATCTTGTGAGAAGGCCTTATTTGCAAATGTGGAGAGGTGTGTGGGTAACTTTTTGCAAAATTGCCATAGTTTCTTTCCTATCCATCAGATATAAATCGGACGGCCTATATTGCAGGATGGCAGGCACACCACCATCACATCAGATATAAATCGGACGGCCTATATTGCAGGATGGCAGGCACACCACCATCACCAACTCTGTTTTTTATAAGAGTGTATTTTATGTATTTTATAAGAGTGTATTTTATGTATTTTATAAGAGTGTAGATGTAGAGTAGATACAAGTCGACATGTGGGCACGATGGTAGTGAGATAATGTGATGCAACACTAGAGGTGCCACGTGGAGCGTTTAACTGGTCAACTAGTCATGTCATGAGCAAATACAGAGTTGTACGGTGAGCCCATGACTGTATAATAACCACTAAACGTAAATGGTGACTGTAATGAGTGGATTCTGAAGTCCAATGTACGTATCGTGCTTTCGCTTCAAATATAATGATCGTCATTGCATATATCGCGAGACAAAGATGAAACATGCGCGAATTTTCCGGGGGCTTACTTTTAGAGGACCTGGAGATAGTTTTGTGTGCGTACGTGAAAGGGGCGTACATGGAGGGTATGCGATGGAGAGAGAGATGCTCTTCGTTTCTCTTTATTATGACTAACTTTGTATATAGTATAAAAATATACAAATTCACAGTGCGGAATAAATATCATTGTGGGCACCATGCAATGCAAATTAGCTTTCGTACTCCTCCATATAACTTTGTAATGTTGTATATATGTAGAAACTCTAAAATAATTTTTTGGCCACACTTTATTCAAAAGGAATGTTGTATGTGAAATAAACGTGAAGAGAGGGATTTTTAGATAAATGGGGTACGTGATGTAACATGTGTGAATGTGTAGTTGATGCATTTGGCGGGGCCTAGAGAGGTATGTGTGTGTATTACGTATTCGAGAGATGCATGGATAGAGGGGCCGAGGGGGGCGTGGGAGATATAGCACGAGAAATGAGAGTGGTCTAGAGAGAGAGACGAATATGACATCACGACAAGAGATTCCATTCCCTTGAGTGTGTATATGCAAGGGGGGAGGGAATAGAGGCACCAGGAGAAATTTTCTGTGTGTGTGTGTGTGGTGTTTGTATTGGTATGTGTGGGTGTGAGAAGATAATGAGACATGGGGGCAGAGGGTGTGTCACCGCATGAGGTTCGGTCGGTCGAGGTGAGGCCCTTCGTTCGGTTCCGTCCTGCGCCACATTGGTCGGCCCATGACGCATCCAGGAAGACCCATGGATGACTAGTTGTACAAGACAAAGATAGCAGAATTGTGAAGGACTCTGTGTCCACTGACAAAGCCGGCTAGGATTTGTAACCCTAGGTTCTCGGACTAAGGTAACCCCTTTATCTCTAATGTTACTATTCATCCAACCTAACTTTAAGGGGCATCCTACAGAATGCTCTGCTAGAATCATACTCGTCGATTAGGAAGAGAGGTGTGAGACAATGCGTGAGAGACATGCGTAATGATAATGTGCGTACATGAGACACGTAGGCAGGTCCATGTATATAGAAAGGGTCGATGAGGATTGTGCGTGTGTATGTTTGCGATAGGAAGAGTGCTTGTGATAAAGGTTAGTGAAAACAGTTGTAAATGGTTACGAGAGGGAGGGAGGGTTATATCTAGAGCATGTGTGCGAGAAAGACACCTCGGGAGAGAGAGTGTGTGAGCATGTGTAAGAGACCGTTGATGGAGAGTGAAACTACACGTAAAAGACTGCTCTACACATTGATTAAATATATAAATTGTATCCAAATATTAGGATGGGATCATGATATTTGCAATTCGCGTAAGGAGCGGTCATTGATCCATCAGACATCTAGATTCTATCGAATTTGAGCATGTCTATGTTATTATTCGACACAATTGATCCACATAGTTATTATTTTGAACTCCAGACAATGCATCACTTTAGCAATCGAATATAAATGTGAGTATAGTTCATGTTGTGTGTGTAAAGCACATTATACATACGAAAGTTACACAATGGACATTATAAATAGCTACCTATGAACTAGCATACATTTGAATTCAACTTAAGGTGGTTTAAAAAAATCGAATTCAACATGAAGTCCATTCAATTATTTGAATTTGATATCATGGCATTTGTCAATCATACCTAAATTATGGGGGCACCAATCTTTGCTCTGATTTTGTACATAATAGCATATGTAGTCGTGTACAAAATAGATTCAAATTTAGCTCCTCCATTCCAAAATAATCGTAGTTATAGGATTTTCAAGTGTCAAAATTTCAAAAAGAAGTGGATAATTTAATGAGGTTTTCAAACATACAAGGTCAAATATAACATTGTCTATTTAGGTCAATTCTCATAGTTAAAGAGTACTCTAAACGTGAGTGCTTGTGTTTCAAAATTTCGAACGAAGCGCCAAAAGAGCCTCTACTCGCCCGAAACCGCGTGAGACCAATGTTTGGTAGTACAAGGAAATTACTTTTCTAATAACTCCGACCCGTGAAACCTACCGGCCCGACGTCCAAAGGTCTAAACCGGGGTAGGTTTGTAGCTTCATCTAGACGCCACACAACCGCATCCAAAAAACATTCATACACAATGGCCGCCTAAGCACACATGCGCGCGGTCGAAATCGCTCTCGCCCACTATTTGGGACACCTGGGATTACCATCCTACCCCTGACCCGCAGTAGGTCCGAAATTTAAGAGGGGGAAAAGTTTGTACTTTCCCCAAATTTCAAACAAGCGTGTCCCATCTTCTATTCAAAAAAGCAAAAAACAAGCGCGTCCCAGACCGAAACATGGTTCCCCCCCATCCGTCTGATTCCCCATTCGTACTCCGTGGGCGCCAAAACTACCTCTCCACCAGCCGCGAAACCACGACATCCTCCGTCCGCCACCCCATCCCACCCATCAACCGCCGCCCTCCTCCATCACGCCGGAGCCGATACCCCGACGGCGTCGTCCACCGCAATCTCAACCACAACGCCCTCCACGGCTAGTAGTTGAAGCCGAGGCCGAGCCGTCCGTACCCGAGCTAGTTCAACCACGCCGTCCTGCGTCTCACCGCTGCCGCTCCAACTTCGCCACCCTCCACCGCACCGGAGCTGTTCCTGCTACGCCGTCCTTCGCTGCCTCGGATCTACTTCCCCTCCGTCGACATACGGCCACGACAACACAGTCAACAATTTGGCCATGGGTTCGTCCAAGCCTGCACCCTCCAGAACATCGGTTTCCTCGGTAAAAAGAAGAAGATCGGCGTGACATGTGGAGGTGACCACACCGGCAACCGAAAAAGGTACTCCTCCTCCCTTATTCGTGCAAATCTTACGTCTCTGCTTGCACGATATTCATCCCACAGAAGACACTAGTTGACCGCTTCTTCTTGATACTAGATGTTCCTAGTAACTCGCGATGCACAAGGTTTCTCCTCATATACTATTTCACCTTAGCTAGAGGTCCGTCGCCCCCCTGAATTTCAATTTCTGGCCAGTTGATTCCCAATTAATGGGAGCATTCCCTGGCGTAACAGGCGCTAGTACGCGTATTACGCCGAGGAAGCAGCGCCTTGGTGTTTATCTTAGGGGCGTGTGCGGCCTAGAGCTACTGGCGCCCGATCTGGAGGTCGGCCGGGATTAAAGGGATGGCCTGGGGGCGCTGCCAAGCATGGCGGTGGTGTGAGGTCGATGGGAGGGCGGGGCGGCGGAGGCAGGGGTCTGGGCCGGTGGTCGCTGGCAGTTCGAGAAAGATCGTCAACAGTGACTGGCGGGAGGTAGACGAAGGCCATCTGCCCGTTCCTTATAGATCGGATGGTTCATTAAAAAAATTGACTGACCTATTTATTTTCAGTCGACTGTTATCTTAGATATGACCACATGTGGTGGTGTGCTGGAGGAGTACCTGCATTTCCTATGCTCATATATTACAAAATCATACGGAGTAGAATCTAATTTTGTTTGCCATGCAATGTTGTAGAGCTATCATATGTCTCCGGTCATTTATTTTTCAGCCACCTTCTATCTGCTACTTTTACAGTGCACTAGTTCTGCACACACTTCACCCTTACTCTCACTATTGTGTTTTTATGCAAGGGTATTTCAGACTCTGCTGCCATGAGAGAAGCCAAAAAGAAAAGAGAGAAGTCTCTCCAGCTTCGTATGCGGGTAGGCAAGACACGTTACAACTCTATAAAGGGTGCAGTGTCAGCAGATGGAGACGGTAAACGTAGCTCTAGAGTTGATGACCTCGCTCGCAATGAACCACCATCCCAGGTGCTTGCTTTAACTTCGCGGTGTCATATGTGGTTGCATGTTCCATATGGTGTCTAGCTTGTATTTGAAAGGCCGAAGTCGGTAAGATAAGGAAAGATATTTTTTTACATGAACCACCATCCCGTGAGCACCAGAAGACAAATAGCTAGTCAGGGCACTGGCTGAGCCAGTGACAAGCCCAGTAAAGATAGACATCACCTGAAAACCAACTAAAAAGTTGCGATGGTGGCGAAGCAGCCCGCCTCCCACCAGGCTCTCAGTTCCTAGATGATCATGCTCACCACTCCAGCCGGATGTCTAGCTTGTATTGCTTCCAATTTGGTTAAATTGCATCTTCTTAGCTTACACATTATACCTTTGAATATGACATGACTTTCTGTTTTTGGTACATAATAGTACATCTGTGTATTAACCATGTTCTTACATCAAACTAATGTTCTTGTGTATCCCTCATCAATCACTTATGACGAGGCAGGCGGGCAAGGGGACTACTCCTCATTTAAAGAATGCAGGGTCAGCCTCCCGACATGATTCTCAAGAAACAGAAATGCTAGATGAAGATAGTGAACGTAGCTCTGTAGTTGATTACAGCATTTCCCCTACACTAGTATCGCAGGTGCTTACTCCAACTTGGCAGCGTGATATGTGGTTGCATGTTGCATATGGTGTCTAGATTGTAATTCTTCCAATCTGGTTAAACTGCATGTGCTAGTCTGCTTAGCTTATACATTATACCTGTTAATGTGACATGCCTTCCTGTATTTAGTGCATAGTACATATGTCTATTAAGCATGTCCTTACATAAAACTATTGTCTTTTTGTATCCCGCATCAATCAACATGACGAGACACCTTTAGTATATGCAGTGCGATATTAGTTGCATCTTTCATATGATTTATAGCATGCGCTGCTTCTAATTTGTTGAAATTCCATTTATGATGGGATGCTTTTAACTTGGCAGAGTCATATTGGTTGCATCTTTCATGTGGTGTCTAGTTTGCATTGCTTCTTATTTGCTGGAATGGTTTCTGCTTAGTTTACACAAACAGTTGTGAACATGCCATGCCGTCCTGTTTTTCGTACATATTCCATCCTGGTATCATGTATTTGCCTAACATCAAAGTAGTGATTGTCAGTATCATGCATGAATGAGTTCTGAAGAGAGAATTTTATTGTTTTTTCTTGTCGGTTTTACTTGACAATTCAAAATCAATAAAGCGGAAGGAAGTTAGCAAGGCAGCAGATAAAGGTGCTCCTTCCGAACGGAGGGCCTCTACAGTTTCTATTCCTCCATACCCCCAAGATGATTTCCAAGACAACACATGCATAGAGACTCAACAAAGCTGTGTTTATGATGAGCATGTCTCCCCTAGTGCAGCATCACCGGTGCTCCCTCTAACTTGGCACTGTTATATGTGGTTGCATGTTATGTGTGATGTCTAGCTTGTATTGCTTCTAATTTTGTTGAATTCCATCTGCTTACTTTACACATTATACTTGAGTAAGACACGTGTTCTGTTTCTAGAACATACAATATCTGTCTATCACACCATGTTCTTATATCAAATTACTACTGTTGTGTAACCTGCAATAATCACTTATCATAAGACACGTTTGACTTCGGAGTGTGATATAGGTTACATCTCACATTCTTTTCTAGCTTTTACTACTAATTTGTTGAAATGACACTTATGACGAGACAGTTTTAACTTGGTAGAGTGATATTCGTTGCATGTTTCATATGGTGTCTAGTTTTCATTGCTTCTAATTTGTTGAAATGTCTTCTCACTACAAGAAATATGTCAACTTATGACCCTCACTATTGGTCTCTGAAAGGTCATAGTTTTTCATTTGCGACCTTTTTGTACCAAAAACAGAAGGTCAAAAGCTGGCGGTCATAAACTGAAATTAACGACCTTCTTTGTGAGAAGGTCGTAGATGTTTTTGACCAAAATAAAAGGTCGTTGAACCCATGACCTTTTGTTTTGGTCACTGGATGTCTGCCCAGGCCACGCCAGATCCAACGTGGCAATCTGACGTGGCAAAATTGCGACCAATTGAAAAGGTCACTGACAAGATTCAGCCCGGTCCGATTAGGTGTTTTACATGGGCCGAGCCCAACAATTCAGCCTATTTGTTGTTTTTTTCCTATGCTTTGATTAGCTACATGGGCCTGGCCCAACAATTTGGCTTTCATGAGCTTCTTCCATTTTTTTGGGCCTCATCCTTTTTGCAATCTATTTCCTTTTTTATTTTCTGAGATTTTATTTTGTTTCATTTCTTAAACGGTCCAGTGCTTTTTGGGCTGTGGCCTTCTTCAGCCCAATTAATTGTCCGGCATTAGATCTCAGCCTTTTGGACCAGCCTCTAGCCCAGTTACACACACACATACATCCAACATTATTTCATATTCAAATCAAGAAAACTCCATATCAAATTCAAATCATCCATCGCATCACATCAAGTTTACATAACAAATCATCTCAGGAATACATTTCCTTACACAGGAATATAGAAGGAGCAGAGGGAATATGCAATAAGACAACTATGGCACATCCTACAACTTGCCATCCTACAACAAGAATTATATAACAGGAAGAACTTGCTCTCTCTCTCGTGAGACTTGCTCCAGCTGTGACAACTTGCCATCCTACAACAAGAAGTATATAACAATGAACTTCAAGAACATTACAGGAGCTAAACGCCCAATCAACGTGAAGTGCTCAAAAATGCCTTAGCTAGCATGCATTCAAAATTTAGACACTTGACATAGCCTCATCAAGCATGCAATAAATTATACTCCCTCCATAAACTCATATAAGAGCGTTTAGAATACTAAAATAGTGATCTAAACGCTCTTATATTAGTTTACAGAGGGAGTAGAAAGTAAACGAGGACCAGACTTTACAATTACAGACACATCCATCAATCCATGAGGCAAAATCATGTGAATCCAAAAGGAGAGGCAGGAAGGGATACCAATTTTGATCCAGAGGGTACATGAGTGTGGCCTTCTTCCGGAAGAGGTTGGCCCTAACGCACCTTGTATGAGAGGCGCTGGGAGCTCATAGATTGTCCTGGTCAATGAGCAGGTCCTCGCATCCGGTCATACTGCTAGCCTGGGTAAGAGGAAAAATGAAAGGAACAATTTAGACTTGGTATTAACGAACAAAGACTGTAATCAATAGCAGATTAAGCACCAATTTTCTTGGATGCAAGGAGAAGAACGAGCAAAATAGCACAAAGATGTGGGACAATGCTGTACCTGTAGATGATGTTCGCAGCCAAGGAAGACATGGGGCCAGCCTTGCATGTGCGCGTGCTTCACCGGTGCATGCATCACCATAGCAGCCAAGCAAGTAGACATCATCGACATCTACTCACCTCTTTCCTGGCAATGGAGAAAGAGTCAAACAAAAAAGTATTAGACCATGATATGACACCAGACCATAGATTAGTAGCTTTAAATCACAAAGCATATCCACAACACCATAAAATAGTTCCAAACCCGTGTTATTTGAGGATATCGCATGTAGTTTATTTTCATGAGTCCAGAAACATGGAAGGGTTCAATACAGTCCTAATATACATTCATATTACAGTAGCTTGATAAGTCCAGAAATATGTTGTATATGCACAATAAGTCCAGAAACCCCAGTGCTATTTATTTATTGGTTTTACTGAATCACACACATTACTGCCCTTATTTGAAATCTCTCGCATGAATCTAGGTGCAGGGTAGATGCCTTTTTTATATGTTCTACATTACTACCCCAAGAAACATTGGCTTTGAACGCTTGTGCCAACTCGTTTATCAACAGACATATTCTAGCAGAGAGGCACTCTGATTTGCCTGTGTGGATCTAGACAATTCCCCTCGCTCTACGAGAAGCTACCGAATAAACAGTTTCACACATCTGTTGATTGGTTTTGATACTCATAACAAAAGGATGCAGCATATAAACAGCAGCCACAACACAACTACAACGCGGCTCAAATTTCAAAGTTGTTGTGATGTGCCTGTAGCATGCTGCCTAAGCAACGGCAATGCATAGTGGTACAGCCGAGAGATCAGTAGCATCAACACGTTTAGCCCTACTTGGATCACACGCCCACGTACAAACCCCAGAGACAATTCAACTAAACTGGCCAGGTTCGAGCAGAGCACAAAGGCAAAGACAAAGTATATATCAGTGCCTACAATCTTCAGTTCAGTACACATCTCTTTAGAACAGAGTAATATTCAAAATTCATATATCAGTATGTATTCAGAATTGAACCACCAACGACACCTTTACTAAATCTCTTTAGTAGAGAGTAAACGCCAGCAAACTAATTTCATCTCGAAGGTTAGTTTTGCAACAGCAACAAGCATTAAACAAGCTACTCTTGTTACTATAGTGCAGTTCAGTACTATAGTTCAGTACCATATGCCTACAATCAGACACAAGCTTCAGTACAGTCAAAGTATAATTACAAATAGGATTAAGAATCAAAGTTGTTACTCATTGGATCGTGGCACAGAGCGTTCAGTAAAGAGTATAACACAAGCTACACTTATAAACACAAGCTTCAGTTCAGTGCAGAAATAAACGAGCCTCAGATTGTGAGCAGCAGTGTTAGATTGTTTACCTTCAGAGTTCTTCTTCTCCCACCTCCACATCCTTCACAAAGCCACCCTCCACCTGACCAAATCAAGCTTTCAGTTCAACAATCAACACCATTCACCTCATCATCCTCACTATTTCTGCCCAGACACAGTCACATGAACAACATTCAGCTACACAAAAAGGAGATAAATCGATCCGGGACGAACAAGGTACTAGGATACATTACCTCATGCCGTCCACGGGGACGCACTTGTAGTGGCACGTGCCTTGTCAAATGGGATGAGCCCCCCAATGAACTCCGGGACGACGTCCTCACCGGCGTTGGCCTTGGCGGCCACCATCCAAGTCGCGCACGCCCTCGCCATCAGGAGCGGCGAGCTCATGGGCCTCCTCTGCCAGCGCGCCCTGGTCGGACTCGTCGCCGCGCTCGTCGTCCTGGTTAATTGCATGCACACAATGACCACCACTATCACAATATGATGTTTATATAATATCTTAAGTGATCTTAAATAGCTAGCAACAAAGTCTACTGCAACATCTCAGTCAATTAAATCACATATGATTGTGGGACTTTGATTAACCAAGACAAAATAATGCTCATTTAACAAAATATCAACACCAAGCACTCATTCAACTGCACCAAATTAACAGTGCCATAATCTGTATGGTTAATGTTCAAACACACATGCAAAATCATATTGTCAAATGCATGCACATATACCACTAATATCTTTGCAGCAACATTTGCCTGCCATTTTACACATTAAATTAGATTAAGCATGTGAAGCAGTTAGACATGCATCTCCATTTTCACGACACTGAGAATGGTAGAAGAAAACAAAATTGACCAGGTTACAGACAGGCAGCAAAGTAAGCAAGCGAGCAAGCAAAACCCTACAACTCACTGTTGCAGATGCCGTCATCCTTCTTGCAGGTGTAGCGGCCGGCCTCGGGCATCATCGCGGCCAGGAGGAACCCGCCGCCAGAGCAGACAAGGGGTGTGGGGCAGGAAGCGCTCCAGCTCCAAGGCGGCCACGTGCAGGGCGGGGGCTCCTCCAATGGAGCGCGCGGGGCGACGGAGCCGTGCGCGCCTGGACTCCATGTCTGAAGGAGCATGGAACACGGTGTCAACATTCCCCTTCTACCTCTCACTGCCAATTGGTGCCTGCCAAATAAATTCAAATCCTTGAGTTGACAGTTACCCATGTTGCTCGGTTTCTTGGTTCAAACAAGCTAAGGTAAAACCATCTGAACTATGTAAGCCTGAATTATGTAAGCTCAACCTTTAACAGATACATCTCCCAGACTAACCAAGGATTTGAGTTCTTATTTCAGCCAGATTATCTAACCAAGGTAGCTGCAGTGGTTCAGTTTAATCTTGAACCAGTTAACAGTTTCAATGTAGTTAGTCTTTCAGTAAGTAGAAGCTAGTGAAGTACAGCAATGAGCAATCACCTCCATGGCTACCAGATTCCATAATACTAGTTGCTTTACGGAGGTGCTGGTGTAGCTAATCTCTGGTGGAAGCATTACACCTCAAAGGATACTTCAGCAAACAGAGACCACACTTTACATTTGAATCCGCGGGAATTTTAACACATATACAGGTACTCATATTTGACATAGTTTATTATCTTTAGATGAAAAACCCTTTTCCTCGATGTTTATGTACAAGGATAGCACAATTCTAGTAGACTTACTGAGATAATCATCGCTAGATATGGAATTACTTTGATCGATCTGCTTGTTCAAGGCGGGGCAGTTGAGGAAAGCTGTCATCTCCAGCATGCACGGCTTAACATCGCCGCCAAACTTCTTTGAGTTTATGTACAGCCCAGCTTTCCGACCAATCCTGCTATATCACTTACAAGTGTGAATTTTTATGCAGTAGCAAAGGCTGACTACTCAGTGACCACTCACAATCAGTACTCTGTCTATAACAAATGCCTACAGGAGCAACACGATAATGCGTGGGCAAACAAGCAATGCGAGAGAAATGAATCATCTGAACCAAACATCTGGAAAAAAGAGCACGGCATATGGTGATGTTTTACTAGCTAGTGTAGCGTAGGAGCAACAGAGTTCCTCCAACAACCGTGAAGTGCGAAATTTTCTTTCAAAGAAACAGTGTGGCACTGCCTAATCTGGGAGAAACCGAGTTCCTTCAATAACCGTTAACCGCGAAATTCCCCTTTCAAAGAAACAGAGTAGGTATTATATATGCCACGCAAAGATGCACCAAATTTGTTGGCCATCACGGCAGTAGAACAGCGGGCACCACATCATCTAAGGAACAAACACGTCATCAGACGGAAACAGCGGCGTGTGCTCATCTATCCCTGCGCTACCATTTGGTGAAACTTGACTTATGCTGAGACGAATCTAGTAGTCGAACAGTTTGTGTGCGTGCACCCGGAGCAGGGGCGGATCTAGTAGTCAAAAGAAAATCACAACAGATGGATGGTATGTATTTCTGTTACCTTGCCTTGATCTAACCGCCGCTGCAGATTCACCACGCCGGACCGGAGTCAACCTGCGATAATGGGAGGGAAAGGGTTAGGATTTTGAGCAAATTGATAAAATGACACATCTTTCCTGGGAGTTTAATCTAGTGACACACCTTACTTTTTGTTTGATTAGATGACACATCTTTGATTGACAGCTTGATGAAATGGCACAAATAGAGTTTTTATCTCCTTTTTCACGGATGGGCCTGCACTTCATAATTAGTAGGACGGTTCTGCCCTTGCATCGATTCACCTGCCTGACTCAGCTTTGTTCCATCGATCCTACGAAATGACGCAGAGAAGGCCAGACGAGGCGATGCACAGGAAGAGGAAGCGCAGCGCCGCTGCCATGCCGGCTCCTACCCCGCGCTGCCAGGTCCCCAGCGCTTGCCTCGCCGTGCATATTACCCGACGTGCTGCCAAGTCCCCGCCGCCTCCTGTCCTGCTTCCTCTCCTCCCGCGAGGATCCGTTTCTTCCGCCATCGTCGCTGTTGCCGTCGCCGCGCTCGTCAACGAACTCACAGGTGTCATCCCATACTCAAACAACAACGAACAACTAGAGAGCTAGCAAGCAGCAGCGCCGAGTAGTAAGCACGGCGAGGCAGCAGCGTTGGAGAGGAGGCGCCGTATTTCTTTCAATTAACAAATGCTTTGTTTGCATGGAGGATCGCCTAGTTCCATATTACATGTCCATGCATGTACTGATCCAGGTGGGCCTCCCGTGCGTCGTTCTGTTCAACCAAAAAATTAATCGAACTACGCAACGGGTGAATCGATGCGAGGGCAGAACCATCCTAAAAATTATGAAGTGATGCCCCATCAGTGAAAAAGGAGAGACAAACTCTATTTGTGCCATATCATCAAGTTGTCAATCAAAGATGTGTCATCTAGTCAAACAAAAAGTAAGATGTGTCACTGGATCAAACTCCCAGGTAACATGTGTCATTTTATCAATTTGCTCTAGGATTTTTGGCGTTGCTGTTCTAGGGGGTTCAGAGGAGAGAGGCGACACGGAGGAGAGGGAGGAGGGAGGGGATGGGGTGGGGGTGGCGGGAGGGAGCATAGGCTAGTGGGGGAAGATGCGAGCGGGGCGAAGCTTACCTGCGCCGTCGTCTGGTCGCCGAGGTTTCTCCGCCGCCGTGCCGCTCTCCCGCACCGCACGGGATCATAGTGTGCGGGTCGGCCCGGATTGCCATCGACTGGATCTCGGCCACCGCCGGGGGCGTGAGCGCGAGCAGGGCGAGGGCGAGTGCGGCAAGGAGCGCCGCGGCGTGCGGCGGTGCGGTGGCGGCCATCGAGGTGGTTAGTGCGATCTTGGTGGAGGGGACGGGGAGAGGGCGGAGACGGTGAGATTTGGGATTTGGTGGGCACGCGGTCGCGTGATTTGTCGGTAAAGGCAGGCGACGGGCTGAGGGTCGGCCAAGGTGAGGGGCGGCGGCTAGGGTTACGGCGAGCGGGTGCGGGTGCGGGATTGGAATGGTGGTGAGTGGGTGCGTGGGGATTGCGGGTACGATGGGGAGTGGGGGCGTGGGTGAGAGGGTGAGGGGTGAGGGCTGCCGTTGGGTTCGGGAGCATCCGACGGTGTCTGAGGCATGATCCGCGTGATATGCTTCTGGACCAATCAAAATGCGGCAAGAAATTTGAAGACTTTATGACCATTTAAATTGGTCTTAATCAATTAAAGATAAGTTATTTCATGAATTCATTTTTTATTTTTTGAGTGCTCAAAATGAATTTTATTGTAAAGGATCAACCAAATATTTGTTCAAATAATCTTATATTGTGTATAAGGATGCATCTTCGAATGACAAACAATGTTGCCTAAGAGAGTTTTCATTTTCTTTGGACGAAAAATCGATTTTCCATTTTTTGAGTGCCCAAAATGATTTTTTTTGTGAAGGACCTACCATATATTTGTTGCAAAACTATACCAAATTAATTTTCTAAAATACTAGGACATATTTAATGCACAATTGATCAAATGATTGGGTGTCAAAAATTTTGATCCACCTCTCATGAAAAGGACAAATTTCCGCTCATTCAGCAAGAAACGGGTCAAATTTGAACTGCAGCGTCCTCATTGTTTATTATTTATTTTTTCCAAAAATCATTTCTAGGTACAAAAGTATCTATTTAATCAGAGAAACACCAAAAAAGTCCAAGATTCAAGCACTAGCTAGGAACGGTCATTCCCGCCGTTTTGACCGCATTTTGAAACGGGCATAAAAAATTCAAAAAAATCAAAAAATTGGAAAACCTTCACATTGTGTCATTATATGTGACCAAGTTACCAGGAAAAATAATAACCTTGTAATACGGCAATTTTTTTAAAAAACTGTTCTCAGAAACGAGCTATCATGTGTGGAGATCAATGGCTTTCAAGCCAAATATTCAATCTTATGGCCACATTCATGGCATAGTTGGTTCAAATGATCTCATATTATGCACAAGGGTGCATATTGGAATGGCAAACAATATTGCCTAAGGAAGTTTTCATTTTCTTTGGACGAAAAAACCATTTTTCATTTTTCGAGTGCCCAAAAGGAGGTTTTTTTGTGAAGAATCTACCAAATAATTGTTGCAAAATTGTACCAAATTATTTTTATAAAATACTAGTCCATATTTAATGCACAATTGACCAAATGGTTGGGTGTAAAATATTTTGATCCACCTCTCGTGAAAAAGACAAATTTCCGTCGATTCAGCTGGAAGCGGGTCAAATTTGAACTGTAGCTACCTTGTAGTTTGCTCTTTATTTTTTCCAAAAATCATTTCTAGGTACATAAGTATCTATTTAATCAGAGAAACACCAAAAAAATTCCAATATTCAACCACTAGCTAGGAACGGTCATTCCCGCCGTTTTGACCGCATTTTGAAACGGGCATAAAAAATTCAAAAAAATCAAAAAATTGGGAAACCTTCGCATTGTGTCATTATATGTGGCCAAGTTCCCAGGAAAAATAACAAACTTGTAATACAAAAATTATTTTTAAAAAGTGTTCTCAGAAACGAGCTATCATGTGTGGAGATCAATGGCTTTCAAGCCAAATGATCAATCTTATGTCCACATTCATGGCATAGTTTGTTAAAATGATCTCATATTGTGCACAAGGGTGCATATTGGAACTTCAAACAATATTGCCTAAGGAAGTTTTCATTTTCTTTGGACGAAAAAACCATTTTCTATTTTTCGAGTGCCCAAAAGGAGGGTTTTTTGTGAAGGACCTACCAAATAATTGTTGCAAAATTGGACCAAATCATTTTTCTAAAATACTAGGCCATATTTAATGCACAATTGACCAAATGGTTGGGTGTAAAGAGTTTTGATCCACCTCTCGTGAAAAAGACAAATTTCCGTCGATTTAGTTGGAAGCGGGTCAAATTTGAACTATAGTTGCCTTGTAGTTTGCTCTTTATTTTTTCCAAAAATCATTTCTAGGTACATAAGTATCTATTTAATCAGAGAAACACCAAAAAAATTCCAAGATTCAACCACTAGTTAGGAACAGTCATTCCCGCTGTTTTGACCGCATTTTGAAACGGGCATAAAAAATTTAAAAAAAATCAAAAAATTGGGAAACCTTCGCATTGTGTCATTATATTTGGCCAAGTTCCTAGGAAAAATAAAAAAATTGTAATACGACAATTATTTTAAAAAAAGTGTTCTCAGAAACGAGCTATCGCGTGTGGAGATCAATCGCTTTCAGCCAAATGATCAATCTTATGGCCACATCCATGGCATAGTTTGTTCAAATGATCTCATATTATGCACAAGGGTTCATATTGGAATGGCAAACAATGTTGCCTAAGGAATTTTTCATTTTCCTTGGACGAAAAAACCATTTTCCATTTTTGAGTGCCCAAAAGAAGGTTTTTTTGTGAAGGACCTACCAAATAATTGTTGTAAAATTTGACCAAATCAATTTTATAAAATACTAGGACATATTTAATGCACAATTGACAAAATGGTAGGGTGTAAAAAGTTTGCATCCACCTCTTGTGAAAAAGACAAATTTCCGTCGATTCAGTTGGAAGCGGGTCAAATTAGAACTGCAGCTGCCTCATAGTTTGCTATTTATTTTTCCAAAAATCATTTCTAGTTACATAAGTACCTATTTAATCATAAATACATGGTTTGGTGGCGATACGTCGAGGTTTGGGTGGTGGCCGAGGGCCCCAACTCTAGAGCGCGTAAACTCACATGCCCGCCGCGTGGTCACCGCGTGACCGTGGCATTGCCATGTGTTCTGGGCGGCCTAGGTATGCCTAGTGGGTTGGGCACTCCCCAGGTAGGTGCTAGGAATAAAATTACAACATAAGATTCTAACGAGGAGACCGATCGATGCTCAAACATGAATTAGCAACCAAGTGTTTGATTAGCGGTACGGGAAATGTACATGGCTAATGGGCGTGAGTTTTGACTGAGGATGATCAGTTACTAAGGAGACCGTTTTCACAAATTTTCAGCTCAAAAGGAGGAGCCTAGGTGGTACTTGCTTTGCAAAGTACCACACTGGACATAAATACGAATGTTGAAGCTGGGCTCAAAATAATGAATGGATTGAGCTGGCATTTGGTGGAGGATGGTTATTTGGGCATAGGAAAGCACTGTAGAAAATGGATACTATTTGGACATGCCAAAGTGGTACTTCCTTCACAAAGTGCTGCTCTGAATAGAATAGGAAAATGAATATTGTTGAACTATTTTTGAACTAGGCAAGGAAGGTTTTTGACATATTTGATCAAGATATGATCCAAAAAATTTATGAGAATTTGCTGGGAATTTCTGGAATAACAGAAATATAGGTTGCTTCACAACCTAGGGAAAAAATTGACACATGGACATGACACATAGGCAAAACTGATGAGATGGTGCCTAGTCATCGCAACCCACCACAATTTACAAGGCTATGACCATCTATATTGGTCGTTACCAACTAGAAATAAGGCAGCAGACTAGCGCTGTTTGCTTTACGACCATTTTGTGTAAGGAAATTACGACTTTTCTGACCAAAATGGTCGCAATGGTTTAGGGTTTGGAGCCCCCAAACAGCTTTTGACCCATTGGTCTCAAATGGTCATAGATCCATGACCAATTCTTCCAGGGTCACTGACAGAAGGTCACTAGTTGACATATTTCTTGTAGTGTCTCCTTAGTTTACACATCATAAGCTGTGAATATGCAATGGCACTAATGACGAGAGACCTCTAACATGGTAGTGTGATGTTGTTTGCATCTTGCATATGATTTATTTCTTGTACTGCTTCACATTTGTTTAAACGCCATTTATGATGAGACACTGTTAACTTGGCAGAGCGATATTTGTAGCATCTTTCATATGGTGTCTACCTTCCATTGCATTGCTTCTAATTTGGTGAAATGTCTTCTTCTTAGTTTACACATCATAGTTTTGGTTATCTCTTCCGTCCTGTTTTTCATACATATTACATCCTCCTATCATGTGGTTGTCTAACATCAAAGTTCAGTTCGTCTGCATCACGCATCATTTTGTTCTGAAGAACTAAATTGTTATTCATTTTTCTTGTCGGCTTGACTTAACATGGCACAGAGAAAGAGGAAGAAACACAAAATGGCAGGGAATGAGAAGCGGATGAATCCTGCAGATTCTGCTGGTACTGATGGTGTAATAGAAGGTCAAAGTCCAGTGGAAAATTCTACAAACACGACATCCCATGCTACACGAGTTGCCAAAAAAGCCAAACAGAAACAAATAGCTGCCACCAAACAAGCAGAGACAGCCCTAGTTCTTGCAACACCTACCACAGTACTACCAGCTACACGACTTACTCGTGCGTCAACTAAGCTAGCAACACGTTCCCAAGCTCCCTTGCCACCTGACACTACTTCCCAAGCACCCTTGACACAAGACGAGTTGGCAATATCAGATGAACCTTGTGAGGTTCAACAGTAAGAAGGTAGTTGCTGGAGTCAAGTTACAGTTGCATGCTTCTTTATATGTAGTCTCACAATTTGATGTACACTAATACTTCCTATGTTCGTTGTTGGACTAGCACCTAGGTGCAAGAGGAAACAAACATCAGGGATAATGCTCGATAGGTTAACTAAATCTAGAGGAGGAAGAATGGAGATCCATTTTGAGGCAGGTTTAAAAAGGCCACGTGATGCTACAGAGTCATCCAAGTTAGTATCAGAGGCAGCGGTTGCCATTAGGTGTCATGTACGTATCCTCCCAACATGGATTTAGTACTGGAATGACAAAGACGAAACCCAGTTCAACACCTTCCTCGACCATTTATCTGTAAGTATGGTTATGTATGGAAACTAGTAATAGCATCTTGCTCGGTCCCATACTTTCTAGGTTGCTGATAATGAGACTCCCATAATTTTCAACATATGAGGTTCAAGTTGGATAGCCAAGATGATGCAACCAGACAAGCTTGCACCCATGTTTTCAAGTCTGCTCTGCGACAGTATCGGTATAACTTGAGGAAAACTCACTTTGAAGGCAAGGATAACAGTGAACTTTCCCAAACATCTCCAATGGAAAATATATCGGATGAAGACTGGAGGGGCCTTGTTAAACACTGGTCTGATCCGAAGTATCAGGTACGTTATATATATGTGATCAAATCACATGTTGAAGTCCTATTTTACGCATGTGCCACACAAATCTATCTTCTTGTAGGTGAACTGTTCAAAGAACAAACCGTACGAAAGTGAAATTCCAACAGACGACAGGATCTCGTAGCTATATTGCACACTGCGAGGCTCTTGTAATTAGCTGCTGTTTCACTCTTTTTGATGTACCATATTATCAGATCTATATTGACTTATTCGAGATGTAGAGGAAAGCCCGTAAGGACCAAAAAGTACCTGAACCAAATGTTGTGGAAATCTTCAAGGACTGTCACACCAGCAAGAAGAAGGGCATGACTACACCAGTCAAAGCCGCTATTGTAAGTCCTTAATCCTCATGCCTTTTAACTACTACTTACTCTGACTTGTGCCTTGAACTGCATGGTTTGCAGCCAATGTCTATTACTCTTTTCAATTTTATACACAATTGTCTTAGCGTATCATTGCACCTTACAAGGTTTAAAAGAGAGGAGTGATGTTCCTTTGATCTTAACCCGTAATCTAGTTCTGTGTTGGACTTGCCCACACAATGTTACAATTGCCTGTTTGTCTGTTCTCAGTTGTTTTGTGATATGAATGATGTCATACTATGCTTATTGTATTATAAACGTTGTCTCTTTATCCTTAGCCATCAATACAATGTGAAGAAATAGACAATACATTAGAGGTACATGGTCATATGTTTGGAACCTGGTTTTATTATGTACTTTGCAATAAAATACAACTAATATTTTACATGGGTTCACCAGAATAAGTTCTGTATATAGACCAAAGCTATTTTATTTGGTTTTGCCGCCTCCTTAATATCTTCTGTTCTAGTACTACTAATGTAAAACCTCAACTTTTCAGCGAGCTATGGAAAAAATTGTGGAACCACCACCTTCTGAAGGTGGCGAGGCAACTATAACCACAATGTCAGCTCTTGCTGCAGTGTGTTAGTACCTGTCCACTAACAGTGCCAAAAGCATGTTCCTGCGTAATACTGGGTTGGTTGTTAAGGCAATATCATCCAAACTGCCTCATGATCAAGATATGCAAGCTCAAAGCAATGTTGTATCTGCGCTCCAAACACAAGTCCATTCCATAACAGAGACCCTTTGTGAAACAAGGAGAAACATTGCTCAATGTCATCAAGGTATGCATCATTTTGAAACCAGACTATCAGACATTTGCTATGTTGTTCAGGAGCCTAGGGGAAATGAAGGCGAGGGTTATGTGCTCCATCGGACAATACATCATGAAAACGTAATAGTTAGGTCAAATGAACCGAGCTTCTGAACTTCTGGTGGTGCATTTATATGCTAGACTGTTAAGTTTTATGCCAACCTTCCTTTTGTTATATAGTTGTAATTTGTTTTGGTGCGATACAAAATTTATTCTTAACATGCAGCCACCGGCTGAAGAAAACAACAAGCCATTTTTGTATAGTGTAGGGTGTTCCCTATATTTGCACTGGTGGTGATCTTTGATGCCGAGTGGATGTAATCTGTGCAATCGCCTTAATAGCCTAGCGTCAGTTCCAACCTTATTTATTTCCTAGTCTTCTTTTTCCCTGGTTTGCTAGTGGCCACAACTACCATGGGCCATATACGGGCCGTAGGATCCATGGGTCTCCTACGGGCCGTCGATAAATGGTCCTGTAATCGGCGGGCCTCGGGCCGTCGGATAAATGGGTCTACATGGGCCGTAATCGGGCGTAATTGGTATCGGCCTAGCACGGTAACAGGCCGTTAACATGCCGTAGGACAGCAAAGGCTTAATTCTGTCACAGGCATAATGGGTCGTTAATGGGCCAGAATATAGGACGGGCTGGAAATGGCGCAACGGGTTAACAGGCCAGAAACGGGCCGACTTTTGCCATGGGCCGAATTTGGCCCATTAGGGTAACAGGCCAGTAACGGGCCGACTCTTGCCATGGGCCGAATTTGGCCCATTAGGGGAACATGCCAGTAACGGGCCAGAAGTAATCGAGGGCCGAAAAGGAGCCCAAGAACGTATGGGCCGTCAATAGGCCAAAAGCTAACATGGGCTGGAAACGGCCCATGTAAATCACTGGCTGTTAACGGGTATAAAGAAAAATACTGTTCATTATGGGCTAGAGTCACCGTGGGCCTGTAAAGGGCCAAAAGATACGAAGGCCTCATATGGACCGAAAGACATCGTGGGCCATACATGGGCCGAAAGTGAAATGGACTGGTGTTATATTCGACGGCCCACATGACGTTGTTGGGCCAATTTCCTTTAGGGCCTAACGGGCCGTGAGTTAATGGGCTGTAAAATGGGATATTTGCGAAGAGACCATTAACAGGCTTTTCATGGGCCAGCCCATTAACTTTTGACCAAGTCAAATGGGCCGGCTTTGTAAGATAAATGGGCCAGTGGTGGGCTGTGGCACGTGTCGACATATCATAGGCGCCTATCTGACCCACTAACGAGCTGACACATGTTTCGTCCGGCCAATAAGAATTTTACACGTGGAAATTTCCCATTGGTAGGGGCTGTGGTTATCGGATCCAAAACCCGACCCGATAGCTTAACGCCGTTCCATTACGGTGGATACCACGTGTCGGTCACCCTTGACAAAAGCACTTCTGTGACGCGCGATTTATCGTCATGGAAGTGGACACTTCCGTGATGATAATTTTGGTAATGTCATGGAACACTTCTACGACAGCACATGTATGACTATCTTGATTCTGTCATAAAATCTTCATGGATGTACATGTATGACAAAAAACGCGACCTACTGTGAGAAACACGTATCATCACGGAAGTGTATCTTTTTGTAGTGATATTTTGAGCTAGGCAAATTTGCTCTAGTGCTTCACTTATATCGTTTTAGAGCATAGCGGTGGTTTTATTTTAAAGAAATTGATGAACTCTCGTACTTCACTTATATTATTTTGAGAGTCCTTAAAACAGCGTGGTAATTTGCTTTTGTTATAAAATTAGTCCTAATATGATAGGCATCCAAGAGGGACATAATAAAAACTTTCATATAAAGTGCATTGAATATATGAGAAGTTTGATTCCTTATGATTGATTTGAGATATGAAGATGGTGATATTAGAGTCATCCTAGTAAGTAGTTGACAATTTGAGAAATACTTGTGTTAAAGTTTGTCAGTACCGAAGCATGCATGTATGGTGAACCGTTATATGATGAAGTCGGAGCATGATTGATTTATTGATTGTCTTCCTTATGAGTGGCGGTCGGGGACGAGTGATGATCGTTTCCTACCAATCTATCCCCCTAGGGGTATGCGTGTAGTACTTTGTTTCGATGACTAATAAATTTTTGCAATAAGTATGTGAGTTCTTTATGACTAATATTGAGTGCATGGATTATACGCACTCTCACCTTTCTTCCATTGCTAGCCTCTCTAGTACCGCACAACTTTCGCCGGTACCACAAGCCCACCATATACCTTCCTCAAAATAGCCACCATACCTACCTATTATGGCTTTCCATAGCCATTCCGAGATATATTGCCATGCAACTTTCCACCGTTCCGTTTATTTTGACATGCTCCATCATTGTCATATTGCTTTGCATGATCATGTAGTTGACATTGATTTGTGGCAAAGCCACTGTTCATAATTTTTTCATACATGTCACTCTTGATTCATCGCGATCCTGGTACACCCCGGAGGTATTCACATAGAGTCATATTTTGTTCTAAGTATCGAGTTGTAATTTTTGAGTTGTAAGTAAATAAAAGTGTGATGATCTTCATGATTAAAGCATTGTCCCATGTGAGGAAAGGATGATGGAGACTATGATTCCCCCACAAGTCGGGATGAGACTCCAGACAAAAAAATAGGCCAAAAAATGAGAGAAGGCCCAATAAAAATGAGAGAAAAGAGAGAAGGGGCAATGCTACTATCCTTTTACCACACTTGTGATCCAAAGTAGCACCATGATCTTCATGATAGCGAGTCTCCTATGATATCACTTTCATATACTAGTGGGAATTTTCATTATAGAACTTGGCTTGTATATTCCAATGACGGGCTTCCTCAAAATGCCCTCGGTCTTCGTGAGCAAGCGAGTTGGATGCACACCCACTCAGTTTTTTTGAGCTTTCATGAACTTATAGCTCTAGCGCATCCGTTGCATGGCAATCCCTACTCACTCACATTGATATCTATTAATGGGCATCTCCATAGCCCGTTGATACGCCTAGTTGATGTGAGACTATCTCCTTCTTTTTGTCTTCTCCACAACCACCATCCATTCCACCTATAGTGCTATGTCCATGGCTCATGCTCATATATTGCGTGAAAGTTGAAAAAGTTTAAGATCATCAAAAGTATGAAACAATTGCTTGGCATTGGGGTTGTGCAAGATTTAAATATTTTGTTTGATGAAGATGGAGCATAGCCAGACTATATGATTTTGTAGGGATAAGGTTTCTTTGGCCATGTTATTTTGAGAAGACATAATAATTTTGTTAGTATGCTTGAAGTATTATTGTTTTTATGTCAATATTAAACTTGGGGATGCTTGATACGTCTCCAACGTATCTATAAGTTTTGTTAGGTAGCATTCCACAGTAAAGAGAATTACATGGATAAATATGTTAGGTAGCATTCCACATCAAATTTTTTGTTTTTATCATTTACCTACTCGAGGACGAGTAGGAATTAAGCTTGGGGATGCTTGATACGTCTCCAATGTATCTATAATTTTTGATTGTTCCATGCTATTATATTATCTGTTTTGGATGTTTTATATGCATTAATATGCTACTTTATATGATTTTTGGGACTAAGATATTAACCTAGAGCCCAGTGTCAGTTCCTGTTTTTTTCCTTGTTTTAGAGTTTCGCTAAAAAGGAATACCAAACGGAGTCCAAACAGAATAAAACTTTCGCAATGATTTTTCTTGGACCAGAAGACACCCAGGAGACTTGGAGTGCAAGTCAGAAGAGCCATGAGGTGGCCACAAGGGTGGAGAGTGTGCCCCCCGACCTTGTGGGCCCCTCGGTGACCCCCCGACCTAGATCTTCCTCCTATATATTCTCAAATACCGCAACAACTTCTAGGGGAGCCACGAAACAACTTTTCCACTGCCACAACCTTCTGTACCTGTGAGATCCCATCTAGGGGCCTTTTCCGGCATCCTGTCGGAGGGGGATTCGATCACGGAGGGCTTCTACATGAACACGATTGCCTCTCTGATGAAGTGTGAGTAGTTTACCACAGACCTACATGTTAGGGAATGCAGTATTTCAAAAAAAAATCCTACAATCACGCAAGATCTATCTAGGAGATGCATAGCAACGAGAGGGGAGAGTGTGTCTACGTACCCTTGTAGACTGAAAGTGGAAGCATTAAGTAACGCGGTTGATGTAGTCGAACGTCTTCACGATCCAACCGATCAAGTACCAAACGCACGACACCTCCGCGATCTGCACACGTTCAGCTCGGTGACGTCCGTCGTACTCTTGATCTAGCTGAGGCCGAGGGTGAGTTCCATCAGCACGATGGCGTGTTGACGGTGACGATGAAGTTACCGACGCAGGGCTTCTCCTAAGCACTATGACAATATGACTGAGGTGTAATACTATGGAGGGGGGTACCGCACACAGCTAATGATCAACTTGTGTGTCTATGGGGTGCCCCCTTCCCCCATATATAAAGGAGGGGAGGAGGAGGAGGGGAGGCCACAAGGGGCACGCCCAAGGGGGGGATCCTACTCCTAGTAGGAGTAGGTTTCCCCCTTTCCTAGTCCAAGTAGGAGAAGAAGGAAGGAGAGGAAGAAGAGAAGGAAAGGGGGGCCTCCCCCCTTAGCCCTTGTCCAATTCGGTTTGGACTAGGGGGGCATGCGCCACACCTTGGCCTGCCTCCTCTCTTCCACCATTAGGCCCATGAGGCCCAATAACTTCCCGGGGGGGGGGGGTTCTAGTAACCCCCGGTACTCCGAAACTTATCCGAAACGACCCGAACCATTCCGGTGTTCGAACGTAGCCTTCCAATTTATGAATCTTTACGTATCGACCATTTTGACACCCTTCGACATGTCCATGATCACATCCGGGACTCTAAACAACCTTCGGTACATCAAATCACATAACTCATAATACACATTGTCATTGAACGTTAAGCGTGCGAACCCTACGAGTTCGAGAACTATGTAGACATGACCAAGACTCATCTCCGGTCAACAAGCAATAGCGGAACCTGGATGCTCATATTCGTTCCTACATATTCTACGAAGATCTTTATCGGTCAAACCGCATAACAACATGCATTGTTCCCTTTGTCATCGGTATGTTACTTGTCCGAGATTTTATCGTCGGTATAATGATACCTAGTTCAATCTCGTCACCGGCAAGTCTCTTTACTCATTCCGTAATGCATCATCCCGTGACTAACTCATTAGTCACATTGCTTGCAAGGCTCAAAGTGATGTGCATTACCAAGAGAGCCCACAGATACCTCTCCGATACAAGGAGTGACAAATCCTAATCTTGATTTATGCCAACTCAACAAACACCATCGAAGACACCTGTAGAGCATCTTTATAATCACCCAATTACATTGTGACATTTGATAGCACAGAAGGTGTTCCTCCGGTACTCGGGAGTTGCATAATCTCATAGTCACAGGAACATGTATAAGTCATGAAGAAAGCAATAGCAATAATCTAAACGATCATAGTGGTAAGCTAACAGATGGGTCTAGTCCATCACATCATTCTCTAATGATGTGATCCCATTCATCAAATGACAACACATGTCCATGGCTAGGAAACTTAACCATCTTTGATTAACAAGCTAGTCAAGTAGAGGCATACTAGGGACACTCTGTTTGTCTATGTATTCACACATGTACTAAGTTTCCGTTTAATACAATTCTAGCATGAATAATAAACATTTATCATGATATAAGGAAATATAAACAACAACTTTAGTATTGCCTCTAGGGCATATTTCCTTCAGTCTCCCACTTACACTAGAGTCAATAATCTAGATTACATAGTGATGGTTCTAACACCCATGGAGTCTTGGTGCTGATCATGTTTTGCTCGTGAGAGAGGCTTAGTCAACGGGTCTGCAACATTAAGATCCGTATGTATCTTGCAAATCTCTATGTCTCCCTCCTTGACTTGATCGAGGATGGAATTGAAGTGTCTCTTGATGTGCTTGTTCTCTTGTGAAATCTGGATTCCTTTGCCAAGGCAATTGCACCAATATTGTCACAAAAGATTTTGATTGGTCCCGATGCACTAGGTATTACACCTAGATCAGATATGAACTCCTTCATCCAGACTCTTTCATTTGCTGCTTCTGAAGCAGCTATGTATTCCGCTTCACACATAGATCCCGCCACGACACTTTGCTTAGAACTGCACCAACTGACAGCTCCACCATTTAATAAAAATACGTATCCGGTTTGTGACTTAGAGTCATCCAGATCAGTGTCAAAGCTTGCATTGACATAACCGTTTACGACGAGCTCTTTGTCACCTCCATAAACAAGAAACATATCCTTAGTCCTTTTCAGGTATTTCAGGATGTTCTTGACCGCTGTCCAGTGATCCACTCCAGGATTACTTTGGTACCTCCCTACTAAACTAATAGCAAGGCAGACATCAGGTCTGGTACACAACATTGCATACATGATAGAACCTATAGCTGAGGCATAGGGAATGACTTTCATTTTCTCTCTATCTCTGTAGTGGTTGGGCATTGAGTCTGACTCAACTTCACACCTTGTAACACAGGAAAGAACCCTTTCTTTGCTTGATCCATTTTGAACTTCTTCAAAACTTTATCAAGGTATGTGCTTTGTGAAAGTCCAATTAAGCATCTTGATCTATCTCTGTCGTGGTTTTGTCATGGCAGATGTCCTTGTGGAAGGACTTAGTCGTGGAGCCATCGCGACGGGTTAGCTTAAAGGGGTTAAAGCGGACAAGGGACGCAAGAGTTATACTGGTTCAGCCCCTTTCCATGAAGGTAAAAACCTACGTCCAGTGTGATGGAATTGCTTGGGTTTCGATGACCAGGGAGCGAATCCGCTTTGCCTGGCTCTCGAGTTATTGTCTATTGTCCCTAAACCGCCGCCGGGTCGCCCCTTTATATACATAGGTCGACGCCCGTCAGTTTACAGAATCCCGAGGCCAGATCATAAATGTGTTCGGCTCGGTCTCTATTCCTTCTATCTTACAATACAAGTTACATAACAATGCCGGTTTATGTCTACAGGCCTTAACCCGCCTTTGGGCCTTGGGCCTTCATGAAGCGCCACCATCTTTTGTCTTCCCGGGCTTCAAATAAAGTAATCATCATAGAGATAACCCAGCCTCTCCTGGCTGGTTTATGTCCAGTTGTAATATCCCCAACATTAGGCCCCAGATTGATTTGAACTTGTTCATGTCAATCTTCAACACTTAGAAAAATTCCTCCCTTTGCACTTTCGCATAGATCTTGTAAACCGTCGTGACATCCTCCTCCAAATTTGTAGTAAACCACTGTGACATCACCTCTTTGCCCTTATAAATAGGGCTGAGGATCCCTTTCCTTTTCCTCCCGTTGCCTCTTTGTCTCTTCTTCCTCCTTGCGATGCCTCTGCACCCGAGCGCCGCCGCCATTGTCGAGCTTCGCCTCTGCCTCACCGTCGGCCGCTGCATCAACCTGATTGAACCAGAAAAACATGGCGCACCTCCTCTTCTTCAACAACTTCAGTAAATCTTTCCCTCTTTCCTCTGTAGATCCACTTAGGATTCACATGGGTTCATGGCATTCTTCGCTTGTTCTTCGTCAGTCCATAGATAGCAGACCTCAACCTTGATGCATTCTGTGCGGTAGCTATAGTAGTCCTTATCTTGGCTATCAAACCAAGCCTTATACACATAAAAACCTGATCTGAATTTTTATGAACTGCTCCAGGACCAACTTTTTAGGTCTAAATCTTTTTCTTTTCCGGACTTGTGGTAGATCCAAAATGCCCATGTGATCATGTGAAACCTGTTTTTCCTCACTTAGTCATTTTTTGTCTCAGATTTGTACCTTCCTTATCTGCATACACGGTTTATCCTTGTAGAAAATAATCTGTCATATGCCATTAGTCCCCTTTGTAAACCGCCTGTCGCTTTACCATTTATAACTGCATGAGCCTCCGGTTTAACAATTTATCATGCTTGAATTCCTTTTTCTTAACCTGTTGCGATTTATGCCTTGTAAATCATGAATCGTAAACCGGCAGCAATCCTTTCCAGCTCTTCACTTGCAATGGCCAAACAATTTTATGCGTGTAACTGGGTCCCTTCCCGGGTTATGGAGGAGCAACTGGATGGATGCGTCAAAATTGGCACCTTACCGAAGCGGAGTGAAATCCAGTGGCAAGTTCCCGGTCCAGAAAACTCTCCTGCCCCCAGAGATGGCGAAGAAGTAGTGTTTGTTGATCACATGAGTCGTGGCTTTAAACCGCCCGGATCCAAGTTCTTCCGTGATGTACTTGCCAATTTCCAGATCCATCCTCAAGACATTGGACCAAACTCTGTGTCAAATGTTTGCGACTTTCAAGTATTTTGTGAAGCATACCTGCAAGAGGAGCCAACTGTTGAGCTATCCTGGGACTTTTCTATTTGAACCGTCGCACTAAGTTTGTAGACGGGCCCAATACCGAACTGGGCAGCGTTTCCATTCAGAAGAGAAAAGATGTCAGCTTCCCTCATGCCAAACTCCATAGCCATCCTAAAGATTGGAACCAAACTTGGTTTTATTGTAAAGATACCTGCTACCTCTTGAGCTTGCGTTGGATTTCCCCGAAGAGGAAAGGATGATGCAGCAGAGTAGCGTAAGTATTTCCCTCAGTTTTTGAGAACCAAGGTATCAATCCAGTAGGAGGCCACGCTCAAGTCCCTCGTACCTGCACAAAACAATAGCTACTCGCAACCAACGCGATTATCGGTTGTCAATCCCTTCACGGTCACTTACGAGAGTGAGATTTGATAGATATAATATTTTTGGTATTTTTGGTATAGAGATGCAAAGTGAAAAGTAAAAGGCAAAGTTAAAAATCAAAGCAAGATTAAAGTGGTGGAGATTGATATGATGAGAATAGACCCGGGGGCCATAGGTTTCACTAGTGGCTTCTCTCAAGAGCATAAGTATTCTACGGTGGGTGAACAAATTACTGTTGAGCAATTGACAGAATTAAGCATAGTTATGAGAATATCTAGGCATGATCATGTATATAGGCATCACGTCCGTGACAAGTAGACCGAAACGATTCTGCATCTACTACTATTACTCCACTCATCGACCGCTATCCAGCATGCATCTAGAGTATTAAGTTAAAAACAGAGTAACGCTTTAAGCACTAGTAGAAAAAGGGTCAAATGTGAAGCACATTAGTGCCGTTTTGAATTTGAGTCGGCACTAATGTGTGCATTAGTGCCAGTTCCAACGGCTAGCCGGCCGCTCTCATTAGTACCGGTTCATGGAGAACCTTTAGCACTGGTTCGTGCCACGAACCGGTACTAAAGTGAGTGGTGGCAGGATGTTGTCAGTCCGGGGCCCCTCCAGCACCTTTAGTACCGGGTCGTATCACGAACCGGTACTAAAGGTCGTCCTACATATACCCTTCGTCCACCCGAGCTTGCTCTGTTCTTCCCCTTTCCCCTCTCCTCTCTGTTCTTTTCCCTCTTCCTCTCAAGCTCATCACACATTTTGCCCAAAATTTGTCAAGATTTGAAGGCCCCCATCGATTCAAATGATCACAAAGGTTAGCAACTTTGTCCTTTCATCTCTCATTGCTAGATTAGCTCGTGCAATGCTTTATATAGTGATTTATTTTTGAGTTTAGTAATTTGGGAGGAATTATATATATGTGCTAGTATTTGATTTATATGCAACTTGAGGTCAAAAATAACACTTAGTTTGCATATGTAGGTGTGTTTTACTTAGTACCTTCTAAATCTCCGTCGTAACCACCGTCGATCGCTCGCAACGTCCCGCCACAGACACCACCTTGTGGTGAGCCTCTTGTTCATGAAGTTTTATATAAAAAATTTATGTTTGTGTGATTTGGATATATAGTTACTCGTATAATTATCTTACCCATACGTTGTTTGTTATACATAGTGCCATGGTTTTGATATCCGTCCCCGTCGGCCCTCGTCCGGGTTATGATTCGGATGTGGTATATTCTCTTTTAAAACCATTCATTGCATTTCGTGTTTATGACAAATTATGCCCATCAAGTTGACATAGATATTTGTATGTAGGAGGTAGTTGAACCGGAAATTCCACCCGACCCTATTGTCGAGAGGTTAAATTTAGTTGAAAGAGAAAACGAGGATTTGAAGGAAAAATTGAAAAGAATTGAGGGGGAGAAGATGGAATTGGATTTGCATGTTGCCGATGTCGTCGATGATCACAAGATTAAGATGGAGAAAATGCGCTTGAAGGTTAGAAAGATTAGAAAATATGCCATTCATAGTGAGGCTTGGTATCATTATGCTGTTGGATCAATTGTTACCTTAGTTGCAACCTTGATCGCATTTGTTGTTGCATTTAAATTCTTTAGCTAGAGAGTTATTTGTTTGTTGCATTTAAGTGTTGTATGATCTTTATGTATGAACTTTATGTATTGTATTAATTTGGTGTTTTCGGTGCTGTGTATTGAAGATGAGCCGGCAATGGATGTACGATGACCGATGCTCTCCCGAGTTCATTAATGGCGTGCGTACTTTTCTGCTCGCAGCTGAGGAAAACAAGCAGGCGGATGGTTTCATGCCTTGTCCATGTGCTGGCTGTAAGAATGGTCACAATTACTCTACGTCAAGAACCATTCACGTCCACCTGTTTGAGTCTGGTTTCATGCCCCACTATAATGTTTGGACCAAGCATGGAGAAAGAGGGGTTATGATGGAAGACAATGAAGAAGAAGAGGACGACGACAGCTATCCTGGCCATGGGTTCCCTGAATACGATGATACAACAATGAGGGAAGAAGCTGAGCCGGTAATGCGGGAAGAAGCTGAGCCGGCAATGCGGGAAGAATCTGAAGAAGAGGCATCGGATGAGCCCGTTGATGATCTAGGTCAGGCCATTGCCGACGCAAAGAGAAACTGCACAAGTGATTTGGAGAAGAAGAAGTTGCACCGCATGTTAGAGGATCACAAAAAATTGTTGTACCTGAATTGCGTAGGTGACAAGAAAAAGCTGGGCACCACACTGGAATTGCTACAATGGAAGGAAAAGAATGGTGTATCTGACAAGGGATTTGGAAAGTTGCTGGTAATGATAAAGAATATGCTTCCAAAGGACAACGAATTGCCTGAGAGTACGTACGAAGCAAAGAAGGCTGTCTGCCCTCTAGGGTTAGATGTGCAGAAGATACATGCATGCCCTAATGATTGCATCCTCTACCGCGGTGAGTACGAGGATTTGAACGCTTGCCCAGTATGCGGTGCATTACGCTATAAGATCAGCCGCGATGATGCTGGTGATGTCGAGGGCGAGCGCCCCAGGAAGAAGATTCCTGCCAAGGTGATGTGGTATGCTCCTATAATACCACGGTTGAAATGTTTGTTCCAAAACAAAGAGCATGCCAAGGCGATGCGATGGCACATAGAAGACCGTAAGAAAGACGGAAAGTTGAGAGTACCCGCTGACGGGTCGCAGTGGAGAAAAATCGAAAGAAAGTATGGGAAGGAGTTTGCAGATGACGCAAGGAACATATGGTTTGGTCTAAGCGCAGATGGCATTAATCCTTTTGGGGAGCAGAGCAGCAACCATAGCACCTGGCCTGTGACTCTATGTTTGTATAACCTTCCTCCTTGGTTGTGCATGAAGCGGAAGTTCATTATGATGCCAATGCTCATCCAAGGCCCTAAGCAACCCGGCAACGACATTGATGTGTACCTAAGGCCATTAGTTGAAGAACTCTTACAACTGTGGAATGGAATAGGTGCACGTGCGTGGGATGAGCACATGGGGGAAGAATTTAACCTAAAGGCGTTGTTGTTCGTGACCATCAATGATTGGCCTGCTCTCAGTAACCTTTCAGGACAGACAAATAAGGGATACCGCGCATGCACGCACTATTTGGACGATACCGACAGTATATATTTGGCTAATTGTAAGAAGAATGTGTACCTGGGACATCATCGATTTCTTCCGAGCAGGCATCCCGTAAGAAAGAAAGGCAAGCATTTCAAAGGTGAGGCGGATCACCGGACGAAGCCTCGCCACCGTACTGGTGCTGATGTACATGATATGGTCAAGGATTTGAAGGTGGTCTTTGGAAAGGGTCCTGGTGGACAACCTGTTCCGAATGACGCTGACAGACGCGCACCCATGTGGAAGAAGAAATCTATATTTTGGGACCTGCCCTATTGGAAAGACCTGGAGGTCTGCTCCGCAATCGACGTGATGCACGTGACGAAGAATCTTTGTGTGACCCTGCTTGGCTTCTTGGGCGTGTATGGGAAGACAAAAGATACACCTGAGGCACGGGAGGACCAGCAACGTATGCACGGAAAAGACGGCATACATCAGGGTCATGCAAGCTACGCTCTTACCAAAGAAGAGAAGGAAATCTTCTTTGAATGCCTGCTCAGTATTAAGGTACCATCTGGCTTCTCGTCGAATATAAAGGGAATAATAAACATGGCAGAGAAAAAGTTCCAGAACCTAAAGTCTCATGACTGCCACGTGATTATGACGCAACTTCTTCCGGTTGCATTGAGGGGGCTTCTACCGGAAAACGTTCGATTAGCCATTGTGAAGATATGTGCATTCCTCAATGCAATCTCTCAGAAGGTAATCGATCCAGAAATCATACCAAGGTTAGAGAATGATTTGGTGCAATGTCTTGTCAGTTTCGAGTTGGTATTCCCACCATCCTTCTTCAACATCATGACGCACGTCCTAGTTCACCTATGTGAAGAGATTAACATTTTGGGTCCTGTATTTCTACACAATATGTTCCCCTTTGAGAGGTTCATGGGTGTCTTAAAGAAATATGTTCATTACTGTGCTAGGCCAGAAGGAAGCATCTCCAAGGGCCATGAAAATGAGGAGGTCATTGAGTTTTGTATTGACTTTATTCCTGACCTTAAGCCGATTGGTGTTCCTGAATCGTGACATAAGGGCAGACTGGATGGAAAAGGCACGCTAGGAGGGGAACAAATAATATGTATGGACGGACATTCTCTCACTGAAGTACACTACACAGTTCTATAGAATTCCGCCTTGGTGGCTCCGTATATGGATGAACACAAGAATTTGCTACGCTCCAAACACCCGGAGCGGTCTGATGACTGGATTACACGTGAACAAACCAGGAGTTTCGCCAGCTGGTTGCAGACACATACCATGCATGACGCCTCTATTGAAGATGACCTGTACTTGTTGTCCCAGTTACCATCTTCGAATATAATGACTTTCAAAGGGTACGAGATAAATGGTAATACATTTTACACGATCGCCCAAGATAAGAAGAGCACCAACCAAAACAGTGGTGTCCACTTTGATGCAGAAACCAAGACGGGAAATGAAACATATTATGGTTATATACAGGACATATGGGAACTTGACTATCGACGTGGTTTGAAGGTCCCTTTGTTTCGGTGCAAATGGGTCAATATGACACGAGGCGGGGTAACGGAAGACCCGCAGTACGAAATGACAACCGTGGATCTCAACAATCTTGCGTATGCAGACGAACCATTCGTCCTAGCCAATGATGTGGCAAAGGTTTTCTATGTGAAGGACATGTCTACCAAGCCGAGAAAAAGAAAAGATAAGGAACCGAATGCATCGTACGATGATCCAAAGCAGCATATAGTTCTTTCTGGGAAGAGAAACATCGTGGGAGTGGATGACAAGATAGACATGTCATGAGATTATGAAAAGTTTGATGAAATTGCTCCATTCACAGTGAATATTGACCCGAGCATCCAGTTAAATGATGAAGATTTTCCATGGCTACGGCGCAAAGGGACACACGCGAAGAAAAAGTTTCACACCCAAAGATCTGGGATGTGATCGGCTTCACTATCATCACTTTCTTCTGTGTTTCACACCCAGGAGGGAATCTCTGTAATAGTTAGGGTAGCTAGTTATGTGTTTTAGCATTTGAAACGTGAAGAAACTTTATGTGCAAGCAATCTCTTTCATGCATTTACTGATTTTTTCAGCTAAATGACCTTGAAATTGAAAAGCATTTCAAATGAACTCAGAAAAGGTTGAAAGTTGGCATGGTATCATAATTTTACCCACATAGCATGTGCAAAAAAGTAGAGAGGGTTACCGCAAAAACTGGATGCACTTCGTGTACAAAATGGACAATCTCTTTCGAAGTATCAGGGTTTCGGACGAAAACTCATCCGTTAGAAAAGGCATTTCATTTTTTTAAATAACCTAAGCATTACCAAATTGAACATAATGATAAAACACACTAATATTAAACGTAATAAAAAATAATCACTGAAAAATCTATTTTCAAAGTTAAGTTATTCACAAACTAGCGATTCAGACAAATTTCAAATAATTCAAAATTTAAACTATTCAAATTTGTAAACTACCGGTACTAACAGAAAGTTTGTAATTTTTTGTACCTAAAGCAAAAATATTCACAAAGAAACTCTAAATATAGCAAAAAACAACTCAAAAATAAATAAAACAAAAATAAATAAAGCAAAAAAATAAGAAAAAAAGCCCACCTACTGGGCCACAGCGGCCTGCATACGACTAGAAACCCAAATTCTAGTTGGGCCAGGATGCAGGCTCGCTAGCCCAGTAGGCCCAACAGGGCATCGCAGCAGAGGTAGGCCCAGAAGGCCTACTTAAGAGAGGAGCTCGAGACAGCAGCGACGGCAGGGCTTATAAGCAGGTGCGAGTGCCCCTCGGCTAGCGAAGTGGGACTAAACTTTTGCGCCCCTCGCCTGGCAGCGCACACCCTTTAGTACCGGGTCGTGGCTCCAACCGGTACTAAAGGGGGGCCTTTAGTACCGGTTGGCGCCACGACCCGATACTAAAGGGGGCGCGGTTCCCGCCGCTTTGCCTGGCCAAAACAGACCTTTAGTACCGGTTGGTGGCTCCAACCGGTACTAAAGGTGGGTTATATATAAGAAAACACTTCAAAAAAATTGTCACTTTCTCATCTCTCCCTCCTTCTTTCTCCTCTACCCCGTTGTCGCCGCCCCTCCTCGCTGCCCCCGTCGCCGCCCGTCGCCGTCACCGTCCGTCACCGTCGCCATCCCCGTCCCCGTCCCTGTCGTCGTCGTTGCCGCGCCCCGCCCCGTCCTCCCGTCGTCCCCGCCCGGCCCGTCCCCGTCCCCATCATGGCCGCCCCGTCCCCGTCGTCGTCTCCGTCCCCGTCCCCTTCCCCGTCTCCGTCTCCGTCCCCGTCCCCATCGCCGCCCCCCATCATCACGCCTCGCCGGTGAGCTCCTGCCCCGGCCGCCAACCACACAGACACACATTGTTATAGAATTGTTAGCAATCTTTCTGTTTTTTAGTTATAGAATTATTAGAAATGTTAGTTTTAGTTATAAAAATGTTAGTTATATAGAAATGTTAGTTATATAGAAATGTTATTTATATAGAAATATTAGAAATGTTAGTTATATTAGAAATGTTAGTTATATAGAAATGTTTTTTAGTTATAGAAATATTAGAAATGTTAGTTTTTGTTATAGAAATATTAGAAATGTTAGTTTTAGTTATAAAATTTAGAATTTGCATATATGAAATCACAATCCATCATTTAAAAATGTTACTTTACTTTTGTGACATATAGTATTTGTTGTCGATGATGCCCGGCCCGCATCCTCGCCGTCGACCCATTTGCGACGACGTCCTGCTTCAGAGGACCCATGTCTGGGATTGGGCTCCGCCGAGCTGGCACTGGGAGGTGCTACCTTCAGGGGCGCGACGCTTGGTGAGGAACCCAGCCCCGGGTCCCGTCGTCGACCCTCATATCCTTTGGTGGCGTTCGCGTGGGCCACTTTCGGTGCGGAGGGAGCCGGCCCCGCCGGAGGTGGTACGTCGCCGTGTTAGGGAGGAGGACGAGCACGTCCATCGCTACATGGCTGCTATGGACGTCAGGTTCTCCAATACCTGGCAGGTTCTTTGGGGAGATCACCCGAGCTATGATCCAGTGATGGTTCCTTCACTTTGGTTGTCCACCGCCTAGATTACTCTCTAGTATTCGATCTTTATTAGCTAGCTAGCTAGCTAGTGATGTATTCGATATATAATATTCGAGATGATTTATTCGAGATTTTATATATTATTCGAGACGATGTATTCGAGATTATGTCTATTATTTGAGACGACATATTCGAGACGTACTATGATTGATTCAGTTTTTCCTTATTAATTGATTGCATCCATGCATTATAATTTGAATATATTTCTTTTGGATTAGTTAAACAAAACCTATGGCGGACAATACCGGCAGAGAGGAAGAAGAGACCCTGTTCAATATCATACGCAATCCTCGCGGGCCAGATGATGATTAGAATGAAGAAGATTATGATGGCTCCAAATATCTAAACAACACCGGGGAGGGTGATATGATATTCGATCGCGACGACCGAATTGATGAAGTCATGAACTATGAACATGACGAAGAAAATGTTGATCTTGAAACAACAAAGACCGGCGAGGTATATATATATATTTATATAAGCAGGCATCTGGTGATCATCACATGTTTTAAAAGACTTGAAGATATATTAACGAATCAATCTTTCTTCTTTCAGCCATCCGAATCGAGCAAATCTTCAGGCAACAGGAAACGAGGCCTGAACAAAAAGTTGAAGGAGGGCGTAAAGTACAATATCGAGGCCATCAAACCTAATGGCGAACCATTAGCGCCTAAGAAGATTGCGGACAAGTTCGTTCGTCAGTGCGGAGTTCTTGTGAAGGACCAACTCCGATCTCCTTTCAAGAATGGAGAGAGCCAGCAAAGCCATGTCCAGGAGTTACTTTTGTCGACGACAGACAAAAACTTCTGCTTTGGGAAACGCTCATGGAACATTTCACCCTACCAGATCATTTCACAGATGTAGACGTGGAGAAAGTCAAGGACGCTGCTCTTAGGAAGATGGCGGTTGCATTCAAGAACCACAAGATTCGTGAATGGGCCAAGTACGTCAAGGGAGGAAGGAAGACTCCAGTATTCGAGGGAACACTAGAGAAGCAAAGTGCTCATTGGGACGATTTCGTGAAATTCAAGGATTCAGAATTATCTAAGGAACGGTCGAGAATAAACAAGGCTAATGCCGCAAAAAAGGATAAGTTCCATAAGCTGGGGCCAGGTGGCTATGCGGTGGGAATGCCTAAGTGGGATAAGTCCGAGAAAGAGATGCTGGATGCAGGTGTCACTCCAGAAACATTGAGCTGGCCCCCCAGGTGCAGGACTTGGTTCTATGCGCATGGGGGGGAGTTGGACCCAAGACAGGCAAATTTTTGAAGAAGGCATGTCTGGACGGAGCCGAAGATAAGCTACTTGTTGCAATAGAAGAGGCTCGATCGGGGGTGTTCGAGCCCAACAGAGAGAATGACGAGCTTACGTGTGCCCTAGGAAATCCTGAACACCCGAGAAGAACACGAGGCATGTGCGCTATTCCGTGGTATGAGGGGTTTTCGGACTGGAACGCCGACTACAGAACCCGTGCGAGAAAGAAGATTGCGGAGGAGAAGAAGAGGAAGATGGAGGAGGAGTAGAGGAAGCTAGACTATGAATGCCTTCAAGGCCTAGAATCAGCGCACGCGGACTTGGCAGTCAAATTCCAGCGGCAGTAGGAGCAGATTGACTCACTTAGCCAGCAAAGGGGGTCTCAGCAGCTAGCGGATGATCCACCATTGGGTAGCATCATCGCATCCATGCCGAGAAGCAGCGTGGGTTCCGCCCCGGGCGACGCATTGCTGGATAGCTACCCAGTGGATGACATCATGGAGAACACTAACTACGAGCTACACTTCAAAATGAAGAACATATCCATGAAGGTGGCAGACGCCCTTGCTTTTACAAATCCCCCCGAGGCAACCTTCCATTGCAACCCGATTCCAGCGGGCTATGCTCGTGTCTTGGTTGATGAGGTGGTGGACCAATATTCGGGGCTAGAGCTTGACATTCCTGGAGGTGACGATGAGCACACACTGGGAGAGGCCAACCATCGTATCATCCTATGGAGAAAGGATTGCATCATCTTTCGAAGGCCACCGACACCGCGTCATCCGACTCCTCGTCGAAGTCCGCCACCGAGTCAGCAGACTCCCGCTCCTCCAAGTCCACCAACGCGTCAGGCCACTCCTCCTCCAAGCCCGGCATATCTTCAGGCCACTCCTCCTCCTCCAAGTCCGGCAAAGCGTCAGGCCACTCCTCCTCCAAGTCCGGCACAGCTTCAGGCCACTCCTCCTCCTCCAACTCAGCCACGTCAGCCGTCTTTGCCGCCTCAGCAATCACGGAAGAGAGCCGCCTCAGCTATGGTGCGTAGAGGTACAAGTCGAGGTAGTACTGGAGGTACAGGCGGAGGCAAGCGATTTCAATATGGTCCAAGCCTCGCACCTCTTCCGCAGAGGCCTTACAACAAGTCCGAGGAGGAAAACATAGCCATATCGAAGGCCGAGGTGGAAGCCCATTTTGCACCGAAACCGCCACCACTGCCAAGGGAGAAAGTGCCTGTGGAAAAGATTGACCACTTCATTCATATGGCTAGAGCACCAGCTCCCAAGCCTGTTAACATAGACTATGAGCGCCACATCAAGAAGTTAAATCGAGCACGTCTACAGAAAGAGGCGAGCTCAAGCTCGAGCAAATCAGCTGGTAAAAGGAGCGGTAAAACCGTTCCCCAGCTGGGAGAACAGGCGGCGCAATCAATCCCCCCGCTTGTTGTGCCAACAACACATGAGAGTAGGCGCGCCCAATATTATTGTGGGCAAACCATTAACGTTCCCGGGGTGGGCGATGTGGTAATAACCGAGGAGCATATTGAGTAGGCTGAAACGATCGGGATCACTGTTGGACAACTCCTCGATATCGAGCCCATGTCTCCGACCAGAGAGGAGGAAATAAAACGGAAATATGTCCGGGGCCAACCTTTGGTCGAGCCAGACCAGGTCAATAAGCTCCCAACGAGAATGTATGAATTGCATCAATGGTACATGGACATTACCAATATTTCCAATCGAGAGTCCCTCATTGTGAATGTCAAGAAGGATCATTACTACATGAGAAAGCTGTGACCGTTGACTATTTAGAACTATTTCAGCTATACAATCAAGACGCACTCGACAAATCTATCGTCAGTTGCTATTGTTTGTAAATGATTTCTTTCTGTAATTTAAGTCTCAAGCTAGCTGTAGTGATCATTTTGATCAATCATTACCTGTAATTATCCTCACTATATTCTTTTCTGTGGTATTATGTAGGATGAAGATTTATGAAATGAAAAGGTGGACGCTATGGCATTGGGTTCGTTGACCCAAATACCATTAATGAATACACATGGAAAATAGATTCATATTACGAAAAAAGTGTAGAGGAAAGCATGCTAGAGTTCTTCAAGCGCCTCAAATACAATGAAGATATACTACTTCCTTACAACTTCGAGTGAGTCACACTGTCTTGTACTACAAATTCTGTTTTTGCCTACTAGCTAGCTACATGTTTTTGCTTACATATGCCCGCTTAATTAAGACATGCAAACGTGTGTGCATGCAGATTTCACTGGATCTTGTTAATCATTAAAGTTGATGAAGGAACAGTTGAAGTACTAGACTCACTACTTAAGAAAGCAAGTGACTACACCATCGTGAAGGGGATAGTCAACAGGTAATTTCAATCATTATTAACTATATCTCGGCCTATTTAATTAGTTCGTCATTTCCTGATAACAACTATTTAATAACCCATTTATTCATTTTCTTTGTCGGCGGGCAGGGCTTGGGCAAAGTTCATCAGGGCCACTCCAGGCCCATGGAAACAAAATCTGAAATGGTATCGACCCCAGTTAAGTAATTAAGTAGTACTAGCTAGCTGCCATCTCTTTAATTGTCATGCTTGATTAATTATTATCTGATCAAATTCCATTCTCGTAAAGGCCCTGAAGCAAGCGCCGGGGAATAATCTGTGTGCATACTACGTTTGCGAGAACATTCGCATGATGGCGTCCGAAAGGAGCAGATCTCAAAGACAGGAGTGGGTACGTTTGTGAGAACACTATTCACAATTTTTACACCATTATCGATATCTAGTCACACAACTAATACACATGCACATTGATCTCCTTCTTAACAGTTCAAAGAGGTGCGGGAGAAGCTCCTAACAGAGGACCGCATAGAAGCAATTCAAGAGGAAATAGCAGGATTTTTGCTCGACCAGGTCATAGATCCCAAAGGAGAATACTATTACCCGCTACCGCCCCCATGAACCACTTCCAATTGTTATTGTGCTCCGAAGGCACCAATTAGGCTAATGCCACTGGCTCCGAAGGCACCAATTAGGAGAAATTGTTTGTATATATATACATGTGTGTATATATGTGTGAATTAATTAATGGTGGTTGTGAGACATTCGATGATATATATATATTATGATCGGTTCTACTAGAAATTCTATTTATATATATGCATAACGTGTACAATATGTAGTATCATAAAATACCAGCAAATGAAAAAGAATTAAATGGAAAACACAAAATTAAATGAAAAAGAAATCATAAACCCAAACCCCCCCAACCTTTTAATACCGGTTGGTGACACCAACCGGTACTAAAGGGCTCCCTGTCCCCGAAGCTGGCTCGTGCCACGTGGTTGCCCTTTTGCACCGGTTCATGCTGAACCGGTACTAAGGGGGGGGGGGCTTTAGTGCCTACACTTTAGCACCGGTTACCAAACCGGCACTAAAGGGCCTTACGAACCGGTGCTATTGCCCGGTTCTGCACTAGTGAAGCAAGATGACATGATGTAGAGAGATAAATCCATGCAATATGAAATAAACCCCATCTTGTTATCCTCGATGGCAACGATGCAATACGTGCCTTGCTGCCCCTTCTGTCACTGGGAAAGGACACCGCAAGATCAAACCCGAAGCTAAGCACTTCTCCCATGGCAAGAAAAACCAATCTAGTAGGCCAAACCAAACTGATAATTCGAAGAGACTTGCAAAGATAACCAATCATACATAAAAGAATTCAGAGAAGATTCAAATATTATTCATAGATAGACTTGATCATAAATCCACAATTCATCGGTCTCAACAAACACACCGCAAAAAAGAAGAAGATTACATCGAATAGATCTCCACAAGAGAGGGGGAGAACTTTGTATTGAGATCCAAAAAGAGAGAAGAAGCCATCTAGCTAATAAGTATGGACCCGAAGGTCTGAGGTAAACTACTCACACTTCATCGGAGAGGCTATGATGATGTAGAAGCCCTCCGTGATGACGGCCCTCTCCGGTGGAGCTCCGGAATAGGCCCCAAGATGGGATCTCATGGATACAGAAAGTTGTGGTGGTGGAATTAAGTTTTTGGCTCTGTATCTGTTCGTTTGGGGGTACGTAGGTATATATAGGAGGAAGAAGTACGTTGGTGGAGCTTCGGTGGGCCCACGAGGGTGGGGGCGTGCCTGGGGGTATAGGGCGCGCCCCCCTACCTCGTTCCCACCTCGAAGCTTCCTTGGCGTAGGGTCCAAGTCTCCTAGGTCATATTCGGGAAGAAAATCATGTTCCAAAAAGGTTTATTCCATTTGGACTCCGTTTGATATTCTGTTTCTTCGAAACACTAAAATAGGAAAAAAAACAGCAATTCTAGGCTGGGCCTCCGGTTAATAGGTTAGTCCCAAAAATAATATAAAAGTGGAAAATAAAGCCCAATATAGTCCAAAACAGTAGATAATATAGCATGGAGCAATCAAAAATTATAGATACGTTGGAGACGTATCAGGCATCCCCAAGCTTAATTCCCGCTCGTCATCGAGTAGGTAAATGATAAAAAGAGAATTTTTTATGCGGAGTGCTACTTGGCATAATTTCAATGCAAATCTTCTTAATTGTGGTATGAATATTCAGATTAGGAAGATTCAAGACAAAAGTTCATATTGACATAGAGAATAATAATACTTCAAGCAAACCAACAAAGCAATTATGTTTTATTAAAGTAACATGGCCAAAGAAAGTTCATCCCTAAAAAATCATATAGTTTAGTCATACTCCATTTTCGTCACACAAGAATGCGCTCATCATGCACAACCCTGATGACAAGCCAAGCAATTGTTTCATACCTTAATAATTTCAAACTCATAAACTTTCACGCAATACATGAGCGTGAGCCATGGATATAGCACTATGGGTGGAATAGAATATAATGATGGGGGTTATGTGGAGAAGACAAAAAGGAGAAAGTCTCACATCAATGAGGCTAATCAATGGGCTATGGAGATGCCCATCGATTGATGTTAATGCAAGGAGTAGGGATTGCCATGCAACGGATGCACTAGAGCTATAAATGTATGAAAGCTCAACAAAAGAAACTAAGTGGGTGTGCATCCAACTTGCTTGCTCACGAAGACCTAGGGCACTTGAGGAGGCCCATTGTTGGAATATACAAGCCAAGTTCTATAATGAAAATTCCCACTAGTATATGAAAGTGATAACTCAAGAGACTCTCTATATGAAGAACATGGTGCTACTTTGAAGCACAAGTGTGGAAAAAAGGATAGTAGCATTTCCCCTTTTTATTCATTTTCTCTTTTTTTGGGGCCTTCTTTTTTTCCTTTGGCCTTTCTCTTTTTTTGGGACAATGCTCTATTGAATGATGATAATCACACTTCTATTTATTTACAACTCAATGATTACAACTCGATACTAGAACAAAGTATGACTCTATATGGATGCCTCCGGCGGTGTACCGGGATATGCAATGAATCAAGAGTGACAAGTATGAAAAAATTATGAACGGTGGCTTTGCCACAAATACTATGTCAACTACATGATCATGCTAAGCAATATGACAATGATGAATGTGTCATGATAAACTGGACGGTGGAAAGTTGCATGTCAATATATCTCGGAATGGCTATGGAAATGCCATAATAGGTAGGTATGGTGGCTGTTTTGAGGAAGATATAAGGAGGTTTATGTGTGAAAGAGCGTATCATATCACGGGGTTTGGATGCACCGGCAAAGTTTGCACCAACTCTCGATGTGAGAAAGGGCAATGCACGGTACCGTAGAGGCTAGCAATGATGGAAGGGTGAGAGTGCGTATAATCCATGGACTCAACATTAGTCATAAAGAACTCATATACTTATTGCAAAAATCTACAAGCCATCAAAAACCAAAGTATTACGCGCATGCTCCTAGGGGGATAGATTGGTAGGAAAAGACCATCGCTCATCCCCGACCGCCACTCATAAGGAGGACAATCAAATAACACCTCATGTTTCAAATTTGTTGCATAACGTTTACCATACGTGCATGCTACGGGACTTGCAAACTTTAACTCAAGCACTTCTCAAATTCACAATTACTCTACTAGCATGACTTTGATATTACTACCTCCATATCTCAAAACAATTATCAAGCATCCAACTTTTCTTAGTATTCAACACACTCAAAAGAAAGTTTCACAAATCTTGAATACCAAGCGTGTTATTATTAAGCAAATTACCATGCTATTAAGACTCTCAAAATAATTTAAGTCAAGCATGAGAGATCAATAGTTTCTTTAAAACAAATCCACCACCGTGCTCTAAAAGATCTAAGTGAAGCACATAGAGCAAAATTATAACGCTCAAAAGATATAAGTGAAGCACATAGATCAAAACTACTTAGCTCAAAAAGATATAAGTGAAGCACATAGAGTATTCTATCAAATTCTAATTCATGTATGGCTCTCTCAAAAGGTGTGTACAGCAAGGATGATATTGGCACACTAACAACCAAAGACACAAATAATACAAGACGCTCCAAGCAAAACACATATCATGTTGGTGAATAAAAATATAGCTCCAAGTAAATTACCGATGGAAGTGGACGAAAGAGGGGATGCCTTCCGGGGCATCCCCAAGCTTTGACTTTTTGGTGTCCTTGGATTATCTTGGGGGTTCCATGGGCATCCCCAAGCTTAGCCTCTTGCCACTTCTTGTTCCATAATCCATCACAAGAATTCACCCAAAACTTGAAAACTTCACAACACAAAACTCAATAGAAATCTCGTGAGCTCCGTTAGAGAAAGAAAACAAAAGACCACTTCAAGGTACTGTAATGAACTCATTATTTATTTATATTGGTTTTAAACCTACTGTATTCCAACTTCTCTATGGATTATAAACTATTTAAATAACCATAGATTCATCAAAATAAGCAAACAACACACGAAAAACAGAATCTGTCAAAAACAGAACAGTCTGTAGTAATCTGTAACCAACGCAAGCTTCTGGAACTCCAAAATATCTACCAAAATTGGAAGACCTGGACAATTTGTTTATTGATCATCAGCAATTGGAATCAGTATTTTATCACGTTCTTGTGATTTTTAACAATTCGGCCACTGAACGCAAAGTTTCTGGAAATTACAGCAAGATCAAATAACTATCATCCAAGAAGATCCAATAGGTCTAACTTGGCACAAACACTAATTAAAACACAAAACCACATCCAAACAGAAGGTATATGGGTTATTTATTCCCTAAAAGAAGAAAAACACAAAAAATTAAAAATAAAATTGGGTTGCCTCCCAACAAGCGCTATCGTTTAACGCCCCTAGCTAGGCATAAAAGCGAGGATAGATCTAGGTATTGCCATCTTTGGTAGGCAATCCATAAGTGGCTATCATGATAGTTTCATATGGCAATTTTATTTCATTTCTTGTAAAGTGTTCCATGCCCTTTTTAATGGAAATTGAAATATAATATTCCCTTCCTTCATATCAATAATCGCACCAACCGTTCTAAGGAAAGGTCTACCAAGAATAATAGGGCAAGAAGGATTGCAATCTATATCAAGAACAATGAAATCTACGGGCACATAATTCCTATTTTCAACAATAAGAACATCATTAATCCTTCCCATAGGTTTCTTAATAGTATAATCCGCAAGATGCAAGTTTAGAGAGCAATCATCAAAATCGCGGAAATCTAGCAAATCACACAAAGTTTTGGGGATAGTGGAGACACTAGCATCCAAATCACACAAAGCATAAAACTCATGATCTTTAATTTTAATTTTAATAGTTGGTTCCCACTCATCATAGAGTTTTCTAGGGATAGAAACTTTCAACTCAAGTTTTTCTTCATAAGATTGCATCAAGGCATCAACAATATGTTCGGTGAAGGCTTTCTTTTGACTATAAGCATGTGGAGAATTTAGCACGGATTGCAACAAGGAAATACAATCAATTAAAGAGCAACTTTCATAATTAAATTCCTTGAAATCCAATATAGTGGGTTTAGCAACATCTAGATTTTTATTTCTTTCAATCCCACTTTCATCAATTTCATCATAAAGATCTAAATACTTTGAATTTTTAGAACGCCTTCTAGGTAAAGGAAGATCATATTCAGTTTCATCAAGATTCATATTGCAAAACAAAGATTTAATAGGAGACACATCAATAACTTTTAGATCTTCATCTTGATTTTCATAGGAATTGGAAGAACACGCTTTAATAAAGGCATCTTTGGAAGCACGCATCCTAGCGGTTCTTTCCTTGCACTCATCAATGGAAATTCTCATGGCTTTGAGAGACTCATTGATATCATGCTTAGGAGGAATAGATCTAAGCTTTAAAGAATCAACCTCAAGAGAAATTCTATCAACGTTCCTAGCCAAATCATCAACTTTAAGCAATTTCTCTTCAAGCAAAGCATTAAAATTCTTTTGTGAATTCATAAACTCTTTAACACTATTCTCAAATTCAGAGGGCATCTTATTATAATTTCCATAAGAGTTGTTGTAGGAATTCCCATAATTATTAGAAGGATTACTAGGATATGGCCTAGGATTAAAATTCCCTCTATAAGAGTTGTTACCAAAATTATTCCTACCAACAAAATTCACATCCATAGATTCATTGTTATTCTCAATCAAAGTAGACAAAGGCATATCATTAGGATTAGAAGAAACACTCTTAGTAGCAAATAATTTCATAAGTTCATCCATCTTTCCACTCAAAAAATTGATTTCTTCTATCGCATGCACTTTTTTATTAGAAGATCTTTCAGTATGCCATTGAGAATAATTAACCATAATATTATCTAGGAGTTTAGTAGCATCTCCTAAGGTGATTTCCATAAAAGTGCCTCCCGCAGCCGAATCTAAAAGATTTCTAGAAGCAAAATTCAATCCGGCATAAAGTTTTTGTATAATCATCCACAAATTCAAACCATGAGTAGGGCAATTACGTATCATTAATTTCATTCTCTCCCAAGCTTGTGCAACATGTTCATGATCAAGTTGCTTAAAGTTCATAATATCATTTCTAAGAGAGATGATCTTAGCGGGAGGGAAATACTTAGAGATAAAAGCATCTTTGCACTTGTTCCAAGAATCAATACTATTTTTAGGCAAAGACGAAAACCAAGCTCTAGCACGATCTCTAAGCGGAAAAGGAAATAGCTTTAATTTAACGACATCATTATTGACATCTTTTTTCTTTTGCATATCACATAAATCAATGAAGCTATTCAGATGAGTAGCGACATCTTCACTAGGAAGGCCAACGAATTGATCTTTCATAACAAGATTCAACAAAGCAGTATTGATTTCACAAGATTTAGTATTGGCAAAAGGAGCAATCGGAGTGCTAAGGAAATCATTATTATTGCTATTGGTGAAGTCACACAATTTGGTAGTATCTTGAGCCATCGCGACAAACAAGCAATCCAACACACGGGCAAACAAAAAGGCAAGCGAGAAAAACGCAAACTAATAAAGAGAAGGAGAAGGAGATTGAGAAAGAGAGGGCGAATAAAACGGCAAGGCTGAAGTGGGGGAGAGCAAAACGAAAGGCAAATGTCAACTACTGTAATGAGAGAGATAGGGATTGTGATGGGTACTTGGTATGTTGACTTTTTGCGTAGACTCCCTGGGAACGGCGCCAGAAATTCTTCTTGCTACCTCTTGAGCTTGCGTTGGATTTCCCCGAAGAGGAAAGGATGATGCAGCAGAGTAGCGTAAGTATTTCCCTCAATTTTTGAGAACCAAGGTATCAATCCAGTAGGAGGCCATGCTCAAATCCCTCGTACCTGCACAAAACGACAGCTACTTGCAACCAACGCGATTAGGGGTTGTCAATCCCTTCACGGTCACTTACGAGAGTGAGATCTGATAGATATAATATTTTTGGTATTTTTGGTATAGAGATGCAAAGTGAAAAGTAAAAGGCAAAGTAAAAAAGCAAAGCAAGATTAAAGTGATGGAGATTGATATGATGAGAATAGACCCGGGGGCCATAGGTTTCACTAGTGGCTTCTTTGAAGAGCATAAGTATTCTACGGTGGGTGAACAAATTACTGTTGAGCAATTGATAGAATTGAGCATAGTTATGAGAATATCTAGGCATGATCATGTATATAGGCACCACGTCCGTGATAAGTAGACCGAAACGATTCTGCATCTACTACTATTACTCCACTCATCGACCGCTATCCAGCATGCATCTAGAGTATTAAGTTAAAAACAGAGTAACCCTTTAAGCAAGATGACATGATGTAGAGAGATAAATTCATGCAATATGAAATAAACCCCATCTTGTTATCCTCGATGGCAACGATGCAATATGTGCCTTGCTGCCCCTTCTGTCACAAGGAAAGGACACCGCAAGATCGAACCCAAAGCCAAGCACTTCTCCCATGGCAAGAAAAACCAATCTAGTAGGCCAAACCAAACTGATAATTCGAAGAGACTTGCAAAGATAACCAATCATACATAAAAGAATTCAGAGAAGATTCAAATATTATTCATAGATAGACTTGATCATAAACCCACAATTCATCGGCCTCAACAAACACACCGCAAAAAAGAAGAAGATTACATCGAATAGATCTCCACAAGAGAGGGGGAGAACTTTGTATTGAGATCCAAAAGAGAGAAGAAGCCATCTAGCTAATAACTATGGACCCGAAGGTCTGAGGTAAACTACTCACACTTCATCGGAGAGGCTATGATGATGTAGAAGCCCTCCGTGATGACGGCCCTCTCCGGCGGAGCTCCGGAAAAGGCCCCAAGATGGGATCTCATGGCTACAGAAAGTTGCTACGGTGGAATTAGGTTTTTGGCTCCGTATCTGTTCGTTTGGGGGTACGTAGGTATATATAGGAGGAAGAAGTACGTCGGTGGAGCTTCGATGGGCCCATGAGGGTGGGGGCACGCCTGGGGGTATAGGGCGCGCCCCCTACCTCGTGCCCACCTCGAATCTTCCTTGGCGTAGGGTCCAAGTCTCCTGGGTCATATTCGGGAAGAAAATCACGTTCCAGAAAGGTTTATTCCATTTGGACTCCCTTTGATATTCCGTTTCTTCGAAACACTGAAATAGGCAAAAAAACAGCAATTCTAGGCTGGGCCTCCGCTTAATATGTTAGTCCCAAAAATAATATAAAAGTGGAAAATAAAGCCCAATATAGTCCAAAATAGTAGATAATATAGCATACATCAATACCTCCCCTGATGATGAGAATCCTCTACCAGGTTACCATCCTCACCGGCTTACCAACACACATCCACTTCCGCAACGGTTGACCACCAAAGAACGTTCTACATATGCTCCACAGCTCTCCAAGCTCAGAGCCTTTATGGCCAATGGTCTAATAGGAGTTGATTTTGTTTGCTGTTGGATTTCATGGAGTATATTGCCTTTAAGCCGTCGCCCCGGTTTAATGTGCGAGTATACTGGTGACTCAAAAGACTCTCAACGTCATATTGATATTCAGCTGACAGAAGCTAAAGTTACTGAAACTGTGAAGAAGATATTGAATGAATCGGAAGCTGTCTGTAGCAGGACCGGATTAAGTCCGTTCTACACCTTGAATAAGCCGCTAGCTGTAAGCATTGCCTCATTCCTGCTTGTATTCCATATCTTTAACTTTGTAATCTCTAATAACTTTTGTCAATTCTCTTTAATAGGGTGATGACCCTTTTTGGAAGAAGAAGCCTCAAGAAAAACCAGCGAAAACCCCTCGACCTAAGACGAAGGTGGTCAAGAGGTCTGCCAAGAAGAAGGCAACCAAACCCATCGGTTTAGATCTTGATGACGACCCTGGTGAACCGGACGTAGAGGTAGAACTTGACTCTCTTGGTTCACTTTTCATACACCTCATTGACAATGATTATTATCAGGATACGCTGAGGGCAGCCAGGCTGACGATGCAGAGGTAATTACTCTTTGCTCCGGTTCAGGCACTCCGTCAACACAGAAAATCCGTCAAACAATCCGGAAAATAAAATTTTCTCACCCTCTTGCTCACTTGGATCCAAAATTTCTTTTGAAGAAGCAGCAACACGTGGCTCACTGCACAACCCGGCACAGCGACCAAGTAGTCACTTCAGCCAGTTTATCGAACACACCGGTTCGAAAACGTCGACATGAGGTCTCACCCACTTCTGATACCTCTTATCCCAAGGTAGGTTACTTCCAGCAACCTCTTAATCCGTCCGATTCAAATTATCGGGGAACACCTCATTCATCATCCGGCGAGTCAATGGCCACACAACTCCCTCCTCTTAAGACAGTTGCTGGGTAAGTATTTCAACTCAATCTCTTGACGCCTTATACTTGCATGTGATACTAACCTTTGCATCTTTTTTCTTTTAGAGCCAAGGCTAGACCCAGCAAGAAGGCTCGGGCGAATAAACTGTCTGACGACCATGTGGTTATTGAACCGGAGCCAACTAGAGAACCGGCAGGTCCAAATGCTGACGCCATGTTTGATGAACCGCCCCCTCAAGATCATGACTTTGATGAACAATTAGAAATTGAAACAGCAGACCATACTGATAAACTGACGAGCCCGGTCCGTACTGAAGATGGTCCGTCTAGTCCGGTTAAGGCTGCTGATATCCCGTCAACTCCAGTGAAGGCTACCGGTGACAAGGAAGATGATGTTATCATCACTGGAGTTGGCCACACCTCCCCTGGTAACCCTGTTTCATTATCAAAACATAGCACCAAGGAGGAATGTTCTACTATGGAAAAAGGCAAATGGAGCACCGATTTATCAAGCTATGCTCACCTCAACACCCAGGAACTCCATTCTGGTTTTTTAAACCGTCTATACTCAAACCGTGACTATGAAGCCAGTTTAGTGAACTTGATGAAGGAACGTTGAGGGAGTCCTGGATTAGGGGGTGTTCGGGTAGCCGGACTATACCTTTAGCCGGACTCCAGGACTATGAAGATACAAGATTGAAGACTTCGTCCCGTGTCCGGATGGGACTTTCCTTAGCGTGGAAGGCAAGCTTGGCGATGTGGATATTCAAGATCTCCTACCATTGTAACTGACTCTGTGTAACCCTAACCCTATCCGGTGTCTATATAAACCGGAGGGTTGTAGTCCGTAGGCAATCAACTCCATACACAACAATCATACCATAGGCTAGCTTCTAGGGTTTAACCTCCTTGATCTCGTGGTAGATCTACTCTTATACTACCCATATCATCAATATTAATCAAGCAGGACGTAGGGTTTTACCTCCATCAAGAGGGCCCGAACCTGGGTAAAACATCGTGTTCCCTGCCTCCTGTTACCATCCGGCCTAGACGCACAGTTCGGGACCCACTACCCGAGATCCGCCGGTTTGACACCGACATTGGTGCTTTCATTGAGAGTTCCTCTGTGTTGTCGCCTTTAGGCCTGATGGATCCTTTGATCATCAACAACGATGCAGTCCAGGGTGAGACTTTGCTCCCCGGATAGATCTTCGTCTTCGGCGGCTTCGCTCTGCGGGCCAATTCGCTCGGCCACCTGGAGCAGATCGAAAGCTACGCCCCTGGCCATCAGGTCAGGTTTGGAAGCCTAAACTACACGGCTGACATCCACGGGGACTTGATCTTCGACGGATTCGAGCCACAGCCAAGCGCGCCGCACTGTCTCAATGGGCATGATATAGCTTTGCCGCTGAACAGCGCCTTGGAGGCCGCATACGCATCGGTTTCGACCATTGATTCGGAGCCTACTGCGCCGATCGAGGATCAATGGTTGGACGCTGCCTCAGGGGCTGCGACCTTAGAGGCGATCGAGCCAAACGCTAGCCCTGCACTCTGCACTACCCGTGACTCCGAGGAGCCGGACTCCTCCCCGGACTCTGAACCCCCCGCGCCCCTGCCTATCGGATCCGATTGGGCGCCGATAATGGAGTTCACCGCCGCAGACATCTTTCAGCATTTGCCTTTTGGCGACATCCTGAATTCTCTTAAGTCTCTCTCTTTATCAGGAGAGCCCTGGCCGGACTACGGTCAGCGAGGGCGGAATACGGACGATGAGGAAATTCAAAGCCCACCCACCACCCACTTTGTAGCCACTGTCGACGATCTAACCGACATGCTTGACTTCAGCTCCGAAGACATCGACGGCATGGACGACGATGTAGGAGACGAACAGGAACCAGCACCTGTAGGGCACTGGAAGGCCACCTCGTCATATGACATATATATGGTGGACACTCCAAAAGATGGAGATGGCGATGGAACAGTGGGGGATGACGCCCCCAAGAAACAGCCAAAGCGCCGGTGTCAGCGGCGCCGCTCTAAATCCCGCCAAAACAAAAATGGTGATTCCAGCACGGGAGATAATACTACCCCGGATAGCGCCGAAGAACACCCACCTCATCAAGATTCGGCATAAGAAGATGGTGAAGCCAGCGCTCATGAGAGAGCGGCAGACCGAGAGGTCGAGGATGATAATTATACGCCTCCCTCCGAAGACGAGGCAAGCCTCGATGACGACGAATTCGTCATACCATCAGACCCCGCTGAACAAGAGCGTTTTAAACGCAGGCTTTTATCCATGGCAAGCAGCCTCAAGAAAAAGCAGCAACAGCTTAGAGCTGCCCAAGATTTGCTAGCTGACAGATGGACTGAAGTCCTTGTGGCCGAAGAGTATAAACTCGAACGCCCCTCCAAGAGTTACCCGAAGCGCAGGCCGCTACCCTGATCAGAGGAGGAAGCACCTACATCACCAACGCATGACATGGCAGACCGGCCACCTCGCGGCCGCGACAGAGAGGCCTCTCGGCCCTCCACCCAAGCCATGCCCCGACGCCGCTCAACTAAGGCACGGGAAAATGTGCCCGACCTGCAAGACATACTGGAGGATAAGGCAAGACAAACAAGATCGATCTACGGATCGCGCAGGCACCCTACGGCATGTGACAATGATCTTCACTCCGGATACAACAAATCCGGCCGGGCCGAACACAACAGACATAGCTCTTCCGAGCTGCGTCGTGATATAGCCCAGTACAGAGGCGCCGCACACCCGCTATGCTTCACGAATGAAGTAATGGATCATAGAATCCCAGAGGGTTTCAAACCCGTAAACATCGAATCATACGATGGCACAACAGATCCGGCGGTATGGATCGAGGATTATCTCCTTCACATCCACATGGCACGCGGCGATGATCTACACGCCATCAAATACCTCCCGCTCAAACTTAAAGGACCGGCCCGGCATTGGCTTAACAGCTTGCCAGCAGACTCAATCGGTTCTTGGGAGGACCTGGAAGCCGCATTCCTCGACAACTTCCAGGGCACTTACGTGCGACCGCCGGATGCCGATGACTTAAGCCACATAATTCAGCAGCCAGAAGAATCGGCCAGACAATTCTGGACACGGTTCCTAACAAAGAAAAACCAGATAGTCGACTGTCCGGACACAGAGGCCCTAGCAGCCTTCAAGCATAACATCCGTGATGAGTGGCTTGCCCGGCACCTGGGACAGGAAAAGCCGAAATCCATGGCAGCCCTCACGACACTCATGGCCCGCTTTTGCGCGGGAGAAGACAGCTGGCTAGCTCGCAGTAACAACTTATCAAAGAACCCTGGTAATTCGGATACCAAGGACAAAAGTGGCAGGACACGTCAGAATAAGCAAAAACGCCGCGTTAATAGCGACGGCAATGAAGACACGGCAGTCAATGCCGGATTCAAAGGCTATAAATCCGGTCAGCGGAAAAAGCCATTCAAAAAGAATACTCAGGGCCCGTCCAGTTTGGACCGAATACTCGATCGCTTGTGCCAGATACATGGCACCCCCGAAAGGCCAACCAATCACACTAACAGGGATTGTTGGGTGTTCAAGCAGGCAGGCAAGTTAAGGGCCGAAAACAAAGACAAGGGGCTGCACAGCGACGACGAGGAGCCCAAGCCGCCGAACAACAATGGACAGAAGGGCTTTCCCCCACAAGTGCGGACGGTGAACATGATATACGCAACCCACATTCCCAAGCGGGAGTGGAAGCGTGCGCTATGGGACGTATACGCAATGGAGCCAGTCGCCCCAAAGTTCAACCCATGGTCCTCCTGCCCGATCACTTTTGATCGAAGGGACCATCCAACTAGCATCCATCATGGTGGCTTCACCGCATTGGTTCTCGACCCAATCATCGACGGATTTCATCTCACAAGAGTCCTCATGGACGGCGGCAGTAGCCTGAACCCGCTTTATCAGGATACAGTGCGGAAAATGGGCATAGATCCCTCAAGGATTAAGCCCACAAGAACGACCTTTAAAGGCGTTATACTAGGTGTAGAAGCAACCTGTACAGGCTCAGTAACACTTGACATGGTCTTCGGATCCCCGGACAATTTCTGAAGCGAAGAGTTAATCTTTGATATAGTCCCGTTTCGCAGTGGCTATCACGCCCTGCTCGGACGAACCGCATTTGCAAAATTCAATGCGGTGCTGCACTACGCATATCTCAAGCTCAAGATGCCAGGCCCTCGAGGAGTAATTACGGTCAACAGAAACACCGAATGCTCCCTCCGTACGGAGGAGCATACGGCGGCTCTCACAGTGGAGGTACAAAGTAGCCTTCTCAGGCAATTCTCCAGTCAGGCCATTAAAAAGCCAGACACTGCCAAGCGTGCCCGGAGTAACCCACAGCAGGACCGCCTGGCACACTCTGAGCAAGCGTAGCAATGCGGCCCCAACCCTAGCCTTCGCGACATAGCGAAACCAGTACCTCGCGTACATAACTACGCCCTTGAAATACCATGGGCACAGGGGAAGGGGCACAATAACGGCACGCCCTAAATACGGCTTAAAACGTATTAGGGGCTGCCAGATTCTTTTTTTAATTTTTTCTTACTTTCAGGACTCCATACTTCGAACGACCTGTTCGGCAATTCGACTGCCGCACAAACGATGCAAGATCCAGGGAGGCAGACAAGCCATGCCGCATTATGGAACTCCCAGGTGGTCTCTATTACGAGCGGTATACCTGTTTTAAATACAATTCCGCGGCCTGCCCCTGGTCAGGACATACTGAATAGTCCAATATCTTTTGCTTACCACACTATTTGAATCGTTCGGCTTTGATAAATAGCCTCTCTATAAACAATGCATAGCTTTTGTCTATTTTCTGCATTACTCTCTTTTATATATGTTCATTAATGACATGTTGCACCCGTACACCGTGGTACGGCAAGTACGCCAGGGGCTTCAGTACCCTTTAATATGGTGTGAGAAGTCCGTACACTTTCACAAGTGCGGCACCCCGAACTTATAGCACTATATGCATCGGCTCCGAATCATGATTTGGGTCAATAGTTGGGTTTGCCCGGCTCCTATGTTTTGGTGCCTTACGTTCCGCTATATCGGCTAAGGCAGCACTAGGAGAACCACTGCGATTGTGCCCCGGTTGAGCTGGGTTAAGCACCTCAGTGGAGAAAGCTAAAACTGACTGTCATGATGAGGCGAGAGACCGGTCGCTGTTCGAGAGGTTTTTCGAGTCCCTAAAGACTTATGCCGCTTCGAGCGAGGAGCCGGATTTGTCCGGCCAAGGCGTGGATAGCGCCCCGAACTCGGTCTTTCGAACTAGGGGCTTCGCCGAAATTTAAAATTATAAAGTTCTATGGCTAAGTGAGAGTGTTCAAGCATTATAGTCCGATTGCCTGGTTCGTTGTGCTGAGCGCCTCCCTCGAAGGACCCAACTATGGGAAAAAGAGCGCTCATGTTTATCTCGAACACCCCAGCACTAGTGGCGTGGGGGCAGAAGCCGACGACTGGCCATCTCTCAATTTTTTGATAAACGGCCGCACAGAAAATAATATTTTAAATTCAACAAGCATTGCTTAAGCGCCCATGAACAAGTTTTCAGCGCACAGGATAAAAACGAGCGAGTTTATTCAAAAAATACATCCTTGGTACATTCATCCGCCACAAGGCGGGCACCCGCAAGAACATCCTTGTAATTGTTCTCGGGCTTGCGATGCTCCTTCCCCGGCGGCGGCCCATCCTTCACAAGCTTCTCACCGTCCAGCTTACCCCAGTGCACCTTTGCACGGGCAAGGGCCCGACGGGCACCTTCGATGCAGACGGAGCGCTTGATGACCTCGAGCCTTGGACAGGCCTCCACCAGCCGCCGCACCAGCCCGAAGTAGCTCCCAGGCAGGGCCTCTCCAGGCCACAACCGAACTATGAAGCCCTTCAAGGCCTGTTCGGCCGCCTTGTGGAGCTCGACCAGCTGTTTCAGCTAGTCGCTCAAGGGCACAGGGTGTCCGGCCTCAGCATACTAAGACCAGAACACCTTCTCTGTCGAGCTGCCCTCTTCAGCTCGGTAGAATGCGGCGGCGTCGGATACGCTGCGGGGAAGATCTGCGAATGCCCCTGGAGAACTCCAGATTCAGGTAAGTAACAAGTAGTTTACTTTTATATTTCTGCTTTGCATAAAGAATGCCTTACCCGCTGCTATCTTCTTCATCTCCTCCAACTCTTGGAGGGCCTTTTGGGCTTCGGCCTTGGCAGACTTGGCAGTCTCAAGGGCCGCCGCGAGCTCGGACGCTTGGGTCTTTGACTCAAGCTCCAAACTCTCATGTTTTTTCATGAGAGCCTGAAGCTCTTGCTGCACCTCGCCGACCTGAGCCCCAAGTTTCTCTCGCTCGGTGCGCTCCATGGCCGTTTTCTTTTCGGTCTCGGACAGCACCTGCTTGAGGGTCGCCACCTCAGTCGTGGCCCCTATAATAAGCAGTGCAATCCTGTTATTTTTTGCAATCACGCCTCTCTATAGGCACTTTTTCTGTAAGGTATTTCCTATCCTCTTTTTCCTCGAGCTGCCGCTTGGCAAGGCCGAGCTCTTGCTCGGTCCACTTGAGGTCCTGTTTCAGGACACCCACCTCCGCAGTCAGTGCGGCGGTGGATAGCAGCGAAGCCTGCACACGCATATTGACTCTTTATTGTTAGACTCCTGCGAAATTTACTAGATCCTCTATTCGGCTTTTCTTTCCGAATGCCAAACAGAGCATCAGGGGCTACTGTCTATGTGGTACTATTTTTATATATGTTTACTTACCTCGAAGCCTGTTAGAAGGCTAGCGCAAGCTTCAGTTAGTCCGCTCTTGGCGGACTGAACCTTCTGGATCACCGTACTCATAATAGTACGGTGCTCCTTGTTGATGGAGGCGCCGTCAAGCACCTCAAGCAGATTGTCTGGCACCTCCGGTTGTACGGAGGCCGCCGACTCGGAAGGCTTGCTCCTCTTGGAAGGAGTTCGCCTACCGCGGTCCGGAACTGTTGAAGATTCCGGCGCGGTGTCCGGCACAAAGCCGGACTTGGAGCCCTGGGGGGGTCTTGTCCCCTTTACTCCCGGGGTCCAGGAGGTCTCCTTGCGGCTCCTCCAGGACCACCTCCTCCTGCCCCGAAGCTCGTTGCAACGCCACTTCGGCGTCGTCCGCAGTGCGGGGGGAGACAGCGGGCGGAACTGAGTTCACGTCCGATGAATCCAGGGAGCCGCTCGACGACTCGTTGAGTTCGGCCCGGGGCGGACTGAATAATTACATTCGACATTAGGGAAAGCTATGCAACAAAGGAACATCATGAGTTATTCTGATATCCGAACTTACGATTTCGCCAGATGCTTGGCTCTGTTTGGCCACTCCTCTTTGCCCTCTTCGGCGTTGGGGGCGTAGTCCGGCGGAGGGGTCTTCCTTTTCCTAGACCCCTCGGCCTCCCCCGTTGGGGCAGCCTTCCTCTTCTCTCCTCCCTCTGCTAGGGGGGGGGGAGAGTTTTCTTCTTCCTCCTCCTCGTTTTCACGGGAAGAGGGCGTCTCGGACTCGTCGGACGACGAGTCCGACACCACCACGTTACGGGCACTCTTTTGAGTCCCCGTGGTCTTCTTCTTCTTGGCCTTCTTTTCCGGCACCACATAAGGCGCCGGAGCCAGCAGCTTCACTAGTAGAGCTGGGGCTGGGTCTTCGGGCAGCGGAGCCGGACAGTTAATCGGTCCGGATATCGCCCGCCAAGCCTGTCAAAGGTAAGGGAGTTTAGATCCCGCATAGAGTTAAACTATGAAAAAACCTGAACACCCTGTAAAAGGTGAAAATAGCTTACCTCGCTAGCGTGACGCTGCGAGCTGTATCCGCGGTCCTCGGAAGCGGATGCGGGAGCCTCGGCACCTTCGATTAGCGCCTTCCAGACGTCTTCATACGTCGTGCCGAAGAGCCTGTTAAGGGTTCGGTGCTGTGCCGGGTCGAACTCCCACAGAGTAAAGTCCCGTTGTTGACACGGGAGGATTCGGCGAATGAGCATGACCTGGACTACATTTACGAGCCTGATTGGCTTGTTTACCAGGGACTGGATGCATGTCTTCAGTCCGGTCACCTCTTCCTCGTTACCCCATGATAGGCCCGTCTCTTTCCAGGACATGAGCCGCGTGGGGGGTCCGGATCGGAACTTGGGGGCTGCGATCCATTTCGGATCGCGTGGCTCGGTGATGTAAAACCACCTGGCTTACCACCCCTTTAGGGTCTCTATGAAGGAACCCTCGAACCACAGGACATTGGCAATCTTGCCCGCCATGGCGCCTCCGCACTCCGCCTGGCTGCCGCGCACCACCTTGGGCTTGACGTTGAAGGTCTTGAGCCAGAGGCCGAAATGGGGGCGGACCTGGAGGAAAGCCTCGCACACGATGATAAACGCCGAGATATTGAGGATGAAGTTCGGGGCCAGATCGTGGAAATCCAGGCCGTAGTAGAACATGAGCCCCCGGACGAATGGGTGAAGTGGAAAACCCAGTCCGCGGAGGAAGTGAGGAAGGAATACTACCCTCTCATGGGGCCTTGGGGTGGGGAGGAGCTGCCCCTTCTCAGGAAGCCGGTGCGCGATGTCTTTGGACAAGTATCCGGCCTTCCTAAGCTTTTTGACGTCGCCCTCCGTGACGGAGGAGACCTTCCACTTGCCTCCCGCTCCGGACATCGCTGGAGAAGGTCGAGGTGGGAAGTGCGGGCTTGGGCGCTGGAGCTCGAGTGCGCAGGAGATGGGTAGGCAAAGGAGGAAGAAGGCGTAGGTAAAAAGGGTGGATCCTTGTCCCCTTATATGGGCGGATGCGGTTGTGCGTCCCCACCTGCCTAGTAAAACTTGCTTGCCTCCCAAGCGCCATGATAAATGGCGCGGTTGGGTTACCCATGTCCGTATTGATGAGAATCTCGTAAAGGGGGTACACGATCTCTGCTTTGACAAGACGTGCCAAGGAAACCACCTCGCAAAACATGCTGAGGTGGAAAAGTAAAAACGATTCGAGTAAAGGACTTGGCTGTAGTGTGATGACGCACTGCGGAATACGTCAGCAGATTTGATTTGTGTTAATATTATTCTCTTTATGGCAATATGTGGAAGCTTATTTTGCAGAGCGGACACTACTCTTGGTGTTTACAATCTTCTATGCAGGACTTGGAGGAGGAACCCGCCTTGCAATGCCGAAGACAATTTGCGCGCCGGACTCGTCGTCCTTGAAGCCTGGTTCAGGGGCTACTGAGGGAGTCCTGGATTAGGGGGTGTTCGGGTAGGCGGACTATACCTTCAGCCGGACTCCAGGACTATGAAGATACAAGATTGAAGACTTCGTCCCGTGTCCGGATGGGACTTTCCTTGGCGTGGAAGGCAAGCTTGGCGATGCGGATATTCAAGATCTCCTACCATTATAACCGACTCTGTGTAACCCTAACCCTATCCGATGTCTATATAAACCGGAGGGTTGTAGTCCGTAGGCAATCAACTCCATACAAAACAATCATACCATAGGCTAGCTTCTAGGGTTTAGCCTCCTTGATCTCGTGGTAGATCTACTCTTGTACTACCCATATCATCAATATTAATCAAGCAGGACGTAGGGTTTGACCTCCATCAAGAGGGCCCGAACCTGGGTAAAACATCGTGTTCCCTGCCTCCTGTTACCATCCGGCCTAGACGCACAGTTCGGGACCCACTACCCGAGATCCACCGGTTTGACACCAACAAACGTTATGAGGTAATTACATAACCTTTTCTCTCTTAAGTCCAATTGTAAGTAACAATTCCAGTAGCCCCCAAGGGCCGATTTACGATGGCAATCGAAAACCGGGACTTCATAATACCGCAACTCTGCATACTTATCCTCCAAGGGTCGGTTGATCCTTTAAAAATGAACCGGTACTTTAGCATTGTAATCCTGTAACTTTCGCATGTGTAGTCCCCAAGGGCCGGTTTATCTTTCCAAGGTGAACCGGGACTTTAACCACTGTTACTTTGAATAGATGTACATTAGCCCCCAAGTGCCAAGAATAATGCTTGTATTACACTTGGGACTTGAAACAATTTTCTATAACGAAGCGAATAGGCATTAGCCCCCAAGTGCAAAGTGCATAACTTGTCATGTGCTTGGTACTTCAAATATATACAGCCCACTGATGATATGTCTTTCCTTTATAGGCTGAGCTGAGCAAAAAGGACGCCCAAACCGCTGATCTTCAAGAGAACATTAAATCTCAGCAAGCGGAGGCTTCTAAAGCCAAGGAGGAACTGACCAATGTCTTAGTAGCCATGGAGAAGCTGAAGGAGACCTTTAAGAAGGAACATGCAGACTGGGACATGGAGAAATCCACTTTAGCAAAGAGAGTCGAAGACGCAGAAACAACCCTTAAACCGGTTGTCGAAGAACTGACCGGTTTAAAGCGGTAAATAAACGCTATGACTTCTGCTGTATTTGGTAAGTATCCTCTTCTGATGTTTTTTAATTCATGTTATCTCATTTGTTACCGGTTTACTGATGCTTGCAATGTCACAGGGACCCACATTACCCATCTGGGCTCTGACATGCGAATGAAGCTGAAGGCTGCCTATACTTTGATAGAGCAGTTATATTCCGGATCCCAACGGGCTATTTGCACCGCTGCTTATAACAGAGCTCCTCCAACATTAATAAAAGAAACAATCGAGAAGTTGTCAATGTTGCCTGCCCGGTAGGATGAACTTAAAAAATCAGCTGCAAGGTTAGGCGCGCTGACTGCGCTAATCCGGGCCAAGGCATGGATTCCAGATCTTGAACCGGCAGATATTGGCCAAGGCTATCCCGGCGTGAAGAAAGACGGTTCAGAACTTAACAATGATGATCTCCGAAGGCTGACAAGGGAAATGCGACCCATAGCAACCAAATTGGCAGAAGAAACGGATTTGTCTCATTATCAGCCGGTTTACGATGCTGATCAGACAAGATATCCTGCACCAACACATGATGTAGAAGATCTTGTTCCGCCAATTCGTAAGCACAATTATGCCCCCTGACATTGATCCTTCCACCCTTATAAGTGAAGAAGCCGTGTTCCAAGCTTTAACTGGAATCGATTGGGCAACGATTGATTTCCAGCCACTGGGTAGGGAGGAGGAGGATGCACCAACTCAAGATGACCCTCAATCTTCAAGTTGTCCTGGCAATGAATCCTGAACCGGAGGTCGGTTTAGTCTGTCACAGCCTACCATTCTTACTGAAACAATTATTCTATGTGGGCATTAAAGTGCCTTGTAATAGGCTAGTTCAACCACTTGTCTGTTATGCCATCGAGCATACTTATTTTGCTTGATACTGATAACTCGCCATGCTTTTGGGCTCTTATTATATGCATAATCCGCAGTGGCTGTATTTTAACTTGTTCCTGCATACAAGAGATTGAAAGCGTCCTGGCGGTTTACCGCTGGACGAGTCATGATGCCCAAATAGATAGCTTAGGTGTAGAGCCAAAGCTGTATTTAGAAACAAGCCAGATATAAAATAGATGATACCTGTTACCTTGTTGGTTGACCAATGGTTGTTATAATAAGGGTGATAACACCAATCTGGAGTATTGATGACTCCTTCCATGTTTGCCGGTTGATGATAAAGCCGTACCTGGTTATGATGAACACCGGTTTTATCCATATAATACTGGTGACTTGTAGTCAAAACCAGACCAGATCAATAAGCGCCGGATTATAGCTGATCATGTACTAACAACTTAGCGTTGTAAGCCACACCGGGTTTTAATAAACACTGGTTTATCAGAAAATATTTATGAATCTTTATCAATAGAGAAAAAACTCGGCAAAAACCACAAGAAGAATATGCAAGGCTTTTCATGGGCTGCGAGACCATAAATCGAGGCTTTTCATGGGCTGCCAGGCCACTGAGTTAAACCATTTTTCAAAGCCTTTTAAGATGGACCTCAATCCTTAACCAATCATCATTTTAACTTTGACAAGTTCAGGGTCTATGAGATTGACTTGTCAAACGTTCGACGGGTCATACCAGGTTTACCTAGACGGAGTGGCTTACTTAAAGAGGTAGGATAACCCGGGGTTTTAGGTGAATACACCTGGCTTCCAAGCCTGGCTTGATAGCCTATTGCAAGGGTGCAAACTCTTTGTTCTTTGAGAAGCAAAGAGCCCCCAAGCAACATTTGAGCTGTTCTCGGTGGGTGCCTATGTTTGACTGTGTTGGTGCAACACTTTCTTTGGCCCCACATAATTTACTTTTGGCCTTAAGCCTATCAAGAGGTGTAGCTATGGTGCGAATACAACCAAGCCCCCTAGTGATTTCCCTTTGGCCTTAAGCCGATCAAGAGGCATAGCTAAGGTTCGGATACGACCAAGCCCCCTAGTGATTCCATTTTATATGTGTGGCTTTATAAGACGGATCAATAGAAGCCCCGATGTAAACTCACATGATGTAAAAACAACAGAGACCTCGCTTTAGCTGAGGCTCCGTTTTATTATATTGATCATAATATATACATTGTCATAATTATGTACATAAAAAGAGCCAATGGCTCAAGTATAGTAAGGCCGAAGATGAGCTATATTCCAGGGCCGCTGGGTCTCCTCCTTCGATTTACGTGAGTCTTTGTGCTCTCGAACATCGATAAGGTAGTATGATCCATTGTGCAAATTTTTGCTGATCACAAAAGGCCCTTCCCAAGGTGGGGATAACTTGTGCATATCAGTCTGATCCTAGATGAGCCGGAGCACCAGATCGCCTTCTTGAAAAGTTCTGGTTTTAACCTGGCGGTTGTGATAACGTCACAGATCTTGTTGATAAATCACCGAACGTGCCGCCGCAAGATCACGCTCCTCATCTAACATGTCTAGTGCGTCCTGACGTGCTTTGTCATTATCAGCTTCAACATAAGTCGCCGCACGGGGTGAGTTATGACGGATGTCACTAGGGAGAACTGCCTCTGCTCCGTAAACAGTGAAGAAAGGCGTGTAACCCGTAGATCTGTTTGGTGTGGTGTTGATACTCCATAACACAGAAGGTAACTCCTCCACCCAACAAGCCGGCGTCCGCTTTAAAGGAACCATAAGCCGGGGTTTGATGCCTCTCAAAATTTCTTGATTGGCCCTCTCTGCTTGACCATTAGATTAGGGGTGAGCCACTGATGATACGTCAAGCCGGATGTGCTCATGTTGACAAAATTCTTCCATAGCACCCTTGGATAGATTAGTACCATTATTAGTTATAATGCTATGTGGAAAACCAAACCGGAATATCACCTTTTTGATGAATTGAACTGCAGTGGCTGCATCGCACTTGCTGAGTGGCTTTGCCTCTATCCACTTGGTAAACTTATCAACCGCCACCAGCAGGTGGGTTTTCTTGTCCTTGGACCTCTTAAAAGGTCCAACCATATCTAGCCCCCATGTTGCAAATGGCCAAGTTATTGGAATCATTCTTAATTCTTGAGCCGGAACATGAGCGCAGCGTGCAAACTTCTGACAACCGTCACACCTCTTTACCAAATCCTTAGCATCAGCATGAGCCATCAACCAATATAAGTCGTGACGAAAAGCCTTAGCCACCAAGGATTTTGAACCGGCGTGGTGACCATAATCTCCTTCGTGGATCTCACACAATATCTCACAACCTTCTTGAGGAGACACACAACACTGAAACACTCCTGTCATGCTGCAATGATGTAGCTCCCCATTGACAATGGTCATTGACTTGGATCGCCGGATTATCTGTCGGGCCAAGGTTTCATCCTCTGGTAATTCACCCCAGTTCATGTATGCTAGGTATGGGACCGTCCAATCCGGAATAACATGACGAGCCGCCACCAATTGAGCCTCCAGGTCAGGCACAGCCAAATCCTCCTCCGTAGGTATCTTGACTGACGGATTATGTAGCACATCTAGAAAGGTATTGGTGGCACCGGTTTACGTTGAGAGCCTAAGTGACTTAAAGCATCTGCCGCTTCATTCTTTCGCCGGTCTATATGGTCAACCTAATAACCCTTGTAATGACCAGCCACTGTATCCACCTCTCGTCTATATGCCGCCATGAGTGGATCCTTGAAATCCCAAGTGACAGATACCTGTTGAGCCACTAGGTCCGAGTCACCAAAATACTTAACCCGGCTTAAATTCATTTCCTTAGCCATCCGAAGACCATGGAGCAAGGCCTCATACTCAGCTGCATTGTTAGTACAAGGGAATATTAAATGGAGAACATAACAAAACTTATCACCTCATGGGGAAGTTAATATGACTCCAGCCCCCGAGCCCTCCAATTGCCTGGACCCATCAAAATGAATAGTCCAATAAGTGTTGTCTGGCTTTTCCTCCGGTGCTTGCAACTCTATCCAATCATTGATGAAGTCCACAAGTGCTTGGGATTTGATTGTTGTGCGAGGCGTATACTTTAACCCGTGAGGTCCAAGCTCAATAGCCCATTTAGCAATCCGGCCAGTTGCTTCTCTGTTTTGGATGATATCTCCCAAGGGGGCTGAACTGACCATGGTGATAGGATGACCCTGAAAATAATGCTTAATTTTCTGGCTTGCCATGAAAACTCCATACACCAGCTTCTGCCAATGTGGGTATCTCTGTTTGGACTCAATAAGCACCTCGCTGATAAAATAAACCGTCCGTTGAACCGGATACTCTTTTCTGGCCTCCTTGCGCTCCACCACAATAGCAACACTAACATCCTGGGCATTCGCAGCCACATATGACAATAAGGGCTCTTTATCGACCGGAGCCGCAAGTATAGGTGGCTTGGCTAACTGTCTCTTCAAGTCCTCAAACGCTTTATCAGCAGCATCACTCCAGACAAAGTCATCTGTCTTCTTTAGCATCTGATACAAAGGGATAGCCTTCTCCCCAAGACGACTGATAAACCGGCTTAAGGCTGCAATCCGGCCTGCCAAACGCTAGACATCGTTGATACATGCCGGTTTAGCCAGGGATGTGATAGCTGTGATTTTCTCCGGATTAGCTTCAATGCCCCTGTTATGCACCAGAAAACCCAAGAGCTTGCCTGTCGGTACACCAAAGACACATTTGGCCAGTGTAGGATCGGAAGTATGTCTAGAGGGGGGGGATTAGACTACTTGACCAAATAAAAACTTAACCTTTTCCCAATTTTAGTTCTTGGCAGATTTTAGCTAATCTAGGACAAGTCAAGCAATCGTCACATAATTCAAGCAAGCATGCAAAGAGTATATAGGCAGCGGAAAGTAAAGCATGCAACTTGCGAGAATGTAAAGGGAAGGGTTTGGAGAATTCAAATGCTATTGGAGACACGGATGTTTTTCCCGTGGTTCGGATAGGTGGTGCTATCCTACATCCACGTTGATGGAGACTTCAACCCACGAAGGGTAACGGTTGCGCGAGTCCACACAGGGCTCCACCCAAGGGCAACGGTTGCGCGAGTCCACACAGGGCTCCACCCACGAAGGGTCCACGAAGAAGCAACCACCCACAAAGGGTCCACGAAGAAGCAACCTTGTCTATCCCACCATGGCCATCGCCCACACAGGACTTGCCTCACTAGCGGTAGATCTTCACGAAGTAGGCGATCTCCTTGCCCTTACAAACTCCTTGGTTCAACTCCACAATCTTGTTGGAGGCTCCCAAGTGACACCTAGCCAATCTAGGAGACACCACTCTCCAAGAAGTAACAAATGGTGTGTAGGTAATGGACTCCTTGCTCTTGTGCTTCAAATGATAGTCTCCCCAACACTCAGCTCTCTCTCATAGGATTTGAATTGGTGGAAAGAGGATTTGAGTGGAAAGCAACTTGGGAAGGCTAGAGATCAAGATTCATATGGTAGGAATGGAATGTCTTGGTCTCAACACATGAGTAGGTGGTTCTTTCTCAGAACATATGAGTTGGAATGGTGTGTGTGTTCTGATAGCTCTCTCATCGAATGAGAAGGAGGTGGAGGGGTATATATAGCCTCCACACAAAATCCAACCGTTACATAGTTTTCCAATCTCGGTGGGACCGAATCAATAAGCTCGGTCGGACCGAAAATGTAAACCTAGTGACCGTTAGTGATTTTCGATGGGACTGACATGCAACTCGGTAGGACCGATATGGTTAGAGTTTGGGCATAACGTAATCTCGGTGAGACCGATTACACAGACTCGGTGAGACCGAATTTGGTAATTAGCTAACCAGAGAGTTGATCAGGCAAACTCGGTGGGACCGATTTGCTCTTTCGGTGAGACCGAGTGGAACTCGGTGAGACCGAAAAGTTACAAAGGGGAAACACTGAGTTTACATTGCAATCTCGGTGGGACCGATTTGCTCTTTCGGTGGGACCGAAAAGTTACGAAAGGGAAACAGAGAGTTTGCAACCCCATCTCGGTGAGACCGAGATCCCTATCGGTAGGACCGAATTGCTAGGGTTTGGCAGTGGCTAATGACAGGTGAAACTCGGTGGTGCCGGATAGGAAGAATCGGTAGGACCGAGTTTGGCTTAGGGTTTAGGTCATATGTGGATATGGGAAAGTAGTTGAGGGTTTTGGAGCATATCACTAAGCACATGAAGCAAGAGGCTCATTAAGCAACACCTCATCCCTCCTTGATAGTATTGGCTTTTCCTATGGACTCAATGTGATCTTGGATCACTAAAATATAAATGAAGAGTCTTGAGCTTTTGAGCTTGAGCCAATCCTTTGTCCTTAGCATTTTGGGGGTTCCACTTTCACATCCATGCCATGCCAATCATTGAGCTTTCCTGAAATAATCATCTTGGAATAGCATTAGCTCAATGAGCTATATGTTGTTATGAATTACCAAAACCACCTAGGGATAGTTGCACTTTCAATCTCCCCCTTTTTGGTAATTGATGACAACATATAGATCAAAGCTTCGACAAATGATAATAAGCATGAAATATATCGTCGCTTGGAGAAGTATGTGATAAGTAAGAGCTCCCCCTAAATTTGTGCATATTTAAAATTTGCTTTGGACTGCAAATGCACAAAGAGTTAGAGTCATGGGTTACTCTTCCATGTCACATACATCTTGGTGGAGCGCTCAAAATGATAAGAATGAAATACATGCACTCATCACCAAGAATAATGAATGATCACAAGATAGATAAGATAATAGCATTAAGCAAGCATTAAGTGTAGCTTATGATCAAACACATGATCATCAATGTCTCACAAGCATAGTATCTCAAGCACTCAAAAGCAAACAAGTTTGAAAAACAACCACCAAATAAAGCAAGAGAGAAAAGCAACACTCTCTCTCTCTCTCGAAGCCTATGATCTATACATCTTCTCCCCCTTTGGCAACAAGTTACCAAAAAGTTCCTAGAAAATGCATAGCACTAGATCAACGCTCAGGCTTGATCTTCTGGTGGTGGTGGAGTCCGGATCACTCCAAGGACGAAGGCTTCGGTAGATGCTGAAGTAGTCGCTGGAGTTAGAGCTGAAGTAGATGCTGGAGCTGGTGCTGAAGTGGTGGCTCTGGTGTTAGCAACTGGCACGGCAGATGACCTCGGGCCTCGTGGCACTCTGGCAAAGGTATGAGTGGTAGTCCTGCCTCTCCTCTCCTGCATGTCCTCCTGGAGCTGCTCCACTGCAGACTGAACTTCTGTTACCTTGAAATCCAAGTCATAGAACTTCTATTCCATGATTCTCTCTAGGCTCTGCTGATTCTGAGTGAGAGTGGCCAGACTTTGCTCAATCCTCAGCGTGGATGCAATCAAGTGACTAAGCTGCTCTTCTTTAGTCTTCAAGAAGTATTCAGATGCCTCCTCTTGGGTAGGCATCTTGGCAGCTTTCTCCTTCCTTGCCTTCTCCTTCTTTGCAAATGCTTGGGCAGATGATGGCTCGTTCTCAGTCATGACAACTTGATTGTCCTCGAAATCTGGACGGATGGGCAAATGTTCCTTGTCCAATAAATATATGCCCGTGCCCATCTTGGAGTTGATGAGCTCCTGAATCCGAGGGGCATATCCGCAGCTCCTCTTCTAGTCTGCTGCAGTCCTCTTGATAGTTTCTACTATGAGGCTCATCACCTTGAACTTCTGAGGCACATCAAACACATGTAGCAAGTTGATAGCATGGCCTCTGATCATCTTGTGATCTCCAGACTTGGGCAGTAAGGTGTGCCTTAGTATCCAATTGATCGTCGGGAGTCCTGACAGAAGGTAATGTACAGAGCCAAACTTGAAGGTGTCAAGAGCTTCATTGGGAATTTCCTTGTACATATTGGACATGGAGTTGTGGTCCATCTTCTTCTTGGCATAGATATCCAAATCTTCATCTTGCTCCTCTGGGGCATTAATGATCTGTGCCCACTCAGCCACTGTAGATTGGTACCTTGTACCCTCAGACATCCATGTGATCCTCCCATCTGGATAAAAGTGAGCCGTGGAGTAGAACTGCATGATAAGCTCCTCGTTCCACTTTGTGAGCTTCTGCCCAACAAAGTCGGCTACTCCACAAGCTATGAAGCTGTCTTGCACTCCAGGATAGTGCTCCTCATTGTCCTTGATGTATGTCCAATCAACCCAACGCATATCACAAACAATGGGCTTCTTATCTAATAGCACAGTCTCATAGAAATCCTGCTGCTCCTTGGTATGAAACCTGTAGTCCACGGCAGTTCTTCTCCTTGAAGCATACGGGTTTGCTTCTCTCCACTTTCTCAGCCCTGAATCTCTCCTGAGCTTCATGTCCTCAGCCACAGGATGAGCATCGTTGTGGTCTGGGATCTTGGGCTTTAGCTTTCTCAGGACATTTTCTTCTTCTTCTTCAGCAACAGTCTCAGGCACTTGGGCCTTATTCTTTTCAGCTGTAGGAATGCTCCTTGTATTCCTCTTTGGTTTTGGCTTGGAGGCAGCTTTGGGCTTAGATGCAGTAGCCCCTGACCTTATGGCATCACCCATTAGCTTGGATGCCTTGGGCGCTGGTGCAGCTACCTCTTCTTCCTCTTCTTCTTCCATGATGGAAGCTTTGCCAAGCACTTTAGCCACAGTCTTCTTCACCCTTTCCTTTCTTTTCTTGCCCTCAGCTGCAACTGGCTCTTGGGGAGTGGGCTTCTCAGTTGAGGCTCTAGCCTTTGACATGGGCTGCCTGCCTGCTGGCCTTTTGATTTTCAGACCTGGCTTAGTGCCTTGAGCTGGCTCAATTCTCTTGGAAGTGGCCTCTTCCCCTGCCACATAGTCCTCATCTTCAGAGTCTAAAGTTTTCTTCTTCCTTTGTCTCGTGGCAGCCTTTGGCAAATTGCTAGGAGTGCTCCTGCTGCCTTCATCAGATGAACTGGAGGGACTAGTGCCCTCACTCATCACCACTTGCTGCTCTGACATATTTTGGCTATCACTTTGATCAGACATGCTGCAAACTGACTGCTGACCCTGTGAATAGATTATAGATGAGGTAGAAAGGATGAGCATCACAAAATGCAGAGATTTTTGCAAAAAGAATGATCCAAAAACTTAGTTTTAGTTTCCTACTGAAATCATCTCGGATCTACCGATTTTCAAACTCGGTGATACCGAAGCAGTTTTGGAACCTAAACTAGTGAACTCGGTAGGACCGAGTCACAGTTCGGTGGCACCGAGACTGCTAGGGTTTCACTGATTTCAAAAATTGGTCACACCGATAAGTAATTCTCGGTCAGACCGAGTCTCACTTGTGCAATGGCATAAGCCAAATCGGTGGGACCGAGTTTTTCAACTCGGTGGGTCCGAGATGGTTTTGGTGGAAACCTAAACCTAGAATTTTCGAATCAAACCTAATCTACGGGCGTTTTGACTAGATAGAAGTTTCTCAAACGTGGCAAGAATCAATATGATCACAATGTGCTAGGAATCAGATTGAGGAATAGCACAAAGATCAAGTCCATACCCTAGTTCGGCGGGGACTTGCTACGGCGGCAACGGCGGGGCAGAATTCCCGTTGACGGCGACGAATACCAGCGACTGGAGGCTGCTGGCGGCGAGAAGACAATCCGGAGACCTCGAGGGCAGAGCAGGCTATCACGCGGGCGAAGGGGTTCAGAGAAATTTCCAAATTTTTGCCCGTGACTATATATAGCCCGACCCTGTCGGTGTGACCGAGTGGAACGACTCGGTGGCACCGAGATTCATAACTGTGTGCAGTTACTGAAACTCGGTGTGACCGAAAAGTTCAAATCGCTTGCACCGAGATCGAAAACCTAGATCAACTTAATGATCTCGGTAGGACCGAAAGTGGAGTATCGGTCAGACCGAGAATCATAAAGAGGTTTTGGAAGTTTAAGTCTATGACGAATCGGGGACTCCGAGCGCTCCTCACATAGAGTGGTTCGAATCTGACTTGATCAAATTTTGTGATGCAGCATGAATAGAGTTTGAGACGAGAAAAGCATAGATAGCTAGAGGAGGTTCTTAGGCATTCTTGTCCATCCACTTGGCAAAAAGAAATAAAACCGAACAATCAAAACAACAAGTGGATGTCCTCGAACGAGTAAAATATGCAACCAGCATGCTCACACAATAAGATGGCAAATGAAATATGTGGCAAGGCATGCACAACCAATACTAGCATCTATCAAGCAATTTGCGATGACTAGGTCATCTATGTATGAGTATATTGACTTAGGAGTCAAGTGAGAACACTTGATCATAGGTCATACTCATCATTTAAGCCCAAGTGGGGTTACCACTTTTACATAAAGCATTGTTGTGTTCACATCTTTAGAGTTGCTTTAGCTCAAGTCTTAGAGTAAAGCTCCCCCTAGATGTGATATCCCCCCTAAGAGGGATGAACTAACCTTGGGTTTTGTCGATGATGACTTCATGTAGATATTGAAGATGTGGATGCTCAATGTTGATGTAGATCTCTTGGAGCTATCCATTTGAGTGAATTGCACTTTCAATACCTACATGGGTTAGTCCCACAAGGAACAAACAAGGATATCCATAGACATAAAGTGATGCACACAAAAGATGATGTCCATGAAAACTTTTAGGTTACCTTGTCCCTTGTCTTACCAACAAGAGGGTTTGTGACTCCTTGAACTAGTGCAAGATGTGGAAGTTGATTTCACTCGTTCTTGCCAAAATGATAAGGGTGAAGTATGTTGGCGGAGTCACCCTCAAGAACTCTCTAGTTCTTCTTCTTTTGGATCCACATCATCTTGATGGGAATCCTTGGAGTTGTAGTCGTACTTGATGAAGTGGAGCTTGAAGTAATCTTGGGAATCCACTTGACTAAGGTCTTCGGAGCTTCTTCAAATGCATCAATTTCCTCTTGAAGCTTGTCCTTGCCTTTTTGCTTGTTGTCTTGTGGTGGAAGATCATATTGAGCTTGTGTCCCCTTGAAAGAAGTATCATACTTCTCTTGTTGAGGGACAAACTTTGTCTTGGGGTATTGATCTTCTTCCCACTCAACTCCATTGGCATTGAACTTTTGTTCAAAACCAACACCTTGATTCTTCCGGTGCATTCCTTGCTTGCACACAATTTCCTCGAATTGCTTACTCCCGGCAAGGCTTTTGTACACTCCTTTCTCTATAATTCCCTTCAATAAACTATTTTCTTGCTCAAGTGTAACTTGGCTAAGAGAATCATTAGTGGAATCAATAGAACTACTAGAAGCAACAATATTGGATTTAACATGATCATTATTACTGCTAGAGGAAGAATCTTTCTTGTTAGACTTGACTTGAGGCATGTAAGTGGATAAGAGTAAACGCTTGGCAATGTAGGAAGAACTTTTTTTGCGGAGATCATCATTGATTGCTTTTAAGAACTCATGCTCTTGCTCAAGATTGAGCTTTTCAAAGCGTAATTTCTCATGAGCTCTTAAAAGTTCTCGATGATCTTCGAAGATAGTGTCATGAGCTAACTTAAGAGTTTTTAGTTCTTTAGTTAGAGCCTCAATCTTCTCCTTATCATTGTCATTCGTTTTATCTTGATTAGCATGTTTAATTGACACTTCATCATAGTATTCATCACTAGAGTTGTCAACAAGCAAATCATCACCTAACAAGTCATCTTCATCACTATTGAAATCAACATACTTGGGGTGTGTTACCTTAGGACCTTTGGCCATGAAGCATCTTCCAATTCCTTAATTTGGTGAGTCAAATATGTCGTAGGAGTTGGTTGACACAAGTGCTAGACCGCCAACACCTTCATCTTGAGTATCTTCGGAGTCGGAGTGATAACTTTTCTTGGAGTGGCTGTCGAAGTCGGAGCCGGATACCCATTCACCAACATGAGCTTGATGTCTTCGTCTTGTGTAGCTCCTTGATGATTTTTCCTTCCTTTCCGAATCCTTGCTTCTCCGTGAGTATCTTCGTTCATAATGATCATCTCTACTCCTTCTCTCTCTTGGTGATGATTCTTTGCTTCTTCTTTTTGGAGAATCTTCTCTTCTCTTGTAGGGAGCCGTACACTCATTGGAATAGTGTCCGGGTCTTCCACAATTGTAACAGTTTCGCTCTCGACTAGAAGATCTTTTGTCAATGTAGGACCTTGACTTGGAGCTTCTATCTTTGCTTCTACTCTTGTAGAACTTGTTGAAGTTCCTCACCATTAAGCTCAATTCTTCATTGAAGTCTTGTTTCTCACTCGATGATGTAGGGGCTTCACATGAGGCTTTATAGGCACCACTTGATTTGTTGTGAAGTTCCTCTTTATCCTTAAGTGACATCTCATGAGCAACAATTCTTCCAATCACCTCCGTTGGCTTGAGATCTTTGTAATTTGGCATCATTTGGATCAATGTGCACACGGTATCATATCTTCCATCCAAGGCTCTTAGAATCTTCTTAATGATGAATCTATCAGTCATCTCTTCACTTCCTAAGCCGGCAATCTCATTTGTGATGAGAGCAAGCCTAGAGTACATCTCAGCGACACCTTCACCATCCTTCATCTTGAACTTGTCAAGTTGGCTTTGAAGTACATCCAACTTGGATTCCTTGACGGAGTCGGTACCTTCGTGCATATCAATTAAAGTGTCCCAAATTTCCTTTGCATTCTCAAGGCGGCTGATTTTGTTGAATTCTTCGGGGCACAATCCGTTGAAGAGAATATCACAAGCTTGAGCATTCTATTGCAACATCTTCAACTCATCCGCGGTAGCTTCACGGTTTGGTTCTCTCCCGTCAAAGAAGTCACCTTGCAAACCAACACACACAATAGCCCAAACGGCGGGGTTATGTCCAAGAATATGCATTTTCATTTTATGCTTCCAACTAGCAAAGTTAGTACCATCAAAGTAAGGACCTCTACGGTGATAATTTCCCTCGCTAGACGCCATACTCTCCTAGGTTGTGAAACCAAGGCTATGACCACCAAAAGCTATGGAGATCAAAGCAAATGGAGACCAAAGCTCTGATACCACTTGTAGGATCGGAAGTATGTCTAGAGGGGGGGGATTAGACTACTTGACCAAATAAAAACTTAACCTTTTCCCAATTTTAGTTCTTGGCAGATTTTAGCTAATCTAGGACAAGTCAAGCAATCGTCACATAATTCAAGCAAGCATGCAAAGAGTATATAGGCAGCGGAAAGTAAAGCATGCAACTTGCAAGAATGTAAAGGGAAGGGTTTGGAGAATTCAAACGCTATTGGAGACACGGATGTTTTTCCCGTGGTTCGGATAGGTGGTGCTATCCTACATCCACGTTGATGGAGACTTCAACCCACGAAGGGTAACGGTTGCGCGAGTCCACACAGGGCTCCACCCAAGGGCAACGGTTGCGCGAGTCCACACAGGGCTCCACCCATGAAGGGTCCACGAAGAAGCAACCACCCACAAAGGGTCCACGAAGAAGCAACCTTGTCTATCCCACCATGGCCATCGCCCACACAGGACTTGCCTCACTAGCGGTAGATCTTCACGAAGTAGGCAATCTCCTTGCCCTTACAAACTCCTTGGTTCAACTCCACAATCTTGTTGGAGGCTCCCAAGTGACACCTAGCCAATCTAGGAGACACCACTCTCCAAGAAGTAACAAATGGTGTGTAGGTAATGAACTCCTTGCTCTTGTGCTTCAAATGATAGTCTCCCCAGCACTCAGCTCTCTCTCATAGGATTTGAATTGGTGGAAAGAGGATTTGAGTGGAAAGCAACTTGGGAAGGCTAGAGATCAAGATTCATATGGTAGGAATGGAATGTCTTGGTCTCAACACATGAGTAGGTGGTTCTTTCTCAGAACATATGAGTTGGAATGGTGTGTGTGTTCTGATAGCTCTCTCATCGAATGAGAAGGAGGTGGAGGGGTATATATAGCCTCCACACAAAATCCAACCGTTACACAGTTTTCCAATCTCGGTGGGACCGAATCAATAAGCTCGGTCGGACCGAAAATGTAAACCTAGTGACCGTTAGTGATTTTCAGTGGGACTGACATGCAACTCGGTAGGACCGATATGGTTAGGGTTTGGGCATAACGTAATCTCGGTGAGACCGATTACACAGACTCGGTGAGACTGAATTTGGTAATTAGCTAACCAGAGAGTTGGTCAGGCAAACTCGGTGGGACCGATTTGCTCTTTCGGTGAGACCGAGTGGAACTCGGTGAGACCGAAAAGTTACAAAGGGGAAACACTGAGTTTACATTGCAATCTCGATGGGACCGATTTGCTCTTTCGGTGGGACCGAAAAGTTACGAAAGGGAAACAGAGAGTTTGCAACCCCATCTCGGTGAGACCGAGATCCCTATCGGTAGGACCGAATTGCTAGGGTTTGGCAGTGGCTAATGACAAGTGAAACTCGGTGGTGCCGGATAGGAAGAATCGGTAGGACCGAGTTTGGCTTAGGGTTTAGGTCATATGTGGATATGGGAAAGTAGTTGAGGGTTTTGGAGAATATCACTAAGCACATGAAGCAAGAGGCTCATTAAGCAACACCTCATCCCTCTTGATAGTATTGGCTTTTCCTATGGACTCAATGTGATCTTGGATCACTAAAATATAAAATGAAGAGTCTTCAGCTTTTGAGCTTGAGCCAATCCTTTGTCCTTAGCATTTTGAGGGTTCCACTTTCACATCCATGCCATGCCAATCATTGAGCTTTCCTGAAATAATCATCTTGGAATAGCATTAGCTCAATGAGCTATATGTTGTTATGAATTACCAAAACCACCTAGGGATAGTTGCACTTTCAGCCAGATTAAGCTTCATCTTATAAACCCGGAGGTTATCAAAAGTTTCCTTTAACTGACCTATCAATGTTTCCTCCTTTCTGGACTTCACCACAATATCATCCACATATGCATGAACATTACGCCCAATCTGTTTATGCAGGCAATTCTGGACTCAACGCTGATAAGTCGCCTGGGCACTCTTGAGCCCGAAAGGCTTAGATACATAGCAGAAGGCTCCAAGGGGAGTTATGAAAGCTATCTTCTCCTAGTCCTTAACTGCCATTTTGATCTGATGATAACCGGAATAAGCATCCAGAAAACACAAACGGTCACAACCTACCATAGCATCAATAATTGATCAATACGAGGGAGAGCAAAGGGGTCAGCTGGACAGGCCTTGTTTAAGTCCGTGTAATCCACACACACACGCCAAGTGTCGTTTTTCTTGAGTACCAGCTCTGGATTATCTAACCACTCAGGGTGAAAGACATCCACAATAAACCCTGCTGCCAAAAGCCAGGCTACCTCCTCACCAATAGCTTTACGCCTCTCTTCGTTGAAGCGGCGGAGAAACTTCCTGGCCAGTTTAAATTTAGGATCTATATTAAGTGTGTGCTCAGTAAGTTCCCTCGGTACACCTGGCATGTTAGAAGGCTTCCATGCAAAGATGTCCCAGTTCTCACGGATGAACTCGATGAGCGCGCTTTCCTAATTCGGATCCAAGTTAGCGCTGATGTTGAACTGCCTAGACTAATCGCCAGGAACAAAGTCAACCAGTTTAGTCTCCTGAGCCGATTTAAATTTCTGCGCCGGATCATGCTCTCTAGTTGGCTTTTTCAAAGAAGTCATATCTGTCGGATCAACATTGTCCTTATAAAACTTTAGCTCCTCTCTGGCACAAACCGACTCAGCATAAGCCGCATCACCCTCTTCGCATTCCAAAGCAATTTTCTGGCTCCCATGCACTGTGATGGTCCCCTTATGATCCGGCATCTTGAGTTGCAGATAAATATAACACGGCCTTGCCATGAACTTAGAATAAGCCGGCCGTCCGAACAGGGCATGATATGGACTCTTGATTTTCACCACTTCAAAAGTCAACACCTCTGATCTTGAATCATGATCATCTCCAAAAGCAACCTCCAGAGCTATCTTGCCGACTGGGTATGCCGATTTACCAGGCACCACACCATGAAACACGGTGTTCGACGGTTTAAGATTCTTATCTGTTAACCCCATGCGACGGAAAGTTTCATAGTAAAGGATATTGATACTGCTTCCTCCATCCATAAGCACCTTGGTAAACTTATACCCCCCAACCTGAGGTGCCACCACCAAGGCCAGATGACCCGGATTGTCAACCCGGGGTGGATGATCCTCTCGACTCCACAGGATGGGCTGTTCAGACTAGCGCAGATAACGAGGTACCGCCAGTTCAATGGAGTTCACGGCTCTTATGAAGTTTCTGATCACGCTTACATAAGCTAGTGGTGAAGACATGATACTACCCACTATTCAACTACTTCGGATTGCTCTGATAACCCGACTGCTGCTACTGTTGATTCCCCTGTTGGTTGTAACCTCCCTGGTTGCTCTGACTGCCTTGATTGCCATGTCCGGGTTGGTTTCCTTGGAATCCTGAACTGGGGCTGCCACCACCAAAACCCGGCCCATGGAAACCGCCTCCTGAACCGTTGGGCGGTCCATTGTCGTATTGAAAGAGATTTGAATTTTTGAACTCCCGCATAATGAAGCAATCCTTCCAAAGATGCGTAGCTGGCCTCTCCTTTGATCCGTGCTTTGGGCAAGGCTGATTTAACTGGCGCTCCAGATTGGGGCCTGACCCTCCACCCCGCTAGGGCGGTTTACCCTTACGCTGCTGGCGGTTATCCTGGGTGTTGGTGTTAGCCACAAAGTCCAAGCTATTATCCGCCTTGCGTTTACCATTGCTCCCATGCCCTGCCGGGTTATGCTGCTGCCCTTTGGTGCTGCCGCTCTTCTTTCCCTTCCCTATCTTGTTATCATCAGACTCGGGGTCATTGGTACTATCGGAGTCGGCATACTTCACCAGAGCCGCCATAAGTGTTCCCATGTCATTACAATGGCGTTTGACCCGTCCCAACTTCAGCTTCAAAGGTGCAAACCGGCAATTGCCTTCCAATGTTAAAATGGCTGTGTCAGTGTTGATTCGGTCTGATGAATGTAAAATCTCCGAAACCCGGCGTACCCAGCGGGTTGTTGATTCTCCTTCCTCCTGGACACAGGCAGCTAAATCCATGATTGACATGGGCTGCTTGCACGTATCCTTGAAATTCTGGATAAACCGGGCCCTTAACTCGGCCCACGATCCAATAGAGTTGGCCGGCAGATTTTTCAACCATGTGCGAGTTGTTCCCTCCAGCATCATGGTAAATTATTTGGCACACGTCGCTTCGTCCACATCCAGCATCCCTATTGTCATCTCATAGCTTTCCACCCATGTCTCGGGGGATAAATTGGCAGTGTAATTCGGCACTTTGCGCGGGCCTTTGAAATCCTTGGGTAGCCGTACATTGTGCAATGCTGGGACGAGACATGGTACCCCCAACGAACTGGAGGTAACCCCTGGTTCCACCGACGTTGTTGGACGGACCGGAGTGAGTTGGCGGGCCTCACTGCGCCACTAACTCGGCCTCTCGACGTGCCCTAGCGCGATCCACTACATCATGAGCATTGCCACTGCCGCCCGCCGGGTTATGGCCATGGGGCGGATTACGATTCCGTGCGCTGCTTGATACGGCCGGTTCATCGATATGCCTGATGTAGCTCCGGCTCAGGCGGGGAGTAGAATGAATCCTTTCGCGGCTATATGAATAAGCCTGCTGCTGAGTCAAGGCTGTCTGAAGGAGCTCCCTAGCCCGTCGTGTCTCAACTGCCACTGGGGACTCGCCATCAATCGGGAGAGCCGCCAATCGTGAAGCGGCAGCAACGATGTTATCCAACGGGTTAGAGTAATGACCCGGAGGTGTTGAGACGTGTCGTGATGGGACATCGTTCTGACAAGGCTGAGGCGGCGGATCCATCGTGCGTGGCTGAACCGGTGCCCCGATCCCAGGTGCCTCCGTCCGGTTTACCACTAGTTGGTTGCTGGTGCCTGCTCCTGGCGTGTTAAAGAGATTTCTTGCCTCGAAAACCGGCGGAAGGTGCGACCGATATCTTCTCCTCATGACATCATCTGACGCACTCTGATCCAGCATAAGCTGGTAAGCCTGAGCCTCTAACTCGGCCAACTCTGTAGCCATCCTGGTGTTCTCCGCTGCCAGGTCCGCTTTAGCCTGAGTTATCTCATCCTTCACCTTTGCAATCTCCGCGTTGTGCTGATCCCGGTTTGCCGCGTCCACCCTCTGCCGCCAGCAATGTTGCCAAAGTGTCGAACATATCAGACAGAACCTGAGCCGGAGGCGGCGTAGAGCCCCCTGCTCCTGCTGGCGTTGTTGCTGCTAAACAAGAGATCATTGCTGCGGCAGTCGAAGAATGCTGCTCTGATTGTGTATCGGCCATGAAGACCGCGACCCGACTCGGTGGATCAAGGGGGTTCGGAATACTGTCGCCATCAGAACCACCACTAATCCGGCCATCCTGCAGCTGATACAGTGACTCGGTCTATCCGATTGAAGACTTTTCATCAGAATAGACAATGGTCTCGCCACCAGATACCGATCTATCCTCATATTCCGTTCCATGGATGACACCTACGAAGGCACGCCTTACGGAGGGCTGAACCTGGGAAGATCTTGCACGCTGAGCCGTCTCGATGATGTCGGTGCAGATGTTCGGCTCAGGGCCCGGTTCGCCGATCTTGCCGATGAAGACGTGAATTCCACCAAAGGGGACCCGTTACCCGTACTCAATTGAGCCGGCCTCGGGACTCCATCCTGCATCGTCGATGTAGAGCATGCCGCAACGACTTTTAGTTATCCGGCCCACGGCATATCCCTTGAGTCCTTCGAAGCTGCCCTTCAAGAACTCGAAACCATCGTGCGATAGCCCCACGGTAGGCGCCAACTGTCGTGGTTTTGTCACGGCAGATGTCCTTGTGGAAGGTCTTAGTCGTGGAGCCATCACGACGGGTTAGCTTAAAGGGGTTAAAGCGTACAAGGGATGCAAGAGTTATACTGGTTCGGCACCTTTCGATGAAGGTAAAAGCCTACGTCCAGTTGTGATGGAATTTCTTGGGTTTCGATGACCAGGGAGCGAATCTGCTTTGCCTGGCTTTCGAGTTATTCTCTGTTGTCCCTAAACCGCCGCTGGGTCGCCCCTTTATATACATAGGTCTACGCCTGTCAGTTTACAGAATCCCGAGGCCGGATCATAAACGTGTCCGGCTCAGTCTCTATTCCTTCTATCTTAAAATACAAGTTACATAACAATGTCGGTTTATGTCTACAGGCCTTAACCCGCCTTTGGGCCTTGGGCCTTCATGAAGCGCCACCATCTTTTGTCTTCCTGGGCTTCAAATAAAGTAATCATCATAGAGATAACCCGGCCTCTTCTGGCCGGTTAATGTCCAATAATAATATCCCCAACACGGTAGATGCCCAATATATAAGCTGCTTCACCGAGGTCTTCCATTGAAATATTCTTATTCAAGTATCCTTTTATGCTATTCAGAAATTCAGTATCATTTCCTATCAACAATATGTCATCCACATACAATATCAGAAATTCTACGGAGCTCCCACTCACTTTCTTGTAAATACAGGCTTCTCCAAAAGTCTGTATAAAACCATATGCCTTGATCACACTATCAAAGTGTATATTCTAACTCCGAGATGCTTGCACCAGTCCATAAATGGATCGTTGTAGCTTACACACTTTGTTAGCACCTTTTGGATCGACAAAACCTTCCGGTTGCATCATATACAACTCTTCTTTAAGATATCCATTAAGGAATGCAGTTTTGACATCCATTTGCCAAATTTCATAATCATAAAATGCGGCAATTACTAACATGATTCGGACGGACTTAAGCATCGCTACGGGTGAGAAGGTCTCACCGTAGTCAACTCCTTGAACTTGTCAAAAACCTTTAGCAACAAGTCGAGCTTTGTAGACAGTAACGTTACCATTAGCGTCAGTCTTCTTGAAGATCCATTTATTCTCTATGGCTTGCCGATCATCGGGCAAGTCAACCAAAGTCCACACTTTGTTCTCATACATGGATCCCATCTCAGATTTCATGGCCTCAAGCCATTTTCCAGAATCTGGGCTCATCATCACATCCTCATAGTTTGTAGGTTCATCATGGTCAAGTAACATGACCTCCAGAATAGGATTACCGTACCACTCTAGTGAGGATCTTACTCTGGTTGACCTACGAGGTTCGGTAGTAACTTGATCAGAAGTTTCATGATCATCATCATTAGCTTCCTCACTAATTGGTGTAGGAATTGATGTCTACTATGCAACCTTTTTCTTGTAGACATTGTTGGGCCTCCAAGTGCAGAGGTTTGTAGGACAGTAGCAGATTTCCCTCAAGTGGATGACCTAAGGTTTATCAATCCATGGGAGGCGTAGGTTGAAGATGGTTTCTCTCAAACAACCCAGCAACCAAATAACAAAGAGTCTCTTATGTCCCCAACACACCCAATACCATGGTTAATTGTATAGGTGCACTAGTTTGGCAAAGAGATGGTAATCCAAGTGCAATATGGATGGTAGATATAGGTTTTTGTAATCTGAAATTATAAAAACAGCAAGGTAAGCAAGGTAACAAGTAATAAAAGTGAGCGTAAACGGTATTGCAATGCTAGGAAACAAGGCCTAGGGTTCATACTTTCACTAGTGCAAGTTCTGTCAACAATAATAACATAATTGGATCATATAACTATCCCTCAACATATAATAAAGAGTCACTCCAAAGTCACTAATAGCGAAAAACAAACGAAGAGATTATTGTAGGGTACGAAACCACCTCAAAGTTATTCTTTCGGACCGATCTATTCAAGAGTTCATACTAGAATAACACCTTAAGACACATATCAACCAAAACCCTAATGTCACCTAGATACTCCAATGTCACCTCAAGTATCCGTGGGTATGATTATACGATATGCATCAAACAATCTCAGATTCATCTATTCAACCAACACAAAGTACTTCAAAGAGTGCCCCAAAGTTTCTACCGGTGAGTCAAGACGAAAACGTGTGCCAACCCGTATGCATAAGTTCACGAGCGGAACCCGCAAGTTGATCACCAAAACATACATCAAGTGGATCACATGAATATCCCAATGTCACCACAGATAAGCACATGCAAGACATACATCAAGTGTTCTCCAATCCTTAAAGACTTGATATATCTCCAACGTATCTATAATTTTTGATTGTTCCATGCTATATTATATTCTGTTTTGGACATTATTGGGCTTTATTATACACTTTTATATTATTTTTGGGACTAACCTATTAACCGGAGGCCAGCCCAGAATTGTTGTTTTTTGCCTATTTCAGAGTTTTGCAGAAAAAGAATACCAAACGGAGTCCAAACGGAATGAAACCTTCGAGAACGTGATTTTTGGAACGAACGTGATCCAGAGGACTTGGACCCTACGTCAAGAAAGCTACCAGGAAGACACGAGGTAGGGGGGCGAGCCTACCCCCAGGTGCGCCCTCCACCCTCGTTGGGCCCATGTTGCTCCACCGACATACTTCTTCCTCCTATATATACCTACGTACCCCCAAACTACCAGATACTGAGCCAAAAATCTAATTCCACCGCCGCAACCTTCTGTACCCGTCAGATCCCATCTTGGGGCCTTTTTCGGAGCTCCACCGGAGGGGGGCATCAATCACGGAGGGCTTCTACATCAACACCATAGCCTCTCTGATGATGTGTGAGTAGTTTACCTCAGACCTTCGGGTCCATAGTTATTAGCTAGATGGCTTCTTCTCTCTCTTTGGATCTCAATACAAAGTTCTCCATGATTCTCATGGAGATCTATTCGATGTAATCTTCTTTTGCGGTGTGTTTGTTGAGACCGATGAATTGTGGGTTTATGATCAAGTTTATCTATGAACAATATTTGAATGTTCTCTGAATTCTTTTATGTATGATTGGTTATCTTTGCAAGTCTCTTTGAATTATCAGTTTGGTTTGGCCTACTAGATTGATCTTTCTTGCAATGGGAGAAGTGCTTAGCTTTGGGTTCAATCTTGCGGTGTCCTTTCCCAGTGACAGTAGGGGCAGCAAGGCATGTATTGTATTGTTGCCATCGAGGATAACAAGATGGGGTTTATATCATATTGCATGAGTTTACCCCTCTACATCATGTCATCTTACTTAAAGCGTTACTCTGTTCCTTTGAACTTAATACTCTAGATGCATGCTGGATAGCGGTCGATGTGTGGAGTAATAGTAGTAGATGCAGGCAGGAGTCGGTCTACTTGTCTCGGACGTGATGCCTATATGCACGATCATACCTAGATATTCTCATAACTATGCTCAATTCTGTCAATTGCTCAATAGTAATTTGTTTACCCACCGTAATACTTATGCTCTCGAGAGAAGCCACTAGTGAAACCTATGCCCCCCGGGTCTGTTTTCCATCATATTAATCTCCCATCAACAAGCTATTTCTAGTGCAGTTTTTATTTCGCTTTATTTACTTTGCATCTTTATCATAAAAATACCAAAAAAATTATCTTATCATATCTATCAGATATCACTTTCGTAAGTGATCGTGAAGGGATTGACAACCCCTTTATTGCGTTGGTTGCGAGGATTTTATTTGTTTGTGTAGGTGCTAGAGGCTCGTGCGTGGCCTCACACTGGATTGATACCTTGGTTCTCAAAAACTGAGGGAAATACTTACGCTACTTTGCTGCATCACCCTTTCCTCTTCAAGGGAAATCCAACGCAGTGCTCAAGAGGTAGCAAGACTCAATCCAATACGATCACTTCAAAGGGAAAACTCAATCCATTACAAAAGAGTAGAGGGGAGAAACTAAAAGTGTGTTATATCGACTAGAGGGGGGGGGGGTGAATAGGCAATTTTTATGAAAGTCTTCAATACGTGGAAGTTATGAAGACAAACGATAGAAATAAACCTATTACCCTGCAGCGGAAGGTAGACTACACTAGGCAAGCCATAGTCAAGTATTCAATAGAGTGAAAGCACAATGACTTAATAGCAGCAATGTAGTAAGGATCAGGTAGGAAGATATTATGAAGCCGTACAGAACATGCAATCACTCAGTGAAGACAAAAGATAATGCAAACATACAATGACTTCACAAGGAGTAACAGTAAGTAAAGGGAAGGGAAGATGAAACCAGTGACTCGCTGAAGACAATGATTTGTTGGACCAGTTCCAGTTGCTGTGACAACTGTATGTCTGGTTAGGGTGGCTAGGTATTTAAACCTTAGGACACACAGTCCCGGACACCCAGTCCTGAACACGCAGCTCAGGACACCCAGTCCTCACTGTATTCCCCTTGAGCTAAGGTCACACAGACCTCGCCCAATCACTCTGGTAAGTCTTCAAGGTAGACTCCCAAACCTTCACAGACTTCGTTCACCGGCAATCCACAATGTCTCTTGGATGCTCAGAATGCGACGCCTAACCGGCTGGAGGATGCACAGTCCTCAAGTGTAATAAGTCTTCAGATCACACAGACAAGAAGACTTAAGTGATGCCTAATTCTCTTTGGCTCTGGGTGGTTAGGGCTTTATCCTCGCAAGGAATTCTCTCTCAAAGGCTTCGAGGTGGGTTGCTCTCAAACGACAAAAGCCGTACTCTGAATCTGAGCAGCCAACCGTTTATGGTTGTAGGGGGTGGGCTATTTATAGCCACTTGGCAACCCGACCTGATTTGTCCGGAATGACCCTGGGCCACTAAGGAACTGACACGTGCTCCAACGGTCAGATTTCAAACTCACACGGCAACTTTACTTGGGCTGCAAGCAAAGCTGACTTGTCTGACTGGTTCTCTTGGACCCCACTTAACAGTACGGTGGTTCCTATGACTCAACACAAAAGAAAGAGAACTACGAAAGATCTAAGTCTTTGAGCTCCATAGGCTTCATGTGGTGTCTTCTCTTGTCATAGTCTTTAATGTGAATATCTTCATATACCACCTTTGACTTCAATGTCTTCATACATTTTTAGGGGTCATCTCTGGTAGGAAAACCGAATCAATGAGGGACTTCTACCTGTGTTATCCTGCAATTCTCACAAACACATTAGTCCCTCGACTAGGTTTGTCGTCAATACTCCAAAACCAACTAGGGGTGGCACTAGATGCACTTACAATCTCCCCCTTTTTGGTGATTGATGACAAACTAGTTCAAGTTTTCAACGGGGAATATAATCTGTGAAATTGTAACGGATAAGGAATTGTCTTCATAAGTTGCAAGGGCTCCCCCTGAAGATGTGCATATAAGTAATTTGCTTTTGGAATGCAAATGCACATGGCAGGTTGTACTTATGGAGATCCACTTCAACTTATGATGACAATCTACTATGCATGTGAAAGTATATGAAGATAATGACATGCGACATGCATAATGGAAAATGGACGTCTGCAGAATGATCTAAGTGCGGAATTTATCGTCGCACATGCGGAATTTATCATCGCAAAACAAGGTGGCAGATAAGTAGCAGACGACCATCGAGTTTAAGTGTTACAACTCAAAGAACCAAATGTAGCAAAACGAGAGTTGTAAGCACGATGCAAAATATAAAGCACCCGCCCGTATGGACCCGCTTGAAGACTATCAAACTCATATGCTTCTCCCCCTTTTGTTAGTAAGGACCAAAAAGGTTTGAAGACATAGAGCATCTACTCGTTCCCATGAAGAGTAGGTGATGCAACAGGGTCATTGGTGGTGTTTGGCGGTGCAGACGAGCTTGGAGCAGAGTCGAAGCGTGCTGAAGGAGGTGGCGGTGAAGTAGCATCGTCTTCATCCTCGATAACTCTGGCAGTCAGCAGAGGAAGAGAACTCAGAGTCTTCAAGGGAGGGAGTTCGTCGCAGCATAGCCCTTCAAGGAGGTGTGGACAAACTAGAATCGCTCAGTGAAGCCATCCTCTTGAAGATCATCTTTAGAACACATCATCATTAGCGCTTTCCATGTGCGGCGAGAGGTTTCATGGGCAACAAAAGCATTCTTGGTGGCAAGATTGCGAATGCGATTAACATCCACCAAGAGGCTTTGCATCTGACGCTTCAGCCAGTCATGATGCCTATCCTGTTTCTGATGAAGAGCCACAAGAAGCTCTCGGTTGTTGAGAACATGAGTGCGCTTCTTGGGTCGTTGAGCAGTTGTACTATTAGTGGCTTTAGTGGAAGCAGGATGTGGTGCACGTGTAGTGCCAGCCAAAGGATACACACGTGTGACTGCTTCAACTCCTTCAATGTTCTGAGAGAAACTCTGATGCTCTGCATTCTGAAGACTTAGAGGTTCTTTGGCAGGCTCATGACAGATGGCTTCAATAGAGATATCCACATCAGGCAGAAAAATCCGATGATTGCGAGCAGATGGCTGATATGAGATAGCGGAGTGAAGTTTGATTAGCCGCATTACCCATGGGGCATAGAACTTCAAGCCAAACAGATCAGAGCCTGATGCAGCAAGTTGGCGTATGAAGAAGTCCTGTGCATTGAAGCATTTTCCATGAAGAATATAGAAGACCAAAGTCTTCATTGCACCTTCAAGCTTGGCATGTGGAGAGTGCCCTTTGATGGGCCAGAGAGTCCGCCTTATGATATGATAAATAGTTCTTGGCAGGTACTCAAGGTCTTCAACGAAGAACTCTGTGGGATAAGCAACATCTTGGGGCAATGGCTTCATCATACTGAGCATCTGACTCATATCAGGTTCAGGCTTCTGAAAGATGCTCTCAATAGCTTCACTATGAAGCTGACAACCATGCTCGTAGAGATCGCCAGGAGCGGGCAAACCAGTGAGCTCAATGATGTCAAATGCATTGGCTTCGTGATGAACGTTTCCTGTCATCCACTCCAGGACCCAAGTCTTCGGATCTCTGCTGTACCCGCGGATGTGAAGTGTGGCATAGAATTGGAGCAGCAACTATTCATTCCAATTCTCTTGGTCAGTAACGAACGGCAGCAGTCCAACTTTCTTGAAGCAATCCAAAGCTTCTTCCAGACAGGGCAGACCAGCTATAACTTCAATGTCAAGGCGCTTGTGTGGGAAGATGCGACCTTGGTTGTAAAGAATGCATGAGTAATAGCTTTGTTGCGGATAGCTCCAGAATCGATCAGATGATATCCTTTCCCTTGAGTAGGGGTTCCTGGAGCTATCAAAGAATGTGTTGTCTGCTCTGAAGCCATTGATATTGAAGGAGCCAGGTGCTGATGCAGGACATGGGAACCTTGGAAATCTTGGGATTGGCTTCTGTACCTGAGGCCCGTGCTCAACATGATAGTCGAACTGGGGACCGGCAGCAGACTCAGGAACAGAAGTGGTGGGATCAGTGGCTTCGCTTTCTTCTGATGCTTTTGTTGGGGAGGGCTCCACATTAGCTTCATTGGTGGTTTGGCAGCCGCAAGATTTTCAAGCACGTTCTCCTTGAGAACTGCTTCTTGGTGGGACAGGCGAGTGGCAACTTGGGGGACTTCTTCTTCCGTGGCTGATGCAGCCAGAATGTCTTCAGTAGAGACTTGAGGCCTTGGACCTTTGCGAAGCCTGCGCAATGCAGGCGACGCCTGTGGAGTTGGAGTTGGCTGGGCCTCAAAGTCTTCTTCCTCTTGTGGGAGATCCGCCCATGAAGCATCCTGTGCAATTGGCGTCAGTGGACGACCAATGCTGATTAGTTCGTTGTTCTCAAGCTGAGGAAGGACTGCACCATCTTCTACATGGTCATGGTGACCAATGTCTTCAGCAGCGATGGGATCAGCTGCTGGAAAGTCTTCAGCTTCATGAGCCTCTGTGGAAGCAGGCTCATGGATTGTCAGTTGGCGTTCAGCGTCAGGATAAACCATAGAAATGGGTTCAACTATCAAAGGCTTTGTGGGAGCAGCCCGATCTTTCTTGTTCTTCCTCTTCTTCTTGGAGGGGGCAGTAGGAGAGGCTTCAGGATGTTTCCTCTTCCTGGCTTCAGCCTCAGCAGTCCTCATCTTCTTGAGATCTGAAGCGGTTGACCGACCTTTTGGCTTCGAGCCAGTCCTTCTAGTTGGGAAGACAATGGGATCTGCTTCCTGCCTTGGTGCGTCGGGTTCAGCCGTAGCGGGTTTCTTCTTCTTCTTTGCGGCCATCCTGGGGTCGATGCCAGGACGCCCAAGGGCCTTGTGCTTCTCAGCCTCATTGTAGGCTTGCACACATCTGTCAGCCAGAGCCTTCATGCGCTCACGCGAACCCCGAGTTTCTGCATGTTTCTTCAAAAAGGCGTCCTTGAGCTCGTGCATCATGATCTTGAAGTTCTTCACTTCTTGCACACTGAGCTTGGCCATATGCTTCTTGAACTGAGCCTTTTCATAGTCAATCTTTTGCTTCAGTTCAAAAATGCGCTGAGCGACAGCTAGCTCTGAAGCAATGGCGCCTTGGAAGGCGACACTAAGGCCAATGGGTAGTTGCAGATCTTCAAAGCTGATGTTTGGCGTGTCAAACCACTCGTCAATGAAGTTGTGGATGATGGTTACATCAAAGAGAGGCAGATCATTGAAGATTTCTGCTTCTTCTTTGCTCTTGATGAGTTGCTCAAGAGCGTCATCTGCAAGATCTTCATCGCTTGACAGATCAATGGCATCATTGCGCAGAATGGCAGCAGCTGTTAGCTCTTGGCCGGTGTGTGGCAGAGGCATCTTGGCCTTCTGGGGCTTGGAGATGCGTGATAAGTCTTCAGACTGCACACTGTCTTCAGGAGGTGCAGTTGCCAGTGGCTTCGCCCGTGAGATCTTTGGTGAAGGGGCAGGCTTTGAAGCTTTAGGCTTCTTTAGCTTCTTTGTCTTTGGCACTGCAGGCGCTTCATCTGATTCAGCGTTAGCTGCAGGCTCATTCACTGCAGTCCCTTGAACCAAGACATGGGTGATGAGGCCTTCAAGGTTGTAGAAAGGATCAATGACATTGGGTTCTGCATCTCGTGTGCCATCAGCCCTTAGAGCTGAGGGACCATGGTTGAAGTCTAGTCCCAATGTCTTCTTGTTTTGCTTCGCTGAGTTCTGGGCAAACTGGAAGTTGCACTTGAACAGATTGTCGTCACGACACCATAGTAGCGACGATGGGTGTGCATCAGCAGGTTGTGGCCCACGGACCATGCAGGGATAGAAGCCTTGTGCAATGGCTTCATCTCTGGACCTGGGTAGAATATTCTTGTATAAGATGTCTCCCCACGGTCTCTTGATGGTGTTTTTCTCAGCATATTCCTGGGTTACAAATCGGTATTTGAACCATTGTTCTGCCCAATATCTTCGAATCCATTGGATTCGGGTCTTGCGCTGATTGTAATCCTCTTCAGGATCTGTCTTGTACAGTTCTGAGAGATCATCTGGCAGATCTCTGGATGTTTCTCCATGACGCTTTCTGCCACCCTTCCTTGCTGATTTCTCTGAAGCCATAAACTTTAAACTGAAAGGCTTCAACACGTTCAAAGGCTTCAAAGGTTTTCGCTTGCTGGACAAACAGGAACTGGCTTCGGGAGAATTTGTGTGATGCTGTAAGAATTCTGCAAATGAATGCAGACTATGAGAACCAAAGGATTCTTCCACGGACATGTACCTGTGACAGCATTAAGGTGCGAGGGAAGGGGAAGAGGTCATATGCATTCTCAGAAGATTTTGAAGATAAATCAGTTTAGAAGACATTGACCTCATCGTGCGAAGACATTCACTCATAGATAAGGGGTTGGTTCCAGATTTGTACGAATCCACAAATCAGTACAAGTGAGGAATCTAACTACTTTGTGAAGCATAAGTGAATATACTAGGCATGTTATGAGATGCAGTATGAGAGAGATCTAACTTGTGTGAATAGAAACTGCTTGTAGTAGAAAGTGATAAAGCCATAGGATCAACGGTGCTGTAAAAAGGAAGTTTTATTTACCACACTAAAAACTACTAGACGGAGTGGAAGATGAGGACGAGCAGTTCGATCTTCCATGCCCTAACTTGGCGACGGAGGACACCTACGGCGACGGCGGAGAGGACGATGTCCGCAGTCGGCGTGAGGACGGCATCAGAGAGGTTGCGGCAGCGAAGCGCTTCGTCGCCGGCGTCGTCAAGGGCTAGCGGTGGCGCTAGGGTTCGTGCGAGAGTGGAAGAAGAGATAATGACCGCTGTGAAGTGTGTATTTATAGGTATAGGGGCGGCACTGCGTTATTACCCAGGTGCCCCTGGCGATTCACATATGAGGAACACATGGCCATTATGCGGAATTTTGGGGTTTGTTCCACGTCCCACGCACGCCTGGATTGTCGGGTGGTCGTTCCTACTTCTCCGGGTTTCATGCAGAGGAATGAGCATTGAAAACGGACTTAATGGTTGTCTCTGTATCTTCTGCTGACAAGGACGCATAGAAGATATTCGACAGTTTCAATAGAATGCATATGATTTGGAGAGATAGAATTTGAGATAGAAAGCATAGAGAGGTTAGGGTCCGATCACATTCACTTAGTTCAAAAGATTCAACACGAAGACATAGCTATAAGTGAATGCTGTAGAGGATAGAACACTAATATATATATATCTGTATAATCAACATAGTGAAGATAATCATGAAGATATGTTGAGATCGAAGCCAAACTAAATGTGAAGACATTGCAAGGTAACGCCATGAGTGAAACACTTCAAAAATAGAACGTTTGGTGGTGGCGTTACCCACCGTATAGGAAGTATTAGACCCAGACACGACGCACAATTATCGTGGCGCTCCGAAGTCAAATTCCACATTAATGTATTCACACTTAGAATGTATGTCTTCATTGATTGAAGATATACTTTACTTCGTGTGTTGCACATCTAAGTCATCAATATGCATAAGGGTTAGGATGTGTGCCTGATCACAGGACATTTGAGGATTCCAGGATATTTAGCTCACACCGTAACTTGCAAAATCTCTTCTCATCCAAGGGCTTGGTGAAGATATCTGCCAATTGCTCTTCAGTGTTGACGTGTATGATATCAATATCTTCCTTCACAACATGATCTCTGAGAAAGTGATGATGAATTTCAACGTGCTTTGTCTTCGAGTGCTGAACTGGGATGTTAGCAATCTTGATGGTGCTTTCGTTGTCGCAGTAAAGTGGCACTTGCTTCAGATGAATGCCATAGTCCTTGAGTGTTTGCTTCATCCACAGAAGCTGAGCGCAGCAAGATCCAGCAGCAATGTATTCGGATTCAGCAGTGGAGAGAGATACACAGTTCTGCTTCTTTGAAGACCAACATACAAGTGATCATCCCGGAAAGTGACATGTGCCTGATGTAGACTTGCGATCAACTTTGTCACCAGCATAATCAGCATCCGAGAATCCAACTAGATCAAACTCTGAGCCCTTTGGATACCATAATCCTAGAGTTGGGGTGTGAGCCAAATATCGAAGAATTCGCTTCACAGCTAAGTGATGCGACTCCTTTGGTGTCGCTTGAAATCGAGCACACATGCAAACACTAAGCTTAATATCTGGCCTAGATGCACATAGATAAAGTAAAGAACCAATCATGGAGCGGTATACCTTTTGATCGAACTCTTTACCATTGTCGCCGGGACCCAGATGATGTTTGGCTGGCATTGGTGTCGTGAAGCCTTTGCAGTCTTGCATACCAAACTTCTTCAGGCAATCTTTGAGATACTTCTCTTGAGATATGAAGATGCCATTGCGTTGTTGTCGTATTTGAAGACCGAGGAAGAACTTCAGCTCTCCCATCATGGACATCTGATATTGCTCTTGCATCATATATCCAAACTCTTCACTGTACTTCTGATTGGTGCAGCCGAAGATAATGTCATCCACATATATTTGGCACAAAAACAGTTCACCATCATATGTCTTCATGAAGAGAGTGGGGTCTAGGGAACCAGGTATGAAGCCTTTGCTCTTCAGGAAGTATTTGAGTGTGTCATACCAGGCCCGAGGGGCTTGTTTGAGGCCATACAGTGCCTTGTTGAGCTTGTATACCATGTCAGGATGTTTTGGATCTTCAAAGCCAGGCGGTTGCGCAACATACACTTCTTCTTCAATCTTGCCATTGAGAAAAGCACTCTTCACATCCATTTGATATAGAAGAATGTTATGATGATTTGCATAGGCCAGCAGTATGCATATGGCTTCAAGTCTAGCCACAGGAGCAAATGCTTCATCGAAGTCAATGCCTTCCACTTGAGTATATCCTTGAGCAACGAGATGAGCTTTCTTTCTGACAACTTGACCATGCTCATCTTGCTTGTTGCGGTATATCCATTTGGTGCCTATTATATTGTGCTTCCGTGGATCAGGACGCTTAACCAGTTCCCATACATTATTCAGCTCAAACTGTTGAAGCTCTTCTTGCATGGCTTGAATCCATTCAGGTTCCATGAAGGCTTCTTCAGATTTCTTGGGTTCTGTTATTGAGACGAATGCGAAGTGCCCACAAAAATTTGCTAGCTGAGTTGCCCTTGAACGAGTGAGTGGACTGGGTGCATTGATGCTATCAATTATTCTTTCAATCTGCACTTCATTGGCAATGCGAGGATGTACAGGGCGAAGATTTTGCTCTTGCTCATCATTGTCGTTGTTAGAAGGAATGTCTTTAGGCTGAGCATTGTCTTCAAGGGATGTTTGGCCCTTGTCATCTTCCCTGCTTCACAGGCACCGCATAAGTGATCTTTCTTGAACTTGACGCCCTCGATGCCTATGACATGCTTCTTCTTTGCAAGGGTGTGGAGGTTCCTCATGCCAGCATGCCCTAGCCTCCGATGCCAGAGCCAGCATTCTGAAGCTTTTGCTAGAAGACATACGGCAAGCTGTGGTCCTGCTGAGAAATCTACCACGTACAAATCATCTTTTCGATACCCTTCAAATACTTACTTTTACCAGTGTCAGCAAATGTGATGTGGCTCTTGTCGGATGGACGTAAGGTTGAGTCCATAAGAAGGCTTCTTTTGCCAGTCATGTGATTTGTACACCCACTATCGATAATCCATTCTGAAGACGTTGGTGTCGTACCCTACAGTGCAGTTAGGGGGATAGGCTTCACCAAGAGCATTGTGAAGCAAAAACATTTGACGAACCAATGGGTTATGAAAGCTTAGATCCAGATTAGGACTAATAGGGAGAGTAGAAAGCGATTCAGGAACGAAGTACATAGTGAGACCATTCAGGCATTTGAACTTGCGCCCTACAAGATGTTTAAGGTCCCCAGCAATAGCGTCAGATGATTTTGGTTTTCTGCTGGAGACCTTTCCCTGCAAAAGAGAGTTAAGCTTTCTTAGCCACCCACATCTTCAAGGGTGGCTTAGAAGCAATAAGTCTAAGTGCAGCATCTGAGAATTTTGGCTTTGGAGCCCTAGCAAACAGTCTTGCAGGCGGACAATAGTACTCATAAGAATAGGCAGAATAGTTCTTGGTCTTATGAACGTGGCGGTTTGACGAACCGCTCTCATATTCATATGCCTGAGTATGGTTTCCCTGCAAAACATTTGCGTTAGTGCGACTCAGGTGAGTCCTCTGTCTGTATGAAGCCTTTGGACCGTATGAAGCCTTTGGTCTGAGGTTTGTCTTCTTCATGTGAGGTGTCATGATGACAGGAAGATTCTCCAGACATGTTTTCGGAACCCAGATCTTCTTCATAGGCGGTCCATTCCTGCAGTTAGTACCAATGTACCTGGCAAACACTTCACCATTCTGATTCTTAAACAGTATATAGTTTGCATCAAAGGATTCATCAATGATAATGGGGTTAGCACAAGTGAAGCCATATAGATTGGACGGATCTGCTGAAGGTTCCTTTGCAGCAACCCACATGGTTTTGGGGTACTGCTCAGGTTTCCAGTAAGAGCCATCAGCATTCATTTTCCTTACGAACCCAACACCCTTTTTCCTCGGGTTTCGGTTCAGAATCTGCTTTTTGAGGACATCACATAGTGTCTGATGCCCTTTAAGACTTTTGTACATCCCTGTTTCAAGCAATGTCTTCAACCTAGCATTCTCATCAGCAATAGCGGTGGTATCCTCAGCAGAGGGGTTAGTTACCACATCAACAGCTGAAGATATTGCAACAGCAGTAGCAGTAGAACATTCAGCAACAGACATAGCATTATCACGCTCAATGCATTTAAGACATGGTGGTTCAAATCCTTCCTGAGCAGAATTGATCTGTTTGGCGCGAAGTGACTCGTTTTCCTTTTGAAGATCTTCTTGAGCCGCTCTCAATTTCTCAAGATCTTGCTTCCTTTGAAGATAATCATAGGAAAGCTTTTCATGAGTTGTTGAGAGAGTTTCATGACGACTTTCAAGTTCCTGATAGTTAACGTGAAGATTTTTTATGTCTTCAATTAAGGATTCAGATCGAGTCATTTCAGCACCTAACAGATCATCGCTTCTGTCTAACAGTTTTTGAATATGTTCCATAGCTTTCTGTTGTTCAGTTGCAATTTTAGCAAGTGTTTTGTAGCTGGGTTTTGAACCACAATTAGAGTCATCGTCACTAGATGTTTGATAGTGAGTAGTGCGTGTGTTTACCTTGGCACCGCGTGCCATGAAGCAGTAGGTAGAAGCGGAGTAGTCCTTGCCATTTGCATCGGTGTCGGTGATGAAGTCATTGTCTTCAGTGTTGAAGATGGACTTGGCAACGTATGCTGTAGCCAGACTTGCGACGCCTGAATTGGACTCCTCCTCAAACTCCACCTCTGCCTCCTCAGAAGCAGACTCCTCCTCTGAATCCATTTCCTTGCCAACAAACGCACGTGCCTTGCCAGATGAGCTCTTCTTTTGTGATGAAGACTTTGAGGAAGACTTGGAAGAAGACTTTGAGTATTTCTTCTTCTTCTTCTTGTTGTCAGAGTCATATTCCTTGCTCTTCTTCTTCTTTTTGTTCTCATTGTCCCAATGTGGACACTCAGAGATGAAGTGGCCAAGTTTCTTGCACTTGTGACATGTTTTCTTCTTGTAGTCATGAGCAGAAGCTTCATCATTCCTTGAGCTTGATCGGGAAGACTTTCTGAAGCCTTTCTTCTTGGTGAATTTTTGGAACTTCTTGACAAGCATAGCAAGTTCCCTTCCAATGTCTTCAGGATCATCAGAACTGCTGTCAGATTCTTCTTCAGATGAGAAGACAGCTTTTGCCTTCAAGGCACGAGTTCGCCCATAGTTTGGACCGTAGATATCTCTTTTCTCAGAAAGCTGAAACTCATGTGTGTTGAGCCTCTCAAGTATGTCAGACGGATCGAGTATCTTGAAATCAGGACGTTCTTGAATCATCAGGGCTAGGGTGTCAAACGAACTATCAAGTGATCTCAGTAGTGTCTTGACGACTTCATGTTTGGTGATCTCAGTAGCGCCGAGGGCTTGAAGCTCATTTGTGATGTCAGTGAGTCAGTCAAATGTGAGCTGGACATTCTCATTGTCATTTCGCTTGAAGCGGTTGAAGAGGTTGCGAAGGACACTGATTCTCTGATCTCTCTAGGTTGAGACGCCTTCATTGACCTTGGAGAGCCAGTCCTAGACCAGCTTAGATGTTTTCAAAGCACTCACACGGCCATACTGTCCTTTGGTCAGATGACCACAGATGATATTCTTGGCAGTAGAGTCCAGTTGAACGAATTTCTTGACATCAACAGCAGTGACACCTTCTCCAGCCTTGGGAACGCCGTTCTCGACGACATACCATAGGTCGACGTCAATGGCTTCAAGATGCATGCACATCTTATTCTTCCAATAGGGATATTCAGTTCCATCGAAGACGGGGCACGCAGTGGAGACTTTAATTATCCCTGCAGTCGACATAGCTAAAACTCCAGGTGGTTAAATGAATCACACAGAACAAGGGAGCACCTTGCTCTGATACCAATTGAAAGTGTGTTATATCGACTAGAGGGGGGGTGAATAGGCGATTTTTATGAAAGTCTTCAATACGTGGAAGTTATGAAGACAAACGATAGGAATAAACCTATTACCCTGCAACGGAAGGTAGGCTACACTAGGCAAGCCATAGTCAAGTATTCAATAGAGTGAAAGCACAATGACTTAATAGCAGCAATGTAGTAAGGATCAGGTAGGAAGATATTATGAAGCCATACAGAACACGCAGTCACTCAGTGAAGACAAAAGATAGTGCAAACATACAATGACTTCACAAGGAGTAACAGTAAGTAAAGGGAAGGGAAGATGAAACCAGTGACTCGCTGAAGACAATGATTTGTTGGACCAGTTCCAGTTGCTGTGACAACTGTACGTCTGGTTAGGGCGGCTAGGTATTTAAACCTTAGGACACACAGTACCGGACACCCAGTCCTGAACACGCAGCTCAGGACACCCAGTCCTGACCGTATTCCCCTTGAGCTAAGATCACACAGACCTCGCCCAATCACTCTGGTAAGTCTTCAAGGTAGACTCCCAAACCTTCACAGACTTCGTTCACCAGCAATCCACAATGTCTCTTGGATGCTCAGAATGCGACGCCTAACCGGCTGGAGGATGCACAATCCTCAAGTGTAATAAGTCTTCAGATCACACAGACAAGAAGACTTAAGTGATGCCTAATTCTCTTTGGCTCTGGGTGGTTAGGGCTTTATACTCGCAAGGAATTCCCTCTCAAAGGCTTCGAGGTGGGTTGCTCTCAAACGACAAAAGCCGTACTCTGAATCTGAGCAGCCAACCGTTTATGGTTGTAGGGGGTGGGCTATTTATAGCCACTTGGCAACCCGACCTGATTTGTCCGGAATGACCCTGGGCCACTAAGGAACTGACACGTGCTCCAACGGTCAGATTTCAAACTCACACAACAACTTTACTTGGGCTGCAAGCAAAGCTGACTTGTCTGACTCTGGACAAGATTCGCTCTCATAGTCTTCACTCGAAGACATAGGTTTTGGTTAGGCATCACTTCAGTCATTCTGACTGGTTCTCTTGGACCCCACTTAACAGTACAGTGGTTCCTATGAATCAACACAAAAGAAAGAGAACTACGAAAGATCTAAGTCTTTGAGCTCCATAGGCTTCATGTGGTGTCTCCTCTTGTCATAGTCTTTAATGTGAATATCTTCATATACCACCTTTGACTTCAATGTCTTCATACATTTTTAGGGGTCATCTCTGGTAGGAAAACCGAATCAATGAGGGACTTCTACCTGTGTTATCCTGCAATTCTCACAAACACATTAGTCCCTCAACTAGGTTTGTCATCAATACTCCAAAACCAACTAGGGGTGGCACTAGATGCACTTACAGAAACATCATAAGATCCAACTATAATAGGAAAGATTGCGATACATCAAGATCGTAACATCTCAAGAACACGAGAGAGAGAGAGAGAGAGATCAAACACATAGCTACTGATACATACCCTCAACCCCGAGGGTGAACTACTCCCTTGTCGTCATGGAGAGCGCCGGGATGATGAAGCTGTCCACTGGAGAGGGATTCCCCCCTCTAGCAGGGTACCGGAACGGGTCTAGATTGGTTTTCGGTGGCTACGGAGGCTTCTGGTGGCAGAACTCCCGATCTATTGTGTTCCTCGATGTTTTTAGGGTATACGGACATATATAGGCGAAAGAAGTCAGTCAGGGGAGCCACGAGGGGCCCACGAGGGTGGGGGCGCGCCCAGAGGGGCAGGCACGCCTCCCTGTCTCATGGCCACCTCGAAGCTTCCCTGACGTCTACTCCAAGTCTCCTTTGCTTCCACTCCAAAAATAACTCTCTTGAAGGTTTCATTCCGTTTGGACTCCGTTTGACATTCCTTTTCTTCGGAATACTGAAATAGGCAAGAAAACAACAATTTGGGCTGGGCCTCCGGTTAATAGTTAGTCCCAAAAATAATATAAAAGTGTAAAATAAAGCCCATTAACATCCAAAACAGATAATATATTAGCATGGAACAATAAAAAATTATAGATACGTTGGGGACATATCAGCATCCCCAAGCTTAATACATGCTCGTCCTCAAGTAGGTAAATGATAAAAACAGAATTTTTGATGTGGAATGCTTTCTAGAATATTCTTCAATGTATTTTTATCTATTGTGGTATGAATGTTCAGATCTGAAAGATTCAAGATAAAAGTTTATTGTTGACATAAAAGTAGTAATACTCCAAGTATGCTAATCAAGCAATTATGTCTTATCAAAATACCATAGCCAAAGAAAACTTATCCCTACAAAGTCATATAGTTTGGATGATTGAGGTTGTGTGAGAAGACAAAAAGGGAGAAAGTCTCACATTGACATGGATCAATGGGCTATGGAGATGCCCCCCGATTGATGTCAATGCACGGGTAGGGATTGCCATGCAACGGATGCACTAGAGCTATAAATATATGAAAGCTCATCAATGAAACTAAGTGGGTGTGCATCCAACTCGCTTGCTCACGAAGACCTAGGGCATTTGAGGAAGCCCATCATTGGAATATACAAGCCAAGTTACATAATGAAAAAAAATTGCCACTAGTATATGAAAGTGATAAAATAAGAGACTCTCTATCATGAAGATCATGGTGCTACTTTGAAGCACAAGTGTGGAAAAAGGATAGTAACATTGTCCCTTCTCTCTTTTTCTCTCATATATAGATATATTATTTGGGCCTTTTTTTGCCTCTTTTCTTTCCCTTTTTTTATTTTTCATCCGGAATCTCATCCCGACTTGTGGGGGAATCATATTCTCCATCATCCTTTCCTCACATGGGACAATGCTCTAATGATGATCATCACACTTTTATTTTCTTACAACTCAAGAATTACAACTCGATACTTAGAACAAAATATGACTCTATGTGAATGCCTCCGGCGGTGTACCGGGATTGCGATGAATCAAGAGTGACATGTATGAAAAAAATTATGAATGGTGGCTTTGCCACAAATATGATGTCAACTACATGATCATGCAAAGCAATATGACAATGATGATGCGTGTCATAATAAATGGAACGGTGGAAAGTTGCATGGCAATATATCTCGGAATGGCTATGGAAATGCCATAATAGGTAGGTATGGTGTCTATTTTGAGGAAGATATAAGGAGGCTTATGTGTGATAGAGCGTGTCATATCACGGGGTTTGGATGCACCGGCGAAGTTTGCACCAACTCTCAAGGTGAGAAAGGGCAATGCACAGTACCGAAGAGGCTAGCAATGATGGAAGGGTGAGAGTGAGTATAATCCATGGACTCAACATTAGTCATAAAGAACTCACATACTTATTGCAAAAATCTACAAGTCATCAAAACCAAGCACTACGCGCATGCTCCTAGGGGGATAGATTGGCAGGAAAAGACCATCGCTCGTCCCCGACTGCCACTCATAAGGAAAGCAATCAAAGAACACCCCATGCTTCAAATTTGTCACATAACGTTCACCATACGTGCATGCTACGGGACTTGCCAACTTCAACACAAGTACTCATCAATTTCACAATTACTCAACTAGCTCACTTCTAATATTACCACCTTTATATCTCAAAACCATCTATCAAGCATCCAACTTCTCTTAGCATTTAAAATTTATAACCAAAGTGATTACCATGCCGTTCTAAAGGACTCTCAAAATGATATAAGTGAAGCATGAGAGATCAATTATTTCTATAAAACAAAACCACCGCCGTGCTCTAAAAGATATAAGCGAGGCACTAGAGCAAAAACTATATAGCTCAAAAGATATAAGTGAAGCACATAGAGTATTCTAATAAATTCCAATTCATGTGTGTCTCTCCCAAAAGATGTGTACAGCAAGGATGATTGTGGTAAACTAAAAAGCAAAGACTCAAATCATACAACATGCTCCAAGAAAAACACATATCATGTGGCGAATAAAAATATAGCTCCAAGTAAAGTTACCGATAGACGAAGAAGAAAGAGGGGATGCCTTCCGGGGCATCCCCAAGCTTAGGCTTTTTGGTGTCCTTGGATTTTACCTTGGGGTGCCTTGGGCATCCCCAATCTTAGTCTCTTGCCACTCCTTGTTCCATAATCCATCAAATCCTTACCCAAAACTTGAAAACTTCACAACACAAAACTTAAAAGAAAATCTTCGTGAGCTCCGTTAGTAAAAGAAAACAAACCACCACTTCAAGGTACTGTAATGAACTCATTCTTGATTTATATTGGTGTTAAACCTACTGTATTCCAACTTTTCTATGGTGCATAAACTCTATTACTATCCATAGATTCATCAAAACAAGCAAACAACACGCGAAAAACAGAATCTGTCAAAAACAGAATAGTCTGTAGTAATCTGGATCAAACGTATACTTCTGGAACCCCACAAATTCTAAAATAAATTTATGGACGTGAGTAATTTATCTATTAATCATCTTCAAAGAGAATTAACTAAATAGCACTCTCCAGTAGAAAATGGCAGCAAATCTCGTGAGCGCTAAAGTTTTTGTATCTTACAACAAGATCGCAAAGACTTTCCCCAAGTCTTCCCAAAGGTTCTACTTGGCACAAACACTAATTAAAAGCATAAAAACTCAATCATAACATAGGCTAGATGAATTATTTATTACTAAACAGGAACAAAAATTAAGGAACAAAAATAAAGTTGGGTTGCCTCCCAACAAGCGCTATCGTTTAACGCCCCTAGCTAGGCATGATGATTTCAATGATGCTCATATAAAAGATAAGAATTGTAACATAAAGGGAGAATCATGAATAATATGAATAGCACATTTAAGTCTAACCCACTTCCTATGCATATGGGTTTTGTGAGCAAACAATTTTTGGGAACAATAATCAACTATCATATGAAGGCAAACCAAGCATAACTTTAAAACTTTAAGCACATAGAGAGGAAACTTGATATTATTGCAATTCCTACAAGCCTATGTTCCTCCCTCATAAAAAATTTCAGTAGCATCATGAATGAATTCAACAATATAACTATCACATAAAGCATTCATTCTTTTCATGATCTACAGGCATCGAAATTTTTATTACTCTCCACATAAGCAAAATTCTTCTCGTTCGGAATAGTGGGAGTATCATAAGAAACTCGAATACTATAAATTGTTTCCACATGAAAAGAGTAATGTTCAGAAAAATGGTAATCATAATAATGACAAGTTTTAATATAATCATCACTACTTTTTATAGCATACGTATCATCACAATAATTATCATACTTTGTTCTCATCATAATCGATTGAAACCTCTTCCAAGATAGTGGAATCATTACTAAATAAAGTCATGACCTATCCAAATCCACTTTCATAATTATCGCAATAAGATTCAACACCATCCAAAATAGTGGGATCATTACTTCCTAAAGTTGACACTCTTCCAAACCCACTTTCATCAATATAATGATCATAAGTTGGAGGCATGCTATCATCATAATAAATTTGCATATCAAAATCTCGGAGACTACAAATATCATATTCATTAAACATAGCATCCCCAAGCTTGGGACAAACATTAATTGCAGTAAATATATTTTCAAACTTGTCATTCTCATCAAACATAGCATCCCCAAGCTTGGGCCTTTTCATATCATAAGCATAATCACTCTCATCATTGATAGTATGGATAGCACCAATAGTATAACAATTATCATCATCACAATGAGTAATAGGAGCAACATCATTTGGGAGGGATACCTCTTTACCTTTACTTCTCCGTCTTTTCTTTTTCTTCGTCACATTAAGTATGGGTTTATCCCTCCTTTTGGAGCTCCTTATTGATGAGATTGGTTGAATAGAAGGCTCCTCCTCGTTACCTGATTCATCATAAGAAGTAATAGGAGGATATTGGGAAGCCTATTCCCTTTCATTAGTATTCTCTTCATCCTCTATTTGTTTTCTTTTCTTTACGTAATTGGCAATATAAGGATTTTCAGTGCAATTCACCGCACAATACATAAAAATTTCTTCTAGATCAATATCGAGGAATTTCTCAAGGTTATATTCTGGAATATGCTTAGTTATATGTTTCATTTATTCATAACCCAAAAGCAAACTAAGTTCATTATGATGTGCAAGGGAAATCAAATCATCACAATTTTTGGACATGATACGATCATGAAACAATTTGCATTTGATATTTAAATGACCATGTTCATTGCAAAGTTCACAAGTATGGTGAAGAAATTTTAAATTTTTAGCACAAATATCTAGCCTCTCTTGCAACCATTTAGTATCCAAATACTTATGCCTCTTGTAAAATATATTTTCCCTAATTGGTGTGTACTTGCAGGCTCTATATACTCCACAAAAGTTGACATGCTTATAAGAGACATTTTCATCATGACTAGTGGAATCATCATTAGTACTATGGATATTCAAGGAGTTCATACTAACAACATTGCAATCATGCTCATCATTCAAAGATTTAGTGCCAAACGTTTTATAGACTTCTTCTTCTAGCACTTGAGCACAATTTTCCTTTTTCTTCATTCTCACGAAAGATATTAAAAAGATGAAGTGTATGAGGCAGACTCAATTCCATTTTTTTGTAGTTTTATTTTATAAACTAAACTAGTGATAAAACAAGAAACAAAAAGATTTGATTGCAAGATCTAAAGACATACCTTCAAGTGCTAACCTCCCCGGCAACGGCGCCAGAAAAGAGCTTGATGTCTACTGCACAACCTTCTTCTTGTAGACGTTGTTGGGCCTCCAAGTGCAGAGGTTAGTAGGACAGTAGCAGATTTCCCTCAAGTGGATGACCTAAGGTTTATGAATCCATGGGAGGCGTAGGTTGAAGATGGTATCTCTCAAACAACCTTGCAACCAAATAACAAAGAGTCTCTTGTGTCCCCAACACATCCAATACAATGGTAAATTGTATAGGTGCACTAGTTCGGCGAAGAGATGGTGATACAAGTGCAATATGGATGGTAGATATAGGTTTTTCTAATCTGAAATTATAAAAACAGCAAGGTAACAAGTAAAAAAAGTGAGTGTAAACAGTATTGCAATGCTATGAAACAAGGCCTAGGGTTAATACTTTCACTAGTGCAAGTTCTCTCAACAATAATAACATAATTGGATCATATAACTATCGCTCAACATGAAACAAAGAGTCACTCCAAAGTCACTAATATCGGAGAACAAACGAAGAGATTATTGTAGGGTACGAACCACCTCAAAGTTATTCTTTCGGACCGATCTATTCAAGAGTTCGTACTAGAATAACACCTTAAGACACATATCAACCAAAAACCTAATGTCACCTAGATACTCCAATGTCACCTCAAGTATCTGTGGGTATGATTATACGATATGCATCAAACAATCTCAGATTCATCTATTCAACCAACACAAAGTACTTCAAATAGTGCCCCAAAGTTTCTACCGGAGAGTTAAGACGAAAACGTGTGCCAACCCCTATGCATAAGTTCACGAGCGAAACCCGCAAGTTAATCACCAAAACATACATTAAGTGGATCATGTGAATATCCCAATGTCACCACAGATAAGCACATGCAAGACATACATCAAGTGTTCTCAAATCCTTAAAGACTCAATCCGATAAGATCATTTCAAAGGGAAAACTTAATCCATTACAAAAGAGTAGAGGGGGAGAAACATCATAAGATCCAACTATAATAGCAAATCTCACGATACATCAAGATCGTACCATCTCAAGAACACGAGAGAGAGAGATCAAACACATAGTTACTGGTACATACCCTCAGCCCCGAGGGTGAACTACTCCCTCCTCGTCATGGAGAGAGCCGGATGATGAAGATGGCTACCGGAGAGGGATTCCCCCCTCCGGCAGGGTGCCGAAACGGGTCTAGATTGGTTTTCGGTGGCTACGGAGGCTTCTGGCGGCGGAACTCCTGATCTATTGTGTTCCTCGATGTTTTTAGGGTATATGGACATATATAGGCGAAAGAAGTCGGTTAGGGGAGCCACGAGGGGCCCACGAAGGCGGGGGCGCGCCCAGGGGGCAGGCGCACGTCCCTGCCTTGTGGCCACGTCGAAGCTTCCCCGACGTCTACTCCAAGTCTCCTGGATTGCTTCCGTTCCAAAAATAACTCTCCAAAAGGTTTCATTCCGTTTGGACTCCGTTTGTTATTCATTTTCTTTGAAATACTGAAATAGGCAAGAAAACCGCAATTTGGGCTGGGCCTCCAGTTAATAGGTTAGCCCCAAAATAATATAAAAGTGTAAAATAAAGCCCATTAACATCCAAAAAGATAATATAATAGCATGGAATAATCAAAATTTATAGATACGTTGGAGATGTATCAGGAATCACTTGAACTAATTTCTATGATGAATTACTTTCCAATAAGGGAGAAGGTACAGTTACCTCATCAAGTTCTACTTTCCTCCCACTCACTTCTTTCGAGAGAAACTCCTTCTCTAGAAATGATTCATTCTTAGCAATAAATATCTTGCCTTCGGATCTGTGATAGAAGGTATACCCAACAGTCTCCTTTGGGTATCCTATGAAGACACATTTCTCCGATTTGGGTTCGAGCTTATCAGGTTGAAGCTTTTCCACATAAGCATCGCAGCCCCAAACTTTAAGAAATGACAACTTGGGTTTCTTGCCAAACCACGGTTCATATGGTGTCGTCTCATTGGATTTCGATGGTTCCCTATTTAACGTGAATGCAGCCGTCTCTAAAGCATAACCCCAAAACAATAGCGGTAAATCAGTAAGAGACATCATAGATTGCACCACATCTAATAAAGTGCGGTTACGACGTTCGGACACAGCATTACGCTATGGTGTTCCACATGGTGTTAGTTGCGAAACTATTCCGCATTGTTTCAAATGAAGACCAAACTCATAGCTCAAATATTCACCTCGACGATCAGATGATAGAAACTTAATTTTCTTGTTACGATGATTTTCCACTTCACTATGAAATTCTTTGAACTTTTCAATTGTTTCAGACTTATGTTTCATCAAGTAGATATACCCATATCTGCTCAAATCATCTATGAAGGTCAGAAAGTAACGATACCCGCCACGAGTGTAGCGACCCGACCTCAGATGGTCAAGTCTCTGTGCTTCAGTGTCATCCCTGGATCGGTAATGCTGACACACACAGTACTCGAAGGATTTATAATAGAGTAGCAATCACACACTTATTACAATGAATGTCTCAAGAGAGAACTTATTACAATAATATGGCTTAAGGCCATCTAATGCGATAACAGCGGAAGGCTTGGAACATAAAGTGAGTCCATCAACTCCAACGGCATAGCTGAGCTGCACGACAACGACCTACCGAACCTTACTCCTCGTCTGAAAAGTCTGCAACATAATACGTTGCAGCCCGAAAATGGGTCAGCATATGGAATATACTGGCAAAGTAACATAGTAGAGCAATTACAGAATAATGCTATCACTACATGCATATTTGGCTGGTGGAAAGCTCTATGGTTACAGTTTTTGCGAAAAGCCAATTTTTCCCTACAATAAAGGAATAGATTTTAATTTAACTATCATGGTAGTTGAAACATCATTGAGAAGGTTCCTCCAACTCAATCCCAATTAAAGTGATTAACAACCCAACAATATTAATTAAAAGTGATGAGATACATGGGATAACCCAAGTACTAGATACTCAAGAATTGTCCATAACCGGGGACACGGCTAACCATGATTAGATTGTACACTCTGCAGAGGTTTGCGCACTTTTCCCCACAAGACTCGATCGCCTCCGTTGGATTTCTCGCACTACAGGGTGTTTGAGAAACGGATGACCGAGACACAGTCTTTCAGAAATATTAACTCTCTACTCCGGACAGACCATACCAAACCTACATCCCACTACCTGTTGATCTGCCTCTTCAAGAGCTTCACGTAACTTACTCAACTATGCTAGAGCCCATAATAGCTTGTGGCTGCACACAGAAGTTTCTAGCATGAATCATCTCAGTTCCCTTTGAGCCTGGATGGCGGTCCATAGGAAGATCACACGGGTACTCCGGGATTTCTAAAAATACAGGCAACACTGGGTACTCCAGGTGCCTCAATCCACCCAGTTGTTAATTTAAGTTGCCACCTTAAGTTGAACCATTAATTAAGAACTCACATGTATCATGGATTTCACTCAAACCCAAACCATGTCTACGAGCATAGCATAGCATAGTAATATAAGCAACGCGTAGAGTAACTCCCAAGGGTTTGAATGTAACAGGGCAATAGGTTCTACCTCAACAATTACTTCCCAACCCACATGTTAATGACATCCTAATCATGCAATGTTTGAGGATTGGAACTAATGCATAAAAACTGGGTGATAAAAGGGGTATGATCAAAGTGTTACTTGCCTTGCTGACGATCTGCGAAACCTAGGGACTCATAGTAGCATGCTTCACACTCCGGGTGTTCTATTGCAAGCAAACAATAGCATACATAAGTAACAAGCTACGATGCACAAGCAAAACTCAAATAAAAGAGGTTGACCAGAAAGTTCAAATTAAGAACTCCGGTACGCAAAAAGAATCAAATCAAACGGAGCAACGAAACTCAAACGGCGAAAGAAAGAAGCTTCGTTTACTAATCTGAAACTAGGTCAAATTTTACAGTAGCAAAAACTTGTTGAAGTTGGTTAAACAAAAAGAGGGTTTCGAGACGAAACTCTAGGCGCTTGAATTGCCTGATTCCGACTAACGAGCGAAAAGAAAAACAGAAACTAAGATCGGATCAGAAATCACGATCAGAAAAATCGCGGAATAAATCCGATAAAAGAAAACTGACGAATAGACTAACGAACGAGCATTCGTTAGCTATAACTAACGGCCGAAATCTGTTCATTAAAATGAACGGACGGACGAACGTCCGCTAACTAGAAGAACCTAAAAAAACCGGCGAATCCGAAAAAATGGATCTAGGGTTTTCTAAAAAAACCGAATGGTTTAAAAAAACCGGTGGCGGGAACCGGGTGCTACCTCCGGCAAGGGGGCTCCGGTGGGCCTTAGGCCCAGTCGGGCGCGGGAACTTATTTTTTAAAATAATTCCGCCGACAGAAGAAAAATCCTAGAAAAATAAATAAAAATCTAAAAATGCCAAAACAAATTTTCACCGTCTAAATAAAATATTTAGAACAAGATGAACATTTTCTTGGCCCTAAAAAGAAATTTTGAAAAACATGCTATTTTTTAATGCAAACAAAATTGCAATAAAATCCAAATAAAACAAATATTTGATTTTAATATTTTTCCTCCAATATTTCAATATCTTGGAGAAGTCATATTATCTCCTCTTGTATATTTTAGTATGAAATATGTGTGGAGAGAAAATAATTAAAACCAAAAATCCTCGTTTCAAAATTTGATAAAAATCAAATTTGAAAACCGGGAAATCCCCAACTCTCTCTCCAAGGGTCCTTGAGTTGCTTAGGATTTTTGAGGATCACGAGACGAAATGCGAATAAAATATGATATGCATGGATGACTATTTATAACATTCCAAATTGAAATTTTGGGATGTTACAACGAGCATCAACACTCATCGGACCGCATACATCAGTATGTATTGTTTCCAATAAGTCTGTTGCTCGTTCCATTGTTCCGGAAAACGGAGTCTTAGTCATCTTGCTCATGAGGCATAGTTTGCAAGCATCAAATGATTCATAATCAAGTGATTTGAAAAGCCCATCAGCATGGAGTTTCTTCATGCGCTTTACACCAATATGACCTAAACGGCAGTGCCACAAATAAGTTGCACTATCATTATTAAACTTATATATTTTGGCTTCAGTACTATGAATATTTTATCACTACTGTCGAGATTCAATAAAAATAGACCACTCATCAAGGGTGCATGACCATAAATGATATTACTCATATAAATAGAACAACATTATTCTCTGATTTAAATGAATAACCATCTCACATCAAACAAGATCCAGATATAATGTTCATGCTTAACGCTGGCACCAAATAACAATTATTCAGGTCTAATACTAATCCCGAAGGTAGATGTAGAGGTAGTGTGCCGACCGCGATCACATCGACTTTGGAACCATTTCCCACGCGCATCGTCGCCTCGTCCATAGCCAATCTTCGCTTAATCCGTAGCCCCTGTTTCGAGTTGCAAATATTAGCAACAGAACCAGTATCAAATACCCAGGCGCTACTGCAAGCATTAGTAAGGTACACATCAATAACATGTATATCAAATATACCTTTCACTTTGCCATCCTTCTTATCCGCCAAATACTTGGGGCAGTTCCGCTTCCAGTGACCAGTCCCTTTGTAGTAGAAGCACTTAGTATCAGGCTTAGGTCTAGACTTGGTCTTCTTCACTTGAGCAGCAACTTGCTTGCCATTCTTCTTGAAGTTACCCTTCTTCCCTTTGCCCTTTTTCTTGAAACTTGTGGCCTTGTTAACCATCAACACTTGATGCTCCTTCTTGATTTCTACCTCCGCAGCCTTTAGCATTGCAAAGAGCTCGGGAATTGTCTTATCCATCCCTTGCATATTATAGTTCATCACAAAGCTTTTGTAGCTTGGTGGTAGTGATTGAAGAACTCTGTCAATGACACTATCATTAGGAAGATTAACTCCCAGTTGAGTCAAGTGGTTGTGGTACCCAGACATTCTGAGTATATGTTCACTAACAGAACTATTCTCCTCTATTTTGCAGCTGTAGACTTATTGGAGACTTCTTATCTCTCAAGCTGGGCATTTGCTTGAAATATTAACTTCAACTCCTGGAACATCTCATATCCTCCATGATGTTCAAAACATCGTTGAAGTCTCGGTTCTAAGCCATAAAGCATGGCACACTGAACTATCGAGTAGTCATCAGTTTTGCTCTGCCAGACCTTCTTAACGTCATTTGTAGCATCTGTAGCAAGCCTAGCACCTAGTGGTGCTTCCATGACGTAAATCTTCTGTGCAGCAATGAGGATAATCCTCAAGTTACAGACCCAGTTCGTGTAGTTGCTACTATTGGGGAACGCAGTAATTTCAAAAATTTCCCACGCACACGCAAGATCATGGTGATGCATAGCAATGAGAGGGGAGAGTATCGTCTATTTACCTTGTAGACCGTAAGAGGAAGCGTTATGACAACAGAGTTGATGTAGTCGTACGTCTTCACGATCGATCGATCTAGCACCGAAGGTACGGCACCTCTGCGATCTGCACACGTTCGTCTCAGTGATGTCCTGCGAACTCACGATCTAGTAGAGCTTCGAGGGAGAGCTTCGTTAGCATGACGGTGTGATGACGGTGATGATGTTTCTACCGGAACAAGGCTTCGCCTAAGCACCGCTACGATATTACCGAGGTGGATTATGGTGGAGGGGGGCACCGCACACGGCTAAAGATCAATGATCAACTTGTGTGTCTATAGGGTTCCCCCTCCCCCATATATAAAGGAGTGGAGGAGTGGGGGCGGCCTCCTAGGCGCGCCCCAAGGGGAGTCCTACTCCCACCGGGAGTAGGATTCCCTCTTGCCTTGTTGGATTTAGGAGAGAAGGAAGGAGGAGGGAGGAGGAAGGAAAGGGGGGCCGACCCCCCTCCCAATTCGGATTGGGCTTGGGGGGCGCGCCCCCTCATTTTCTCCTTTCCCCTCTCTCCCACTAAGGCCCAATAAGGCACATATACCTCCCCGGGGTTCCGGTAACCTCCCGGTGCTCCGGTATACTCCCGTTTTCACCCAGAACCATTTTGATGTCCAAACATAGGCTTCCAATATATCGATCTTTACGTCTCGACCATTTTGAGACTCCTCTTTATGTTCGTAATCAAATCCGAGACTCTGAACTACCTTCGGTACATCAAAACACATAAACTCGTAATACCGATCATCACCGAATGTTAAGCGTGCGGACCCTACGGGTTCGAGAACTATGTAGACATGACCGAGACATGTCTCCAGTCAATAACCAATAGCGGAACCTGGATGCTCATATTGGTTCCTACATATTCTACGAAGATCTTTATCGGTCAAACTGCATAACGGTATACGTTGTTCCCTTTGTCATTGGTATGTTACTTGCCCGAGATTCGATCATCGGTATCTCAATACCTAGTTCAATCTCATTACCGGCAAGTCTCTTTACTCGTTCCGTAATGCTACATCCTGTAACTAACTCATTAGCTACATTGCTTGCAAGGCTTATAGTGATGTACATTACCGAGAGGGCCCAGAGATACCTCTCCGACAATCGGAGTGACAAATCCTAATCTTGATCCATGCCAACTCAACAAATACCATCAAAGACACCTGTTGAGCACCTTTATAATCACCTAGTTACGTTTTGACAATTGGTAGCACACAAAGTGTTCCTCCGATATTCGGGAGTTGCATGATCTCATAGTCATAGGAACATGTATAGTTATGGAGAAAGCAATAGCAACAAACTAAACGATCATCCTGCTAAGCTAATGGATGGGTCAAGTCAATCACATTATTCTGTAATGATGTGATCCCATTAATCAAATGACAACTCATGTCTATGGTCAGGAAACATAACCATCATTGATTCAACGAGCTAGTCAAGTAGAGGCAAACTAGTGACACTTTGTTTGTCTATGTATTCACACATGTACTAAGTTTCCGTTTAATACAATTCTAGCATGAATAATAAACATTTATCATGATATAAGGAAATATAAATAACAACTTTATTATTGCCTCTAGGGCATATTTCCTTTAGTCTTTGTCGGTGGGAATGACACCTATGGGATCACTGGTACCCCTTCTATGGTTGGCGGGCGCGGAGTTGTGCAAAGAGCGGGTCTAGTAGCCAGCGCAAGGATCGTTTACCCAGGTTCGGGTTGCAAGGATGCGTAATACCCTAGTCCTACTTTGGTGTATATTTGAGTGTTCTTGAGCTTCCGAACTAGCTGCGGTGCGTGCGTAGTCCAAAAGGTCTGAATCCAAAAGATCCGAATCCTTCTCCAGTATGCCTCGGGCCTCCTTTTATAGTCAAAATGGGTCACCACAGAGGCACACAGGAGGTGGAAAGGTAAATAGTGTGCAAGATTATCGCATGTCATTACGGGACAAGGCGCATTAAATGCGCTCCTTAGGTGTCTCGTTGCTTTATTGGGGATGGTAACGAGTCCCGTCTGATACGCCTCCAATGTATCTATAATTTTTTATTGTTCCACGCTATTATATTCTCTGTTTTCGATGTTAATTGGCTTATTTATACACTTTTATATTATTTTTGGGACTAACCTACTGACCCAAGGCTCAGTGCAAATTGTTGTTTTTTTGCCTATTTCAGGGTTTCGCAGAAAAGGAATATCAAACGGAATCCAAACGGAATGAAACCTTCGGGAGAGTTATTTTTGGAACAAACCTGGTCCAGGGGACTTGGAGTGGATGTCAAGAAATCAACGAGGAGGCCATGAAGCAAGGAGGCGCGCCTGCCCCCCTAGGCGCGCCCCCCACCCTTGTGGGCCCATCGTGGCTCCACCGACCTACTTCTTCCTCCTATATATATATATCCATATACCCCGAAAACATCCAGGAGCACCATGAAACCCTATTTCCACCGCCGCAACCCTCTGTACCCAAGAGATCCCATCTTGGGGCCTTTTTCGAAGCTCCGCCGGAGGGGGAATCGATCAAGAAGGGCTTCTACATCAACACCATAGCCTCTCCGATGATGTGTGAGTAGTTTGCCTTAGACCTTCGGGTCTATAGTTATTAGCTATATGGCTTCTTCTCTCTCTCTTTGGATCTCAATACAATGTTCTCCTGGATCTTCTTGGAGATCTATTCGATGTAACTCTTTTTGTGATGTGTTTGTCGAGATTCGATGAATTCTCGGTTTATGATCAATTTTATCTATGAACAATATTTGATTCTTCTCTGAAATCTTTTATGTATGATTAGTTATCTTTGCAAGTCTCTTTGAATTATCAGTTTGGTTTGGCCTACTAGATTGATCTTTCTTGCAATGGGAGAAGTGCTTAGCTTTGGGTTCAATCTTGCGGTGTCCTTTCCCAGTGACAGCAGGGGCAACAAGGCATGTATTGTATTGTTGCCATCGAGGATAAAAAGATGGGGTTTATATCATATTGCTTGAGTTTATCCCTCTACATAATGTCATCTTGCCTAATGCGTTACTCTGTTCTTATGAACTTAATACTCTAGATGCATGCTGGATAGCGGTTGATGTGTGGAGTAATAGTAGTAGATGCAGAATTGTTTCGGTCTACTTGTCGCGGACGTGATGCCTATTTACATGATCATGCCTAGATATTCTCATAATTATGCACTTTTCTATCAATTGCTTGACAGTAATTTGTTCACCCACCGTAATACTTATGCTATCTTGAGAGAAGCCACTAGTGGAACCTATGGCCCCCGGGTCTATTCTCTATTTTATTAATCTCCCATGAACTAGCTATTTCTGGCACCGTTTATTTTGCAATCTTTATATTCCAATCTATATCATAAAAATACCAAAAATATTTATCTTATTATTATTATCTCTATCAGATCTCACTCTCGTAAGTGACCGTGAAGGGATTGACAACCCCTTTATCGTGTTGGTTGCGAGGTTCTTATTTGTTTGTGCAGGTACGAGGGACTTGCGTGTAGTCTCCTACTGGATTGATACCTTGGTTCTAAAAAACTAAGGGAAATACTTACGCTACTTTACTGCATCACCCTTTCCTCTTCAAGGGAAAACCAACGCAGTGCTCAAGAGGTAGCAAGAAGGATTTCTGGCCCGTTGCCAGGGCGATCTACGCACAAGTCAAGACATACCAAGTACCCATCACAAACTCTTACCCTCCATTACATTATTTGCCATTTGACTCTCGTTTTCCTCTCCCCCACTTCACCCTTGCTGTTTTATTCGCCCCTTTTTCGTTCGTCCTTCTGTTTTCTCGTGTTACCATGTGCCTTGTATTTGCTTGCATATTTGCTTGATAAATATCTATTGTTATGGATCCTCGTCCACTTGCTAATCTTTTTAAGAGATCCAATTATGATGAACCAATTACTAGTGAGTTGAGTGCACTAGATTATCTTTATGAGGTTTTGCTTGAAATTCGTGAATCTAAAAATTGTGATGAAGTGCTTTATGAAGTGATTCACGATAGATCTTTGAATAAAAAGCATGGTTACAATGATGTTATTATACATTCTATTGATGTCAATTATGTTAATGATATGCAAAACCTCAAGCTTGGGGATGCTAGTTTTGCTATGTCCACTACTTGTTGCAATGATCATGATTGGGGTGATTCTTCTTATGATCTTGAATATTTATTTAAGCCCCATGATGAATATGAGATTGATTATTGTCTTTGCAATATTATTGAAAGTGGGTTTGGAAGAGTTTCAACTTTATATCCCACATATTTGGAGAATGTTCAATCTGATGAAGTTTTTGATAAAAGTGGGTGTGGAGAGGTCATGACTTTAGTTAATATTAATCCCACTATTTTGGAAGAGTGTCAACTTTGCATACATGTGGATCGTGTTAACAATATGTTTTGTGATAGTTATATTGTTAAAATTGATTATGATCCTACATGTAATTATTATGAGAGAGGGAAATATGGTTGTAGAAATTCTCATGTTGCTAAATTACCTCTCATTATGTTGAGATTGCTATTGTTTCTTTCCTCTTCCTTGCATATGCTAGTTTTTGCTTGCTATGACAATTTGTTTGCCTATAAAATGCCTATGCATAGGAAGTATGTTAGACTTATATGTGATTTTCATATGCTTCATGATGCTCCCTTCGTGTTTCAATTGCTATCTTTCATGTGAGCATCATTAAAATTATAGATGCCTAGCTAGGGGCGTTAAACGATGGCACTTGTTGGGAGGCAACACAATTTTATTCTTGTTTATTGCTGTTTGGTTATGTTTAGTAATAAATAATTCATCTAGCCTCTATTTAGATGTGGTTTTATGCTTTTAATTAGTGTTTGTTCCAAGTAGAACCTTTGGGAAGACTTGGGGAAAGTCTTTGCGATCTTGCTGTAAAAAACAGAAACTTTAGTGCTCACGAGATTTGCTGCCATTTTTTACTGGAGAGTGAGATTAGGTTTATTCTTATTGCAGATGATTAATAGACAAATTCCTCACTTCCACCTAATTATTTTAGAATTTTGGGGGTTACAGAAGTGTTCGAAACCTACAGATTACTACAGACTGTTCTGTTTTTGACAGATTCTGTTTTTCGCGTGTTGTTTGCTTATTTTGATGAATCTATGACTAGTATCGGAGGTTATGAACCATAGAGAAGTTGGAATACAGTTAGTTTAAAACCAAAATAAATAAAGAATGAGTTCATTACAGTACCTCAAGTGGTGGTTTGTTTTCTTATACTAACAGAGCTCATGAGATTTTATGTTTAAGTTTTGTGTTGTGAAGTTTTCAAGTCTTGGGTAAAGATTTGATGGATTATGGAATAAGGAGTGGCAAGAGCCTAAGATTGGGGATGCCCAAGGCATCCTCTCTTTCTTCTTCTTCTATTGGTACCTTTACTTGAGGCTATATTTTATTCACCACATGATATGTGTTTTGCTTGGAGCGTCTTGTATGATTTGAGTCTTTGCTTTTTAGTTTACCACAATCATCCTTGTTGTACACACCTTTTGGGAGATACACACATGAATTGGAATTTATTAAAATACTCTATGTGCTTCACTTATATCTTTTGAGCTAGATAATTTTACTCTAGTGCTTCACTTATATCTTTTAGAGCACGGTGGTGGTTTTATTTTATAGAAATTATTGATCTCTCATGCTTCACTTATATTATTTTGAGAGTCCTTTAGAACAGCATGGTAATTTTCTTTGGTTACTAAATTAGTCCTAATATGATAGGCATCCAAGATGGGTATAATAAAAACTATCATACAAAGTGCATTGAATACCATGAGAAGTTTGATACTTGATAATTGTTTTGAGATATAAAGATGGTGATATTAGAGTTGTGTTAGTTGAGTAGTTGTGAATTTGAAGAAATACTTGTGTTGAAGATTGCAAGTCCCGTAGCATGCACGTATGGTAACCGTTGTGTAACAAATTTGAAACATGAGGTGTTATTTGATTGTCCTCCTTATGAGTGGCGGTCGGGGATGAGCGATGGTCTTTTCCTACCAATCTATCCCCCTAGGAGCATGCGCGTATTGCTTGGTTTTTGATGACTTGTAGATTTTTGCAATAAGTATGTGAGTTCTTTATGACTAATGTTGAGTCCATGGATTATACACACTCTCACCCTTCCATCATTGCTAGCCTCTTCAGTACCGTGCATTGCCCTTTCTCACCTTGAGAGTTGGTGCAAACTTCGCTGGTGCATCCAAACCCCGTGATATGATACGCTCTGTCACACATAAGCCTCCTTATATCTTCCTCAAAACAGCCACCATACCCACCTATTATGGCATTTCCATAGCCATTCCAAGATATATTGCCATGCAACTTCCCACCGTTTCATTCATGACATGCTTCATCATTGTCATATTGCTTTGCATTATCATGTAGTTGACATCGTATTTGTGGCAAAGCCACCATGCATAATTTATCATACATGTCACTCTTTATTCATTGCCCTTCCCAGTACACCTCCGGAGGCATTCGTATAGAGTCATATTTTGTTCTAGTATCGAGTTGTAATCATTGAGTTTTAAATAAATAGAAGTGTGATGATCATCATTAATAGATCATTGTCCCAAATAAAAAAGGAGAAAGGCCCAAAAAAGAAATAAAAAGGGATAATGCTACTATCCTTTCTCCATAGTTGCGCTTCAAAGTAGCACCATGATCTTTATGATAGAGAGTCTCTTGTTTTGTCACTTTCATATACTAGTGGGAATTTTTCATTATAGAACTTGGCTTGTATATTCCAACAATGGGCTTCCTCAAGTGCCCTAGGTCTTAGTGAGCAAGCAAGTTTGATGCACACCCACTTAGTTTCTTTTGTTCAGCTTTCATACATTTATAGCTCTAGTGCATCCGTTGCATGGAAATCCCTACTCCTTGCATTGACATCAATTGATGGGCATCTCCCTAGCCCGTTGATTAGCCTCCTCGATGTGAGACTTTCTCCTTTTTTGTCTTCTCCACATAACCCCCTATCATTATTCTATTCCACCCATAGTGCTATATCCATGGCTCACGCTCATGTATTGCGTGAAAGTTAAAAAAAGTTTGAGATTATTAAAGTATGAAACAATTTCTTGGCTTGTCATCGGGGTTGTGCATGATGAGAGCATTCTTGTGTGACGAAAATGGAGCATGACCAAACTATATGATTTTGTAGGGATGAACTTTCTTTTGCCATGTTAATTTGAGAAGACATGATTGCTTAGTTAGTATGCTTGAAGTATTATTATTTTTATGTCAATATTAAACTTTTGTCTTGAATCTTTCGGATCTGAACATTCTTGCCACAATAAAGAAAATTACATTGAGAATTATGCTAGGTAGCATTCCACATCAAAAATTCTGTTTTTATCATTTACCTACTCAAGGACGAGCAGGAATTAAGCTTGGGGGATGCTTGATACGTCTCCAACGTATCTATAATTTTTGATTGTTCCATGCTATTATATTATCTGTTTTGGATGTTAATGGGCTTATTTATACACTTATATATTAATTTTGGGACTAACCTACTAACCCAAGGCCCAATGCAAATTGTTGTTTTTTTTGCCTATTTCAGTGTTTCTCAGAAAAGGAATATCAAACGGAATCCAAACGGAATGAAACCTTTGGGAGAGTTATATTTGCAACAAACGTGATCCAGGGGACCTGGAGTGGACGTCAAGAAATCAACAAGGAGGCCACGAGGCAGGGAGGCGCGCCCCCCACCCTCGTGGGCCCCTCGTGGCTCCACCGACCTACTTCTTCCTCCTATATATATATATATATATATATATATATATATATATATATATCCATATACCCCAAAAACATCCAGGAGCACCACGAAACCCTATTTCCACCGTTGCAACTTTCTGTACCCAAGAGATCCCATCTTGGGGCCTTTTCCGGAGCTCTACCGGAGGGTAAATCGCTCATGGAGGGCTTCTACATTAACACCATAGCCTCTCCGATGATGTGTGAGTAGTTTCCCTCAGACCTTCGGGTCCATAGTTATTAGCTATATGGCTTCTTCTCTCTCTTTGAATCTCAATACAATGTTCTCCTCGATCTTCTTGGAGATCTATTCGTTGTAACTCTTTTTGCGGTGTGTTTGTCGAGATCCGATGAATTGTCGATTCATGATCAAGTTTATCTATGAACAATATTTGATTCTTCTCTGAAATCTTTTCTGTATGATTGGTTATCTTTGCAAGTCTCTTCGAATTATCAGTTTGGTTTGGCCTACTAGATTGATCTTTCTTGCAATGGGAGAAGTGCTTAGCTTTGGGTTCAATCTTGTGGTGTCCTTTCACAGTGACAGTAGGGGCAGCAAGGCACGTATTATATTGTTGCCATCGAGGATAAAAAGATGGGGTTTATATCATATTGCTTGAGTTTATCCCTCTAAATCATGTCATCTTGCCTAATGTGTTACTCTGTTCTTATGAACTTAATACTCTAGATGCATGATGGATAGCGGTCGATGTGTGGAGTAATAGTAGTAGATGCAGAATCGTTCCGGTCTACTTGTCGCGGACATGATGCCTATATACATGATCATGCCTAGATATTCTCATAATTATGCACTTTTCTATCAATTGCTCGACAGTAATTTGTTCACACATCGTAATACTTATGCTATCTTGAGAGAAGCCACTAGTGAAACCTATGGCCCCCCGGTCTATTCTCTATTTTATTAATCTCCCGTCAACTAGCTATTTCTGGCATCATTTATTTTGCAATCTTTATATTCCAATCTACATCATAAAAATACCAAAAGTATTTATGTTATTATTATTATCTCTATCAGATCTCACTCTCGTAAGTGACTGTGAAGGGATTGACAACCCCTATATCGCATTGGTTGCGAGGTTCTTATTTGTTTGTGCAGGTATGAGGGACTTGCGTGTAGTCTCCTACTGGATTGATACCTTGGTTCCCAAAACCTGAGGGAAATATGCCGGGGGTTGGGTGCGACATAAGCCAAAGGATGGCTTATCATGGTGGGGGCGAGTAGAACGTCGCCGGTGCCTGGAAACGGGATAAGGCGAAGGCATGCACGCCGGCGAATCTTACCCAGCTTCGGGGCTCTCCGGGGAGATAATACCCCTACTGCTGCTCTGCGGGGTCTCCGCATGATCACTATGGCAAAGTGTGTACACAGTTGCTCCTTGAGCTGTTTCCTGGAGGTAGGAGAAGGCTAGGCTAGCTCTCTCCTTCATATATGATCTGGTCTAGTGCTAATGGATTCGAACCCTTTGCATGGGTGCCCTGGGGGGGGTTTATATAGGCCTACCCCCTAGGGGTACAATGGTAATCCGGCTGGGCGCGGGCCCAGCCATCAGTTTCTCCGGCCTCCGTCTTCTCCGCCGACTGCTGGGGCCCGCCAACTGGCGGGCCCCGCCGACTGGTCCGGTACGGCGTTGACAGGCCGTGTCCGCCGCTGGCGGATCTTGCCAGTTGCTAATTACTATAGTTGTGCTTCTAATGACACGGGCTTGGTCATGGGGTCGTGGCAACAGCTCCACCTCCTGGCGGGCGATCACTATTGCCACTCCCCGTCACATCTGGTTAATGGCACGTGGGCCCCGGGGGAGGGGCTGGCCGACTCTCAGGGCCCGACTCCCAACGGGTCCGACTGGTGACGCTCTGGCCGTCTTCTAGACTCCCGCTGACCGGTGGGACCCGCCGCCCCAGGGTCATACAGACAAGCCGTCGTGGGTGCAGGATTCTGCCCACTGGTGCTGATGTCAGGGCTGGCATGGCAACACTGCCACACCGGACGGAGATCTCCGCGGGTACGGCGTACTGTGGCCATGCCTGCCCTTGGAAAGGGGTGGGAGTGGGCTTTACTGTGGCCACTCCCCGTCCCGTCCCTCTTGATGAGGGCATGGGGTTTGTTGGAGTCGCGGCCGGCTCGCATGGCCGGCTTCTCTGGAGGTCGCTAGTTAGGAGTCGGCTCATCCTGAAGTCGTCCCCAGGACTCGGCCGCGCGTGGGCAGTCGGTTGCCTTGCCGTCGACTTCTCAGAAGGCGGCTCTTCGTCCTGGGGTCTTGAGGGGCGCAGCCTGCCCCGATGTCTTGAAAGGTTCAGGGACCCGGGTTGGTCTACCCGTGGCCCATTACTCCGACAGTAGTCCCTGAAGCTGATGAGGCGCCGCAGACTATCGGTCGAGGAGCCTCAGCAGTTTCTCTCCCCGGGTAGGCCACTCTCCGTCCCGTCCCTCTTGATGAGGGCATGGGGTTTGTTGCAGTCGCGGCCAGCTCCCATGGCCGGCTTCTCTGGAGGTTGCTAGTTAGGAGTCGGCTCATCCTGAAGTCGTCCCCGGGACTCGGCCGCGCGTGGGCAGTCGGTTGCCTTGCCGTCGACTTCTCAGAAGGCGGCTCTTCGTCCTGGGGTCTTGAGGGGCGCAGCCTGCCCCGATGTCTTGAAAGGTTCAGGGACCCGGGTTGGTCTACCCGTGGCCCATTACTCCGACAGTAGTCCCTGAAGCTGATGAGGCGCCGCAGACTATCGGTCGAGGAGCCTCAGCAGTTTCTCTCTCCGGGTGCCCGAGACATGGATCTTGCTTGACCTCTGTCGGCCCGACTAGAAGGAGTCGGACTCACTCAACTCTGGCTTGTACAATATTTCGAACGCCGTGGCGGGATCCAAGTGGCGTGCTGTCTAAGTTTCCAGGCCGCCGCCCGTTCTGGGCCTGTCACGTGGCAACACGTGGCCGGGCCAGTGTGCCTGCCCACGCGCGTGATGGGACAGGCCCGCAAGTGGGGCCCGCCATTACCGCGCCTCGGCGCACGAGCGGATCCGCTGCGGCCCGAGCGGACGGTTGGGATTCCCGTGAAGTTACTGCGTGCAGTAACTTTGGCGTGGAAACGTGGGGGTCATGGGGTCGTCGGTGCAGTAAATCCCACGACCGCCCCCTCGGCTTCGCAGCCCATGAGGCTATAAGTAGGGGGAGGAGGGGGGAGCGGCAGAGCACGCGCGCCCCTCCTCCATGCTACTCCTTGCTCTTCTTCTTATTCTTCTTCGCACCGCCGCACCCAAGCTTTGCCGAACGCTGCGGCGATCCGCTCACTATGAGCTCTTCCTCCGCCGCCGCGCCTCCCTTGGTGCATTCCGGCACCTGGGATGGCTCAGAGGTCCATGACAACCACATCGAGTTCCTCCGCAAGACTCGTCGGCTCCCCGGCAAGGATTACGTGCGGGTACGCCTTGCGCCGAGGGGGAGATCTCTCTGGCGCCGGAGGAGGGCGAGCAGGTTATCTTCCGCTCGCACTGCCTGCACGGCCTGGGGCTGCCGGTGAGCAGCTTCTTCCGCTCCTTTCTGGAGTTCTACAGCCTCCAGCCGCACCACCTCACGCCCAACATGGTGGTGCTGCTGTCCGCCTTCGTTGCCCTGTGCGAAGGCTTCCTTAGAGTCCTCCCCACCATCGAGCTCTGGGGGGAGTTCTTCTACTCCAAGCTCGACACCCAGGCCGTAGGCGTGCCGGCTCAGTGCGGCGCGTTCATCACCGTGCGGAGGTCGGGGGCTGACAACCCCTTCCCCACCATCAAGCTAATAAAGTCGGTGTAGATGTGGCAGCGATCGTACTTCTACGTGAAGAGCGTCTTCGTGGAGGGTGATTGGGTCAATCTGCCGGCTTTCGAAGCCGGCCCGCCGGCTGGGAGGCTGCCCAACTGGTCATATCGGGCCAAGTCGCTGATGCCTGTGGGAGTCGGCGCCGTCATGCGACTCCGAGTGCTGACACAGTCTGAGGGCTTGACTGGTCCGGATCTGCTGGCTGCCTTCGTGGCGCACCGAGTTCTCCCGCTCCAAGATCGCCCCCACATGATATGCCAAATGAGCGGGCACCATGACCCGAGTCAGATGTGCACCAAGGACATGCCTCACGAGGAGGTGGCCTACATGGTGAACTACCTCTCGGACAGCAAGCTCCTGGAGGATTGGTGGTTCGGCAAGGAGCCGTACTCTCGCGCCAACCCCCCCGCCCATAGTGAGTTGCCTTTTTTCCTTCTCTCTTTGAATTGTCTTCTTTCTTGCCGAGTTTGTCTTGTCCGACCTGACCAGTCGGCTTTGGTCAGAATCCCCTCCTCCATCCATCAGCCGGCACCGCGGGGCCAACCCACGAGTTCCTCGCTGATCGGGCGGAGAGCGACGTCGACGACCCCGATCTAGGGGCGGCGGCTTTGGAAGACGATGCCGAGGGAGGAGGTGGCCCGCAGCTCGGGGCCAGTCTAGAGGACTGGCCTGATGATGATGAGGAGGTCGCTCCCCTCCACCGGCCAGGAATCGGCCATCCCGGCGCGGGCTCTTTTGCCACGCCGGGCGCTCCAGGCGGCGGGAAGAAGCGCAGGGCCGTGCCAACCTTGTTCGGCAGTCGGCCGAAGAAGCCCAAGAGTTCGGCTGCGGCGACCAAGCGGGACGAGGCGGCCGCGAAGGCCATCCGCTTCCGCAAGGAAGTAAAGAAGCCGCCACTGGTCTCCGCGTGAGTATTCCATCTTAACCCTTTATTCCTTCTTTGTGGCTTTTGTCTGAGTCTTTACTTGCTTCCCTTGCTTCAGGGATCCCCTAACTCTTGAGAGGGTTGTCGCCACCTCCGTCATTAGGTCGATGGAGGCGTCCGCCACCACTCGGCGAATTGACCCCGCCGCCGACCTCCGGGAGGCAACGGAGCGGAACGCGCAGGAGAAGCGCGACGAGGAAGAGGCCGCCCGCCGGGTGAAAGCAGAGGCCGAGAAGGCGGAGGCCTCCGCCCTGAAAAAGTTGGAGGAGGCCGAGGCCGCCGTTGCGGCGAGGCGGCAGGCTAAGGAAGTCGCGCATCGGCAGCCGGCGGTGTTCGTCACCCCTCTGAACTCAGCGCCGCCGCCCCCGATGTTCACGGGGCAGTCAGGGGAAGCCGCCGGTGAGCTCCCAATCGTGGAGAGAAGCGGCGGCGACGCCTCCATGCCGGACGCGGTCGTGCCGCCACCACCGCCCACGCCGCCGTCTGGGAGTGCGCAAGGCAAACAGCCGGTGGACCCGCCGGTGCCGCCGACTGAAGATGAGGCCGTGGCAAGGCTACTCCTTCAAGTCGGCTCGCCAACGCGCCGCCGTCTTGAGAAGGTGACCTCGGCGCCACGCCCCTTGGAGACCGGCACCGCCAGCTCGACGATCCCAGACGCCGAAGCAACAAGCGCCGCACCCGTTGGGTGGGTGCAAGGAGGCAGCACGGGCCCGCTGAACCATGCGCTTCTGGATGTCCAGACGAAGCTCCGAGCTGAGAGCGACGCCATCCAAAACTACACCAAGGCGCACCTAGCGTCGCGGGCAGCCATCTAGGTATGCTTTCTCCTTTGTCCCTGTTTTCTTGTTCCTCTCTGTGGGGGCGCGCCAGCGCACCCACTGGGTGTAGTCCCCGAGTTTCGGGCCGGCTGCTGAGCAGGCGGCCCGGAACTCCAATTGGCGAGTTCTAGGTACTGACTTTTGTCTGAAGTACTTGTAATAGGACTATCACAACCTCCGTGTCACTGCCTTTAACCGCAACATTGAAGAACTGGGCAAGCGGACCGCCGACTTGTCGGAGAGCCAGAGTGAGTCCTTTTTCTTCTTTGCGGGGGCGCGCTGGCGCACCCGCGGGCTATAGTCCCCGAGATTCGGGCCGACTGCCAAGCAGTCGGGCCGGATCTCCCCGGCGACCTTCTTTCTTGATGACCTAATGGCCTCCTTCTCCTTTCTCTTCAGAGGCCAACACCGCTCTTCAACGGCAGCTGAGTGAAGCCAACTCCGCGTTGCGCGCCAAGGGGGAGGAGTGCAGAACGCTCGCCGCAGAGTGCGATCTGCTGGCCGCACAATTGGCAGAGCAGAAGGAGATGCTTAAGAAGACGCAGAAGGAGGCGGAAGAAGTGGAGACCACCCTCCTGGCTGAGTTCGCAAGCAAGCGCTCCTCCTGGTCTGACAAGGAGGCATTGCTGGCCTCCGGCTTCCACGAGATTGAGGACATCATTGATGGTGAGTTTCTTTACTTTCTTTCTTCGAGCTGCCGACTATAGGTCGAGCCGACTCCTGATTTTTGACTTGCTTCTTCATTCTTTTCGTCTTGGCAGACTTCATCCCTGGCCACTCGCAGGCCGCCAACCAAGCCATCGAGGATGATTGTGAAGGGCGGAGGGCGGAAGGCACAAGATCGCCGCCGACGCCCCTTGAACCCTTGATGAGCAGATCCTGAGCATCGAGGCTCGCCTTCGGCTCGCTCACCGGATGCTGCGCCGGCTTTAACGTGTCGGCGCCCAGGCGATCGCTGCCCTGTGGCCAGACATGCAGGCTCAACGCACCCCCAGTCGGACTGCTGACTGGCTGGAGGTCGCGGCTAGCCGTCTTGAGGCCTGGAAAGGTTCCTCAGCCCGGGCTGGAGCGTGCCGAGCCTTTGAATTCGTCAAGGCGTGGTATTCGGCACTGGACCTAAACCGGCTAGCCACACTCCGGTCAGAGGCCCAGCCAGAGCTGGCAGCCGCGGAATACACCCTCATCAAGTGTGCTACGGCGATCGCCGAGTACACCGACACCAACATCTTCGTCCCCGGGCGGGCTGAAGACGGCGAGGAGGCACCGCCGGAGTGGTTTGGGATGAATCCAGACTACGGCGAGGACTCGGCGGAGGTGATCGGCTCCAGCATCGAGGAGGAAGGCGAGGCGGAGGACGGAGGCGAGACGGAGGCACCAGAAGACGGAGCGGACGGCCAGCCTCAGCTCGACCGCGCCTCCAGCAACGAGCCGCGTGCGACCGAGCCGACTACCGTCGGAGGTGATCAAGCCGAGACTGCCCTGCCGGCCGCCCCAACGCCTGACACCGCCATCTCCTCTGACCCTCCGAATCCGTCTGCCGCTTCCTAGGCTGCCGCCTTATCTTTATTTTATCTGCTTTAGTAGTCTTTGAAGAACTTGTTAATTCGCACAATTCCATCTGCGGGGTGTATTTTGAACTTCTGCTCGAAGATTCGGCCAAGGGCCTATGTTATGTAAATATTTATCTGAATTCTATCTTTTCTTGCTCATTGCTCCTTTGGCCTTTTCCTTTGCCGCCTTCCCTTAATTGTCGTCTTTGTCAGTCGGACAGCCGCTCCGCGGACTGTCGTTGGATCAAATTCTTGGTCACTTTGGGAAGGCAAGTACTTAGCCATTTTTAGAGTTTTTTTAGCAAGTTGAATAGAAGGCGGCGAGCCGACTCCTCAATAGTCGGTTTGCGAAAAAAGGCTGGAAGCCGGCTTAAGCTATGTTTTATGCTTTGTGTCCTTAGCCATTTTTCATGCGAATGCCCATTCTACCTTACTCCTGCCCACCGGACAGTCGCTCTGCGAGCTGCGGCTTCTAACAGGAGATGGCTTAGGTGCCACACACTACTTGTCCGGCTGCAGGAAGCATTTCATAGTGCAAGGCGGCAAGTCCCCGGGCCGACTAGTCGAACCCGGTGCCAAACGGCATAACAAAGAGTAACATACTCGTAGGTATAATTCTTATCATGTAGATAAAAGAGGGCAGTCCCTGAGCTTGTCTCGGGAGGCCCGAAGTCTTGGTACTTTAATACAAAAGGTAGCATGGTACATACTGCATTTAACTGTAAAATTTTCGGAGGAGATTTGCATTCCATGACCGCTTTGTACCTTTGCCGGAGTCGTCCCTCTTGCATGCTCGGGGCTTTTGAGCGTCGATCAGGTAGTAGGAGTCGTTGCCCAGCACTTTGCTGATGATGAAGGGGCCTTCCCAAGGCGCCGACAGCTTGTGCTGGCCGGCTATTCGCTGGATTAGTCGGAGCACAAGGTCACTCTCTTGGAAAGATCTCGTCCTGACCTTCCTGTAGTAGTATCGGCGCAGGCTCTGCTGGTAGATGTTGTACCGGCTGAGTGCCAACAGCCGGCCCTCTTCCAGCAGATCGACGCCGTCTTGACGTGCTTCTTCTGCTTCCTCCTCGGTGTACATGGTAACTCGCGGGGAGTCGAACTCTATGTCCGTTGGGATGATGGCTTCAGCACCGTAGAAGAGGAAGAAATGTGTGAAGCCGGTTGACTTGTTTGGAGTCGTGCGCAGACTCCAGAGGACGGCTGGCAACTCGTCAAGCCAACAACCGGCCGAACGCTCCAGCGGTTCGACCAGTCGAGGCTTGATGCCGGATAGGATGAGGCCGTTTGCTCGCTCCACCTGGCCGTTTGACTGCGGATGGGCAATGGACGCTAAGTCCAGTCGAATGCCCTGTGTCGTGCATAAATGGGCCAAGGCGCCTTTGGCAAAATTTGTGCCGTTGTCGGTGATGATGTTGTGTGGTACGCCGTACCGAATTGTGATGTCGGAGATGAAAGTCACGGCAGTCAGACCATTCAGTTTCTTGATTGGATTCGCTTCTATCCACTTGGTGAACTTGTCCACTGCGACGAGTAAGTGAGTTAAGCCACCTCGTGCCGTCTTGAATGGTCCCACCATGTCTAGGCCCCAAACTGCGAAGGGCCAGGCAATGGGGATGGTCTTGAGTGTAGAAGCCGGCTGATGCGGCTTGGAGCGGAACTTCTGGCACCCTTTGCATTTTTGGACCAATTCCTTGGCCTCTTCTAAGGTCATTCGCCAAAAGAAACCGCGTCGGAAGGCTTTGGCGACGAGTTCTCTTGAAGCCGCATGATGGCCGCACTCGCCTTGATGTATGTCTTTGAGAATTGCTTGGCCTTGCTCTGGCTCTACGCAGCGCTGGTAGACACCAGTGACGCTGCGCCTGACCAGCTCTCTGTTGACTATGGTGTAAGCTTCCACTCGGCGTTGCACTTGCCGAGCTGAGGTCTCATCAGTCGGCAGCTCTTTGCTCACCAGGAATTTGAGGATAGGCTGGGCCCATGAGGGTGCTGCTATTTCTTCGACTGCCAAAACTGTGACTTGGACAAGGGCGGCTGGGCCGGGAGGCGGCGGGCTCGAGTCAGCAACCTCTTGCTGGATTAATGAAGTCCCCGGACCGACTGGTGCAACCCTCGGGTCAAGTTCTAGAGTCTTCGGGCTGGGCGCCGCAGTTCCCGGGCCCGGTTTTGCAGTCCCTGGGCCGCCTTCGACTGTGGCGGCTTTGGAGCCATCTGCCAAAATCCTCGTACCATCTGCCGGGGCTTTGGAGTCGAATCCGACTTCTTCGGGAGGAGCCGGCATGAAGATGGAGTCTGATTCTGGTGAAGGCTTGACAGACGGCTTGAGGAGGCGCTGAAGGGCGACGCCAGATGGTATTGCTTGGCGGGTAGAGCCAATTCGTGCCAGGGCGTCTGCTTGGTCGTTGTCGTTTCTTGGCACATGGAGGAAATCGCACCGCTCAAAATATCCACTGAGTTGCTGCACGAGGAAATGGTAACTCTCCATGTTTGCATCTTTGGCGTCCCAGTCGCCAGATGACTGCTGGACCACTAAGTCCGAGTCACCATAACACAGGATCCGGTGAATGCCAAGTTCTTTGGCAAGCCGGAGCCCGTGAATGACCGTCTCATATTCGGCGACGTTGTTGGAGGCGGCAAAGTGGATTTGCAATGCGTATTTGAGCTTGTCGCCTTTAGGAGAAGTGAGGACAACGCCGGCTCCCAAGCCGGTGCACATCTTGGAGCCGTCGAAATGCATCCGCCAATGGGTGGAGTCGGGCGCTGGTGGTAGGTACTGGGTCTCGGCCCAGTCGACGAGGAAGTCGGCCAGTGCTTGTGACTTGATGACGGTGCGGGGCTGGTAGTAGATGGTGTAGGGAGCCAGCTCTATGGCCCATTTGGCTACTCGGCCAGAAGCATCTTGACTTCCAATGATCTCGGCAAGTGGGGCCGTGCATACCATAGTGATTGGATGCTCTTGAAAGTAAGGCTTCAATTTCTTGGCGGCAAAGTGCACGCCATAGCACATCTTCTGGTAGTGGGGGTAGTTTTGCTTGGAGGTCGACAGCACTTCGCTCAGGTAATATACCGGTCTCTGGACAGGTAGTGCCTTGCCTTCCTCCTTGCGTTCCACTACAATGACTGTGCTGACTACCCGGCTGGTGGCGGCGATGTACAGGAGTATAGGCTCCTTAGGAGTCGGAGCCGCCAGAACGGGTGGAGTAGTCAACATCTTCTTCAACTGGAGAAAAGTTTCGTCCGCCTTGTGGTTCCACTCGAAAAAAGTGGTCTTCCTCATGAGCCGGTATAAGGGGAGAGCTTTCTCGCCCAGCCGACTGATGAATCGGCTGATGGACGCCAAGCAGCCAGTGAACTTTTGCACGTCCAGCAGTCGGCTGGGTACCTCCATCCTCTCAATGGCCCTGATCTTTATAGGGTTGCACTCTATGCCGCGTTCAGAGACCAGGAAGCGAACGAGTTGGCCGGCTGGTACTCCGAAGATGCACTTCTCAGGGTTGAGCTTGATTTGGAATCGGCGCAGGTTCTCAAAGGTCTCCTTGAGGTCTTCCAGCAGTGTTCCATGCTTCTCCGTCTTCACCACCACATTGTCCATGTAGACATGGGCGTTTCTGCCGAGTTGCTTGAGGAGGCACTTCTGCATGCAACGCTAAAAGGTGGCGCCGACATTCCTCAAGCCGAAAGTCATGGTGAGGTAGCAGAAGGCTCCAAACGGTGTGATGAAGGCGGTCTTCAGTCTGTCAGCCGGGTTCAGCTTGATCTGGTGATATCCTGAATATGCATCCAAGAAGCTCAACAACTCGCATCCGGCTGTGGAGTCTATCACCTGATCAATTCTTGGCAAAGCAAACGGGTCCTTGGGGCAAGCCTTGTTGAGGCTTGTGTAGTCAATACACATTCGCCACTGCTTGTTCTTCTTCAGTACCAGGACCGGGTTGGCTAGCCATTCTGGAAAGAATACTTCCATAATGAAGCCGGTTGCTAGGAGTCGGGCTTCTCTTCTCCGACAACTCTTCTCTTTTCTTCTGATAAGCGGCGCAAGGGCTGCCTGACTGGCTTTGCATCGGATCGGACATGTAACTTGTGGTCGGCGAATTCCTTCGGTACACCTGGCATGTCTTTGGGGGACCATGCTAAGATGTCCCGATTCTCATGGAGGAAATCGACGAGCTCGCCTTCCTATTTGCTGTCGAGGTTTGTGCCTACGACAGCGTACCTCTCTGGGTGCTCCGGATCCAAGGGTATCTTCTTTGTCTCTTTGGCCGGCTTGAACGAACCCTCAGCCTCTGACTCCTTGGGGTTAGGCGACACCTCTAGCTGCTTGCCGGCCATCGCCACAACCCGGTCAAGGAGCCGCTTCTCGGCTGCGATCACCATGGACTCGGCCAACCGACTACTCTCAGCCGAACAGGCAGACGACTTCTGGTAGTCGCCAGCTACGGTCAGAATCCCCTTGGAACTAGGCATCTTCATCTTGAGGTAGGCGTAGTGGGGGACCGCCATGAACTTGGCCAGGGCGGGTCGACCAAGTAATGCATGGTATGGGCTCTCGAGATCCACCACCTCAAACCAAACTGACTCTCGGCGGAAGTGATCTTTGTCTCCAAAGAGGACGTCCATCAGGATCTTGCCGATTGGTGAGCAGGAAAGACCAGGAACAATGCCGTGGAACATAGTCCGGCTGTTCTGAAGCTGTCTTTGCTTGATTCCTAACTTCTCCATGGTGTCCTTGTACAGGATGTTGATGCTGCTGCCTCCGTCTATCAGAACTCGCGAGAAACGAGCAGCTCGTCTATCCATGGCAAAGGTGGCATCCAAGACCAAGGCATAAGAGCCCGGACTCGGCATCACCTCTGGGTGATCAGCTCTGCTCCAGCTGATAGGCTTCTTGGACCAATGCATGAACTCTGGTGTCTCCGATGCTACTACATTCACCTCTTGCTGCTGCAGCCGCCTGCTGCGTCGATCATCAGCCACGATGGTAAATATCACGTAGGCTCCATGCTCTTCGGGGTACTCGTCTTGTACTGCGCCGACTGGCCTAATAGCCGGCTACTGGGGTGGAGGCGGAGTCTGCTGCCCAGCAGGCGGGGAAGGTAGGAGGCTGTCTCCTTTGGCGATCTTGGTAAGCGAGTGGCACTTCCAGGTGGTGTGATTCGACGGCTTCGCTCCGCTGTGGAATTTGCAAGGACCATCCAGAGTCTGCTCGTATGAGAAAGCTGGCAACCAGTTGGGCTTGCCGCCTTTCTATCACTTGGGTGGAGGCTGCCCTTCCGGCTGCTGGTCTTCGACTGTCGCCACCTACCGGCTGCTGGAAGCCGGCTGTGGGGCCTTGCGCTTGTGGTCGCTGTGCTGCTGTCGCCAACTGGCATCTCCAGCCGGAGTTCTAGGAGCCTGAGGGGCCACTTTGCTAGTCGCACTAACTTGAATCTCCGCCTTCATGGAGGAGTCGGCCGTGGCATACTTGTCTGCTATGATCAGCAGCTCGTCTAGGGTTTCTGGCTCATCAGAGAGGAGATTGTGCTTGAGGAGGGTGCTTTCTCTGCACCCGACGGTGAAGTACTCGATAGCCTGCACCTCGTGCACGCCTCGCAGGAGTTCCGAAGCTGGGCCCAACGCGTGAGGTAGTCGCGAGTTGACTCATTGGTGCCTTGCACGCACAAGGAAAGCTGACGAGGCTTGGGAGGACACTTTTACGTGCATGTGAAGTTGCGGACGAATGCATCGGTGAAGTCGACCCAGCTGTTGATGCTGCGGGGCTTCAGGCTGTTCAGCCATGTCCGGGCCGTGCCCTGGAGCATGAGCGGAACGTATTTCACGGCAACACGCTTGTTGCCGTTCGCTATGCTGACGGCCGTGGAGTAGTCAACCAGCCAGTCCTTCGGCTTCACGGAGCCGGTGTACTTGGGCGTGTCTCTTGGCAGCGTGAACCCTTTGGGAAAGGGCTCATCTCGACTGCGGGGCCCGAAACAAGGCGGACCCAACTCATGTTCTTCTTCCAGCGCTAGGGATTGGTGAAGTCGGTCGATCCGGTGGCGGTCGTCATTTTCTCCGACTCCCTCTCGGCGGCCGAGGCGGTCGCCGAGAGTCGGATGGTCAATAGGCGGCAGGGAGACTCGCCTTTCCTTGCGGGGAGGAGGAGGCGGACAGTCGTCCCGTCGTTCCACTGCTCTCGGGCGGCCGTCTTGGTCGCGCTCTATGGTAATGCGAGTCCGACTGTGGCTGACAGCCGGTTCCTTGTCTTTCCTTCCTCGGGCGCCGCCAGTCGGCGTCCGAGACGTTGCGCCTTGGTCTCGGCGTGGAGGCGGGTCATTGTTTTGTCGCTGCAGCGCCTCTGTGTGGCAGCCGGCCTTGTTCTGCGCGGCAGCCGCGTCGAGGAGCCGCTGGACTCGCTCCGTCATCAGGCGGCGCTCTTCGCCCTCGAAGTTGTCCAGCTCGTCCACCGCCGCCTGGGCGGCTCGAATGTTCTCCGCAGGCGTGGCGTACACATGGCGATTTGCCCCGAACAGGTTGGCGATAGCCACGCCGCGCTGCTGGACCGTGCCTAGGCGGCTGGGCCCAGCTGGGGCTGGCGAGCCACCCACAGCGCGATCCATCTCATGCTGGTAGGCTTCTGACAAGCGTCTCATGCTAGCCAGCTTCTTCGCGCCTTTGACGAGCTGAAGGCGGCGCGCCTCCAACGTCTCCGCGTCAGCGTCTTCCGGAATGGGCTCAGTCAGGTCTTGCAGTGCCGTGCCAAGTGGGTCATGCGCTCCTCCGCTAGGATGATCGTCATGACTGATGACGAGCACCTCCGTGACGTTGCTTCGTCGCTCTCCGCACGAGGGAGTGGCTCATCGTAGACCACCACGTTGGTGGGGAATGCGTCGAGCGACGCGGTGTCGGAGTCTGTTGGCGCAACCCCCCTGAACCCTAGCTAGCTCTAGCTCTTCTCGCTCTCTCTGGTCCCTCTCTCTCTCTGTGGCTCGAACCAACGAAGAAGAAGGAGGGGGAAGAAGTAAACAACAAGCACAGGTGGTTTTGCCGGCGCAGGAACGCCCCCGGCCGCACGTACGGCCTTTTCTTTCTTCCTCGAGCACGAACTCGATCCGGCGAACTACAACGAGAGGAGGGGGGCTGGCTCTTATACCCGCACGCACACATGCACCAAGCCACGCTCCCACGCCTGCACTCACCCACGTCACGCGCTCCCTGGACCATGCGCCTGACGCGCATGAATGCAGTCGCCGTGATCCCGAGTTCAGCGCCCGATGGGGTCACCCCTCCTAGCGTCTCGCCTACACGCAACGGCCCATGCACATGAACGCGTGGGCACACACACACACGCCTAGTCGCGCACGCACGCGACCCAGGCTGCCACGGGCCGAGCCCGACGTGTTCATCGCGTGCACGCAGGCACGCACCGCGTCCTGGGCTCGCCACGGCTTTATTGCCAAACACTCTCCCCCTAAGCCGTGGCCTAGAGGAGGTCGTTATCCTCGACGTCAGCGTCCGCCAGCAGCGCCCGCTCCGCCGCTGGTGCCTTCCGCAGGTCCGAGCAGTCGCGCTTGAAGTGGTCGCACTCGCCGCACTTGTAGCAGCGGCCACGTCTGTTGCCGCTGTCCCGCGTCGCCACGCTGCGCGCATCGTCGTCCTCGTCCCGAGATCCCCCTTGGCGTTGCTCCCGTGCCCGCCACTGGGCCGAAGTGTACATGAGATTGCCGTCCTCCCGCTCGCCGCTGCTCTGCCCATGGCGCCGCACACGCTCGTCGAACACGCGCAGCCGCCCGAGCACCTCGTCGTACGTGAGCTCCTCCAGGACACAGAACTGTTCGATGCCGGGACGACAGGGAAGAGGCGGCCCGGCACCGTGTCCAGGAGCTTCTTCACCAGCTCCGTGTCTCCCAGTGTCTCGCCCAACCCCGTGAACCGCGCCGCCATGCCTGCAAGTCTTCCAGCGTACGCGTCCAGCTGCTCACCATCTTCCATCTTTGTCCGATCTAGCTCACTGCGCAGCGTCGCCCTTCTCGCCACGCGCACCCGCTCGGCACCGACGAATCGCACCGACAAGGAGTCCCATACCTCCCTGGCAGTGGTCTTCGTCGCCACCGAGAGCAACACGTCCTCCGGCAGCTCCTGCAAGATCAGTGCCCTCGCTGTCTTGCACTTCTTGTTATTCACCGGTGAGTCGCCCGGCGCCACCGCTTCCCACAGCGTGTGAGCATCAAGAATGGCCTGCGCCTTGATTGCCCACACGGTGTAGCCGTCCGGCGATAGCATCGGCATCCCCATGGACACCGACCCGCCCGTGCCGCCGCCATGTGGAACAAGCGCCATTGCCGCCGGCGACCTCCCGAACCTGAAGCTCTAATGCAAATTGTTGGCGCAAACCCCCCCCGAACCCTAGCTAGGTCTAGCTCTTCTCGCTCTTTCTGGTCCCTCTCTCTCTGTGGCTCGAACCAACATAGAAGGAGGAGGAAGAAGTAAACATCAAGCACAGGTGGTTTTGCCGGCGCACGAACGCCTCCGGCCGCACGTACGGCCTTTTCTTTCTTCCTCGAGCACGAACTCGATCCGGCGAACTAAAACGAGAGGAGGGGGCTGGCTCTTATACCCGGACGCACACACGCGCCGAGCCACGCTCCCACGCCCGCACTCACCCACGTCCCGCGCTCCCTGGATCACGTGCCCGACGCGCACAAACGCAGTCGCCATGATCCCGAGTCCAGCGCCCAGTGCGGTCACCCCTCCTAGCATCTCGCCTACACGCAATGGCCCATGCGCACGAACGCGTGGGCACACATACACACCTAGTAGCGCACGCACGCGACCCAGGCTGCCACGGGCCGAGCCTGACGCGTTCACCACGCGCACGCAGGCACGCACCTTGTCCCGGGCTCGTCAGGTCTTGCAGTGCCGCGCCAAGTGGATCATGCGCTCCTCCGCCAGGATGCTCGTCATGACTGATGACGAGCACCTCCGTGACGGTGCTTCCGTCGCTCTCCGGATGAGGGAGCGGCTGATCGTAGACCACCATGTTGGTGGGGAACGCGTCGAGCGACACGGTGTTGGAGTCGACCAGCATCGGGTCGGTGGAGCCTACAGACTCCAAGTCCATGGCAGGCTCGCCGGCGACGTGGAGTTGGTCAAGGAGGCCCGCGAGGAGGCTCTCGGGGCCGCCCGTGCCTGCGTCAGATGCAGGCTCGTCGGAGAGGCGAACTTCGCCGACAAGGTCGGCGAGGCAGCTGGCTGCGCAGGCGATCTCAGCGCTGCTCAGCGCGTCGACGCAAACTCCGTCTGCCGTGCCGGGCTGGCTGCGCTTGCCAGGGAGGAAAAGGGTTCCCGTCCAAGGCAGGTCTCCGGACGACGGTGCACCATGCCCCACGGTGGGCGCCAAATGTCGGGGGTTGGGTGCGACATATGCCAAAGGATGGCTTATCATGGTGGGGGCGAGTAGAACGTCGCCGGTGCCTGGAAACGGGATAAGGCGAAGGCATGCACGCCGGCGAATTTTACCCAGCTTCGGGGCTCTCCGGGGAGATAATGCCCCTACTGCTGCTCTGCGGGGTCTCCGCATGATCACTATGGCAAAGTGTGTACACGGTTGCTCCTTGAGCTGTTTCCTGGAGGTAGGAGAAGGCTAGGCTAGCTCTCCCCTTCCTATATGATCTGGTCTAGTGCTAATGGATTCGAACCCTTTGCATGGGTGCCCTGGGGGGTTTCTATAGGCCTACCCCAAAGGGGAACAATGGTAATCCGGCTGGGCGCGGGCCCAGCCATCAGTTTCTCTGGCCTCCATCTTCTCCGCCGACTGCTGGGGCCCGCCAACTGGCGGGCCTCGCCGACTGGTCCGGTACGGCGCTGACAGGCTGTGTCCGCCGCTGGCGGGTCTTGCCGGCTGCTGATTACTATAGCCGTGCTTCTAATGATGCGGGCTTGGTCATGGGGTCATGGCAATAGCCCTGCCGCCTGGCGGGCGATCACTATTGCCACTCCCCGTCACATCTGGTTAATGGCGCGTGGGCCCCGGGGGAGGGGCTGGCCGACTCTCGGGGGCCGACTCCCAACGGGTCCGACTGGTGACGCTCTTGCCGTCTTCTGGACTCCTGCTGACTGGTGGGACCCGCCGCCCCAGGGTCATTGTCGGTGTCAAAACCGGTGGATCTCGGGTAGGGGGTCCCGAACTGTGCGCCTAGGCGGATGGTAACAGGAGGCAGGGGACACAATGTTTTACCCAGGTTCGGGCCCTCTTGATGGAGGTAAAACCCTATGTCCTGCTTGATTGATATTGATGATATGGGTAGTACAAGAGTAGATCTACCACGAGATCAGAGAGGCTAAACCCTAGAAGCTAGCCTATGGTATGATTGTTGTTCATCCTATGGACTAAAACCCTCCGGTTTATATAGACACCGGAGAGGGCTAGGGTTACACAGAGTCGGTAACAATGGTAGGAGATCTACATATCCGTATCGCCAAGCTTGCCTTCCACGCCAAGGAAAGTCCCTTCCGGACACGGGACGAAGTCTTCAATCTTGTATCTTCATAGTCTAGGAGTCCAGCCGAAGGTATAGTCCGGCTATTCGGACACCCCCTAATCCAGGACTCCCACAGTCGTACAGACAAGCCGTCGTGGGTGCAGGATTCTGCCCACTGGTGCTGATGTCAGGGCACGGAGATCTCCGCGGGTACGGCGTACTGTGGCCATGCCTGCCCTTGGAAAGGGGTGGGAGTGGGCTTTACTGTGGCCACTCCCCGTCCCGTCCCTCTTGATGAGGGCGTGGGGTTTGTTGGAGTCGTGGGCCGGCTCCCATGGCCGGCTTCTCTGGAGGTCGCTAGTTAGGAGTCGTCTCATCCTGAAGTCATCCTTGGGACTCGGCCGCGAGTGGGCAGTCGGTTGCCTTCGTCCTGGGGTCTTGAGGGGTGCAGCCTACCCCGATGTCTTGAAAGGTTCAGGGACCCGGGTTGGTCTACCCGTGGCCCATTACTCCGACAAAATATTTATGCTACTTTACTGCATCACCCTTTCCTCTTGAAGGGAAAACCAATGCAGTGCTCAAGAGGTAGCACCGTCCCATCCGTCGCCGTTCCGTCTTGCTCCGACGCGCGTCCGGGCCAACAAGGCATGCAGCGCCACATAAGCTGGCAGGCTACTGAGAAGGCGTGGTGGTAGGGTCTTCATGAAGATCTGCATCCCACCATGTTGGCACTGACAAGCCGTGTCCGCCGCTGGCGGGTCTTGCCGGCTGCTGATTACTGTAGCCGTGCTTCTAATGACGCGGGCTTGGTCACGGGGTCGTGGCAACAGCCCTGCCGCCTGGAGGGCGATCACTATTGCCACTCCCCGTCACATCTGGTTAATGGCGCGTGGGCCCCGAGGGAGGGGCTGGCCGACTCTCGGGGGCCGACTCCCAACGGGTCCGACTGGTGACGCTCTCGCCGTCTTCTGGACTCCCGCTGACTGGTGGGACCCGCCGCCCCAGGGTCGTTGTCGGTGTCAAAACCGGCGGATCTCGGGTAGGGGGTCCCAAACTGTGCGTCTAGGCGGATGGTAACAGGAGGTAGGGAACACAATGTTTTACCCAGGTTCAGGCTCTCTTGATGGAGGTAAAACCCTACGTCCTGCTTGATTGATATTGATGATATGGGTAGTACAAGAGTAGATCTACCACGAGATCAGAGAGGCTAAACCCTAGAAGCTAGCCTATGGTATGATTGTTGTTCACCCTATGGACTAAAACCCTCCGGTTTATATAGACACCGGAGAGGGCTAGGGTTACACAAAGTCGGTTACAATGGTAGGAGATCTACATATCCGTATCGCCAAGCTTGCCTTCCACGCCAAGGAAAGTCCCTTCCGGACACGGGACAAAGTCTTCAATCTTGTATCTTCATAGTCCAGGAGTCCGGCCGAAGGTATAGTCCGGCTATCCGGACACCCCTAATCCAGGACTCCTCAGTAGCCCCTGAACCAGGCTTCAATGACGACGAGTCCGGCGCGCAGATTGTCTTTGACATTGCAAGGCGGGTTCCTCCTCCAAGTACTTCATAGAAGATTTTGAACACAAAGGTAGTGTCCGGCTCTGCAAAATAAATTTCCACATATTGCCATAGAGAGAATAATATTTACACAAATCTAATCTGCTGACGTATTCCGTAGCGTGACATCACACCATGGCCAAGTCTTTATTCGTTTTACTGTTCTACCTCAGCGCGTTTAGCGAGGTGGTTTCCTTGGCACGTCTTGTCAAAGCAGTGATCGTGTCCCCTTATTCCGGGATTCTCATCAATACGGGTGTGGGTAACCCAATCGCACCATTGATTACGGCGCTTGGGAGATAAGCGAGTTTTACCAGGCTGGTGGGGGCGCATAGTCGCGTCCACCCATATAAGGGGATAAGGATCCACCTTTTCATCCACGCCTTCTTCCTCCTTTGCCTATCCATTTCCGCGCACTCGAGCTCCAGTGCCCAAGTCCGCACACCCCACCTCAACCTTCTCCAGCCATGTCCGGAGTGGGAGGCAAGTGGATGGTCTCCTCCGTCACGGAGGGACACATCAAAAAACTGAGGAAGGCCGGATACTTGTCTAACGACATTGCGCACCGGCTTCCCAAAGAGGGGAAGCTCATCCCCACCCCTAGGCCCCATGAGAGGGTGGTGTTCCTCCCCCATTTCCTCCACGGACTGGGCTTCCCTCTCCACCCATTTGTCCGGGTGCTCATGTTCTACTATGGCCTGGATTTCCACGATCTGGCCCCAAACTTTGTCCTCAATATCTCGGCATTTATCATTGTGTGCGAGGCTTTCTTCTGCATCCGCCCCCATTTCGGCCTATGGCTCAAGACTTTAAATGTCAAGCTGAAGGTGGTGCGCGGCACCCAGGCGGAGTGCGAAGGCGCCATGGTGGGCAAGATGCCCAACGTCCTATGTCCCGAGGGCTCCTTCGTGGAGTCCCTAAAGGGGTGGCAATCGGGGTGGTTTTACATCACCGAGCCGCGCAACCCTGAATGGGTCGCAGCCCCCGAGTTCCGATCCGGACCCCCTATGTGGCTCACCTCCTGGAACGAGACGGGCCTGTCGTGGGGTAAAGAAGGAGAGCTGACCGGACTCCAAACATGCGTCCAGACCCTGGTGGACAAGAAGCTCAAACTTGTCAATGTAGTCCAGGTTATGCTCATCCGCTGGATCCTCCCGTGTCAACAACGGGCTTTCAACCTATGGGAGTTCGACCCGGCGCAACACCGAACTCTGAGCAGGCTCTTCGACACGACGTACGAAGATGCCTGGAAGGTGCTTTTCAAGGGCGCCGAGGCCCCCGCATCCGCTACCGAGGATCGCGGATTCAACAAGCAGCGTCGCGCTCGTGCGGTAAGCTGTTTTTACCTTTTACAGGGTATTAGTTTTTCATAGTTTGACTCCATGCGGGATCTAAGCTCCCTTACCTTTGACAAGATTGGCAGGAGACGTCCGGATAGATCAACTGTCTGGCTCCTTTGCCCGAAGGCCCAGCGGACACTCGCTTGGCGAAGCTGCTGGTTCCGGCACCCTATGTGGTGCCGTAGAAGAAGGCCAAGAAGAAGGCCACGGGGACTCGAAAGAGTGCCCGACGCCTGGGGGTGTCGGATTCATCATTCGACGACTCCAAGACGCACTCCTCCCGTGAAGACGAGGAGGAGGAAGAAGAGACCTCTCCCCCTCCAGCGGGGGGAGAGAAGAAAAGGAAGGCCGCCCCAACTGGGGTGGCCGAAGGGTCCAAGAAGGGGAAAACCCTTCCTCCAGACGGCTCCACCAACGCTGACAACGGCGAAGAGGAGTGGCCGCACAGGGCCAAGCCCCTGGTGAGATCGTAAGTGTTCGGATACCAGAGTGATTCATAGTATTCCTCCATTGCACATCTTTTCCTTATGTCGAACATGTTTATGCAGTCCACCCAAACACCGGCTCGACGTGTCATCGAGCGGTTCCCTGGATTCGTCAGATGTGAATTCGCTTCCGACGGCTACCTCCCCCCACCCTACGGAGGACACCGAGGTGCTGTCCCAGCAGGTTCCAAGCCAGGAGGAGGTGGTCCTGGAGGCGCCGCAAGGCAACCTCCCGGACTCCAGGCGTGAAGGGGGTAGAACCCCCAAGGGCTCTAAGTCCGGCTTTGAGCCGGACACCGCGCCAGAACCTTCATCAGTTCCGGACTCCGGTAGGCAGCCTCCTTCCAAGAGGAGCAAGCCTACCGAGCCGGTGACCCCCGTCCAACCGGAGGCAGTGGACAATTTGCTGGAGACGCTTAACGGCTCCTCCATCGACGAGGAGCACAACACTATTATGAGTGCGGTGATCCAGGAGGTTCAGTCCGCCAAGAGCGGACTGACTGAAGCCTGTGCCAGCCTTCTAACAGGCTTTGAGGTAAGTAAAGAATAAAAAATATTACCGCATAGACTGTAGCCCTTGATGCTCTGTTCAGCATTCGGAAAGGAAAGCCGAATAGAGGATCTAATAACATTCACAGGAGTCTAACATAATCAAGTCAATATGCGTATGCAGGCTTCACTGCTGGCCTCCGCTGCACTGACTGCGGAGGTGGATACGCTGAAGCAAAACCTCGTGTGGTCCGAGAATGAGCTCGGCCATGCCAAGAGGCAACTCGAGGAGAAGGAAGGAAAGTAATGCCTTGCGCAAGTATATAGAGAAGATGTGGTTGCAAAAAATGACAGGATCAACGTGCTATTATAGGGGCCATGACCGAGGTGGCAACCCTTAAGAAAGCGCTGTCCGAGGCCGAAAACAGAGCGGTCGCGGAGCGTACAGAGAGAGGGAAGCATGAGGCACGGGTGGAGGAGGTGCAGAAAGAGCTCCGGGCTCTCGTGAAAAAACACGAGAGTTTGGAGCTTGACTCAAAGACGCAAGCGTCCGAGTTTGCGGCAGCCCTCGAAAGCGTGAAGTCTGCCAAGGCCGAAGCCCAGAAAGCCCTCCCAGAAATTGGAGATATGAAGAAGATAGCGGTGGGTAAGGCATTCATTATTCAAAGCAAGCACGTGAAAGTGAATTACTTGTTACTTACCCAAGTCCGGAGCTCTCCAGGAGCATTCACAGATTTGCCCCGTAGTGCGTCCGATGCCGCCGCCTACTGCCGAGCCAAGGAGGGGAGCTCGACGGAGAAGGTGTTCTGGTCACAGTATGCTGAGGCCGGACACCTGGTGCCTTTGAGAGACCAGCTCAAGCAAATTGTCGAGCTCCACAAGGTTGCCGAACAGGCCATAAAGGGCCTCATAGTTTGGCTGTGGCCTGGAGAGGCTCTGCCTGGGAGCTACTTCAGGCTGGTGAGGCGACTGGTGGACGCCTGTCCACAGCTTGAAGTAATCAAGCGCTCCGTCTGCATTGAACGTGCCCGTAGGGCGCTTGCCCGTGCTAAAGTGCACTGGGGCAAGATGGATGCGGAGAAGCTGGTGAAGGACGGGCCACCGCCGAGCAAGGAGCATCGCGTCCCGGAAGCGTATTATGAGGGCGTCCTGAAGGGTGCCCGCCTTATAGCAGATGAATGCTCCAAAGATGTAAGTTTTGAGTAAACTCGCATTTCTGATCCTGTACGCTGAAAACTTGTTCATATGCACTAACCAACACTTTTGAATTTAAAATATTACCTTCTGTGCGGCCGTTTATCAAATTTGAGAGATGGCGAGTCGTCGGCTTCTGCCCCCATGCCACGAGTGCTGGGGTGTTCGGGATAAACATGAGCGCTCTTTTTCCCATTCTTGGGTCCTTCGAGGGAGGCGCTCAACACATCGAACAAGGCAATCAGACTATAATGCTTGAACACTCTCACTTAGCCATAGAATTCCATAATTTTAAATTTCGGCGAAGCCTCTAGTGTTCGGAAGACCGAGTTCGGGGCGCTATCCACGCCTAGGCCGGACAAAGCCGACTCCTTGCTCTAAGCGGCATAAGTCTTTAGGTACTTGAAAACCTCTCAAATAGCGACCAGCTCTCGCCTCATCATGACAGTCAGTTTTAGCTTTCTCTACTGAGGTGCTTAGCCCAGCTCAACTGGGGCACAATCGCAGTAGTTCTCCTAGTGCTACCTTAGCCGATATAACGGAACATAAGGTACAAAAACATAGGAGCCGGGCAAACCCAACTATTGACCCAAGACATGATTCGGAGCCGATGCATATAATGCTATAAGTTCGGGGTTCCGCACTTGTGAAAGTGTTCGAACTTCTCACACCTTATTGTGGGGTACTTAAGCCCCTGGCGTATTGGCCGTACCAAAGTGTACGGGTGCAACATGTCATTAATGAACATATATTCGTAAAAAAAGGTAATGCAATAATAGATGGAAGCTATGCATTGTTTATTTAAAAAAGCTGCGATCAAAGCAGAATGATACAAATAGTGCAATAAGCAAAAGATGGGACTATTTAACATGTTCTTTCCAGGGGCGAGCTGCGGAATGGCATGTGAAACAGGTATACTACTCGTTATAGAGACCACCTTAGAGTTCCATAGCGCAGCGTAGCTTTCTGCTTCCCTGGGTGTATCGTTTGTGCGGCAATTATACTGCCGGACAAGCCTTCCGAAGAATGGAGTCCTGAAAATAAGAGAAAATTAAGAAATCGGCAGCCCCTAGTGCGGTTTAAGCCGCGTTTTGGGCGTGCCGTGATGGTGCCCCTCCCCCTGTGCCCATGGTATTTCCAGAGCGTAGTTATGTACGCGCAACACTGGTTTCGCAAGTTCGCGAGGGCTGGGGTTGGGGCCGCATTGCTACGCTTGCTCGGAATGTGCTAGGCAGTCTTGTTGTAGGTTACTCCGGGCGCGCTTGACGGTGTCCAGACGTTTAATGGCCGGACTGGAGAATTGCCTTGAGAGGCTGCTTTGTACCTCCGCTGCGATAGCCGCCGTATGCTCCTCCGTTCGGAGAGAGCGTTCAGTGTTTCCATTGACCGTGATGACTCCTCGAGGGCCTGGCATCTTGAGCTTGAGGTATGAGTAGTATGGCACCGCATTAAACTTAGCAAATGCGGTTCGCCCGAGCAGTGCGTGATAGCCACTGCGGAACGGGACTATGTCGAAGATTAACTCCTCGCTTCGGAAATTATCCGGAGATCCGAAGACCACTTCAAGTGTAACTGAGCCTGTACAGTTGGCCTCTACACCTGGTATGATGCCTTTAAAGGTCGTTCTAGTGGGTTTAATACTCGAGGGATCGATGCCCATTTTCCGCACTGTATCCTGGTAAAGCAGGTTCAGGCTGCTGCCGCCGTCCATAAGGACTCTAGTGAGGTGAAATCCGTCAATAATTGGGTCTAGAACCAATGCGGCGAATCCGCCATGACGGATGCTAGTGGGGTGGTCCCTTCGATCAAAAGTGATCGAGAAGGAAGACCATGGGTTGAACTTTGGGGCGACTGGCTCCATCGTGTATACGTCCCTTAGCGCACGCTTCCGCTCCTTCTTGGGGACGTGGGTTGCATATATCATGTTCACCGTCCGCACTTGTGGGGGAAAACCTTTCTGTCCACTGTTGTTCGGCGGCCGGGGCTCCTCCTCGTCATCGCTATGCAGCCCCTTGTCTCTGCTTTCGGCATTTAACTTGCCTGCCTGCTTGAACACCCAACAATCCCTGTTGGTGTGATTGGCTGGTTTTTCGGGGGTGCCATGTATCTGGCATGAGCGGTCGAGTATTCGGTCCAAACTGGACGGGCCCGGAGTATTTCTTTTGAATGGCTTTTTCTACTGACCGGGTTTAGAGCCTTTGAATCCGGCATTAACTGTCGTATCCTCAGCATTTTCGCCGTTAATGCGGCGCTTTTGCTTGTTGCAACGCGACCTGCCACTGCTATCCTTGGTATCCGAATTACCAGGGTTCTTGGTCATGTTATTGCTGCGAGCGAGCCAGCTGTCTTCTCCTGCACAAAAGCGGGTCATAAGTGTTGTGAGGGCTGCCATGGATTTCGGCTTCTCCTGTCCTAGGTGCCGTGCAAGCCACTCGTCGCGGATGTTATGCTTGAAGGCTGCTAGGGCCTCTGCGTCCGGACAGTCGATGATTTGATTTTTCTTGGTTAGGAACCGTGTCCAGAATTGTCTGGCCGATTCCTTTGGCTGCTGAATTATGTGGCTTAGGTCATCGGTGTCTGGTGGTCGCACATGAGTGCCCTGGAAATTGTCGAGGAATGCGGCTTCCAGGTCCTCCCAACAACCAATTGATTCTCCTGGCAAGCTATTAAGCCAATGCCGAGCTGGTCCTTTAAGCTTGAGTGGGAGGTATTTGATGGCGTGTAGGTCATCACCGTGGGCCATGTGGATATGAAGGAGATAGTCCTCGATCCATACCGCAGGATTTGTTGTGCCATCGTATGATTCGATGTTCACGGGTTTGAAACCCTCGGAGATTTGATGACCCATTACTTCATCTGTGAAGCATAGTGGGTGTGCGGCGCCTCTGTATTGGGCTATATCATGACGCAGCTCAAACGAGCTTTGTCTACTTTGTTCGGCCCGGCCGGATTTACTGTATCCGGCGTGATGAGTACTGTCTTGTGCCGTGGGGTGCCCACGTGATCCATAGATCGATCTTGTTTGCCTTGCCTTGTCCTCCAATATGTCTCGCAGGTCTGGCACATTTTCCCATGCCTTGGTATTTTTTGAGCGGCGCCGGGGTGCGGCTTGAGTGGAGGGCCGAGAGGCCTCTCTGTCGCGGCCACGGGATGGCTGGTCGGCCACATCATGCGCTGGTGATGTAGGTTTAGGTGCTTCCTCCTCTAATTGGGGTAGCAACCTACGCTTTGGGTAGCTCTTGGAGGGGCGTTCGAGTTCTTACTCTTCGGCCGCAAGGAATTCAGTCCATCTGTTGGCTAGCAAATCTTGATCAGCTCTAAGATGTTGCTGTTTTTTCTTGAGGCTGCGCGCCATGGCCATAAGCCTGCGTTTCAAACGCTCTTGTTCGACGGGATCCTCTGGCATGACAAATTCATCGTCGTCGAGGCTTGCCTCATCTTCGGAGGGAGGCATATAATTATCGTCCTCGACCTCTCTGTCTGCCACTCTCTCATGAGGGCTGGCTTCTCTATCCTCCTGTGCTGAATCTTGATAGAGGTGGTTGTCTTCGGTACTGTCCGGGGTGTTATTATCTCCCATGCTAGAATCACCGTTTCTATTTTGGCGGGATTTAGAGCGGCGCCGCTGACGCCGGCGCTTAGGCTGCTTCTTGGAGGGGTCATCCTCCGCTGTTCCATCGCCATTGCCTTCTTTTGGGGTGTCCACCATGTATATATCATACGACGAGGTGGCTTTCCAGTGCCTTATAGGCACTGGTTCTTGATCGTCTCCTGCATCGGCGTCCATACCATTGATGTCTTCGGAGTCGAAGTCGAGCATGTCGGTTAAATCATCGACAGTGGCCACGAAGTGGGTGGTGGGTGGGCTTTGAATTTCTTCATCATCTGCATCCCAACCTTGCTGACCATAGTCCGGCCAGGGCTCTCCTGATAAAGAGAGAGACTTTAGTGAATTCAGAATATCGCTGAAGGGTGAGTGCTGAAAGATGTCCGCGGCGGTGAACTCCATGATCGGCGCCCAATCGGGTTCGATCGGTTGGGGCGCGGAGGGCTCAGAGTCTGGAGAGGAGTCCGGCTCCTTGGACTCACAGGCTTCGTAGAGAATAGGGCTGGTGTTTGGCTCGATCGCCGTAGATATTGTAGCCCCCGAGGTGGTGTCTAACCACCCATCCTCGATTGGTGTGATCGGCTCCGAGCTAGGGGTCGGGGCAGACACAGGTGCGGCCTCCAGGGCACTGTTCGGCGACAGAGCTAGATCATGCCTATCGTGACAGTGCGGTGCGCTCGGCTGTGGCTCGAATCCGTCGAAGATCAAGTCTCTGCGGATGTCGGCTGTATAGTTCAAACTTCCAAATCTGACCTAGTGGCCAGGGGCGTATCTTTCGATCTGCTCCAGATGACCAAGCGAATTGGCCCGCAGTGCAAAGCCGCCGAATACGAAGATCTGTCCGGGGAGAAAAGTCTCACCCTGGATCGCATCGCCGTTGATGATCGGAGAAGCCATCGGGCCTAAAAGTGACGACACAGAGGAACTCTCAATGAAAGCACCAATGTCGGTGTCAAAACCGGCGGATCTCCGGTAGGGGGTCCCGAACTGTGCGTCTAGGCGGATGGTAACAGGAGGCAGGGGACACAATGTTTTACCCAGGTTCGGGCCCTCTTGATGGAGGTAAAACCCTACGTCCTGCTTGATTGATATTGATGATATGGGTAGTACAAGAGTAGATCTACCACGAGATCAGAGAGGCTAAACCCTAGAAGCTAGCCTATGGTATGATTGTTGTTCATCCTATGGACTAAAACCCTCCGGTTTATATAGACACCGGAGAGGGCTAGGGTTACACAGAGTCGGTAACAATGGTAGGAGATGTACATATCCGTATCGCCAGACACGGGACGAAGTCTTCAATCTTGTATCTTCATAGTCTAGGAGTCCAGCCGAAGGTATAGTCCGGCTATTCGGACACCCCCTAATCCAGGACTCCCACAGTCATACAGACAAGCCATCATGGGTGCAGGATTCTGCCCACTGGTGCTGATGTCAGGGCCGGCATGGCAACAGTGCCGCGCCGGACGGAGATCTCCGCGGGTACGGCGTACTGTGGCCATGCCTGCCCTTGGAAAGGGGTGGGAGTGGGCTTTACTGTGGCCACTCCCCGCCCCGTTCCTCTTGATGAGGGCGTGGGGTTTGTTGGAGTCGCGGGCCGGCTCCCATGGCCGGCTTCTCTGGAGGTCGATCCTGAAGTCATCCCCGGGACTCGGCCGCGAGTGGGCAGTCGGTTGCCTTCGTCCTGGGGTCTTGAGGGGCGCAGCCTACCCCGATGTCTTGAAAGGTTCAGGGACCCGGGTTGGTCTACCCGTGGCCCATTACTCCGACAAAATACTTACGCTACTTTATTGCATCACCCTTTCCTCTTCAAGGGAAAACCAATGCAGTGCTCAAGAGGTAGCACCGTCCCATCCGTCGTCGTTCCTTCTTGCTCCGGCGCACGTCCGGGCCAACAAGGCATGCAGCGCCACGTAAGCTGGTAGGCTACTGAGATGGCGTGGTGGTAGGGTCTTCATGAAGATCTGCATGCAACCACGTTGGTGCTTGCTAAGTTGGCCTGGAGGCCACGCGTCGCCACGCAGGTGCCTGCCCAGCTAGTTGGGCTGGCAGATGCATGGGAATGGTGGTGGGGTCTTGGCAGACGTGGGCCTGGCTATGGCCCCGCAGGTGTCTTCGGCAAGGGCCTTGCCGGGGCCTCGACAAGGGTCTTGTCGTGGCATCGCGGTCATCCCCGGCAAGGGTATTGCCGGGGGTCTCGTGGATTTCCTCGGCAAGGATCTTGCCGAGGATCGTCGCCTTCTGGTCCTCATCTGATCTTGTATGCCTATGATCTTCTCAAAGATCTGCATGCCACCATGGATGTGCCTCCCGAGCCTTGGTTCCAAAGTGGTTGATGGTGTTGGAACCCTTGGGCTCAAGGGTGGCGCGTTCTATTGGCATTGGGCAAGTTGCACCGGCAAGGCTCTTGCCGGGGCTGTGGAGGCCTCCCCGGCAAGGGCCTTGCCGGGGGAGTCCACCTCGCCCTCTTTATCTTTCTCCCTTTTGGTCTTGACATTGTTTTGGTTGTCTCGTGCTCCTGGCTAGAGCGCTGCTCTGGTATTCTTGTGCTTCTGCTTCCTCTGCCACGCTAGGTATGGCCGTAGCGCGGCTCTTACTGTCCGCGCACAAGTAAAGGGGTACAAAAGAGAGCCCCTACTTTTGTGCACCGACATGATCCCCCAGGCCTGGGCCATACATAAGCGCGACGTGTTGTTGGGCTAGGCCCAATACGTTGCGCGGACATGCGGGGTCGAGTTTTACTGCTGTAACTTTCTCGCCCGTCGCACTTCCCCATGACCAGCGTCGAACGTGCGGCGTGGGGGTCGTGCGTGATGTGGGGGTCATGCGTGGGGGTAGTTGCTGCCCTCATGCGTCACATCGTGGTAAAGAGGCAGTCGTGCCTTCCCCATAAAAATAGGAAGATGCAGGGGCGCGGCTCATTTACTGAGTGGACTCGGGTCATGGCCTTCGAGGCGCCAGTGCCCTATGATCACGGGGTGGAAACCGGCCGCCTCACTCGTCCCCATGATTTCTGTTTGTTCGCCACGTGTACCGCATGCTTTGAAGATGGTAGGCGGTGGATGCAGGTCTTGAATGACGAGGCAGGAAATCGGGTCGCTGCTGATTGGAGCAGCGGGTCGGTCTTGATTCCCTGCGCTCCTGCTGGCCGGATTGGTTGAGTGGGGCGGCTGAGCCCCGACCCGCCCCCTTATAAGAAGGGGAGGGGGGATGGCACCCCTCAACCTTTCACCATCTGCCTCTTTCCACCTTGGCTTCTCTCTTTCTTCCACTATGGCGAGAGGGCGCGCTGGTGCTTCAACGGTGGCGACGAGGGTCTCTGCTCGATAGCGCGTCCCTCCTTCCCAAGAGCTTGTGGTGGTGGGGCCAGCCACGAGGGGAAGGGGGAAGGGGCGAGGCCGAGGTCGCCATGTGCTACCTCTTGAGCACTGTGTTGGTTTTCCCCGAAGAGGAAGGGATGATGCAGCAAAGTAGCGTAAGTATTTCCCTCAGTTTTTGAGAACCAAGGTATCAATCCAGTAGGAGGCTATGCGCGAGTCCCTCATACCTGCACAAAACAAATAAATCCTTGCAACCAACGCAAATAGGGGTTGTCAATCCCTATAAGGCCACTTAGGAGAGTGAGATCTGATAGATATGATAAGATAATATTTTTGGTATTTTTATGATAAAAGATGCAAAGTAAAATAAAGGCAAAATAAATATCAAAGGAAATAACTAAGTAGTAGGAGATAAATATGATAAAGATAGACCCGGGGGCCATAGGTTTCACTAGTGGCTTCTCTCGAGAGCATAAGTATTCTACGGTGGGTGAACAAATTACTGTTGAGCAATTGACAGAATTGAGCATAGTTATGAGAATATCTAGGTATGATCATGTCTATAGGCATCACGTCCGAGACAAGTAGACCGACTCCTGCCTGCATCTACTACTATTACTCCACTCATCGACCGCTATCCAGCATGCATCTAGAGTATTAAGTTAAAAATAGAGTAACGCCTTAAACAAGATGACATGATGTAGAGGGATAGACTCATGCAATATGAAGAAAACCCCATCTTGTTATCCTCGATGGCAACAATACAATACGTGCCTTGCTACCCCTACTGTCAATGGGAAAGGACACCGCAAGATTAAACCCAAAGCTAAGCACTTCTCCCATTGCAAGAAAGATCAATCTAGTAGGCCAAACCAAACTGATAATTCGAAGAGACTTGCAAAGATAACCAATCATACATAAAAGAATTCAGACAAGATTCAAAAATTATTCATAGATAGACTTGATCATAAACCCACAATTCATCGGGCTCAACAAACACACCGCAAAAAGAAGATTACATCAAATAGTTCTCCACAAAGGAGGGGGAGAACGTTGTATTGAGATCCAAAAAGAGAGAAGAAGCCATCTAGCTAATAACTATGGACCCGTAGGTCTGAGGTAAACTACTCACACTTCATCGAAGAGGCTATGGTGTTGATGTAGAAGCCCTCCGTGATCGATGCCCCCTCCGACGGAGCTCCGGAACAGGCCCCAAGATGGGATCTCAGGGATACAGAAAGTTACGACGGTGGAATTAGGGTTTTGGCTCCGTATCTGATCGTTTGGGGGTACGTAGGTATATATAGGAGGAAGGAGTACGTCGGTGGAGCAACAAGGGGCCCACGAGGGTGGAGGGCGCGCCTGGTGGGGGTGGGCGCGCCCCCTACCTCGTGGCCTCCTATTTCCTTTCTTGACATAGGGTCCAAGTCTCCCGGGTCTTGTTCGTTGAGAAAATCACATTCCCGAAGGTTTCATTTCGTTTGGACTCCGTTTGATATTTCTTTTCTTCGAAACCCTAAAACAGGCAAAAAACAGCAATTCTGGGCTGGGCCTCCGGTTAATAGGTTAGTCCCAAAAATAATATAAAAGTGGATAATAAAGCCCAATAATGTCCAAAACAGTAGATAATATAGCATGGAGCAATCAAAAATTATAGATACGTTGGAGACGTATCACCGTGGCGCTCGGGGAAGAGGAGGATGGGGCGGCGCAACGGCCTCACCTCCGCCGGCGGTCCCTCCCCCACCAGAGGGCCACGTCGGGGACCAGCCCCGCGAGTTCTTCTTCCGGCTACACCAGCCAGCGCGCCGTCGTCTTCATCTCCCTACCCCATTCACTCGGGGGATGGAGCTCGACCCGCCACAGACTCTGAGATTGCATATGAGGGGCTGCAGGAATGGCGGCACACAGGTTGATGTCAATTTTCCCACCCCCACGTCATGTATCTTCGTCGCGGATGGAAGACCTTCGCTCGTATCCACAGCCTGACGGCGGGGCTCGTTCTCTATTTCAAATTGATGGAGAATAGCCTGCTCTCTGTCAAGGTCTTTGGAGACTGTGGAACTCACCTAAAGTGCGGTGTGGAGAGCTCCTCCGATGATGAAGACTCTTCCTCAAGCGGGAGTGACGAGGAGGATAGCGACAGTGACGACGAGGGTGTCGAGCGGGGGAACGCTGATTCTGACTTCGACTGACCGCGTCACCCCTCCCTTGGCCACGTGCCCTGCCGAGGGTCTTCCTCGTCAAGCTCTCCACAGGCGCGCTCCCCGTCGCCCCCTTTTTTCCTTCACCTGCCGCACCTGGGAGGAAAAGGGCAAGAAGGGGATCACGGGACACTTATCTTTTTTTCCAGTTTGTAAGCCTTTAGGCCTTAGTAGAATTTAGATCTTCTAATCCCCTCTCTCGTGTACTCGTTCCGTATGAGTTGTACTTGTTAACAACGTATGAATGAAAAGAAGGGTGTTTGCCGCGTTTTGTTTGCGCGTGGGCAAGGGCCACACCAAGGAGCGAGTCCTCATTATCTTAAGATAAACACTATACCCCGGCAACAGGCCTTGCTGTCTTCCTGCCCTATAGCTTGGTACACTCATGCCCTTGGCGAAGGCAGGGGCCGAGCAGGATTAGGCCCTTCGCTCATCTCCTTCCCACCGCACTACTACCAAGTTCCGGTCCAAAGTAAGGTTTTCGGACACGGGACGGAGGGAGCAAGATGGTATGAGAGCGAGCGAAGTCTTGTACATTCAAGTTTCATACGGAGGCACAGAGTGGGGAAAAAGACTTATCTGATGTCGCAGCCCCCGGCAACCTTGGCTTGCCGTGATCGGATCCTTAGACCTGCAGCCCCCGGCAACCTTGGCTTGTCGGGGTCGGGGCGTCGGCCTATTCTCTTTCTTTGAAACAGCTCAGCAAAAGTGTCCATGCACCCTGCGAACCAAAAAGGATGGGAAGGAACAGAAAGATGCTTACTCGACCTCTATGCTAAGGGTTAGTCATCGTCAAGCACTATCAACCCTAACATAGAGAGAGAGACTCAACCTAGCATGCATGCTAAAACTTAGAGCGCCAGCGCTTCATTTATGTATGATCAGGGTCTGCGCCTGGCTTTGTAGAAAGGGTTAGATGCCTTGTCGGCAAGGCTTTTACAAAAGGTGGTTTGCCGAGGGGCCCGACAACTGCGCCTTATGGGTAAAACTTATGAAGATGTTCGATGTTCCAGGAGTTGCTCACTAGAATACCATCTTCGGTCTCCAGGCGCACTGCACCGGGCCTGGTGACTCGTATTACCCGATAAGGGCCTTCCCACTTTGGCATCAACTTCTTGGAATTCTTGGCCGACTGAACATGCCGAAGAACAAGGTCGCCTTAATCAAAGCTTCGGGCACGAACCTTGCGGTTATGATAGCGGCGCAAGGCTTGCTGGTAGTGTGCAGCTCGCATAGCCGCCCGAAGACGATCTTCCTCAAGGAGCGTTCCGTCATCTTGCCGCAACTGCTCTTGCTCAAGCTCATCATAAGCGAGCACTCGAGGTGACCCGTGCATGTGTTCCGTGGGGAGCACAGCTTCTGCCCCGTAAACGAGGGAGAAAGGGGTCTGGCCAGTGGCTCGATTTTGCGTCGTTATTATTGACCAAAGAACCGCTGGCAATTCATCAATCCAGCGCCGTTCGCACTTGTGTAGCCTGTCAAAAGTTCTTGTCCGGAGGCCTCGCAATACTTCAGCATTTGCCCTCTCAGCCTGGCTGTTGCTTCATGGGTTTGCAACAGAAGCAAAACAGACCTTGTTGCCGAGGTCCTAGATGTACTACTTAAAGGTGCGGTGATACGTCTCCAACGTATCTATAATTTTTCATTGCTCCATGCTATATTATCTACTGTTTTGGACATTATTGGGCTTCATTATCCACTTTGATATTATTTTCGGGACTAACCTATTAACCAGAGGCCCAGCCCAGAATTGTTGTTTTTTGCCTGTTTTAGGGTTTCGAAGAAAAGGAATATCAAACGGAGTCCAAACGGAATGAAACCTTCGGGAACATGATTTTCTCAACAAAGAAGACCCGGGAGACTTGGACCCTACGTCAAGACACAAAAGAGGAGGCCACGAGGTAGGGGGCGCGCCTATACCCCCCAGGCGCGCCCTCCACTCTCATGGGCCCCCTGTTGCTATACCGACGTACTCCTTCCTCCTATATATACCTACGTATCCCCAAATGATCAGATACGGAGCCAAAAACCTAATTCCACCACCGCAACTTTCTGTATCCACGAGATCCCATCTTGGGGCCAGTTCTGGAGCTCCGCCGGAGGGGGCATCAATCACGGAGGGCTTCTACATCAACACCATAGCCTCTCCAATGAGGTGTGAGTAGTTTACCTCAGACCTACGGGTCCATAGTTATTAGCTAGATGGCTTCTTCTCTCTTTTTGGATCTCAATACAATGTTCTCCCCTCTCTTGTGGAGAACTATTCCATGTAATCTTCTTTTTGCGGTGTGTTCGTTGAGATCGATGAATTGTGGGTTTATGATCAAGTCTATCTATGAATAATATTTGAACCTTCTCTGAATTCTTTTATGTATGATTGGTTATCTTTGCAAGTCTCTTCAAATTATCAGTTTGGTTTGGCCTACTAGATTGATCTTTCTTGCAATGGGAGAAGTGCTTAGCTTTGGGTTCAATCTTGCGGTGTCCTTTCCCAGTGACAGTAGGGGCAGCAAGGCACGTTTTGTATTGTTGCCATCGAGGATAACAAGATGGGGTTTTCATCGTATTGCATGAGTTTATCCCTCTACATCATGTCATCTTGCTTAAGGCGTTACTCTGTTTTCATTAACTTAATACTCTAGATGCATGCTGGATAGCGGTCGATGAGTGGAGTAATAGTAGTCGATGCAGGTAGGAGTCGGTCTACTTGTCTCGGACGTGATGCCTATGTACATGATCATACCTAGATATTCTCATAACTATGCTCAATTCTGTCATTTGCTCAACAGTAATTTGTTCACCCACCGTAGAATACTTATGCTCTCGAGAGAAGCCACTAGTGAAACCTATGGCCCCCGGGTCCATCTTTATCATATTGATCTCCTACTACTTAGTTATTTCCTTTGCTTTTTTACTTTGCCTTTATTTTACTTTGCATCTTTATCACAAAAATACCAAAAATATTATCTTATCATATCTATCAGATCTCACTCTCGTAAGTGGTCATGTAGGGATTGACAACCCCTATTTGCGTTGGTTGCGAGGATTTATTTGTTTTGTGCAGGTACGAGGGACTCGCGCGTAGCCTCCTACTGGATTGATACCTTGGTTCTCCAAAACTGAGGGAAATACTTACGCTACTTTGCTGCATCATCCCTTCCTCTTCGGGGAAAACCAACGTAGTGCTCAAGAGGTAGCAAGAAGGATTTCTGGCGCCGTTGCCAGGGACGTCTACGCAAAAGTCAACATACCAAGTACCCATCACATACCCTTATCTCCCGCATTACATTATTTGCCATTTGCCTCTCGTTTTCCTCTCCCCCACTTCACCCTTGCCGTTTTATTCACCCTCTCTCTCTATCCTCCCTCTCTTTCTCTATTTGCCTCTCTTCGCCCGCTTGCTTTTTGTTTGCTTGTGTGTTAGTTTGCTTGCTTGTCACGATGGCTCAAGACAATACTAAATTATGTGACTTCACCAATACCAACAACAATGATTTTATTAGAACTCCGATTGCTCCTCTTACCGATGCTGAATCTTGTGAAATTAATACTGCTTTGCTGAATCTTGTCATGAAAGATCCATTTTCCAGCCTTGCTAGTGAAGATGTCGCTACCCATCTAAATAGCTTCGTTGATTTGTGTGACATGCAAAAGAAGAAAGATATGGATAATGATATTGTTAAATTGAAGCTATTTCGTTTTTTGCTTAGAGATCGTGCTAAAGCTTGGTTTTTGTCTTTGCCTAAAAATAGTATTGATTCATGGAATAAGAGCAAAGATGCTTTTATCTCTAAGTATTTTCCTCCCGCTAAGATCAACTCTCTTAGAAACGATATTATGATTTTAAGCAACTTGATCATGAGCATGTTGCACAAGCTTGGGAGAGAATGAAACTAATGATACGTAATTGCCCTACTCATGGTTCAAATTTGTGGATGATTATACAAAAGTTTTATGCCGGATTGAATTTTGCTTCTAGAAATCTTTTAGATTCGGCCGTGGGAGGCACTTTTATGGAAATCACTTTAGGAGAAGCTACTAAACTCCTAGATAATATTATGGTTAATTATTCTCAATGGCATACTGAAAGATCTACTAATAAAAAGGTGCATGCGATAGAAGAAATTAATGTTTTGAGTGGAAAGATGGATGAACTTATGAAATTATTTGCTAATAAGAGTGTTTATTTTGATCCTAATGATATTCCCTTGTCTACTTTGATTGAGAATAATAATGAATCTATGGATGTGAATTTTGTTGGTAGGAACAATTTTGGTAACAACGCGTATAGAGGAAATTTCAATCCTAGTCCTTATCCTAGTAATCCCTCTAATAATTATGGTAATTCCTACAACAATTCTTATGGAAATTATAATAAGATGCCCTCTGATTTTGAATCTAATATTAAAGAATTTATTACTTCGCAAAAGAATTTCAATGCTTTGATTGAAGAAAAATTGCTTAAGATTGATGATTTGGCTAGGAACGTTGATAGAATTACTCTTGATGTTGATTCTTTGAAACTTAGATCTATTCCACCTAAGCATGATGTCAATGTGTCTCTCAAAGCCATGAGAATTTCCATTGATGAGTGCAAATAAAGAACCGCTAGGATGCGTGCTAAGAAAGATGCCTTTGTAAGAGTGTTTTCTTCTAGTTCCTATAAAAATAAAGATGAAGATCTAAAAGTTATTGATGTGTCCCCTATTAAATCTTTGTTTTGCAGTATGAATCTTGATAATTATGGGACTGAATATGATACACCTTTACCTAGAAGGCGTTCCAAGAATTCGGAATTATTTGATCTTGATGCTAAAATTGATAAAAGTGGGATTCAAGAAATTAAAACCCTAGATGTTGCTAAACCCACTATTATGGATTTCAAGGAATTTAACTATGAAAATTTCTCTTTGATTGATTGTATTTCCTTGTTACAATTCGTGCTAAATTCTCCTCATGCTTATAGTCAAAATAAAGCGTTTACTAAACATATCATTGATGCATTGATGCAATATTATGAAGAAAAACTTGAATTGGAAGTTTCTATCCCTAGAAAGCTTTATGATGAGTGGGAACCAACTATTAAAATTAAAATTAAAGATCATGAATGCTATGCTTTACGTGATTTGGGTGCTAGTGTTTCCACGATTCCAAAGATTTTGTGTGATTTGTTAGGTTTCCGTGATTTTGATGATTGCTCTCTAAACTTGCACCTTGTGGATTCCACTATTAAGAAACCTATGGGAAGAATTAATTATATTCTTATTGTTGCAAATAGGAATTATGTTCCTGTAGATTTTATTGTTTTTGACATAGATTGCAATCCTTCATGTCCTATTATTCTTGGTAGACCTTTCCTTAGAACGATTTGTGCAATTATTGATATGAAGGAAGGAAATATTAGATTCCAATTTCCATTAAGGAAAGGCATGGAACACTTTCCTATAAAGAAAATTAAATTACCTTATAAATCTGTTATGAGAGCCACTTATGGATTGCCTACCAAAGATGGCAATACATAGATCTATCCTTGCTTGTTAGGCCTAGCTAGGGGCGTTAAACGATAGCGCTTGTTGGGAGGCAACCCAATTTTATTTTTATTCCTTGCTTTTTGCTCCTATTTAGTAATAAATAATTTATCTAGCCTCTGTTTTGGTTGTGTTTTTTGTGTTTAATTAGTGTTTGTGCCAAGAAGAACCGTTGGGAAGACTTGGGGAAAGTCTTGTTACACTTGCTGTAAAAAACAGAAACTTTAGCGCTCACGAGAACTGCTTTAATTTTTATTTGGAGAGTGATATTTAGTTAATTCTTTTTGAAGATGATTGATAGATAAATTCCTCACGTCCATAAATTTATTTTAGAATTTTTGGAGTTCCAGATCTTGCGGTAGCCACAGATTACTACAGACTGTTCTGTTTTTGACAGATTCTGCTTTTCGTGTGTTATTTGCTTATTTTGATGAATCTATGGCTAGTAAAATAGTTTATAAACCGTAGAGAAGTTGGAATAAAGTAGGTATAACACCAATATAAATAAATAATGAGTTCATTACAGTACCTTGAAATGGTCTTTTGTTTTCTTTCGCTAACGGAGCTCACGAGATTTTTCTACTTTAAGTTTTGTGTTGTGAAGTTTTGGGTAAAGATTTGATGGATTATGGAAAAAGGAGTGGCAAGATCCTAAGCTTGGGGATGCCCATGGACACCCCCAAGATAATCTAAGGACACCTAAATTCCAAAGCTTGGGGATGCCCCAGAAGGCATCCCCTCTTTCGTCTACTTCTATCGGTAACTTTACTTGGAGCTATATTTTTATTTGCCACATGATATGTGTTTTGCTTGGAGCGTCTTGTATGATTTGAGTCTTTACTTAGTTTACCACAATCATACTTGCTGTACATACCTTTTGATAGAGCCATACATGATTTGGAATTTGTTAGAATACTCTATGTGCTTCTCTTATATCTTTTGAGTTATATAGTTTTGCTCTAGTGCTTCACTTATATCGTTTAGAGCACGGTGGTGGATTTGTTTTATAGAAACTATTGATCTCTCATGCTTCACTTAGATTACTTTGAGAGTCTTAAGTAGCATGGTAATTTGCTTAAAATCCTAATATACTTCGTATACAAGATTAATAATAAAACTTTCTTATGAGTGTGTTGAATACTGTGAGAAGTTCGATGCTTGATAATTGTTTTGAGATATGAAGATGGTGATATTAAAGTTGTCCTAGTTGAGTAGTTGTGAATTAGAAGAATACTTGTGTTAAAGTTTGTGATTCCCGTAGCATGCACATATTGTGAACCGTTATGTGATGAAGTCGGAGCATGATTTATTTTTTGATTGTCTTCCTTATGAGTGGTGGTCGGGGACGAGCGATGGTCTTTTCCTACCAATCTACCCCCCTAGGAGCATGTGCGCTTTGATAACTTGTAGATTTTTGCAATAAGTATATGAGTTCTTTATGACTAATGTTGAGTCCATGGATTATACGCACTCTCACCCTTCCACCTTTGCTAGCCTCTCTAATACCGCGCACCTTTCACCGGTATCATACACCCACCATATACCTTCCTCAAAACAGCCACCATACCTACCTATTATGGCATTTCCATAGCCATTCCTAGATATATTGTCATGCAACTTTCCACCATTCCGTTTATTATGACACACTCCATCATTGTCATATTGCTTAGCATGATCATGTAGTTGACATCTTATTTGTGGCAAAGCCACCATTCATAATTCTTTCATACATGTCACTGATGAATCATTGCATCCCGGTCCACCGCCGGAGGCATTCATATAGGGTCATATTTTGTTCTAAGTATCGAGTTGTAATTCTTGAGTTGTAAGAAAAAGAAAAGTGTGATGATCATCATTATTAGAGCATTGTCCCAGTGAGGAAAGGATGATGGAGACTATGATACCCCCACAAGTCAGGATGAGACTCCGGACGAAAAATAAAAAAAAAAGAAAGAAAAGAGGCCATAAAAAAGAGAAAAGGCCCAAATAAAAAAATATGAGAGAAAAAGAGAGAAGGGACAATGTTACTATCCTTTTACCACACTTGTGCTTCAAAGTATCACCATGATATTCATAGTAGAGAGTCTCTCATGTTATTACTTTCATATACTAGTGGGAATTTTTCATTATAGAACTTGGCTTGTATATTCCGATGACGGGCTTCCTCAAATTGCCCTAGGTCTTCATGAACAAGCAAGTTGGATGCACACCCACTTAGTTTCTTTTTGAGCTTTCATATACTTATAGCTCTAGTGCATCCGTTGCATGGCAATCCCTACTCACTCACATTGATATCTATTGATGGGCATCTCCATAGCCCGTTGATACGCCTAGTTGATGTGAGCCTATCTTCCCCTTTTTGTTTTCTCCACAACCACCGTTCTATTCCACCTATAGTGCTATGTCCATGGCTCACGCTCATGTATTGCGTGAAAATTGAAAAAGTTTTGAGAATGTCAAAAGTATGAAACAATTGCTTGGCTTCTCATCAGGGTTGTGCATGATTTAAATATTTTGCGTGGTGAAGATGGAGCATAGCCAGACTATATGATTTTGTAGGGATAACTTTCTTTGGCCATGTTATTTTGAGAAGACATAATTGCTTTATTAGTATGCTTGAAGTATTATTATTTTTATGTCGATATTAAACTTTTGTCTTGAATCTTTCCGATCTGAATATTCATACCACAATTAAGAATAATTACATTAAAAATTATGCCAAGTAGCACTCCGCATAATTCTGTTTTTATCATTCACCTACTCGAGGACGAGCAGGAATTAAGCTTGGGGATGCTTGATACGTCTCCAACGTATCTATAATTTTTATTGCTCCATGCTATATTATTTACTGTTTTGGACATTATTGGGCTTTATTATCCACTTTTATATTATTTTTGGGACTAACCTATTAACCGGAGGCCCAGCCCAGAATTGCTGTTTTTGGTTATTTTTCGAAGAAAAGGAATATCAAACGGAGTCCAAACGGAATGAAACCTTCGGGAACGTGATTTTCTCAACAAACAAGACCCGGGAGACTTGGACCCTATGTCAAGACACAAAAGAGGAGGCCACGAGGTAGGGGGCGCGCCTACCCCCCTAGGCGTGCCCTCCACCCTCATGGGCCCCTTGTTGCTCCACCAACGTACTCCTTCCTCCTATTTATACCTATGTACCCCCAAACGATCAGATACAGAGCCAAAAAACTAATTCCACCGCCGCAACTTTCTGTATCCACGAGATCCCATCTTGGGGACTGTTCCGGAGCTCCGCCGGAGGGGGCATCGATCATGGAGGGCTTCTACATCAACACCATAGCTTCTCCGATGAAGTGTGAGTAGTTTACCTCAGACCTACGGGTCCATAGTTATTAGCTAGATGACTTCTTCTCTCTTTTTGGATCTCAATACAATGTTCTCCCCCTCTCTTGTTGAGAACTATTCGATGTAATCTTCTTTTTGCGGTGTGTTTGTTGAGACCGATGAATTATGGGTTTATGATCAAGTCAATCTATGAATAATATTTGAATCTTCTCTGAATTCTTTTATGTATGATTGGTTATCTTTGCAAGTCTCTTCAAATTATCAGTTTGGTTTGGCCTACTAGATTGATCTTTCTTGCAATGGGAGAAGTGCTTAGCTTTGGGTTCAATCTTGCGGTGTCCTTTCCCAGTGACAGTAGGGGCAGCAAGGCACGTATTGTATTGTTGCCATCGAGGATAACAAGATGGCATTTTCATCATATTGCATGAGTTTATCCATCTACATCATGTCATCTTGCTTAAGGCGTTACTCTGTTTTCATTAACTTAATACTCTAGATGCATGCTGGATAGGGGTCGATGAGGGGAGTAATAGTAGTAGATGCAGGCAGGAGTCGGTCTACTTGTCTCGGACATGATGCCTATATACATGATCATACCTAGATATTCTCATAACTATGCTCAATTCTGTCAATTGCTCAACAGCAATTTGTTCACCCATCGTAGAATACTTATGCTCTCGAGAGAAGCCACTAGTGAAACCTATGGTCCCCGGGTCTATCTTTATCATATTGATCTCCTACTACTTAGTTATTTCCTTTGCTTCTTACTTTGCCTTTATTTTACTTTGCATCTTTATCACAAAAATACCAAAAATATTATTTTATCATATCTATCAGATCTCACTCTCGTAAGTGGCCGTGTAGGGATTGACAACCTCTGTTCGCGTTGGTTGCAAGGATTTATTTGTTTTGTGCAGGTACGAGGGACTCGCACGTAGCCTCCTATTGGATTGATACCTTGGTTCTCAAAAACTGAGGGAAATAATTACGCTACTTTGCTGCATCATCCCTTCCTCTTCGGGGAAAACCAACACAGTGCTCAAGAGGTAGCATGCTGCTCGTGAACTGCGCGCTGTTGTCGGTGACGACCCTATTTGGCACACTAAAACGGCAGGCTAGTCCTTTGAAGAACTTGATGGCCGACAGTGTTGTCACCTTTCTCACTACCTCCACCTCAGGCCACTTTGTGAACTTGTCGATTGCAACGTACAAGTACTCAAAGCCCCCGACAGCATGGGGGAAAGGGCCCAATATGTCGATCCCCCAGACCAAGAATGTCCAGGAAAGAGGGATTGTTTGGAGAGCTTGAGCTGGTTGATGAAGCTTCTTTGAATGGAACCGGCACGCTTCACACTTGGTTGCTAGTGTCGTTGCATCCTGGAGGGCTGTGGGCCAGAAGAAACCTTGCCGGAATGACTTGCTGGCAAGGGCCCTCGACCCTATGTGGGAGCCACATATGCCTCTGTGTATCTCTGCTAACAGCTCCAGTCCTTCCTCCCGGGGAATGCACTTCAATTTCACAACATTTGGTCTTTTTCTATACAAAACATCATCGACGAACTGATACATGGCGGACCGACGGGCTACTTTCTTCGCTTCTTCCCGCTCCTCAGGGAGTTCCCCTGTTTGGACGAACCGGACGATATGCCGTGCCCATGCCAGAGCCTGGGGCTCGACGACAAGGACCAAAGACATTTCCTCTACCATGTGAGCGGCTGCCTCTACGGCCAGGGCTTGACGCCCTACCGGAGTCCGTTGCCCCATGGCAGGCTCGGTGTCCACGGCAACATCCTTGCCGGCGGCTCCTGGGAGCTTGGCGGGAAAGTACTTGCTAGGGCCTCATTTCCTATGCTTGTTCTGCTCTGTTGATGAATCAACGGATGGTTGGGTTAACCGAAGCACAAAAGTACCTGGTTCCACAGGTAGTTTGATGGCAGCATGTTTTGACAGGTAGTCGGCGATGTCGTTCTCCACTCGGGGGACGTGCTTCGCTTGTATACCGTCAAAACGCTCCTCCAGCTTCCTCACCTCATCTACGTAGGTCTCCATCAACGGGCTTTGATAGTCTTTGTTAACTTGCTTGACGACAAGCTATGAATCACCCCTGACGATGAGCTTCTTGATCCCGAGGTCTCCCGCGATCCTGAGACCGGCAAGCAACCCCTCGTATTCAGCAGTGTTGTTCATTGACATCTCCCTGTGAAAGTGCATCTGGACTACATACTTCAGGTGCTCTCTGGTGGGTGCAACGAGTAGCACACCAGCACCGGTGCCTTGCAGCGAGAAAGCCCCGTCAAAGTACATAATCCAGTTTTGAATTGTTTCCTTGCCGGGGAGAGTGGTCTCCTGGATCTCTTCGTCGGGCGTTGAGGTCCATTCTGCAATGAACTCTGCCAAGAATCTACTCTGGATTGTCAAAGTACTTTCAAACTTCAAACCAAAGCTTGACAGTTCCAAGGCCCATTCCACAATCCTCCCGGTTGCCTCTGGGTTATGCAATATCCGTTGCAACGGGAGGCGGGTGATGGCGGTGATTTCGTGGGCTTGGAAGTAATGATGCAGCTTCCTCGAGGCCATAAGGAGGCCGAAGAGCAGTTTCTGCACGCCGGAGTACCTTGATCTAGCCCCCTGCAAGAGGGAGCTGACAAAGTAAACCGGGTGCTGCATCATCTTCTTCTTCTGCACCACTCCATTTAGTTGTGTCGCTTCTGCTTCGCCAGCCAGACTCTGCCGGGGGCCTTGCCTTACCGTACCAGGCCCAGCCGAGGGGAGCTCTGGTTTGCCATCCGCCAGCCCTGCCATGGCCACTGCCTCTTCGTCAACCTTCCTCTGTGACACTAGCGTGGCACTGACCACTTGGTTCGTTGCCGCTAGATATAGCAGAAACTCTTCTTGTGGTTTAGGCGCAACCAGTATTGGCGTAGAGGAGAGGTACTCCTTCAAATCCTGCAGGGCTGCCTTGGCCTCTAGGGTCCATTCCATTGGGCCTGCCTTCTTCAAGATTTTGAAAAAGGGGAGGGCACGCTCAGCGTACTTGGAGATGAACCTGCTCATGGCGGCAACGCAGCCAGTGAGCCGACGCACATCCTTGATCCGCCTAGGTGCCTCAATTTTCTCAATGGCCTTGATCTTGTGTGGATTCGCCTCGATCCCACGTTGTGACACAAAGAACCTGAGAAGTTTGCTGGATGGAATGCCGAAGACACACTTCTCAGGATTCAGCTTGTGGTTGATCTTGCGTAGATTTGCAAACGTCTCTTCCAAATCTTGTATGAGTGTTGCCCTGTCTTTGGTTTTGACCACTATGTCATCCATATAAGCTTCCATGTTTTCTATGTAGCTGGGGCTCAAAACCAATTTAGACTGCTCTCGCAAACATTGAGCGAGCACTCTTCAACCTGAAAGGCATTCATAAGAAACAATACATACCACATGGGGTGATGAATGATGTCTTCTCTTCATCTTCTCTCACCATGAAGATCTCGTGGTATCTTGAGTAGGCATCAAGGAACGATAACAAGTCGCACCCGGCTGTGGAGTCAACAATCTGGTCAATGCATGGCAACAGGAAAGGGTCCTTCGGACAGGCCTTATTGACATCTGTGTAATCAATACACGGCCTCAACTTTCCATTTGCCTTGCGCACCACCACCGGATTGGCCAACCACGTCGGATGAAGTACTCCCCTCACCAAGCCTGCCGCTTCTAACTTCCTGATCTCCTCCATGATGAACTCTTGTCGTTCCAAAGCTTGCTTCCTGACCTTTTGCTTGACGGGTCACGCATGAGGACAGATAACAAGATGGTGCTCAATCACCTCCCTGGGAACGCCGGGGATGTCGAACGCTTTCCATGCAAACACATCAACATTCGCCCGCAGGAAGGTGACGAGTGTGCCTTCCTATTTGCTGTCAAGGGAGGAGCTTATGGTGAAAGCCCCTCCCATGCCATCCTACTTGGCGGACACCTTCTTGGTCTCTGGTGGTGCAGCTCTGGATTTCTTGTTCTTGCCGGTAGAGCCATCTGACACGTCCTCGACGGGAGCATAGCACTCCAAAGAGGTGCGCTTGCCGGAGTGGGTGCGAGAGGTCTTGCCGGTCTTCTTTCCCGGGGCTTCGGTGGCAGGAGAAAGTGCCTTGGCGGTAGTCGCTGCAACTACCTCCCGGTAGAGTTGGTCAACGCAGATCAGCGCATCCTTCTTGTCGGAGGGGACAATGATGATAGTCATCGGCCCAGGCATCTTCAGCGTGTTGTAGGCGTAATGTGAGGCTGCCATGAACTTAGCTAGTGTCGGGCGGCCGAGGATCCCATTGTAGGGAAAGGGGATCTCGGCTACATTGAAAACAATCTTCTCTGTCTCCTTGCAGCGTGACCTTGCCCTTCGGCTGACTCCTTCCCGGGTTGACCCCTTGAAATGTGCCAGTCTCTTCGAGGCCTCCATCAGGAATCTGCAGCCTTTTGATCACAACAGGCTAGATCAAGTTCAGACCGGCCCCGCCGTTAACTAGCATTTTTGTCACCTTGAGGTTGCATATCGTTGGCGAGACCAACAATGGCAAACACCCGACCGCAGTTGTGCGATCGGGGTGATCCTTGGTGTAGAAAATGATAGGCATGTTGGACCACTTCAGTGGCTTTCGAGCATCGAATGATGGTTCTGCCGCTGTGATCTCACGCGCCCACTGCTTGAGCTGGCGGTGAGAGGTGTGCAGTGAGGCGCCACCGTTGATGCACATGGCCTCCGTAGCTTTTTGAAACTCATGCTCGCCGGACTCGTCGTCCTCGTCATGACCATTGTCTTCCTGCTTTTTGTCGCGGCCTCGGGCGGGACTCTCTTGCTTGTTATCCTTGCCGCGGCGACCTCCTTGGCCGCCACGCTTCTTGTCGGATCCCTCGGCACCACCCTGACCTTTCTCCTTGTCCCTCCTCTCATACTCGGCTTTTTGCTTCTCAACAAGCAGCTCAACTTATCGGCAATTCTGGAGGTCGTGGCCCTTGGTGCGGTGGATCTTGCAGTACTGCTTGTCGGAGCCTCCTGGCTTGTCGGCAGCCGCCAAGGCCCGACAAGCGGCACACCCATCAATTTCCTTGTCGGGGTCATATGCCTTGGCCTTCTTGGCAGCACCGGTGTCCTCGAGTCCCTCGACATCAAGCACGGTCTTGCCCTTGAGCTTCTTGTTGCGGCACCAGCCCTTCTTCGTCGGGGTGGCTGTGTCTTCGCCTATGGAGTCGGTTTCCATGCCGGCGTCCTCGCCAGGATACTTCCTCCCCACTTCAGCCCGAGCGCACCTATCAGCCAGAACATAAATTTCGCCCACATCTTTGACCTTGTTCATCGCCAGCTCTTCACGCATCTTGCGGTTGCACACATTTTGATGGAATGCGCTGATCACGGCGGCGGGATGAACATCTGGGATGTTGTACTGCACCCGGCTGAACCTCTGTATGTACTTGCGCAGGTTTTCAGCTTCCTTCTAGGGGATGATATGCAAATCACTTGCCTGGCCATGAGCTTGGTGGCCTCCAGTGAAGGCGCCAACGAACTCATGACACAAATCCAGCCAAGAAGAAATGGAATCCGCCGGCAAGTGCATCAACCATGACATGACATTGGGTTTAAGCACCAACTGGAAGTAATTGGCAAGCACCTTGTTGTCGCGAGCACCAAGAGCTTGCATTGCGATGGTGTAGATGCTGAGGAACTCCGACGGGTGGGTCTTGTTGCTCTACTTCTCGCCAACGTCGAGCTTGAACGTGCGGTGGGAGGGCCACTGGAACTGCTGCACCTCACGAGTAAAGGCAGGGCAACCCACCCCATAGGGTTGGCTGCCAGAGCCTCCTGGTGCTGGGTGGTCCATAGTGGGCCCCACCCGCCTATTTGACTAGTGGCATGCATCGCGCCGACGCTCGATGGTGGTTCAAGCGTCTTCATGGGCTTGCTCCCGAAGAACTTGGCGCTGATCGCGGTGGGTCCATGGGTCGGACAATGCTATGGAAATGTTATCACAAGCGTCATCACGACAGACCGACACCCGCGGTGGCTGCACCGTGGCCGCAGCACCTTCGGCCCTTCCACCACTGGCATGCGGTGGCTCGACGGATCACCGGCCTGAGGGCCCCGCTGGTCGCAGCTCATCTTTGTTGGCAGCACCGATGAGGCTCCGGATGGTGGCTCTCCACTCGTTGAGCTTTTCCGCAGCAGGAGGAAAGTCGAGGAGCAACTGCGCGCACGCCAAAGCTTCTGCTGCCCTGGGTGGCGGCGAAAGCTGCATGGACCGTGACGCGCTCCGACTTCTAACCACGTTAGAAGGAGCTCTATCACGGCCTTGCGGTTGTGCGCCATTTTCGCCAGCGCCTCGGCGTGCATGTTGGCCTCCTATGTCCCACGGATGATGTGCGGGACTCTTCCCACGGTGGTGCCCGAGGTCACCAGCATGGTGACGCTGCTCGTCGCGCACAATCTAGGAAGAGCGCGTCGTGGGCGCCGGTGTAGGCGTCTTGGAAGTCGTCGCGCCGCCCATGGGTGGCATGACGCCACCCTTGGAGGGCCCCGCGCCGTCTGCGGGGGGGGGGGGCTCCGTCTTTGGATTTGGCAGTGTGCGGTCCGTCGTCTCACACACGAACGACGCCACTCACCAGGATTTGACTGCCAGAGCGACGTGGGTGTTCGCGGGCCGTGCCTCGGTCTCCGTCTGCGACCGCCCCACCACTGGCCCGCACTAGTTTGGGCCGTTCGGCCCCCGATGAACTGATGTTGTGATCGTCTTCTTCTTGGGAGCCATGGCGACGAAGAACTGCTAAACTAATTGCTAGACCGGATTTTCACAACTGAGTCCCCTACCTGGCACGCCAGAGATGTTGGTGGGAACGAAATCTATGGGATCACTAGGACGCCTTCTATGGTTGGCGGGCGTGGAGTTGTGCAAAGAGCGGGTCTAGTAGCCAGCGCGAGGATCGTTTACCCAGGTTCGGGCCGCAAGGATGCATAATACCCTAGTCCTGCTTTGGTGTATATTTGAGTGTTCTTGAGCTTCTGAACTAGCTGCGGTGCGTGCATAGTCCAAAAGGTCTGAATCCAAAAGATCTGAATCCTTCTCCAGTACGCCTAGGGCCTCCTTTTATAGTCAAAAGGGGTCGCCACAGTGGCACACATGAGGTGGAAAGGTAAACATGTATAAGCTTATTGCCTGTTATTACGGGACAAGGCGCATTAAATGCGCTCCATAGGTGTCTCGTTGGTTTATTGGGGACGATAACAAGGCCCCTCCCATCCGTCGTCGTTCGATCTCGCTTCGACGCGCGTCCGGGCCAACGAGGCATGCAGCGCCACGTAAGTTGGCAGGCTGCTGAGATGGCATGGTGGTAGGGTCTTCACGAAGATCTGCATGCCACCACGTAGGTGCTTGCTGAGTTGACCTGGAGGCCGCGCGTCACCACGCAGGTGCCTGCCCAGCTAGTTGGGCCGGCAGCTGCATGGGAATGGCAGTGGGGTCTTGGCAGACGTGGGCCTGGCTGTGGCCCCGCAGGTGTCCTCGGCAAGGGCCTTGCCGGGGCCCCGGCAAGGTTCTTGCCGTGGCACCGCAGTCGTCCCCGGCAAGGATCTTGCCGGGGGTCTCGTGGATTTCCTCGGCAAGGATCTTGCCAAGGATCGTCTTCTTCTGGTCCTCATCTGATCTTGTATGCCTATGATCTTCTCGAATATCTGCATGCCACCATGGAGGTGCCTCCCGAGCCTTGGTTCCAAAGTGGTTGATGGTGTTGGAAACCTTGGGCTCAAGGTTGGCGCGCTCTGTTGGCATTGAGCAAGTTGCCCCGGCAAGGCTCTTGTCGAGGCTACGGAGGCCGCCCCAGCAAGGTCCTTGCCGGGGGGAGTCCACCTCACCCTCTTTCTCTTTGTGCCTTTTGGTCTTGGCGTTGTTTTGGTTGTCTCGTGCTCCTGGCTAGAGCTCCGCTCTAGTATTCTTGTGCTTCTGCTTCCTCTTCCCCACTAGGTATGGCCGTAGGCGCGACTCTTACTGTCCGTGCATAAGTAAAGGGGTACAAAAGAGAGCCCCTACTTTTGTGCACAGACAATCTCCCACTTGCACTAGAGTCAATAATCTAGATTACAATGTAATGATTCTAACACCGAAGGAGTCTTGGTGCTGATCATGTTTTGCTCGTGAGAGAGGCTTAGTCAACGGGTCTGCAACATTCAGATCTGTATGTATCTTACAAATCTCTATGTCTCCCTCCTTGACTTGATTGCGGATGGAATTGAAGCGTCTCTTGATGTGCTTGGTTCTCTTGTGAAATTGGGATTCCTTTGCCAAGGCAATTGCACCAGTATTGTCACAAAAGATTTTCATTGGACCCGATGCACCAGGTATGACACCTAGATCGGATATCAACTCCTTCATCCAAACTCCTTCATTTGTTGCTTCCGAAGCAGCTATGTATTCCGCTTCACACGTAGATCCCGCCACGACGCTCTTCTTGGAACTGCACCAACTGACAGCCCACCATTCAATAAAAACATGTATCCAGTTTGTGACTTAGAGTCATCCGGATCAGTATCAAAGCTAGCATCGACGTAACCGTTTATGATGAGCTCTTTGTCACCTCCATATACGAGAAACATATCCTTAGTCCTTTTCAGGTATTTCAGGATGTTCTTGACCACTGTCCAGTGATCCACTCCTGGATTACTTTGGTACCTCCCTGCTAAACTTATAACAAGGCAAGCATCAGGTCTGGTACATAGCATTGCATAGGGAACACCTTCATTTTCTCTCTATCTTCTGCAGTGGTCGGACATTGAGTCTGACTCAACTTCACACCTTGTAATACAGGCAAGAACTCTTTCTTTGCCTGATCCATTTTGAACTTCTTCAAAACTTTATCAAGGTATGTGCTTTGTGAAAGTCCAATCAAGCATCTTGATCTATCTCTATAGATCTTGATGCCCAATATATAAGCAGCTTCACCGAGGTCTTTCATTGCAAAATTCTTATTCAAGTATCCTTTTATGCTATTCAGAAATTCAGTATCATTTCCGATCAACAATATGTCATCTACATATAATATCAGAAATGCTACGGAGCTCCCACTCACTTTCTTGTAAATACAGGCTTCTCAAAAAGTCTGACAAAACCATATGCTTTGATCACACTATCAAAGCGTATATTCCAACTCCGAGAGGCTTGCACCAGTCCATAAATGGATCACTGGAGTTTGCACACTTTGTTAGCACCTTTTGGATCGATAAAACCTTCTGGTTGCATCATATACAACTCTTCTTTAAGGTATCCATTAAGGAATGTAGTTTTGACATCCATTTGCCAAATTTCATAATCATAAAATGTGGCAATTGCTAACATGATTCGGACAGACTTTAGCATCGCTACGGGTGAGAAGGTCTCATCTTAGTCAACTCCTTGAACTTGTCGAAAACCTTTTGCAACAAGTCGAGCTTTGTAGACAGTATCATTACCGTCAGCGCCAGTCTTCTTCTTGAAGATCCATTTATTCTCTATGGCATGCCGATCATCGGGCAAGTCAACCAAAGTCCACACTTTGTTCTCATACATGGATCCCATCTCAGATTTCATGGTCTCGAGCCATTTTGCGGAATCTGGGCTTATCATCGCTTCCTCATAGTTCGTAGGTTCGTCATGGTCAAGTAACATGACTTCCAGAACAGGATTACCATACCACTCTGGTGCGGATCTTACTCTGGTTGACCTATGAGGTTCAGTAGTAACTTGATCATCATTAGCTTCCTCACTTACTGGTGTAGGAATCACTGGAACTGATTTCAGGGATGAACTACTTTCCAATAAGGGAGAAGGCACAGTTAACTCGTCAAGTTCTACTTTCCTCCCACTCACTTCTTTCGTGAGAAACTCCTTCTCTAGAAAGGATCCATTCTTAGCAATGAATATCGTGCCTTCGGATCTGTGATAGAAGGTGTACCCAATAGTCTCCTTTGGGCATCCTATGACGACACATTTCTCCGATTTGGGTTCGAACTTATCTGGTTGAAGGTTTTTCACATAAGCATTGCAGCTCCAAACTTTAAGAACCGACAACTTGGGTTTCTTGCCAAACCACAATTCATAAGGTGTCGCCTCGACGGATTTAGATGGTGCCCTATTTAATGTGAATGCAGCTATCTCTAAAGCGTAACCCCAAAATGATAGCGGTAAATCAGTGAGAGACACCATAGATCACACCATATGTAATAAAGTGCGGTTACGATGTTCAGACACACCATTACGTTGTGGTGTTCCAGGTGGCGTGAGTTGCAAAACTATTTCACATTGTTTCAAATGAAGTTCAAACTCATAACTCAAATACTCACCTCCACGATCAGATCGTAGAAACTTGATCTTTTTTGTTACGATGATTTTCCACTTCACTCTGAAATTCTTTGAACTTTTCAAATGTTTCAAACTTATGTTTCATCAAGTAGATATACCCATATCTTCTCAAATCATCTATGAAGGTGAGAAAATAACGATATCCACCGCGAGCTTCAATGTTCATTGGACCACATGCATCAGTATGTATGATTTCCAATAACTCTGTTGCTCGCTTCATTGTTACGGAGAACAGAGTTTTAGTCATCTTGCCCATGAGGCATGGTTCGCAAGTACCAAGTGATTCATAATCAAGTGATTCCAGAAGTCCATCAGAATGGAGTTTCTTCATGCGCTTTACACCAATATGACCTAAACAGCAGTGCCACAAATAAGCTGCACTATCATTATCAACTCTGCATCTTTTGGCTTCAATACTATGAACATGTGTATCACTACTATCAAGATTTATTGAAAATAGACCACTCATCAGGGGTGCATGACCATAAAAGATATTACTCATATAAATAGAACAACCATTATTCTCTGATTTAAATGAATAACCATCTCGCCTCAAACAAGATCCAGATATAATGTTCATGCTCAACGCTGGCACCAAATAACAATTATTTAGGTCTAAAACTAATCCCAAAGGTAGATGTAGAGGTAGTGTGCCGACGGTGATCACATCGACTTCGGAACCATTTCCCACTCGCTTCGTCACCTCGTCCTGAGCCAATCTTCGCTTAATCCGTAGCCAGTGTTTCGAGTTGCAAATGTTAGCAACTGAACCAGTATCAAATACCCAAACACTACTACGAGCATTAGTAAGGTACACATCAATAACATTTATATCAAATATACCTTTCACTTTGCCATCCTTCTTCTCCGCCAAATGCTTGGGGCAGTTCCGCTTCCAGTGACAAGTTTCTTTGCAGTAGAAGCACTCAGTCTCAGGCTTAGGTCCAGACTTGGGTTTCTTCACTTGAGTAGAAACTGGCTTGCTGTTCTTCTTGAAGTTCCCCTTCTTCCCTTTACCCTTTTTCTTGAAACTGGTGATCTTGTTGACCATCAACACTTGATGCTCCTTCTTGATTTCTACCTCTGCAGCCTTTAGCATTGCGAAGAGCTCAGGAATCGTCTTATCCATCCCTTGCATATTATAGTTCATCACGAAGCTCTTGAAGCTTGGTGGCAGTGATTGAAGAACTCTGTCAATGACACTATCATCAGGAAGATTAACTCCCAGTTGAGTCAAGGTTGTGGTACCCAGACATTCTGAGTATATGTTCACTGACAGAACTATTCTCCTCCATCTTGAAGCTGTAGAACTTATTGGAGACTTCATATATCTCAATCCGGGCATTTGCTTGAAATATTAACTTCAACTCCTGGAACATCTCATATGCTCCATGACGTTAAAAACGTCGTTGAAGTCCCGGTTCTAAGCTATAAAGAATGGTACACTGAACTATCGAGTAGTCATCAGCCTTGCTTTGCCAGGTGTTCATAACATCTGGGGTTGCTCCTGTAGCGGTTTTGTCACCTAGCGGTGCTTCCAGGATGTAATTCTTCTGTGCAGGAATGAGGATAATCCTCAAGTTATGGACCCAGTCCGTGTAATTGCTACCATCATGTTTCAACTTAGCTTTCTCTAGGAATGCATTAAAATTCAACGGAACAACAGCACGGGCCATCTATCTACAACAACGTAGACATGCAAAATACTATCAGGTACTAAGTTCATGATAAATTAAAGTTCAATTAATCAAATTACTTAAGAACTCCCACTTAGATAGACATATCTCTAATCATCTAAGTGATCACGTGATCCATAACAACTAAACCATGTCGGATCATCACATGAGATGGAGTAGTTTTCAATGGTGAACATCACTATGTTGATCATATCTACTATATGATTCACGCTCGACCTTTCGGTCTCAGTGTTCCGAGGCCATATCTACATATGCTAGGCTCATCAAGTTTAACCCGAGTATTCCGTGTGTGCAAAACTGGCTTGCACCCGTTGTATGTGAATGTAGAGCTTATCACACCCGATCATCACATGGTGTCTCGGCATGACGAACTGTAGCAACGGTGCATACCCAGGGAGAACACTTATACCTTGAAATTTAGTGAGAGATCATCTTATAATGCTACCGCCGAACTAAGCAAAATAAGATGCATAAAGGATAAACATCACATGCAATCAATATAAGTGATATGATATGGACATCATCATCTGGTGCCTTTGATATCCATCTCCAAAGCACCGTCATGATCACCATCGTCACCGGCTTAACACCTTGATCTCCATCGAAGCATCGTTAAGGAACGCCAACTATTGCTTCTACGACTATCGCTACCGCTTAGTGATAAAGTAAAGCTATCACATGGCGATTGCATTTCATACAATAAAAGCGACAACCATATGGCTCCTGCCAGTTGCCGATAACTGTGTTACAAAACATGATCATTGAGGGAGTCCTGGATTAGGGGGTCTCGGGACAGCTGGACTATATCCTTTGGTCGGACTGTTGGACTATGAAGATACAAGATTGAAGACTTCGTCCCGTGTCCGGATGGGACTCTCCTTGGCGTGGAAGGCAAGCTTGGCAATACAGATGTGTAGATCTCCTCCCTTGTAACCGACTCTGTGTAACCCTAGCCCCCTCCGGTGTCTATATAAACTGGAGGGTTTAATCCGTAGGACAACAACAATCATACCATAGGCTAGCTTCTAGGATTTAGCCTCTACGATCTCGTGGTAGATCAAATCTTGTAATACTCATATCATCAAGATCAATCAAGCAGGAAGTAGGGTATTACCTCCATCGAGAGGGCCCGAACCTGGGTAAACATCGTGTCCCTCGCCTCCTATTACCATCCGCCTTAGACGCACAGTTCGGGACCCCCTACCCGAGATCCGCCGGTTTTGACACCGACATTGGTTCTTTCATTGAGAGTTCCACTGTGCCGTCACCATAAGGCTTGATGGCTCCTTCGATCATCGGTAACAATGCGGTCCAGGGTGAGGTTTTCCTCCCTGGACAGATCTTCGTATTCGGCGGCTTCGCACTGTGGGCCAACTCGCTTGGCCATCTGGAGCAGATCAAGAGCTATGCCCCTGGCCATCAGGTCAAGTTCGGAAACTTAAACTACACTGCCAACATCCGCGGAGACTTGATCTTCGATGGATTCGAGCCCATGTCAGGTACACCGCACGATCACGACGAGCATGACTTAGCTCTACCATCGGACAGTGTTCAGGAGATCACACTTGCAACTACTCCGGCCTTCAATCCGGAGCAAATTGCGCCATCTGAGGATGGGTGGATAGACCCTGCCATGGAGGTCGTACTCTCAGTGGCGATAGAGCCGGATACTGACTTCACCCCTTACGAGAGCCGTGTTGCCGAACCACTGGATTCATCTCCGGCCACGGACTCCGAGCTGCCTACGTCCATGCCTATCGAATCCAATTGGGTGCTGATCATGGAGTTCACCTCCGTGGATATCTTTCAGCACTCACCTTTTGGCGATGTGCTAAATTCATTAAGGTCTCTCTCCTTGTCAGTAGAACCTTGCCCGAACTATGTCCGGCTAGAATGGAATGCGGACCACGAAGAAATTCTCTCCCCACCCACCACCCACTTAGTAGCCACTGTCGACGATTGTACCGACATGCTCGACTTTGACTTCGAAGACATCGACGGTATGAACGACGATGCAGGAGACGAACAGGAACCACCGCCCACAGGGCGCTGGACCACCACCTCATCATATGATATATACATGGTGGACACCCCCAAAGAAGGCAATGGCAACGAGACAACGGAGGATGACCCCTCCAAGAAGCAACCCAAGCGCCGACGTCAGCGGCGCCGCTCTAAGTCCTGCCATAGCAAAAGTTGTGATACCGGCACAAGAGACAATAACACTCCGGATAGTGCCGAAGACGACAACAATCCCCTCCAGCATGATTTAGAGCGGGAAGGTGAACAAGCTATCCCTCCAGAGCGGGCAGCAGATGGAGAATCGGAGGAGGATAATTACATGCCTCTCTCCGAAGACGAGGTAAGCCTCAGTGACGAAGAATTTATCGTGCCTGAGGATCCCGTCGAGCAGGAGCGCTTCAAGCGCTGGCTTATGACCACAGCAAATAGCTTGAAGAAAAAGCAACAACAGCTTCAAGCTGATCAAGATTTGCTAGCAGACAGATGGACCGAAGTCCTTGCGGTCGAGTAATACAAACTCGAGCGCCCCTCCAAGAGTTACCCAAAGCGCAGGTTGCTACCTCACCTCAAGGAGGAAGCATTGAAACCTACATCACCGGTGTACGATGCGGTTGACCGGCCACCTCGTGGCCGAGCCAGAGAGGTGTTTCAGCATGAAGTTCATCATGCACCCTACTGCCACTCAAACAAAAATACCAAGGCCCGGGGCAACACACGGGACCTGCGAGACATATTGGAAAGCAGGGCAAAACATGCAAGGTCGATATATGGGTTACGGGGGCGCGCGCCAACGCGGGACAATGACCTTCACGCCGGATACACTAAAAGTAAATGCGGCCGGGACGAATACAGCAGACAAGACTCGATTGAACTGTGTCGTGATATAGCCCGGCACAGAGGTGCCGCACACCCCCTATGCTTCACTGATGAAGTTATGGATCAGAATTCCCGGAGGGTTTTAAACCCATAAATATCGAATCGTATGATGGTACAACAGATCCCGCTGTATGGATTGAGGATTTCCTCGTCCACATCCACTTGGCTCGCAGTGATGATCTGCATGCCATCAAGTACCTCCCACTAAAACTCAAAGGACCAGCTCGGCATTGGCTGAATAGCTTGCCAGCAGACTCCGTCGGCAGTTGGGAGGATTTGGAAGACGCATTCCTTGACAACTTCCAGGGAACTTATGTGCGACCACCGAATGCTGATGACTTGAGCCATATAACTCAACAGCCAGGGGAATCGGCCAGGCAATTCTGGACACGCTTCCTAACTAAGAAAAACCAAATTGTCGACTCTACGGATGCAGAGGCCTTAACGGCATTCAAGCATAACATCCGTGACGAGTGGCTCACCAGGCACCTCGGCCAGGAGAAGCCGAAGTCTATGGCAGCCCTCACGACACTCATGACCCGCTTTTGCGCGAGCGAGGATAGCTGGCTGGCTCGCAGCAACAACACATCATGGAATCCGGGCACTTCAGATACCAAAGATGCCAACGGCATACCACGTCGTAATAGACACAAGCGCCGTAACAACAGCCGATAACGACGATGATACGACAGTCAATGCCGGATTCAGAGGCTCTAGATCTGGTCAGCGGAAAAAGCCATTCAAAAGAAGTACTTCGGGCCCATCCAGTTTGGATCACATACTTGATCGCTCGTGTCAAATCCACGGCACCCCCGATAAGCCAGCCAATCACACCAACAGAGAATGATGGGTGTTCAAGTAGGCCGACAAGTTGAATGCCGAAAACAAAGACAAGGGGCTGCATAGTGATGACAAGGAGGATCCCCGGCCGCCGAACACGGGAGGACAAAAGAGATTCCCCCCACAAGTGAAGACGGTGAACATGATATACGCAACCCACATTCCCAAGAGGGAACGGAAGCGTGCACTAAGGGATGTCTATGCGATGGATCCCGTCGCCCCAAAGTTCAACCCATGGTCCTCTTGTTTGATCACCTTCAATCGCAGGGACCACTCCACTAGTATCCGTCATGGCGGATCCGCCGCATTGGTCCTAGACCCAATCATCGACGGATTTCACCTCACTCAAGTCCTTATGGACGGCGGCAGCAGCCTGAACCTGCTCTATCAGGATACAGTGCGCAAAATGGGTATAGATCCCTCGAGGATCAAACCCACCAAAACCACCTTTAAGGGCATCATCCCAGGTGTAGAGGCCCATTGCATGGGCTCAATCGCACTGGAAGTGTTCTTCGGACCTCCGGACAACTTCCGAAGCGAGGAGTTAATCTTCGATATCGTCCCATTCCGCAGTGGCTATCACGCACTACTCGGGTGAACCACATTTGCAAATTTCAATGTGGTACCGCATTACGCATACCTCAAGCTCAAGATGCCAGGACCTAGGGGGGTCATAACAGTCAATGGAAACACAGAACGCTCGCTCCGCATGAAAGAGCACACTGCGGCCCTCACAGCAGAAGCACAAAGCAGCCTTTTAAGGCAAACCGCCAATTCGGCGATACGGCCCCCGGACACCGTCAAGCGAGTACGGAGTAACCTGCAACAGGATCTCCTGGCATGTCCAGAGCTCGCCTAGCAATTCGTCCCTCGTCCCAGTCCCAGTCAAGCGACGAAATCCGTGCCACTGGTACATAATTACGCACTGAAAATACCATGGGAATAGCCGGGGGCACGATTAGGGCACGTCCCGCATTGCGGCTTAACCGCCCTAGGGGCTGCATACCTTTATCCTGTTTTCTCTTTCAGGACCTTACTCTTTAGAAGCCCCTTCCGGCAGTATGATTGCCGGACACATTACGGGAAGGAACAACCAAGGAGGCAAGAAGCTAAGACGTATAAGGGAACCCCCCAGGTGGTCTCTAATAACAATCAATATACCCACTTTTTACTACCCATATGCAGCTTGCCCTTGGATAGGACATGTCAAATAGTCCTATTTTTTGCTTATTGCACTACTTGTATCAGTACGCTTCGACGTATTATTTAAATAACAATGCATAGCATTAGTCTAGTCTATTATTGCATTATCCATCCCTTTTTTCTTATATGTTCATTTACGACAACTTGCACCCGTACATTCTAGTACAGTCAGTACGCCAGGGGCTTTCGTTTACCTCATAATACGGCGTGAGAAGTCCGAACACTTTCGACAGTGCGGCACCCCAAACTTATAGCATTATATGCATCAGCTCCGAATCATGTCTTGGGTCAATAGTTGGGTTTGCCCGGCTTCCATGTTTTGGTACCTTATGTTCCGCTATATCGGCTAAGGTAGCGCTGGGAGAACTACTGCGATTGTGTCCGGGTTCTTCCGGACGAGCACCTCAGTAGAGAAAGCTGAAAACTGACTTTCATGATAAGGCAAGAGCTGGTCGCTGTTTGAGAGGTCTCAAGTCCTTAAAGACTTTTTTCCGCTTTAGGTGAGGAGTCGGCCTTGCCCGACTTAGGCGTATATAGCGCCCCAAATTCGGCCTTCCGAATACTAGGGGCTTCGCCAAAATTTAAAATTGTAGACTTCTATGGCTAAGTGAGAGTGATAAAGCCTTATAGTCCGATTTCCTGGTTAGCTGTGCTGAACACCTCCCTTGAAGGACCCAAAATTGGGATAAGGAGTGCTCAGGTTTATCCCGAACACCCCAGTACTAGTTACATGGGGGCAGAAGCTAACGACTAGCCAACTCTCAAAGTTTATAAATGGCCCCACAGAAGGTAATATTTTAAATTCAAAAAGCGTTGCATAGCGCAAATGAACTCGTTTCACATTACAGGATCACATGAGCATGTTCATTCAAAAACTACATCTCTAGCACATTCCTCCACCACAAGGCGGGAACCCTTCAGGACACTGTCATAATACATTTTGGGGCAGCAATGCTCCTTGCCCTCCGGCGGCCCCTCCTTCACCAGCTTTACGACGTCCAGCTTCGCCCAGTGCACCTTCGCCCGGGCAAAAGCCCTGCGCGCACCCTCGATGCAGACGGACCGCTTTATGACTTCAAGCCGCGGGCAGGCATCCGCAAGCCGCCTCACCAGACCGAAGTATCTGCTAGGCAGGGGATCACCAGGCCACATCCGGACTATAAGACCCTTCATGGCCTGTTCGGCCGCCTTGTGAAGCTCGACCAGTTACTTCAGTTGGTCGCTCAAGGGCATTAGGTGTTCGGTCCCAGTATACTAAGACCAGAACAACTTTTCCGTCGAGCTCCCCTCCTCAGCTCGGTAAAACTCCGCGGCATCCAGTACACTGCGGGGAAGATCTGTAAACGCTCCTGGAGAGCTCCGAACTCGGGTAAGTAAAAGGAAAGTTTCCTTCACATGCTTGCTTTGCATAATGAATGCCTTACCCGCTGCTATCTTCTTCACCGCATCAATATCCTGGAGGGCCTTGTGGGCTTCAGCCTTGGCATTCCATGCACTTTCGAGCGCCTTCGCAAGCTCAGACTCTCGCGTCTTAGAGTCAAGCTCCAAGGACTCGTGTTTTTTGGCGAGAGCCTCGAGCTCTTGCTGCACCTTGCCTACCCGGGCTTCTTGCTTTTCCCGCTCAATGCGCTCCTTGGCCGCTTTGTCTTTGGCCTCGGACATCGCCGTCTTCAGGGTCGCCACCTCGGCCGTGGCCCTTGGCAAATTCATGATGATCCTATTACTTTACAACCTAAATTCTTTTTAATATATAGACAAGGTATTGCTTACCTTTGCTCTCCTCGAGCTGCCTCTTGGTAAGGCCGAGCTCTTCCTCGGACCGCTCAAGGTCCTGCTTTAGTGCAGCGACCTCCGCAGTACATGCGGCAGCAGCCAGCAGTGAAGCATGCATATGCACACATACATATTTTGATTAGACTCCTGAGTCATTATTTGATTGTCTATTAGGCCTTTCTTCGCGAACGCCAAACAGAGCATCAGGGGCTACTGTTTATGCGATAATATTTTCCTATATTTTGATTGCTTACCTGAAAGCCTGTTAGGAGGCTGGCACAAGCTTCGGTTAGTACATTTTTGGCGGACTGAACTTTCTCGATCACCGCACTCATGATAGTGCGGTGCTCTTCGTCGATGGAAGCGCCGTGAAGCGCTTCCAGCAAGTTGTCCGGTCCCTCTGGATGGACAGAGGCCACCGGCACGGGCGGCTTGCCCCTCTTAACGGGGGGTCCCCCGCCGGAGTCCGGAACCACCGAAGGTTCCGGCGCAGTGTTCGGCTGGGGGCCGGACTTGGAGCCCGTGTGAGTCTTGCTCCCTTTGCGCCCAGGGTCCGGAAGGTCGCCTCGAGGTGCCCCCAGGACAACCTCCCCTCGGCTTGGTGCCTTTTGAGACAACACCTTGATGTTGTCCGTAGGGCAAGGGGTGGAGGCGGTCGGAAGTGAATCGCTATTCATATCCAACGAGTCCAAAGAACCGTCCGACGAAGATACGTCGAGGCGGGCTCGGGACGGACTGCATAATCATATTCGGCATAAGGAGAAGCAGTGAAATCAAACATACCATGAATTACTATGGTATCCGGATACTTACGACTTTGCCAGGGGCTTGTTCCTGGGTAACCACTCGTCGTTGTTGTAGGCGGCCGTCGTGGAGCAGTCCGGAAGGAGGGTACTTCCCTTCTTGGACCCTTCGGGCTCCCCGGTTGGGGTGGCCTTCCTTTTCTTGTCTCCCTCAGCTGGGGGGAGAACTTTCCTCTTCCTCCTCCTTGTTTTCGTGGGAGGAGTGTGCTTCAGACTTATTGGACAATGAGTCCGATATAACCTTGCACCGGAGACCCTTTCGGGTCCCCGTGGCCTTCTTCACCGGCACCTCGTAAGGCGCCGGAACCATCATCTCCATTAGGAGAGCATCTGCAGGATCTTCAGGCAGGGGGGCTGGGCAATCGATCTACTCCGCTGTCTCTACCCAGTCCTGTTAATGGCATGGAAGCTTAGATCCCGCACATGATTAAGCTAGGGCAAATAAATATCCTGTGAGATACAAAAACTTACCGGATTGGCATGGCACTTTGCGCTGAGTCCGCGGTCCTCGGTAAGGGGAGGAGGTACCTCGGCGCCCTTGAACAGCACCTTCCAGACATCCTTCTGCGTCGTGTCGAAGAGCTCTCGCAGCGTCTGGTGCTTGGCCGGGTCGAACTCCCACAAATTGAATACCCGTCGTTGACACGGGAAGATCCGACGGAAGAGCATGACCTGAACCATGTTGACGAGCTTAATTTTCTTGCTCATCATGTTCTTGATGCATGTCTGGAGTCCGGTCAGCTCTACCGGGGAACCCCAGGACAGGCCCTTCTCTTTCCAGGAAGTGAGCCGCGTGGGGATTCCGGATCGAAATTTGGGGGCCGCCACCCAGTTGTTGTCGCACGGCTCGGTGATGTAGAACCACCTCGATTGTCACCCCTTTATGGTCCCCATATAGGAGCCTTCGAGCCAGGTGACATTAGGCATTTTGCCCACCATGGCACCTCCGCACTCTGCTTGCTGGCCGACCACCACCTTCGGTTTAACATTGAAGGTCTTCAGCCACAGGCCGGAGTGGGGCCTGATGCGGAGGAAGGCCTCGCACACGACGATAAACGCCGAGATGTTGAGGCTGAAATTGGGGGCCAGATCATGAAAATCCAGCCCGTAGTAGAACATGAGCCCGCGGACAAACGGGTGAAGGGGAAATCCCAGTCCGCGGACAATGTGGGTGAGGAAAACTACCCTCTCATGGGGTTCGGGCATAGGGATGATCTGCCCCGCAACTGGCAGCCGGTGCATGATGTCCGCGGCCAGATATTCGGCTTCCCGTAGCTCTGTGATGTTCTCCTCCGTGGCGGAGTTAACCATCCACTTGCCTCCCGCTCTGGACATGCTTGGAGTGGTTTAAGGACAAAGACGTGAACTTGGGAGCTGGAGCTCGAGTGTGCGAGAATGGATAAGCAAGGAGGAAGAAGGCGTGGGTAAAAAGGGTGAATCTTTGTCCCTTTATAAGGGCGGAAGAGGCGATGCGCCTCCCCACTTACCTGGTAAAATCGCTTCTTCCCCAAACGCCGTAATTGATGGCGCGGTTGGGTTACCCATACCCGTATTGATGAGAATCCCGTGATAAGGGGACACGATCTCTGCTTTGACAAGACGTGTCAACAAAACCGCCTCGCGATATGTGCCATGCTGGTTGAGAAAAACAGTTCGAATAATGACCGGGCCATGGCATGATGTCATGTTGCTAAACGTGTCAGCAGATTAGACTTGTGGAAATATTACTCTCTCTATGGTGGTATGTGGAACTTGTTTTGCAGAGCCGGACACTATCCTTGTGTTCAAAATCTTCTATGGAGTATTCGGAGGAAGAACCCGCCTTGCAATGACGAATACAAAACTGCGCGCCGGACTCATCGTCATTGAAGCCTGGTTCAGGGGCTACTGAGGGAGTCCTGGATTGGGGGGTCTCTGGACAGCCGGACTATATCCTTTGGCCGGACTGTTGGACTATGAAGATACAAGATTGAAGACTTCGTCCCGTGTCCGGATGGGACTCTCGTTGGCGTGGAAGGCAAGCTTGGCAATACGGATGCGTAGATCTCATCCCTTGTAACTGACTCTGTGTAACCCTGCCCCCCCCCCCCCGGTGTCTATATAAACCGGAGGGTTTAGTCCGTAGGACAACAACAATCATACCATAGGCTAGCTTCCAGGGTTTAGCCTCTACGATCTCGTGGTAGATCAACTCTTGTAATACTCATATCATCAAGATCAATCAAGCAGGAAGTAGGGTATTACCTCCATCGAGAGGGCCCGAACCTGGGTAAACATCGTGTCCCTCGACTCCTGTTACCATCCGCCTTAGACGCACAGTTCGGGACCCCCTACCCGAGATCCGCCGGTTTTGACACCGACAATCATCTCATACAGTAAAATTTAGCATCATGTCTTGACCATATAACATCACAACATGGCCTGCAAAAACAAGTTAGACGTCCTCTACTTTGTTGTTGCAAGTTTTATGTGGCTACTACGGGCTGAGCAAGAACCGTTCTTACCTATGCATCAAAAACCACAACACGGTATAGTGATTGCTTTTTGATCTTCAGAAAGAACCATGTTCATTGAATCCGATTCAACTAAAGCTGGAGAAACAGACACCCACTAGCCACCTGTGTGCGAAGCACGTCGATAGAACTAGTCTTGCGTAAGCGTACGTGTAATGTTGGTATGGGCTGCATCATCCAACAATGCCGCTGAATCAAGAATCAACTAGTGACGGCAAGCAATATGTATATACCCACGCCCACAAATCCTTTGTGTTCTACTCGTGCATGTCACATCTATGCATAAACCTGGCTCGGGTGCCACTGTTGGGGAACGCAATAATTTAAAAAAAAAACCTACGCACACGCATGATCATGGTGATGCATGATAACCCACAAATATAGGGGATCACAATAGTTTTCGATAAGTAAGAGTGTCGAACCTAACGAGGAGCTAAAGGTAGAACAAATATTCCCTAAAGTTCTATCGACCACCGATACAACTCTATGCACGCTTGACGTTCGCTTTACCTAGAATAAGTAAGAAACTAGAAGTACTTTGTAGGTGTTGTGGGATAGGTTTGCAAGAATATAAAGAGCACGTAAATAAAAACCAGGGGATTTTTTAAGTAAAGAAGCAATAAAGTTAGTATAGAGAGTGTGGAAAAGTGGTGGTAGGAGTATCGAAATTGTCCCTAAGCAATTGACTACTTTACTAGATCGATAGTGCTACCTCTTGAGCATTGCATTGGTCTTCCCTTGAAGAGGAAAGGGTGATGTAGCAAAGTAGCGTAAGTATTTCCCTTAGTTTTTGAGAACCAAGGTATGAATCCAGTAGGAGGCCATGCATGAGTCCCTTGCACCTACACAAACAAATAAAATCCTCGCAACCAACGCAATAAAGGGGTTGTCAATCCCTTCACGGTCACTTACGAAAGTGAGATCTGATGGATATGATAAGATAAGATTTTTGGTATTTTTATGATAAAGATGCAAAGTAAAGAAAGCAAAATAAAAGAAAAAGGAAATAGCTTGTTGATGGAAGATTAATATGATGGAAAATAGACCTGGGGGCCATAGGTTTCACTAGTGGCCTCTCTCGAGAGCATAAGTATTACGGAGGGTAAACAAATTACTGTTTAACAGTTGACAGAATTGAGCATAGTTATGAGAATATCTAGGTATGATCATGTATATAGGCATCACGTCCGAGACAAGTAGACTGACTCCTGCCTGCATCTACTATTATTACTCCACACATCGACCGCTATCCAGCATGCATGTAGAGTATTAAGTTCAAAAGAACAGAGTAACACTTTAAGCAAGATGACATGATGTAGCGGGATAAACTTGGAACACCCCGGATGTAATTTACCTTATATGTATCCCAACTCTTGCCGTTTCCGGCGCTAAGTTATTTTATTTTCCTCGTTGTCTGGTTTTTGCCTCCGTGTGTTGTTGTCTTTGTCATGCTTCTCATATCATGTCATCATGTGCATTGCATTTGCATACGTGTTCGTCTCATGCATCCGAGCATTTTCCCCGTTGTCCGTTTTGCATTCCGGCACTCCTATGTCACCCGGTGCCCCTTTCTACCTCTTTTCGTGTGTGGGGGTTAAACATTTCCGGATTGGACCGAGACTTGTCATGCGGCCTTGGTTTACTACCGGTAGACCGCCTGTCAAGTTGTCAGGAAACCGATTCCAAATCACATCGATCTAGCCGGTAACACCTCATATCACTTTGGGGCCTCACGCACGGTATCCCCACGGGTGTCGCCTTACCCTGGCCTGGGACCGTTTGCGCCTTTTGGCTCACGTATATGATTGTGTCGCTAGCATCCATATGACAGAGAACCCGGGCCGACATGGCTAGTCGTGAACCCAAAGCGGCACTAACCTATGGGAACAGGCATACATGATTCACATCGAGCGTGTCGGTCAGCAGCATGTGAATCCGGGCTGTAGCACTGGGCTAACAGGACTCCAGGGAACCCGGGCTGTAGCAGGCTAGGCAGCACTCCGTATGTCACCGCGTGACATTTCCCCGAAGGGACAGACACAGGAACAAAGTGAAACACATGCCGGCCAGTCAAGAGTCCTGAGCAGTAGTGCTGGGCTAGCAGGACTCCAGTGAACCGGGCTGTAGCGGACTACTATGGCTCAAGGAAGCACTAGACTACATTTCCCCATAAGAGAGACTACCAAGGATAAACAACTAGATTGTCGGATTCCACACATAGCAATACACGTCACACGTACGCATAACATGCAAGTATCTGCTGTACAACATGGCATCACAACATAACGCAAACTCATATAGATAAAGGCTCAGAAGAGCCACATAGCATTAATACAAACAGGGGTCACATGACCCATCATTTAGAGCATACAAGCAACGGAAGCATTACATGTCTGAGTACAGACAACTACAAAAAAAAAGGCTAAGAAACCTGACTATCTACAAGTCCCTCCAAGGTACAAGATCGTAGCTGAGGTAACAAGCTACTCGTCGAAGTCCAAGCGGCACTACTAGTGAGACAAATGTCTCATCTGCAAAACATAAATAAAGCAAATGTGAGTACAAAGGTACTCAGCAAGACTTACATCAAATCCTATCATACATGCATTTGTATCAAGAAGGTAATGTGGGGTTTAGTTGCAGCAAGCCAGCTTTGACTCAGTGGCTATCATGTTCTACGACAATGAGAAACTTCTTTGAGGTGAGGCAGCGCACACGAGTCCACTAATCACCACATCAATACACTACTATGGATTCATCCCCGTCTCTCCACGAGAAAGCCATCCGTAGCACTCACACTTGTCTTGAGCATTTTAGAGTATCCACTTAAAGTTGTCTATGTACCACGTAAGCATCCAAGAAGTCCATAACCGAGGACACGGCTATTCGAATAGATCATGATAACCCTGCAGGGGTGTACTTCTTCGCATACGCTCTCACCACTTATCACCATATACACTTCATGTATCTCGGCAACCTTCAAGCGGAAGCCTGGCGAGGGTGTCGGCCACGACCTAACTAACCACACAAGGCTCTAGTCCAGGTTTATCGCCTATTCGGGTTCCATCCGCAAGGAGATCTGGCCGAGGTTTCGCTCATGGCCCCAAATGATGTGTCCAGGGTTCCCGAGCCCACCATCCGGGTGCCACTCGGTACACCGGGCCACGTGTGCCTAGTCTGTCCCAAGTCCACCTTGCCAGGTGCCACTTGGTAGAAAAATAGCACTAGCTATAAACACCAGAAAATATTTGCGACTCCTGGACAGAGATCAAGTTGGCTAATAAGTCGAGAGGGGTCGAGTTACCGAAACCCAATATGTGGTAGTAGCTAGTCCTTGGACAACATACACAGAACTCAATTCTTAGGGACGGTTCCAGTGAGACAACCCAGCATGTACTCCTACATGGCCTCTCACCACTACCTTTACCAAATCGTGTTCACACGCTTAACTCTCATTACCAGAACATATCATAACACTCCAATCCATTCCCAATGAATCAGACCTGACACAACTCTAAGCAATAGCAGGCATGGCATGGTAGAAGCACAACATGGCTCAAACAACTCCTACACATGCTAGTGGGTTTCAACTATTTACTGTGGCAATGACTGGTCATGCAGAGGAATGGGTTCAACTACCGCAGCATAAAGTAGCAGTTGAATCGTTGTTGTCCTAATGCAGTAAAAGGGAGCAGAAGCGAGAGAGTGGGATTGTATCGGAATGAACAAGGGGGTTTGCTTGCCTGGTAGATCAACAGGGGAGCACTGCTCCTCTGATAGGTACTCTGGATCGGTCTCCGGAGCAGGACCTATCAAGAAGGAACGGTGTCGACAATCAATACACAAGCATATGCAACAATATGATGCATGAACATGGCATGAAGATGTGATGTTGTTTGAGCTAATGCAACTAGCATTCATTTGGTTAAAGTCCATTTGAACCAAAGATTCAAATGCATCTTTAACATAAGCTCTTATAATTGCCATTCATGTGTTTTCACCTATACAGCAGGTATAACTTGGTTTTTCATGCATGAAACTGGTACAGATGGATAGATTGCATTTTTCTGATGATTTTTCATATATAAATTATTTCAATCTGAGCTACGGTTGAATTTTTGTGATTTTTTTGAAGTTTTGAATATTTTCTGGAATTTCCTGATTATTCTAAATCCAGAAAAGGATTAATTGTGTCAGCACTGCGTCATGCTTGCGTCAGCAAGTCAACAGCGCTGACTGGTCAAACCTGACGACCGGGTCCCACATGTCATTGGCTCATTGTTAGTTAATAGTGTTAATTAGATATTAAACTAATCCTAACAGAAACATTAGCAGGGCCGGGCCCCACCTGTCATTGACCCTGGGTAGTCAAACCCCAGGTCAACTGGGGGGGTTAGACCGGTCAACCCCACCGGTGTTTAGCCGCCGGCGAGGCCGAACGCGGCGGAGGGGCTCGGGATCACCATTCTGGTGACCAAAAGGACGACAGAGAGCACCGGGGCGTAGCCCGTGCTCTCCCGCATCTAGTGGGGTAGATAGGAGGAGGAGGGGTGGCCTGAGCTCGCCGGAGCGAGGCTCGCGGCGGCGGCCGGATTTCGGTGGCATGCGGGCGCAACGCTGCGGTGCACGGCAGGGGATGCGGAGGGAAAACAACGATGGAGCTGACATCGGTCGCAGAGGGCGTCGAAGCGGGCTCAGGGAAGTACCGGGGCGAGCGCAGCGGCAACGGGGATCTCCGGCGGCCGGTGACAAAGATGATGAAGATGACGACGATGCAGGGCCTCCCGTGGTGCGTGACTTGGTGGAGAGGACGAGGAGGACGGCGCGGAGCGTCTGGGCACGGAACGAGGGCGAGGCCGTGACAGTGGGCGCGGCAACGACGAGCCGTGGCGACGGAGCCGTTCGGGGGGGTGAGAGAGAGGGATCCAGGGGAGGAGGGAGAGCGAGAGGGAGTGAGAGAGGACGAGGGGAGTGCGTGGCGTCGTCGGGGGCCTCCAGCAGCGAGCGGGGAAGCAGGAGGTGGTGGCGGTGGCCGTGCGCGCGTCGGGCACACGCTGTGCATCCGACTGCGGGAGGAAGAAGACCTCCCTGCCCCTGGTGGGCTGGGCCGGCTAGATGGGATGCCAGGTAAGGCCCAGGTACTTCTCTCCTTCTCTCTTATTTCTCTTTTCTAATTTCTGACATTCGTTTCTGCTTTTAAAAAAATACTAAACTAATTTATTTAATTCTGTCAAATTTTGCAGGGACCTTAGGAATTATTCCAAAGCCCCTCACCAAAATTCAGAATTATTGGACAATATTTCATATATATAAAAATATTTATCCAACACAAATAATTACTGGATTAACTCCAAATGTCCAAAATAAATATTTATGAGCTCCTGAAAATATTGGTTTGATTTTTACCTCTGACCAATATTTTCAGAGAGTAACATGAACATTTTCTTGGACCTTTTTGGAGAAATTTTTATTTGGATTATTTCCAGAAATGATTTCTGAGGGTTTCACAAATCCCCATTTCAAATTTAAATGAAATTTAAACATGATGCACAACTGACTAGCTGGTCTAGGTCGTACTAGAACTAGGGATGTGACAACTCGCCCCCACTCGAAGAAATCTCGTCCCGAGATTCAGGGGTTGGCGGAAAGAAAGCGGGGTACTCAAGTCAAAGACGATCTTCACGCTCCCAGGTAGCTTCTCTCTCGGAATGATGAGACCACTGAACCTTGAGAAACTTGATGTTATGACGTCGAGTGACACACTCTGCTTGATCAAGGATGTAGACAGGGTACTCTCGATAAGTGAGGTTATCTTGGAGATCAAGCGTTTCGTGGTCCACTCCGCGGATGGGATCCGAGAAGCAACGCCTGAGTTGAGAGACGTGGAAGACATCATGAACTCGAGAAAGATGTGGTGGTAGTTCCAACTGGTAGGCAACCTCTCCTTGTTTAGCGAGAATGCGAAAAGGACTAATGTAACGAGGAGCCAACTTGCCCTTGATACCGAATCGATGGGTACCCTTCAAAGGGGTAACCCGAAGGTAAGCTTTGTCGCCAATTTCATAAGCCACTTCCTTATGACTACGGTCATACTGGCTCTTTTGATGAGATTGGGCTGTTTTCAAATTCTCACGAATGATGCGAACTTGCTCTTCTGCCTCCTGGATCATATCTGGTCCAAAGAATTGTCTTTCACCGGTTTCTGACCAGTTCAAAGGTGTTCGACATCTTCGTCCATACAGAACCTCAAAAGGAGCTTTCTTGAGGCTGGATTGGTAGTTGTTGTTATAAGCAAACTCGGCGAAGGGAAGACACTTCTCCCAATCCATACCAAATGAGATAACACAAGCTCTAAGCATGTCTTCAAGAATCTGGTTGACCCTTTCCACCTGACCACTTGATTGAGGGTGGAAAGCGGTACTGAAGGAAAGAAGGGTGCCCATGGCAGTTTGGAAACTCTCCCAGAAATGAGAAGTGAAAAGACTACCACAGTCTGAATTGATCTCTAGTGGAACACCATGGAGTGACACTATTCGAGAAATATATAAGTCAGTGAGCTGACTAGCAGTGATACTCTCTCGAACAGGTAGGAAGTGAGCCACTTTGGAAAGACGATCAATGACTACGAAGATAGCATTATTCCCTCTCTTGGTCCTAGGAAAGCCGGTGATGGAGTCCATACCAACTTTATCCCATTTCCACTCAGGAATAGCTAAAGGTTGAAGGGTGCCAGCAGGTCTCTGATGCTCTGCCTTCATGCGACGACAAATGTCACAGTTAGCAATAAACTGAGCGATTTCTCTCTTCATCCTAGTCCACCAGAACCTCTGGCGTAGGTCCTGATACATCTTAGTACTACCGGGATGAATAGTGAGAGGAGATTCATGCGCCTCCTTAAGGATTAATTGTCGAAGATGTTGATTCTTGGGAACCACCAAGCGACTCTCAAAGAAAACAACACCATGATCATCTATAGAGAAACTACCACCAACTCATTTGTTAATGTTTCTCTTGATCCGGGAAATTCTCGTATCCTGCTTCTAAGCAGAGATGATTTGATCCACAAGAGTAGGTTTCGCCACCAAGGTAGAAAGGAATCCGTGAGGAGCAAGGTGGAGGTTAAGCTTACATAATTCCTCATGGAGAAATGGTTGGCCCTGCTGCAACATGAGATTGTTGCAATAGGACTTACGACTTAGCGCATCAGCCATGACATTCCCCTTGCCTGGGGTGTAGGTAATCCCTAAGTCGTAATCTGAGATCAACTCCAGCCAACTTCTTTGCCTAAGGTTCAAATCTGGTTGGGTGAAGATATATTTGAGACTCTGGTGATTGGTGTAAATCTCGTAACGTTTACCGAGAAGGTAATGTCGCCATGTCTTAAGTGCATAGACTACGGCTGCAAGCTCTAGATCATGTGTAGGACAATTCTCCTCATGTGGATGCAACTGTCGAGATGCATAGGCAATCACATGGCGATCTTGCATAAGAATGCAACCTAGTCCCTGTCGTGAGGCATCACAATAGATAACAAAGTCCTTAGTGAAGTCCGGTGGCACAAGTATGGGAGCAGAAGTCAGGTGTCTTTTCAGTTCCTGAAAACTGTGCTCACACTGTGGGGACCACTCAAACTTTTTATCTTTCTTGAGAAGTTCCGTGAGAGGTTTGGCCACTTTGGAGAAGTTCTCAATGAAGTGGCGACAATAACTGGCTAGTCCAAGGAAACTCCTAACTTGCTTAACTGTTTCAGGCGGAGTCCAATCAAGAACGGCCTGAACTCTCTCGGGATTGACGGCAATGCCCTTACCAGATATCACGTGGCCTAGGTAGGTCACTTCTGGCAACCAAAATTCACACTTGGAGAACTTGGCATAAAGGCAGTGCTCTCTGAGTTTTTCTAGCACAAGTCTAAGATGTTCGACATGATCTTCCTCATTCTTTGAGTAAATAAGAATATCATCGAGGTAAACCACGACGAACTTATCTAAGTAATCCATGAAGATCGAGTTCATCAAGCGGGAGAATGTAGCTGGAGCATTGGTTAGACCAAAAGACATGACGGTGTACTCGTACTGGCCATAACGAGTGACAAAAAATGTCTTAGGAATGTCCCCGTTTCTAATCTTGATTTGATGGTAGCCTAACCTCAAATCCATCTTGGAAAAGACTAAGGATCCAGCGAGCTGATCATACAGATCGTTGATCCTGGGGAGCGGATACTTGTTCTTTATCGTGACCAAATTAACGGGACGATAATCTACAACCATCCGGTCCGTACCATCCTTCTTCTTGACGAAGAGGACGGGGCAAGCCCAGGGAGAAGAACTAGGACGGATGAAACCCTTTTGCAAGGATTCATCGAGTTGTTTCTTAAGCTCAGCTAGTTCTAAGGGTGCCATCTTGTAAGGTCTCCTAGAGATAGGAGCGGTTCCTGGGATAAGATCTATGACAAATTCTACATCTCTGTCAGGTGGAATACCTGGCAGTTCCTCTAGAAAGACATCCGGAAAGTCACAGACTACCGGAATATCTTCAAGGTCTGGAAGAGGGTTGGCATTAAGAGAATAGAGTTGACGCTTTGCAACTCTAGTGGAGACGGTGACTATCTTGCCAGATGGGTGTGTAAGCTGAACAGACCTTGTGTAACAATCAATCTTGGCATGATGAGCTTTCATACAGTCCATACCCAAGATGATGTTAATATCTGTAGACTTGAGGGCTATAAGTGATGCAAGGAATACAAGTCTGTCAGCAAGGATTTCATTACCATGGCTTATTCTGGTAGTTTGCCATCTAGACCCTGGAGTTTGGATTTCAAGTGGAGTTGGCATATCGCAAAATGACATGTCGTGCAAACGAGCATAGCCTTCAGAAATGAAGGAGTGAGATGCTCCGGTATCAAACAGAACCGAAGCTGGATGGCAGTTGACAAGGAGTGTACCAAGAACGACATCCGGATCATCATGAGTGTCTTTAGCTGAGACGTGATGCACACATCCACGTTCAGTGGGAGCTGACTTGACACTAATCATCTTGTGTGATGGCTTACCACGGCCAACAAACTTCTCAGGCTGGGGTGGAGCATAGTTGGTTTGAGAGCAGTCACGTGCATAGTGTCCTGGCTCTCCGCAGGTGGAACAAGTCCCTGAAGTAGGACGTGGACCCGCTTTGACAAGCGGTCTATCAATAGGCCTTGGTGGAGCATGTAACTGAACTGGGTGAGGTGCCACACAAGATGGCCTTGGTGTATAACCGGGTGGAAGAGCGGAGTTCGGAACCCAAATCCGGCGCTTATGAGAAGTAGAACCGGAAGAAGAACCCAAACCACGGGTGTGCTTACGAGACTCCTCGTAAGTGAGTTGAGCTGTCTCTGCATTAATGGCCTTGTTCACAAGAGCCTGGAATGTATTGCAATGATGCAAGTGGAGATCACGACGCAACTTGGGGTTGAGACCCTTCCGAAACCTAGCCTTCTTCTTGGCGTCTGTGGACACTTCTTCTGTAGCATAGCGGGCGAGGTTCTCAAATTCTCTACTATAAGCATCAACAACCATCTTACTCTGGGTGAAACTACAAAACTCTTCTCTCTTGTGATCAATGAGAGCCTGAGGAATGTGATGCTCGTGAAAAGCCTCAGTGAAATCCTTTTAGGTAGGTATCTGGCCAGCTGGAAGCATAGCCTCATAGTTCTGCCACCAAAGACTAGCAGGACCTTCCAGATGATAAGCAACGTAGGTGACCTTGTTGCTTTCAGCTACGTTCGCCGAATGCAGCTTGTGTGTGATACTACGGAGCCAGTCATCTGCATCGAGTGGTTCAATGGAATGATGGAAGGTAGGTGGTTTCAGACCAATGAAATCATAGATGGACGCTGACTCTTTTTGCTGATGGGAGGTGTTCTCCTCAATACGTGCTAACAAGCGGTTAGACTCTCGCTTGTTCTTCTCCATATCTAACATGAACTCTGCCAACGAAGACTGGTCGGGAGGATCCTCATCCCTACCATCTCCGTGGTTCCAGCTACGAGCAACAGAACTTCGGTTAACTGACGACATCCTGAAGAACCAACCAAGGAAACAAGGATGGATTCAGCATCATCATAAGGATGTAGAATATAGTACGAGGAAAAATACTATCTCTTGAACTCCTAGAACAATTCCGGCAGCATAACGGCAGTAAAATGCTCGAAATGAGACATTCTGCCAAAGACGGGGTAGCACCATACTCAACATCATCACTCAAGGTTCTGGGATATTGCTAAACAGGCTACACCAGAGGTACTCAAACTGGGATATGACTCAGATCAACCGAACCTTAGAGACTACAAAGTAGTAACACGTGATCCTGATAGACGGAAGAGAAAGCCAAGTTCCTTAACCCCGTAGGAAAGATAGGATGACTCAGATCAGAAGGCATGAGGCATCAGGAGTAAAAAGAGCCTTACGTTCCCTTCCACAATCAATTCCCCTATATAGCTAAAGAATTTCTAGACCCAACTTCGACCAGGTTGGCTTGGTAATCCTACAGGCAGTCAGGCTCTGATAACAAAGCTGTCAGGACCCCGATTCCAAATCACATCGATCTAGCCGGTAACACCTCATATCACTTTGCGGTCTCACACACGGTATCCCCACGGGTGTCGCCTTACCCTGGCCCGGGACCGTTTGCGCCTTTTGGCTCGCGTATATGATTGTGTCGCTAGCATCCACATGACAGAGAACCCGGGCCGACATGGCTAGTCGTGAACCCAACGCGGCACTAACCTATGGGAACAGGCATACATGATTCACATTGAGCGTGTCGGTCAGCAGCGTGTGAATCCGGGCTATAGCACTGGGCTAACAGGACTCCGGGGAACCCGGGCTGTAGCAGGCTAGGCAGGACTCCGGATGTCACCGCGTGACATTTCCTCGAAGGGACAGACACAGGAACGAAGTGAAACACATGCCGGCCAGTCAAGTGTCCTGAGCAGTAGTGCTGGGCTAGCAGGACTCTGGTGAACCGGGCTGTAGCGGACTACTATGGCTCAAGGAAGCACTAGACTACATTTCCCCATAAGAGAGACTGCCAAGGATAAACAACTAGATTGTCGGATCCCACACATAGCAATACACGTCACACGTACGCATAACATGCAAGTATGTGTTGTACAACATGGCATCACAACATAATGCAAACTCATATAGATAAAGGCTCAGAAGAGCCACATAGCATTAATACAAACAGGGGTCACATGACCCATAATTCAGAGCATACAAGCAACGGAAGCATTACATGTCTGAGTACAGACAACTACAAAAGAAAAAGGCTAAGAAACCTGACTATCTACAAGTCCCTCCAAGGTACAAGATCGTAGCTGAGGTAACAAGCTACTCGTCGAAGTCCAAGCGGCACTACTAGTGAGACAAATGTCTCATCTGCAAAACATAAATAAAGCAAATGTGAGTACAAAGGTACTCAGCAAGACTTACATCAAATCCTATCATACATGCATTTCTATCAAGAAGGTAATGTGGGGTTTAGTTGCAGCAAGCCAGCTTTGACTCAGTGGCTATCCTGTTTTACGACAATGAGAAACTTCTTTGAGGTGAGGCAGCGCACACGAGTCCACTAATCACCACATCAATACACTACTATGGATTCATCCCCGTCTCTCCACGAGAAAGCCATCCATAGCACTCACACTTGTCTTGAGCATTTTAGAGTATCCACTTAAAGTTGTCTATGTACCATGTAAGCATCCAAGAAGTCCATAACCGAGGACACGGCTATTCGAATAGATCATGATAACCCTGCAGGGGTGAACTTCTTCGCACACGCTCTCACCACTTATCACCATATACACTTCATGTATCTCGGCAACCTTCAAGCGGAAGTCTGGCGAGGGTGTCGGCCACGACCTAACTAACCACACAAGACTCTAGTCCATGTTTATCGCCTATTCGGGTTCCATCTGCAAGGAGATCCGGCCGAGGTTTCGCTCACAGCCCCAAACGATGTGTACAGGGTTCCCGAGCCCACCATCCGGGTGCCACTCGGTACATCGGGCCACGTGTGCCTAGTCTGTCCCAAGTCCACCCTGCCGGGTGCCACTCGGTAGAAAAATAGCACTACCTATAAACACCAGAAACTATTTGCTACTCCTGGACAGAGATCAAGTTGGCTAATAAGTTGAGAGGGGTCGAGTTACCGGAACCCAATATGTGGTAGTAGCTAGTCCTTGGACAACATACACAGAACTCAGTTCTTAGGGACGGTTCCAGTGAGACAACCCACCATGTACTCCTACATGGCCTCTCACCGCTACCTTTACCAAATCGTGTTCACACGCTTAACTCTCATTACCAGAACATATCATAACACTCCAATCCATTCCCAATGAATTAGATCTGACACAACTCTAAGAAATAGCAGGCCTGGCATGGTAGAAGCACAACATGGCTCAAACAACTCCTACACATGCTAGTGGGTTTCAACTATTTACTGTGGCAATGACAGATCATGCAGAGGAATGGGTTCAACTACCGCAGCATAAAGTAGCAGTTGAATCGTTGTTGTCCTAATGCAGTAAAAGGGAGCAGGAGCAAGAGAGTGGGATTGTATCGGCATGAACAAGGGGGTTTGCTTTCCTGGTAGATCAACAGGGGGCACTGCTCCTCTGATAGGTACTCTGGATCGGTCTCCGGAGCAGGACCTATCAAGAAGGAACGGTGTCGACAATCAATACACAAGCATATGCAACAATATGATGCATGAACATGGCATGAAGATGTGATGTTGTTTGAGCTAATGCAACTAGCATTCATTTGGTTAAAGTCCATTTGAACCAAAGATTCAAATGCATCTTTAACATAAGCTCTTATAATTGCCATTCATGTGTTTTCACCTATACAGCAGGTATAACTTGGTTTTTCATGCATGAAACTGGTACAGATGGATAGATTGCATTTTTCTGATGATTTTTCATATATAAATTATTTCAATCTGAGCTACGGTTGAATTTCTGTGATTTTTTTGAAGTTTTGAATATTTTCTGGAATTTCCTGATTATTCTAAATCCAGAAAAGGATTAATTGCGTCAGCACTGCGTCATGCTTGTGTCAGCAAGTCAACAGCGCTGACTGGTCAAACCTGACGACCGGGTCCCACATGTCATTGGCTCATTGTTAGTTAATAGTGTTAATTAGATATTAAACTAATCCTAACAGAAACATTAGCAGGGCCGGGCCCCACCTGTCATTGACCCTGGGTAGTCAAACCCCAGGTCAACTGGGGGGGTTAGACCGGTCAACCCCACCGGCGTTTAGCCGCCGGCGAGGCCGAACGCGGCGGAGGGGCTCAGGATCACCGTTCCGGTGACCGAAGGACGGCGGAGAGCACCGGGGCGTAGCCCGTGCTCTCCCGCATCTAGTGGGGTAGATAGAAGGAGGAGGGGTGGCCGGAGCTCGCCGGAGCGAGGCTCGCGGCGGCGGCCGGAGTTCGGTGGTGTGCGGGCGCAGCGCTGCGGTGCAAGGCAGGGGATGCAGAGGGCAAACGACGATGGAGCTCACAGCGGTCGCAGAGGGCGTCGAAGCGGGCTCGGGGAAGTACCGGGGCGAGCGCAGCGGCAAGGGGGATCTCCGGCGGCCGGCGACGAAGATGATGAAGATGACGACGATGGAGGGCCTCCCGTGGTGCGTGACTTGGTGGAGAGGACGAGGAGGACGGCGCGGAACGTCTGGGCACGGAACAAGGGCGAGGCCGTGAC